>NW_024881658.1:0-600000 GCF_019059575.1 Amphibalanus amphitrite
CAGGTTGCTATATTCATTTCAGACCGTCACATTAATTAGTCTAAAATTCAGTGGTCTTCTATCCATATTAGATATTGTAAGCATTTTTTCATAACGCCATGACGTTTTATCCGTCCCTTTTTCTGAAAAAATCCATTGAAATGGGGCCAAGTTTTACTCTATCACATCGGTGCGGAAAGTTAGAACATTATGAACATGTGCCGACTACACTCAGACAGCGGTAAACTCTCATGTTTCATCACCTTGATGATGCTGGGTAGTGCACCGCAGTTGTGGTCAAATAGCAAGGATGCATGATGTCCTCACATGCCTGAAAAATTCCACAATTTATTTGATGGATACGCTTAGGTCGTGTTCTATAGTCTTTATAGTTTTTCGCCACTTTATTGGCCATCCCAGTCACATGCACTCAGGCCAAGCACGACAGTCATTAGTCTAACCACCATCGCGGCAGCCGTCAGACGCCATAAACCCACTTGAGGCAACCGATCATCGCAATTCAATTGTCGACGGTTTTCCGGTAAGCCGTCGGCGGCGTCGGTCAGATTTTAATCCCGCCTAATCGCCAGTCCGCCGCTGTGTCGCGCCGGGGTCGGGGCGGCGGCGGCGGGTCTCGTCGCGTCGGTCCTCTCTGTCGATGGGAGCTCTGGCGGCGGCGTGTCGCGGAGAGGCTGCGGATTGCGGAAACCGCCGTATCGCCACCAGACAGCACCGGAACAGTCCAGCCCGCAAGATAGGACGCCGGTTTCCGTTCGACGCTCGCCGCCGCGCGGCGGCTCGTGGCGCGGTGGCGCGGCTTAGCGGCCGGCTCCGTCCCCCCCCCCCCCGCTGTCGCCCAGGCCGCAGTCGGACAGAGCAGCCCCTGCGGACGACACTGGGCTGACGGCGCGACGAGTGAGCCTCTCGCGGAACGCCTCTCGGCGCGTCTCCGTGAGCTGCAGAGCCAGAAATCGACCGCTGCCGCTGCTGCCCGATTCACGGATTGTCACCGCGGGCTTTATCGTTGGTAGTTATAGCGCTTGTGGATTGCGAGTGTAAGTGGCATGCGCGGATTTCTGAGTACCGAGTGTGGAGTGCCGACGACTAATCTCTGGGTCCCGATTGCTGAGTGCCAAGCACCGAGTGCTGAGTGCCACACCCGGAGCAGATAGCTTGGTGGGTACTGGGTGCGATATCCGTGCCAGACTGCTTTGCTCAGTGACGCGAGGTGTACCACCTCCAGTGACCCATCTCGCGCGGACCAACGACAGACGGCCGGGCGGCTGCTGAGGTCAGGCTCACAGCCGGACAGTCAGCGTTCCGGGCCGCGCCCGCCCACCGCCGCTCCCCGGCTTACTCTTCCCGGGACGTACCGGAGGCTCATCGCGAGTTCTGGCCGCCGGGACCAGTTCTAACCGCTGTACTGGCCAGTTGATCGCTCAGTCACCGCTCTCAGTATTATCCAGCGTTCTTTGTTGAGGGAAGCACTGTTTTGACTCGTTCATTCACTCTGGTTGTGACGTTGGTGATATAATTTGTGATGCGCGACGTGCAAGTGAAGTGAAGTTACGAAGTGACGTTAAGTGACGTGATGAGTGTTCTCCAGTCCGCGCCGTCACCCGTCAGAGGAAAAGTCGTCATACCTGTGAGTTGAGGGCAGCAGGTCACCATCTACTGGTTACGGTTCATGTCACCGGACACGGTGTGTCAGGTGTCAAATATAGCATCATAACTACCTTAGCTCCGAAACCTGATGCCTGCTGCATTTAACTTAGGTGCCAGTTTATGTTTGTATGTTGTGATAAGCTTGCTTACTACTGGATTACTTGATTACAAGCTTACTTGATACTTGATCATGTGAGTGCCGCTTACGTATGTCACCGTTCATCTTAAATTACCAACTATGGAGCTACCTTATCTGGAAGAGGTAGCGAGTTGCTGGCCGGGGCCCGGGCTAGTCATAGCACGTACTCCGTAATCTTTTAGCGGGGATGACTCCTAAGGACGAGGAGTGATAATCGAACACCACAAAGAGAGCATCGCCAGGCTCTGATCACCCGTTCGGGGCTGATGAACCTCAGTGCCGCCTCGGGCCAGATCTGAACGCCAGCTTTAGTCTCGATCTGAACACCAGCTTTACTTCGCGCCTCTGGGTGTGGTCACGTCTCGTGCATTGTCACCGACCACCCCGCCCCATGGCCAGTGCCGATGTGCATTGTGCTCCTCACATACCGCTGGGGTCCCTCCGGGCATCTCGTGCGCTCCGACGGGGACCCGGCGAGCGTTGCCTGTTGCATGGGTCGTCGCCGAGACCTGTTGCATGGCTACACGGTGCCGAATGCTCCGGGTGCCTACCTGCCGGCCGGCCGACGGCCCGCACGCGGCGCCGCGCATAGCAGTCGTGCTCCGAATGCGGCCACTGATTAGCTTTATGGCGTGGCGGTGTGTCATTGCGGCCCGGCGGCAAATTATCATTACGACCGGCACGGGCCCTAAGTCGAGCGGTGACGCCGGGCCCGGCCGCCACCTAGCCTATCAGCTTTATGGTCAATCAGGGTGGCATTCTCGTTTGCAAGGCAAATTTGCCGGACATTGAGATGGCCACGCGATGCATTTGCATGTTTTGTTCCTTCGGGTGGCCTCCCCGCCATTACGACGGTCGCGTGTCCAAGCGGTAGACGCTAGGCTTTGGGCGCTCACGGCAAACAAAGATGAATGGGTCCTGCACATGGTTGAGTGACATCTTCACATTCTTGTTGCATCGCTGCATTCCCTGACAAATGACTATCACATTATAACTGCATGCCTTTTACCTTGCTGGCAACAGACTATGCACGTTCACCTTTTATTCCCTATCAGGATCGTAATCGCATCTGGATGCTAGTGGTACGTTCAGGCTCAGTGTCGAGTTCTCAAATCTCTGTCATTCGACCTGACCGTAGCGTCACATCGGACTTCCTCCGGGGTCGGTGCTGACTCAACCACTCACAGCGTGTGGACCCGGCTGACCCACTGTGAGGGGGTCAGTCACACCCTCCCTGGGTCGGACCGGTGACGCGCCCGAAAACAAACATTGCCGCTCGCCATCACCGCGTGAGCTCAGTAGAATGGACGTGCACTGTGGGGCGAGGATAGGTCAGCTGAAGAGTCGCCGGGTGCTGTTGAAGAGATATTTTTATTTTTAGTGTTGATGCACGTAAAAGAGCGGCATGCATGCATGGAAAGTTGCGAACATGTCTCAGTGTTTTGTTTCTTAATCATATTTGGCAACTTTAAAAGGGGAAGGTGTAGGATTTTCCATTCTCCATTTGATTATCTGATATAGTTCGTTTTTCTTAAGTTTGCCCCTCACTGTAAACGTCTTTTTGAACACAGCACGAGAATTGCTAGCTGAATTACTGAGAAAACTGGTTGGCGCACATTGTATTGTAGATATAAATAATATTTTCAAAATTAAGCTTTGAACACCGACGATTTAACGTTATGTTAAGCGCCGTGCAATTTATTTATTAGTTCACACATAATTCCTGAGAAGTCGTCTATCCCTGTGGGGCTGTAGGTATTGGCAAATACGAGCTACGAGTCTGTGAAATAGTAAATAAATTTGATCAAATTGATCGTCTGTCAAATCTGGTCAAATCAATGTGCGCCAACCAGTTTTCTAAGTAATTCAGCTAGCAATTCTCGTGCTGTGTTCAAAAAGACGTTTACAGTGAGGGGCAAACTTAAGAAAAACGAACTATAGTAGGTATGTGCCCACGGATATAGTTACTTGAGGTTAAATGCTTTTGGCTGGCCCACCCAAATTGTCTTCAATCGTCGTCATTCGGAATACAGTCTAAAATGCCTCCTTAATTAGGCTTATTTCTATTTCATAAAAAGATGTAGCTAATCACCAACGGTGGCTTCTGTGAGATAACCTTTGCGTATATTTGTAGTCATAATGCAACACACGGCATGGCTTTGATGGCAATGGTGGCATTTTGAATGCTCACATGCTGTTTCTAAATACAGCACAGACAACGTGCAGTAATGTGGGTTATTTATCTAAGAACCGGCGGTTGCCATGATAAATGAGTGGTAAGGACGCAAGGAATGATTTATTTTGTAAAACCGCGACAGCCGACGGATACACTAGTAAAGAAGCTCATAAAGCCGATGATGTCACCAGAACCAGGAATTAAACATCTATTGTTTGGCTGTCGGACCTGATTGGCTTTGTTTTTTTTTTTTTAAACCCTGATTCGTGTAAGACAACAGTCAGCTCACAGCTAGAGAAGCATGCAATCGGCCGGCAGATCAGGGAAACTGCAACCCAGTGAGCGCAAGAACCAAGTTGATGCTGCCGATGCAATCAATGACTTTGATTGCTTTACATTTATACCTCTTAAGTGTATAAATTTGTTATTGCAAGATATGATATTTTGTTATTATCATTTTTCATGTTCTTTGCCATGTTTTAGGCTTTCATGACATGCAGATCAGTTTTATGAGCTGCACCATTTTCGTGGTATGTTAAAGGGACCCTCCCACCTTAACATTAGATTTGAGTTGAGATAGCCAAAATGGGGTCCCTGGCTCACAATTACCGGTTTCGGCACTCACAACATCGAGAAATGCCTTAAATCGGAAATATTGAATTTCAAAATTGCAGCATTTTGATTCAGAGGGGCTAATGCTTAGGAATACCCCTCTGAATGTGTGACGTCAGCGCAAATACCTAACGATTTTTTAATGTTTGACTAAAACGTTTTGTAGCACGCGGTGGTATATGCTATTTGCGCGCAACATCTGCCGCAAACGCCGCACTTCTAAAATAAAGTCGCTAGAAACAGCGGAGATCCCAAAAAAGTAAACAAAAGTAAAAGTCTAATAATGTAAATAGAGTGAATAACCTTATGCTCATGTTATATGTTGCAAATTGATATAATTAAAACTAAATTGATATATTTCGATATTGCACCGTCATCAGAATAAGAATAGCAATTAAGCAGCGAAACAAAGCCGATTCAAACGGAATACAAAACGTGCATCTTTTGATATGGTTCTCGTTGGATAGGGTCGATCAGTACGTACAATCATTCAAGTGCGTGTCAACAGGGGCGGCGGATTCGGGGGGGCAGGGGGGCAGCTGCCCCCCCTGGCAAACTCGGGGGGGCAAAAGTATCTTTTTGCCCCCCCATAATTTGTGACAAAACTTAGACAAGAAACATATACCTGATTATTCTGTTCGATCATTGGCGGTCCCAGGGGGGGGCCACGGGGGCCATGGCCCCCCCTTTGGTGCTGAAAGGTGGGGCCATACTATCTTTTGGCCCCACCTTTCAGATCGAACAAAAGTCCTAGAGAAAGCTTTTTGTATGTTTCATTTTCTTTCTTGCGCCATCAAAGGACGTAAATTTCACTCATAAGTGGGCTCAGTTTCGCATTCTGTCAATTTGGCGGTCAGCGTCGCTGGCACCGGCTCACGAGTATGGCCGGATCTTATATGGAATATTAGCGTGGGTTTACTTGAGGCTCTCGTAGGCCCAGCAATGACTGGCATGAGACCCTCTTCGGCAGTGGCGGGTGGGCCCTGCCAAATGAGCGTGGCTCTACGACACTAAAGTAAGACCTCATGGGTTGGTGCTGTGCACCTTAGAAGCCCGGTGGTGACGCCGTATGCCGGTTTGGTTTCTTAAGGATTAGCGTGGGACCTCCGGGGCCTGCATAAAGTTTGCATGAGCTAGTATGTAATCTCAGAGGCCTGTGTGTAATTTGTACACAGTGGCGGTGTACACATGGCATCAGGGCCATGCCCCCCCCCCAAAGGCCAATAAAGGGGGCCATCATATCATTTGCCCCCTCAAACAACCAATGGGCCCCCATAGGTGTATGGGGCCCTGGCCCTTATTCGATCATCACGAGACTCACAAAAAAAACACGCCCAGCTCCCACACCGGTCTTTGAGCGTCCTACACTGACCTCTGAGGGAACTTCAGTGGCGGTCAAGCACCCACGTTGACCGCGAAGAGCCCACATCGACCTCTGAGGCCCCAAATCTTGCCTATGAATGCCCCTAACCGGCATCAGGGGCCCCAACTGGCGTCTGAGGGTCTCACACCGGTTTCTGGTGGCCTTATTTCTGTCTCTGGTGTCCCAAGACGAACCTTTCGGTGCCAATGAGGGCCCCGCACTGGCTGCTGAAGACCCGATGCCGGCCTCTAAGGGCCTGCATTGGCCTCTGAGGAGGGCCCATCTTGGCCTTTGAGAGCCCTCTGCTGGCCTCTGAGGTCCATCGACGGCTCATGCCGGTCTTTTAGGGCCCCACGCTGACCTCTGAGGGCCCCATGTTGGCATGTAATGAGTAAGGACCCACATTAGCCTCTGAGAGCCCAACTCGGTCTCTGATGGTCTGAAACTACTGGCCTTTGCAGTTTGCAGGCCCTGTACTGGTCTCTGAGGGCCATAAACTGGCCTCTAAGTGAAAACATACATGGTGGGCTTCTGAAGATCAGAGGGCTCACGCAGACTCCGGCACAGCCTATACGTTGGTCCTGATCGAGATAACTTTACGTCTTGATGGTCCCGCGCAGATTCCCTCATATTTCGACATCGGGACACCATGAGCCGGTGTGGGTCCTGGGGCTGGCAGAGACTGATGAAGTCCTTAGGGCTCAGAGCCAGTCTTTTTAGCAGTAGGACTAGGCAGGTTGAGTGAGCCCCGATAGAGCCGTTGCGAAGCCCCGCAGGAGTCTGCGCGCGGCCCTCAGATGCCAATTTTGAAAGATAGGAACCTTTGGGGGTCTCCAGAGGTAGGTGTACCTACTTGTGACGGACCAGATACGTTTATATATCGATAAATATCTTCCAGTGGAAGAGCTGATGATGAATCAAATATTTCGCCACATTGGAAGAACCTTTAAACGTGTATTTGTCTCGCGGATTTTATTTTTAGTTGTTTGGTGCGACCGCTGAACTTTGCAAAACAGGCGATCGATTTTCATTCTTTATTATTATCAGTATAAATTTGCATACATTTGGTTTAAAACGAATAAACAGATGTGTTGCGCAATTTTGCTGGTATGATGAATAGAAGAAGATCGCCTCGGTGGACAAACGAGTCCGCTACATCATGAAAATCGATCATGAATTGCCAACGTAAGTAACGTTAGCCAGCCGTGTAAGCGATTGCAGAAACGTAATTTGATCTATGAAATGTGCATCACAATTTACTTAACGTAACGTACCTAACTCATGACCTCAAGATGGATGCCAACGATGCCAACAAGACTAATGACGAAACTTCGAGCTGCAAGTCTCACCGATCGAGTTATACGACGGTATCACGAGCGTCTGCGAGATCGGTCAGAGCTGCTAGTACACGACTGCGGCAGCTAGAAGAGCAGCAACGGCTTGAAGCAGCAGCCGAGGAATCTAGAAGACAGCTGGCGGAAACGAAACGACAGCTGGAACTAGCCAGAGCAAGACACGCGCTGGAACTTGCCGAGATCGACGAACAAGATCAGGTAGAAATGGAGGAATGTGCACGATCCCTCCGTCATTCTTCTCAAGACGTGACACTGTGTGACCTGACGAATGCCATTGAATCCCAGCCAGAGAACGACAGTCGCCGGACATCAACTCGGCTGGAACCTGCAGGGTCGCACCGGCCGGAGCCAGACTCACTTCAGTCTGAGCCGGTCTCGCACCGACCTGAGCAGGTCTCGCACTGGCCTGAGCCAGTCTCGCACCGGCCAGAGCCACCCTCGCACCAACCTGGACCAGACTCACACGTACTTGAACCAGTCTCACACCGTCCTGATTCAATCTTCATCGTGAGAGAAAACCCCAAACTGGACATTCTGCCCTTCGATGGAAAGTACAGCCGCTATCCATTTTTCAAGCTTCAAGTCGATGAAGCCATGAGATCCGGCCAGTTCACCGACCTGCAGATAATTCGTCATCTGCGGGACAGACTCAAGGGGCCGGCCTTTGAAGCGGTACACGGAGCTCTCCTGTCTGGGTGTCCTCTGCTGAGGATTATGCACGCGCTCGAGTCTCGCTTCGGGAACCGCCTGCAAGTGACGAACGCCGTAACGACTCAGCTCCTGAACTTCGACACGATACGATCGAGCGACACAGAACTGCTCTCTCAGTTCGGCACGGCAGTGTATAACGCTATATCAACTCTTCAAGCAGTCGGCTTTGAGAGCGAGTTGGACAACTTGCACACGCTGCAGTTGTTGACGGGAAAGCTGCCACTGGAGAGCCAGCAAGCTTGGGGCGCCTACGCTCGGCGCCGATGTGAAGACGGGAGGAAGCTGTCGTGCGGTCTTTTCCACGAGTTTCTGGAAGAGCACATAAAGGATCGACAGTATGGCGTCATCGGCAGCAGCCTGCAATGCCATCCGTCACATGATGTCAAGAACCGCTCCGGCAGTCGCGGACGCACGAGCAGACGCGACCGTCACGAGCACCAACGAGAACGCCATGGCTACCATGGGGCCGGCAGGACGAGCCGCCCACCTGCCGAGCCTCCCACCTCTGTGTACGCAGCCAACGGATCTGCCCAGGGAACCCAGGGAGCCACAGCGCGTCGACCAGTGGCCTGTTTCTACTGTGGCCAAAATCACTATATAGCTCGCTGCGAACAGTTCCAGAGACTGACACCGAAAGACAGACTGTTGTAGCGAGGGGATTTAGAAAAGAAGAAGAAAGAGAGGATAATAACTGCTTCCTTGCGGGTAATCAAACGCCTTCTTTGCGGTTGATCCAGCACCGCGGTCCACTGTCGTTCAGCTGGTTGTAGAGGAACAGAGCTATTTGCTGCTGGAATGAACTCGATAGTTGAACTGGTAGAACAGGGGAGCTTGAGAGTCTTGGAAAAGATCCCGAGATAGATCTAGAGAGAGATCCAGATAGTGATGAGATCCTGAGATAGATGTAGATATAGATCCACCTGATAGAGATCTTGAGATGGTGTTGAGATCCACCTGAGGGAGATGTCTAGAGATCCACCTTGCATACAAATACATCTGATGGAAGATGCTTTTTAATTTAGAGGCTTGATGATTCTGTTCATTGTATAGACCATGATGCACGAGATGCTTCTTCACTGCTCGGATTAGGGATAGAGGTATCCGATCAGCTGGGTTTGCGGCACAGTTGGGCAGGTGAAGGACAGGGCATTCGAAGTCCCGATGACCACTGCCAAACATATGGGTGGTAATTACATTGATAAATTGAATGTGATCATTCGTCCAGTCACCCATTCCTATATCACTGGCCTTCCCATTAAGAAAATTGCCCACTTAATTCGTATTAGCGTTGCTAGTTTTAAGTTGCCCTCGAGATTAATTAGTTTGACTGTCCTAACTGAGCTTCGCTAAACTCCCATCGGCCTTATCCTAAGATTCATCCTTTACCATTCTCACTCTCATCCTCTTCTACGTTCGTTCGTCATATATTCACCCCAAATTTATTTAGCGCCCCTCGAATTCCCTCCGATGGCGTTAGGTGCCTGACTAATAGCGATCTCCCCGGCGAGATAAATGTCTCTTTCCGAAATCCATATGCATGCTCCGCTAACCGGCGACAAAGATACTTACCGCAGGGCCGTCCAGAATAATTGCATAAATATCCACCCTACTAATTTATGGGATTCACTACACGACCGATAGACTTATGGTACACACATACACGATTTATATCCGACTTATCTCTCTACCGGGAGAGATTACCTATGCCCTCTTCCGGTCCGCGTGTAACATTCCCGTTCACGACCCAGGGACCCTAGTTCATATCCTGGAACTATCCTTAACCATGGGATTTACTATTCAAGGCCTTACGTGTCCTGGAGTACATTCTTCCCTCCCCTGAGGCTGTCCAGTACCGATTAGAGTACCTTTACGAAATAAGTATGAGGACTTATCCGGGACACTACGGCTCGCCTTATCCGCCCTTTGGGTGACTCACCCCTGACCTTCGGCTTCTTGCCTTTGGCATAACTTACTCTCCACTGCATACTGTGCCAATCTTCCCCTTCCCCCCTGCCGTAGAAACCTCTCACTGCCTTCTCACCCAGTGTTACCTAAGCGGGAAAATTAACAGTGGCCGGTACCACTGGCGGAAAACGTGCATATGCCCTGCGTACGTGACGGTGTGTCCCTCTTATTATTCCGGTCTGGACGTGGGTTTCGAGAAGTGCATCTGTGTCTCATACAGTCATGCTGGTAAACGTTACGCCATAGGAGGCGGGCAAACAAGCCGTCTGTGCCTCACAATGCCCTGTGCCAATATTGTTGGAGTAATTATTGGCGCTAACCTCGCAAGAACGCGAATAGCAGAAACGCATAATTTAACCAAATCTAATCGTAATCTCAAGTCCTAATTGCTGCTACACGCGTGAACCTTATCATCAGTTCCTTCTATTACAATCCTAGCAGACCTTGAACCGCTCTTGATTTAATCAGACATATGATCTAGAACCAATTAACACGCATCGATCTGCCGTCTGGTTGTGATCCACCGTACCATAGTGAATTACTGAATGCTCAAACGGAAATGCCTCCTTGAAACTCGTTCGATAGCTTCTGATGGGCTACTAGTTACCTAAACAAATTATCTTTATAGAGTGCCAGAATATTGTCATAGGGTCCCTAGCCTTTCATAGGGAATCTAATTTAAATCATCCTATTAGCAGTAAACAATGCGTATCAAACGAAGTGCAGTCCTAGATATCATATAGCATATCATATTTAACTGTCTACGTTCTTATCCCGTTGCAACTTTCCGCAACTAACCAGACTCCTATACGTGACCTTCACCTACCGCCCGCGCCCCAATTACGGCTAACCCACTGCCCCTGTTGTGGCTGCTTCTCGCGCCCTCTGGCGGCTCAACGCCCGTGTCGGGAACGACGATTACGACGGCCGCCGGCCGGCGCCGCGTCGACAGTCGACAGTTGTCAAGGCCGCGCCGCGATGGGCGCGTCATCACTCGCGGTGCAGTACTGGTGTGTGCGGTCTCTTCGGGCCGGGAGATTCAACGGCTGTGTCAGTGAGTGTGAATCTGGTAAAATATCGCTTCGATATCTCCCTGTTCGACATCTCATCAGCTCCATTCCACGTAAGTTTTTTTTTTTTTTTTTACTCCTGTCCCATTTGATCGTTTCCCAACAAAGCTGGTCCTTTCTAGTATTTATTCTACAAAGCACAACGATCGGTACCTATATTAGTCGCATATTAGTTCTAACCACAAACATTTCTACATCTACCTGTTACTCGACATTTCGCAATTTCAATGACGCAAAGTGACCATCTAAAGTCGCAAAGTGTCAAACCGTCAACCTCAAACCACTGCTCGCAACTATGCACCTAAGTAACAGGAAAAATTCCGCCGTACGCTCAAGCATTCGTATCTGTCGCAAATCATAATTCATAGCCATATTCATAGATCGATCGCATGAATCAGTCGCCACCTTAAAACATTACATTCCTTTCAAACGTATTTACCTGTTCTATAATTGATTTCGACTTCCATTTTAGCTTCCATTTTAGATTACAGCAATATTACCAATGATTTCGCAATGCAACTTTTAGTGAGTACAGCACGAATCTAAACCCTTTATTTCACAAACGTTCCAACCTCAAAACGCACCTGGCCATCGCCCATAATAAATCGAACGAACCATCTTGACCGAAGACAAAGACATTTCAACGTTGTCACGCATCCTGTCATCAATTTCAGCGTTCGTGACACTGAGCTACTTATGTAAATTTTCGGATCTCGCTCTTGGCCTAATCGTGAACTCCCACTGACAATAACGGTTTGCTGGCGACTCTGACATGACCTCGAAATTCAGATCCTAACATGCTACTAGGGTGTCTGGACCAATAAGTTCAAAGTAATTTAAGTTTTCCAATTCCAATTGAGAGTGCATTTTATGGTAACCGAAAATGTTTGGCAGTCGTCACGGGCACGGCACGCTGGGCAGAGGGGGGGGGGGGGCAAGGATTGGGATTGAGCAGACTTTTCAACAACCCTCACATTCTGGAGTTCTCTGCGCTTCCGCTTCTCAGTGTGGTCTCAAGCGTCGGCGGTTGTCCTCCGGCTCTGGTCACTCGAACTGAAGAGGCTTCTCGCGGGTGACCCGGACTGACGGCGGCTCCCAGATGGCGTCTCCGGCTCCAGCTGTGGACTGTGACTCTCGGCTGCTCGACTGTGATTCTGCCTCTGGTTGGGTGGCGCACCCTTTTATAGTTGGGGGGGGGAGGGGTGACTGCCACGCCCTTGCGACGTCATCTTCCTCTGCCTTCTTCTGGTGGGTGGGGCCGTAAGATGGCGCCCTCTGTCCTGTTTAGTCACCTTGCTCCTCTGTGCCTGCAATTTTTGGCCGTCGAATCGTCTTCGTGTTGAGTGCTTTATCATTTTAGTAATCGCTGGCATAAAACAATCCCCGAAAGGTTTGTGATTTTCGAGTTTTAATTTTGATTCTTCAATTTCATTTTATTCAAACTTTTGTTTCCTTCCGTTTCGTCTGCCGGCAACGCCCCTTGTGACGTCACTCTTGCTCCGCCCACTGGCCCGGGTGTGGCCGTAAGTCAGCGCCTTCTTCCTCTGCGGAGATCTCTGGAACTACCTCATGAGGCCATTGTGAGGTCGGTCACCCGGTTGTTTTGCCAGGGTCACTCACCCTGGGCTGATGTACCCGACAAAGGAGGCTGTGTGCTCCAGCCGGCATCCATCCTTGACACTGCTCCATGATCTGTTGACATATCTTACTGATCCAGCGCTCCCAGCCGTTATCTGTCCTCGGCGTGGGTCCATGAGCTGTTGACAATGTTACTGATCCAGCTGTTACTTGTTGGGGTTCGAATCGTTCATCCTGCGGTAGCTGTCTCCAAAAGCGCGCGTCTTAATGGGAGTTTAACGGCTGCCCATTCTGTGCGGACAGTGATAGATTAGGGGAACTGGGGGGGGGGGGGGGGGGGGAATTGGGTGTGGGAAAGCGAGCTAGGCGTGTGGCCGGACTGCGAGGGAGAGGGACTGCCGGACCGAGCCGTGCCGAAAAGATACTACGTTAAATGTTCAAGATGTAGCGTGCTACATCTTCAGTCCAAACAACCCTAGTTGCGTCCTCGCAACTCATACGAAGAAAAGTCATACCCCTTACTCATCTAAATCTACACAATCATCTGATCTTCAGCAACGCCTACAACATGACATCGTATACCTAGTACAGTACACACACGCACCTGTTGTTCCTCGTCCCCACCTCAGTTTGTCGTTCACCAGATCCGGGTCACGGGCACCAACCACTTTGGTTAGCCCGATGTCGTCGGTGGCCGTTCGGTAAGTGGCTTCTCAGGAGGGTGAAGGCTGCCATGGCAGCCCAGGTGGGCGGCCTCAACAGCAGTTCGGGTGGCGGCCTCCATGGCAGCCCGGGTGGGCAGCCTTCACGGCAGCCCGGGTGGCAGCCTGGGTGGGGCGGCCTCCACGGCAGCCAGGGTGGGAAGATTCCACAGCAGCCCGGACGGCGGGTTCCGTGGCAGCCCGGGTGGGCAGCTTGCACGGCGGCCCGTGTGGGCAGCCTACATGGCAGCCCAGGTGGATGACACCTCTGTGGCAGTCCGGGTAGGCGACCTCCATGGCCGGCCCTGCCGCGACCTCTGTGGCCGCCCGGGTGGCAGGCTCCGTGGCAGCTCAGGTGAGCGACCTCCATGGCAGCTCAGGTGGGTGACCCCCGAGGCAGCACGCGAGGGCAACGCATCCCCGTGGCAGCCCGGTTGGGTGACCATCGTGGGAGACCCGTGACAGCCTCCGTTGTAGCTCAGGTAGGCGACTTCCGTGGCAGCCCAGGTAGGTGACCCTCGTGGCAGACCCGGTGACAGCCTCCGTGGTAGCTCAGGTAGGCGACTTCCGCGGCAGCTCATGTGAGTGACCCCCGAGGCAGCACGCGATGGCAATGCATCCCCCGTGGCAGCTCAGGTAGGCGACTTCCGCGGCAGCTCAGTTGAGTGACCCCCGGGGCAGCACGCGAGGGCAATGCATCCTCCGTGGCAGCACAGATGACATCCGTGGCAGCTCAGGTATGCGACTTCCGCGGCAGCTCAAGTGGGTGACCTCCATGGCAGCCCGGGTAGGTGACCTTCGTGGCAGACCCGGTGACAACCTCCGTGGCAGCTCAGGTAGGCGACTTCCGCGGCCGCTCAGGTGAGTGACCTCCGAGGCAGCACGCGAGGGCAATGCATCCCCGTGGCAGCACTGGTGACCTCCGTGGCAGCTCAGGTAGCGACCTTTCGGCGGACCAGGTGACCGCCGTCGCAGCAGCCCAGGTGGGTGATCTCTGCAGCAGCCCATCTGAATGGATCGTTTGGCAGTTGGTCTTGCAGCATCCTGGCACCCTCTCCTCGTTCACCAACATGATAATCGCCTTGGCTGTGTTGTGAAGACGACCGTGTTTGATTTTGATTCAGTACAACACGAGGATTTCGCCTGTTCTTCTTCCTCTTCTGCTTTTGATATTGCTGTCCTTTTATCCTCAATACTCTAGAAAGTTCGAGCTCTCCTTTGCAATACAGCAGCTGACCGAGACTTGGACTTGTTGTACAGCAGAACGTAGAAGAATTGATATGCTGATGCAAACAATTGTCAAGTTTCATTTTCGGCCTGTCTTCTGTATTAGTCTGATCCTTTGTTCATGAGACAGCTTCATTTCCTTATCTTATCTTCAACAACTTCTTCTATGTCCTTTTCAGTATTCGTAAGACCGCTTCCTCTCATCAGCCACCATCATAAGCTTCATCATCTTCACACATCTTTCTTTAGCTCATCCTCTTCCTTCACGTCGACCCCTGCAGCACGTTTATTTCCACTGCTGTCAGTATTTCGAACACCTGCTCAATTCTTCAACTTCCCTGTCATCAGCCACCATCATAAGCTTCATCATCTTCACACAGCTTTCTTTAGCTCATCCTCTTTCTTCATATCGACCCCTGCAGCACGCTCATTTCCACTGCTGCCGGTATTTCGAACACCTGCTCTATTCTTCAACTTCTTCCTCTTCTCCATACGGTTGACTTTCAATTCATCAACTTCGGGTTCGGCGGCTTGTGCCAGTCTACCAGCTTCACAATTTGAGAATTATCAAATCCCCACGTTTTGGGCGCCATTTGTAGCGAGGGGATTTAGAAAAGAAGAAGAAAGAGAGGATAATAACTGCTTCCTTGCGGGTAATCAAACGCCTTCTTTGCGGTTGATCCAGCACCGCGGTCCACTGTCGTTCAGCTGGTTGTAGAGGAACAGAGCTATTTGCTGCTGGAATGAACTCGATAGTTGAACTGGTAGAACAGGGGAGCTTGAGAGTCTTGGAAAAGATCCCGAGATAGATCTAGAGAGAGATCCAGATAGTGATGAGATCCTGAGATAGATGTAGATATAGATCCACCTGATAGAGATCTTGAGATGGTGTTGAGATCCACCTGAGGGAGATGTCTAGAGATCCACCTTGCATACAAATACATCTGATGGAAGATGCTTTTTAATTTAGAGGCTTGATGATTCTGTTCATTGTATAGACCATGATGCACGAGATGCTTCTTCACTGCTCGGATTAGGGATAGAGGTATCCGATCAGCTGGGTTTGCGGCACAGTTGGGCAGGTGAAGGACAGGGCATTCGAAGTCCCGATGACCACTGCCAAACATATGGGTGGTAATTACATTGATAAATTGAATGTGATCATTCGTCCAGTCACCCATTCCTATATCACTGGCCTTCCCATTAAGAAAATTGCCCACTTAATTCGTATTAGCGTTGCTAGTTTTAAGTTGCCCTCGAGATTAATTAGTTTGACTGTCCTAACTGAGCTTCGCTAAACTCCCATCGGCCTTATCCTAAGATTCATCCTTTACCATTCTCACTCTCATCCTCTCTCTACGTTCGTTCGTCATATATTCACCCCAAATTTATTTAGCGCCCCTCGAATTCCCTCCGATGGCGTTAGGTGCCTGACTAATAGCGATCTCCCCGGCGAGATAAATGTCTCTTTCCGAAATCCATATGCATGCTCCGCTAACCGGCGACAAAGATACTTACCGCAGGGCCGTCCAGAATAATTGCATAAATATCCACCCTACTAATTTATGGGATTCACTACACGACCGATAGACTTATGGTACACACATACACGATTTATATCCGACTTATCTCTCTACCGGGAGAGATTACCTATGCCCTCTTCCGGTCCGCGTGTAACATTCCCGTTCACGACCCAGGGACCCTAGTTCATATCCTGGAACTATCCTTAACCATGGGATTTACTATTCAAGGCCTTACGTGTCCTGGAGTACATTCTTCCCTCCCCTGAGGCTGTCCAGTACCGATTAGAGTACCTTTACGAAATAAGTATGAGGACTTATCCGGGACACTACGGCTCGCCTTATCCGCCCTTTGGGTGACTCACCCCTGACCTTCGGCTTCTTGCCTTTGGCATAACTTACTCTCCACTGCATACTGTGCCAATCTTCCCCTTCCCCCCTGCCGTAGAAACCTCTCACTGCCTTCTCACCCAGTGTTACCTAAGCGGGAAAATTAACAGTGGCCGGTACCACTGGCGGAAAACGTGCATATGCCCTGCGTACGTGACGGTGTGTCCCTCTTATTATTCCGGTCTGGACGTGGGTTTCGAGAAGTGCATCTGTGTCTCATACAGTCATGCTGGTAAACGTTACGCCATAGGAGGCGGGCAAACAAGCCGTCTGTGCCTCACAATGCCCTGTGCCAATATTGTTGGAGTAATTATTGGCGCTAACTCGCAAGAACGCGAATAGCAGAAACGCATAATTTAACCAAATCTAATCGTAATCTCAAGTCCTAATTGCTGCTACACGCGTGAACCTTATCATCAGTTCCTTCTATTACAATCCTAGCAGACCTTGAACCGCTCTTGATTTAATCAGACATATGATCTAGAACCAATTAACACGCATCGATCTGCCGTCTGGTTGTGATCCACCGTACCATAGTGAATTACTGAATGCTCAAACGGAAATGCCTCCTTGAAACTCGTTCGATAGCTTCTGATGGGCTACTAGTTACCTAAACAAATTATCTTTATAGAGTGCCAGAATATTGTCATAGGGTCCCTAGCCTTTCATAGGGAATCTAATTTAAATCATCCTATTAGCAGTAAACAATGCGTATCAAACGAAGTGCAGTCCTAGATATCATATAGCATATCATATTTAACTGTCTACGTTCTTATCCCGTTGCAACTTTCCGCAACTAACCAGACTCCTATACGTGACCTTCACCTACCGCCCGCGCCCCAATTACGGCTAACCCACTGCCCCTGTTGTGGCTGCTTCTCGCGCCCTCTGGCGGCTCAACGCCCGTGTCGGGAACGACGATTACGACGGCCGCCGGCCGGCGCCGCGTCGACAGTCGACAGTTGTCAAGGCCGCGCCGCGATGGGCGCGTCATCACTCGCGGTGCAGTACTGGTGTGTGCGGTCTCTTCGGGCCGGGAGATTCAACGGCTGTGTCAGTGAGTGTGAATCTGGTAAAATATCGCTTCGATATCTCCCTGTTCGACATCTCATCAGCTCCATTCCACGTAAGTTTTTTTTTTTTTTTACTCCTGTCCCATTTGATCGTTTCCCAACAAAGCTGGTCCTTTCTAGTATTTATTCTACAAAGCACAACGATCGGTACCTATATTAGTCGCATATTAGTTCTAACCACAAACATTTCTACATCTACCTGTTACTCGACATTTCGCAATTTCAATGACGCAAAGTGACCATCTAAAGTCGCAAAGTGTCAAACCGTCAACCTCAAACCACTGCTCGCAACTATGCACCTAAGTAACAGGAAAAATTCCGCCGTACGCTCAAGCATTCGTATCTGTCGCAAATCATAATTCATAGCCATATTCATAGATCGATCGCATGAATCAGTCGCCACCTTAAAACATTACATTCCTTTCAAACGTATTTACCTGTTCTATAATTGATTTCGACTTCCATTTTAGCTTCCATTTTAGATTACAGCAATATTACCAATGATTTCGCAATGCAACTTTTAGTGAGTACAGCACGAATCTAAACCCTTTATTTCACAAACGTTCCAACCTCAAAACGCACCTGGCCATCGCCCATAATAAATCGAACGAACCATCTTGACCGAAGACAAAGACATTTCAACGTTGTCACGCATCCTGTCATCAATTTCAGCGTTCGTGACACTGAGCTACTTATGTAAATTTTCGGATCTCGCTCTTGGCCTAATCGTGAACTCCCACTGACAATAACGGTTTGCTGGCGACTCTGACATGACCTCGAAATTCAGATCCTAACATGCTACTAGGGTGTCTGGACCAATAAGTTCAAAGTAATTTAAGTTTTCCAATTCCAATTGAGAGTGCATTTTATGGTAACCGAAAATGTTTGGCAGTCGTCACGGGCACGGCACGCTGGGCAGAGGGGGGGGGGGGCAAGGATTGGGATTGAGCAGACTTTTCAACAACCCTCACATTCTGGAGTTCTCTGCGCTTCCGCTTCTCAGTGTGGTCTCAAGCGTCGGCGGTTGTCCTCCGGCTCTGGTCACTCGAACTGAAGAGGCTTCTCGCGGGTGACCCGGACTGACGGCGGCTCCCAGATGGCGTCTCCGGCTCCAGCTGTGGACTGTGACTCTCGGCTGCTCGACTGTGATTCTGCCTCTGGTTGGGTGGCGCACCCTTTTATAGTTGGGGGGGGGGGGGGAGGGGTGACTGCCACGCCCTTGCGACGTCATCTTCCTCTGCCTTCTTCTGGTGGGTGGGGCCGTAAGATGGCGCCCTCTGTCCTGTTTAGTCACCTTGCTCCTCTGTGCCTGCAATTTTTGGCCGTCGAATCGTCTTCGTGTTGAGTGCTTTATCATTTTAGTAATCGCTGGCATAAAACAATCCCCGAAAGGTTTGTGATTTTCGAGTTTTAATTTTGATTCTTCAATTTCATTTTATTCAAACTTTTGTTTCCTTCCGTTTCGTCTGCCGGCAACGCCCCTTGTGACGTCACTCTTGCTCCGCCCACTGGCCCGGGTGTGGCCGTAAGTCAGCGCCTTCTTCCTCTGCGGAGATCTCTGGAACTACCTCATGAGGCCATTGTGAGGTCGGTCACCCGGTTGTTTTGCCAGGGTCACTCACCCTGGGCTGATGTACCCGACAAAGGAGGCTGTGTGCTCCAGCCGGCATCCATCCTTGACACTGCTCCATGATCTGTTGACATATCTTACTGATCCAGCGCTCCCAGCCGTTATCTGTCCTCGGCGTGGGTCCATGAGCTGTTGACAATGTTACTGATCCAGCTGTTACTTGTTGGGGTTCGAATCGTTCATCCTGCGGTAGCTGTCTCCAAAAGCGCGCGTCTTAATGGGAGTTTAACGGCTGCCCATTCTGTGCGGACAGTGATAGATTAGGGGAACTGGGGGGGGGGGGGGGAATTGGGTGTGGGAAAGCGAGCTAGGCGTGTGGCCGGACTGCGAGGGAGAGGGACTGCCGGACCGAGCCGTGCCGAAAAGATACTACGTTAAATGTTCAAGATGTAGCGTGCTACACTGTCGTGGGTTAATACGAAGAAAGCCTGCGTCCGCTGTCTCAACACATCCCACCAGTCATCTGACTGTCACCGAACAGGACCGTGTGGCATAGAAAACTACACGCAACATCATCATCGACTTCTACACCCGGCTCAAGGAAGCACGACTGTGATCAACGCGGCGAAGGATGGACACACGTCCATTCTGATGAAAACGGTCGTCATCGAAGTCTCCGGCTCCACAAAACGAAGGTGTGTCGCCTTCCTGGACGAGGGAAGCTCAGTCACGCTCATGACTGATAAGCTGGCACAGGAACTGGGACTTCACGGGAAGCGTCAAAATCTGCGCATCAAGACAATGTCTGGACTGACTTCAGTCAACTCGTGTGAACTCACCCAGGTGACCATCGAGAACATCCATACCGGTTCAACACACCTGCTGGATAAGGTGGCTACTGTTCCCGAGCTGCAAATAGACAAGAATCCCGTGACGGCAAAACAGCTGAAGCGCATGTTTCCCGAGATCGAAGAAACTGGGATCAAACAGCTGGATGAGCCGCCTCAGATGCTGATTGGCCTTGACCACGCGGAGCTCATCGCCACTCAGAAGATCATCAAGACGTCGAAGAATGGTCCTCTGCTCCAGGAAACGAAACTGGGATGGACCATAACTGGGCGCGTCATCGCTACGGAAGACACCGAGACAGAGTGCGTAAACTTTCTGAACAAATCTCTGAACATGTATCGGGACGACAGCGCTGGCAGCGCCGCCTACTCAACCGACAGCGACTGCAGCGACATCTGCACGGCTGGGAGTGCTGGCGATCTGAGCGACATCTGGAGAACAGAGCACTTTGGCTGCAAGTATGCCTTCAGTAAGCCGCACAGCCCAGATGACAGGAAGGCGGAAACGATGCTACAAGAAGGGGCAAAATACGACGGAACAAGATGGACAGCCCCGCTTCTGCTCAAAAACGAAGATGAGAAGATGCCTGAAAGTCGAACGATGGCAGAACAGAGAGCCATTGCCTTGGAAAAACGACTGGACCGCTCTCAGCAAAAGAAAAACGGCAAAACACCAAGTCTCGCCGAGCTGGTGTACGAAAAAATGGAGAGAATGGTATCAGACGGCCATTTTCGAAAACTGAGTGAAAATGAAGCCCAAGAAGGACACAAGAATGTCTGGTATCTCCCACTGCTCGCGGTGCAAAATCAGAAGAAGCCGAACAAGGTGCGCCTAGTGCCAGACGCTGCCGCGAAGAGCAATGGCAAGAGCTTGAATGACTTTCTTCTCCAAGGGCCAGACCACATGAACTCTATACCGGGGATTCTGTGCCGCTGGCGGGAGAAAAGAGTAGCAGTGACCTCTGACGTCATAGCTATGTTCAGTCAGATCAAAGTGCGAGAAGAAGACCGACCACTTCTGAGATTTCTGTGGCGGGGCTCACGTCGTACGGGCCGATTTGATGTGTACGAGTCTCCGGTGGTTATTTTCGGTGCCACCTGCTCACCAAGTATCGCTGAGCACTGCTTCCGGCGCACGGCGGACGAATTCACCGAAGACGAGGCAGTGAAGACAGCCGTACGAGAGGACACCTACGTGGACGATATTGTCACCGGTACAGACACCGAACACGAGGCAGTGAAACTGATTGGCAGCGTCACAGAAACACTCAAGAAAGGAGGCTTCAAGCTGGGCCCGTGGGCCTCAAACTCTGAAGAAGTCCTCCACACCGTCCAACAGGAGCAAGAACAGCAAGACAGTCGGCTGCAAAGAACGTTAGGAGTCGGCTGGGAAGCTCGCCTCGACACTCTAACCTATGAGCCAATCGCTCCGCCGGAACAGCTAACGAAGAGAACACTTCTATCGACAATGATGTCGGTGTACGATCCGATTGGATTCTTGACAGGATTCCTCCTGAGAGCGAAGGAGCTGTTGCAAGTCCTGTGGAAGTCAAGCGTCAAATGGGACCAAGAACTACCGAGTGAAGTCCAGCAGAAGGTGAAGATGTGGATGGATGAGCTGACGCAGACGAGAGATCTACACATCCCACGTCACATCTTTCGTCAGGAGGCCGGCATCTCTTCTGTCGATCTGCACGCGTTCTGCGACGCAAGCGAGATGGGGTTCTGTGCAGTGCTATACTATCGATGGATCGACTCGACTGGCTGCATTCAAGTGAGCTTTATCTCTGCTCATTCTCGCGTTGCTCCCGTGAAGAAAATGTCTATCCCAAGACTCGAGCTTCAAGCTGCCGTCCTGGCCAGCAGAATGATAGCCTTCATCAGAAAAGAAACACGGACCGGCATCAAGTCGACAACATGTTGGTCGGATTCGAAGAACGTGCTTGCTTGGCTGCGCAGCACGAACCGAAGATACAGTGTATTTGTCGCAAACCGTATTGCGGAAATACACGACGTCACGGGGCCGGCTGACTGGCGTTACGTGCCGACGGCGATGAACGCCGCAGACTCTGGCTCCAGAGGCCACAAAATCGAAGATTTGTGTCCTGACAAGGAGTGGATTCGAGGGCCAGAGTTCCTCTACAAACCGGAGACAGACTGGCCAGATGACTGCTCAGATGCAACCGGCATTCTCGAGACGGACATGGAATCCAAACCGGTGGTGCTCGCTACAACAGTGAAGATCGAGCCCAATTTTCGAGAAAGCACGCCAGATCTTTCCCGATTCTCGCGCTGGACAGTGGCGGTGCGCACTGTGGCCAGAATACGAAGATGGCTCAAACTTGTCCGAGAAAGAAAACGCGGACCACTCACGGCTGATGAACTACGTGAAGCGGAAGAAATATGGACGAGAAGGGTCCAGGGTGATTCTTACCGTGATGAACTCATATGTCTTCAACAAGGACATCCGATCAAAAACAAGAGCCAGCTCTCAGGCATGACCGTTGGGTTGTTGGACGGCATCATTTGCCTCGACTCTCGCGTGAAGCGGTCTCCAGAGCTGTCACCGACTGCGAGAAATCCGCCGGTGCTAGCCCGTGACCACAAATACACGGAGCTACTGATCGAGCACCTGCACCAGAAAATGGGACACCGAGCGCACGACGCAGTTCTGGTGAGCCTCCGACTGAAGTGTTGGGTGCCGCAAGCCGCTCGCAAGATTCGCTCGCTTGTGGCAAGATGTCAGACCTGTAGGGTGCGGAAGGGGAAGCCACAGACGACAAGAATGGCTCCGCTTCCGTTGGCCCGAGTCACTATGCTCGAAGGCGCCTTTCGGGCGACTGGTATGGACTATTTCGGCCCGATGAAGGTGAAACGGGGGAAGACAGTGTCGAAGATCTGGGGCGTACTGTTTAGGTGTCTAGCCACGCGTGCCGTGCACATAGAGCTGACGGACAGCCTGGACACTGACGCGGCCCTGATGGTGATATCAAGATTCCAGGCGCGACGAGGAAACGTGCAAGAACTATGGTCAGATAATGGCAAGAATCTCACCTCGGCAAACAAGGCTCTGAACAAGCAACTCAGAGCGCTGAACCAAGACCAGATGATGGCAAAGCTGTCTCTGGAGGGAATCAAGTGGCGATTCATCCCGCCGTCCGATCCTGAGGCAGGTGGCGCTTGGGAGCGCGCCATTCGTACGGTGAAAGACACGCTAAAGATCGTCTTGAAGGAGCAGACCCCGCGGTTCGAGGTGCTACAGACGGTCATGGCAGAAGTGGAGAAAATCATCAATTCGACGCCGCTGTTCCACGTCCCAGTGGATGCAGCTGATGACGATGTGCTCACGCCGTTCCACTTCCTCATCGGCCGCGCTACCCCTGCTTACCCGGTGGGCTCGCAGGTGCAAAGCAGTGAGTGTCTTCGTCGAAGATGGAAGCACGCTCAGGTGCTAGCCGACCATTTCTGGAGAAGATGGGCACGAGAATATCTCCCTACGCTAGCAAACAGATCGAAGTGGATCCAGTCGTCTCGCAACGTGGAGGAGGGAGACGTGGTGATCGTTGCAGATCCTCAGCATCCCCGTGGACTGTGGGTCAGAGGAGTGGTCACGGACACTGTGCGTGGCCCTGATGGAGTGGTGCGATCGGCTCGCGTGCGGACGGTGCATGGAGTGCTGCACCGCCCCGTTCGCAAACTCGTAGTGCTACAAGTACTTCGCTGTACATAAGATGTGCCTATCGCGAGCCATCCGTGCCGCGAGTGAAGTAATAGAACATGCCAGCCGTCACATATTGTCTCAACATGCATTGTTGAGAGAGGCCGGGGTGTGACGGACCAGATACGTTTATATATCGATAAATATCTTCCAGTGGAAGAGCTGATGATGAATCAAATATTTCGCCACATTGGAAGAACCTTTAAACGTGTATTTGTCTCGCGGATTTTATTTTTAGTTGTTTGGTGCGACCGCTGAACTTTGCAAAACAGGCGATCGATTTTCATTCTTTATTATTATCAGTATAAATTTGCATACATTTGGTTTAAAACGAATAAACAGATGTGTTGCGCAATTTTGCTGGTATGATGAATAGAAGAAGATCGCCTCGGTGGACAAACGAGTCCGCTACACTACTCTCTCCCGCCGCCACACAACTATATGGGTACTAATTTCATAGTCTGAAAATGCTCTCTGGGTTTCACATGCTTGTTCAAAGCAAGAGGTATCTGTATCTTTTCAGAATTGTTTTATAGTGCTAAGGTCATGAATCCGCGTTCCCGACCTTTCAGTATATGCTACACCGATCCGTCGTCATGGTGCAGTGGCCCGACCGGTGGAAACACCGTGGGACGGGAAATGGAACTAGTGATTTGGCTTAAATTGAGCTTAAAAATTTCACGCAAGAATGAGATGGATGAAGCATAAGCAATGTCAACTGCGCGGCACCTCGTGGACGTAAAAAATTAGCCGATCACCCCTCCGGTGATGGATAAATGTTATGTCCCGCGAGTGTGACTTTGGCCCCCCCTTTTGCCAGCGGCTGCGACCGCCAGTGTGTTCGATCATCTGAAGATGTTACCAGATGCCCATATACTTAATTATACGCGTTGCCTTTCATGACAAGTGTTCGCGTTCAATTGAACTTTTCCTCTCTTCAACCTAGTTTTGGAGGCATTATAAGCGTCAACGTGACGCAGCGGCAACCCAGGCCTTCAGTGACCGCTTACAGGGGCGACGGACACGGAGCGGCAGAGGAGGCATCGTTCCCTAAGAAACTTCTGGAGGAAGTTTCTTGCCCCTCCATAATTCGTGCCCTAAACATGAGGAACATTTCCATAGCCTGATATTGCAGCTATGCGCTCCTCCAGTTTGTCCAACGGTGCCTTTTGAATATGTGTACCTAAATGCTAACCATTTCCGCTTTATAGCATTTTTTGTCTTTTCAGATTCGATTTAGAGATATTTTAAGTGTGCAAGAGACGCAACTCACACCCTCAATGGTCGTTTGCCGCTATTTTGTACCTACATGAATGCCAAATCGCAAGCAAGCGGAGACGGAAGGGCTAGCCATTCGCTTGCGGGTAGTTTAGGACTGCAATGAGCGCTCGTAATAAGCCACTCCCCTGATTTTTTTTTTCGAGCGCAACAGTTTCCAATGCAAGTAACATGGTAAACGCCGAGGTCGTACTCATTGACCACATTGACCAATGCACGGTATGACACCCAGAGGCCAGTCATCAGAGATCTTCTTTGGGCATTCGGAGACTTGTGTGGGGCCAGTGTAAAAACTGGATGTTCATAGTTCAGTATCCGCTTTATTTCAGTATTCACTATTAAATACGTAAAAAATAACGTTGGAAACTTTTGAGGGTTAGGGCACTGATCATTAGTGGGCCCCCCTCTGGCTAAAGAATATAGAGCATCGAACACGAAAGCAAAATCTAAGGCATTTTGAAAAAATGAGTATGCTCCGTAGCGTCCGATAACTACCACCTTCCAGTGGGTCAAGCCAACGGGGTCCAAGTCTATAGTGGCACTTAACGATATCAATAACCTTGTCTCACTTTTCGTTGAAGTCTGTTCCGAATGGTTTCGGCGACAGACTGGCTGCACTGAGGTCGTTTGGTATGTGCAACTGTAATTAAAGCCACCTGAGGCGCCCTGACACCAGGCTGAAGCTGGGTTGGAAATGCTTCGTCTTTGCAGATATCACTGGCCGCTGATTCTCGAGTGCCTGAACCGGTAGATGTCGTGGCAAAATTTGGTGTGATAATTTGGACCTTACCGCAGTCAGCGCACCCTAAAGCCCTAATAAAGACCCCCCCCCCCGAGCTTCTGGATTCTCGTTCCAGTCCACCGAATTCCTTCACCCTAGTCCGCTGCTCGACTCCCTCACCTCAGCCCTCCGTTCCCAGCTTGACGAGCGTTTGGGCCTTAGTTAAGCCTTGCTGTGGGCTTACTGTAGGATAAACCCATCGATGCAGCCCGTCTCGGTGAGCTTAGTTGGCGAACTACTGCCTTGGGGTGGGTTTCTGGCGGATTCCTGTCCCAATAGGTTTAGATGCGACCGACTGTCTCTGAATGTTTGAGCGGTCTCCTCCCGCTGTTAGCTAGTTTCAGTTGATATCTGTATCAGAAATACTTTTTAAAGAAAGGTTAAACGGAAATCGAACGTAAAATGAACAGAGGAAATGGTAACGAGTTGCCTCATTGAAGAATAGCGCTCGCCTACTTCAAAAGGTTCGGCACCATTCTTCAAATCTGATTTGCGATCGGGTTATGGGCTATGGCACAATTTTTCCCATTGGAGCTTTTTCTAACACAGCAATACGAAAATTGTTATACCTATCGTCCACTGGCAGATCCAGGGAGCGGGCATATAAAGCAAATATTTACTCCCCCTCCCCTTGCATCGCCCGAAATAGACAATAAGTACCTTATGTTTCCTAATAATAAAACTTTTATCAGTTTTTTTTGCTTCATACTGTTCAGCAGCAAGGAATCGAAATCCGAGGAGTTTTTGGTTTGGACACTGGGGGGGGGGGGGGTATGTCCCCTACAGCGTCGAAAACGCCTTTCTGGATCCGCCTTTGACATCATCTCGACTGGGATCTTGCCCCCCCACGCCAAAATCGAATCCGCCGCCACTGCGTGTCAACATTTGCACATTATACATGGTAATGCTTTCAAATATACATAATGCCAAAAATACATATACGTTTACAATATACATACTTTACATAATAGTAGGATACATGGATGGATACATACTTTACATAATAGATGGATACATACATATGCACATACAATATACAATATGCATAATAGATACATACATAATATGTATATACAATATACATAATACACCTAATATATAGTTGTCTATTGTTACTCATACATACACAAACACATGACATATGACAATGTTAAACAATAGGTATTCTACAATATTGTATGCTACACTGGAGCTACCGGAGCCACTGGGGGTGTGTATGACGGGGGATTGAGGAGAGGCCATGATGAGGTTTGTGTGTTGAGGTGGGGTCGCTGGTTTCTGATTTCGATTGATTCGGCTATTTTGAGGTTTGGTACATCTTTACAAACTTTTTCGATCGACACGCTAAACGACTCGGGCCCTACTATGCTGGTTGGGTGTGTCCTAGCTACATGATCTCCGAGTGGAGTGTCCTTAGTTTGGTTTTTTGCGTCCCTCAAATGCTCGTGAAACCGCTCCCGGATGCGTCTTTTAGTTTCTCCTATGTAAATACTAGTTTTGTCTTGGCACATGTTACACACGATTTTGTACACAACGTTTTTGGTGTGGCAGCGACCAGGCAGCCCCGCCTCACAAGTGTGACATTTCCTTGTACCTGCCGGGCAGGGAGGACTTTGCATGGCTGACCTGGTGAGGTGTTGCGCTAGTGTTTTTCCACTGGTCCAAGCGACCCGCGCATTCAAACCCGAGCCCCTGAAGACTCCATCCACCCGTCGTGCTAGGGTTTCGTCGATGTATGGGAGTGTGATATATGTAGGTTCGTTTTTTGTTCTGTTTTTTGCTCTGTTTCTGCCGTTTTGCTCACTACTAAATAGAACCCGATGCTTGGTTCTCTGAATGAGTTTGTTCGGGTACCCGTTATGCTGGAACAGCGTTTCGATCTTAGCCATATCCCGCTTTTGTGCCGCCTTGTCAGATCCCAGACGTTTAGCGCGTAGAAGCTGTGAATACAGGACGGATCGCTTACACTGCATGGGATGAGCTGAGCTGTAGTGCACTATGATCGGTGCCGCCATTGGCTTGATATACAGCTCTGTGTTGTACGTGCCATCGTCACGCACACTTATGGTGGTGTCGAGAAAGGGTATTTGTCCACCAGCTGTTTTGTCGGTCCTCTCGATGGAGAATTGGAGCGCTGGGTGAAAGTCATTCAAGAAGCGGAAATATTCATCGAGTTTGTCTGCACCGTGAGTCCATACTCCTAGCACGTCATCGATGTATCGCATGTATGCGACGGGCTGGTACTGAGAGTTGGGGGACGTTAAAAGCAGTGACTCTACGGCGTTCATGAATATGATTGCTAACGGAGGGGCAATTCTTGAACCCATGGCTACACCCATGGTCTGTTTGAAGTATTTATCACCGAACCTAACATAGTTGTTGTTTAGGCAGTGTCTCAAAAGTACTTCTATGTCCTGGCGGGTCAGGCCGAATGTGTCCACGTCATCGTTATGTCTGTCGAAGAGCTTAAGCGTAGCTTCTATGGCCTCAGTGGTGGGGATGTTGCCGTACAAGTTCGCTACGTCTACAGAGAACACGATAGTGCCCTCTGGGAACTTGCCATCAAATTGGGACCTCAGTCTCTGCAGATAGTCCTGAGTATTTTCTAAGTGTGCTGGCATCAATTTAAATATATCAATATATCAATATCATATATTGAAAAATATATATAAAACGAAATATATCAATTTAGTTTTAATTATATCAATTTGCAACATATAACATGAGCATAAGGTTATTCACTCTATTTACATTATTAATCATGCTCAGAAATACCATAGCTTACCTCCTAAAAGTCTAATATCTTGAAAACCGGTGAATATTTTTCTGTGAAATTTGGTAGATATTCGTTTTCGCTCTTTCTGAACCGAGCGGCATCACTTTCATGCCAATTCACAAACTTTTTTGAAGGTGGGAGGGTCCCTTTAAATCATAGACCTCTGGTGTACACCTGACCTCTGACCTCTGGTGTACAGAGGTCTATGGTTAAATGATTGTCAAGTGCAATATCTCCGCTGCTTTTTGCGTGACTGGATAAGTTAGGCACTGGAGTTAAGAGTACATGTTCTTATTTCTAAAAGTTACATGAGAATGCTCCAAATCATTACTCGCCCATCAATGAGAGCGCTTGCGAAATAAATTGCTGTTTTGATTGCGCCCTCTCAAATGTGTTGTAGAATAGCAGCAGATTTGTTCCATATATGCGTGCAGTTTTACCATGACATGCTTGTCAAGGAGGCCAATAGCAATGTAAAATAAATTAAGGAGCGCATAGATAAGTAATGCCTCGAACATTTTCGTGTAGAGCCGAGTGTCAATAGCGTTTCGTGAAACACGGAAGAAAAGTTTACGCTACGTCGTAGAATTCGTGTGCGAAGATAGAGCTACGTTCGTTTTTAGTCTGCTCGCTAGATGGCACCAGTAGTAAACGCCTGAAGGTATGCTGTACCGCACGGTCCAACAAACGCTGACTACCGGATTGCGCAACGTTTCGCTCGGTGTTATAAATCAGGAAGGTAGGAGGAAACCATACAGCTGATCTTGAGTATAGTGTCGTCAATTACAGTAGGGGAAAGTGGGGTAAGACGGGCACCATAACTTTGGAGCCATTTTTCGGCCGGTTAGAAACATCATAGAAACGGAAAACTGAGTGAAAACCTTTTGTAGACATTTTACTTCCATTTGCCAGAAGATGAGACTTAGACCTGATTCAACAAATAAACTGCAGCTATTTTTGCAAAACCTTACAAAAACCCGTCTTACCCCACCCCATGGGGTAAGACGGTCACATGGGTAAGGCAAGACGGCCAGCTTCTTTCACCGACCAGCACAGCTCGCAACAAATGCCCGAGATTAGCCGCATTGATACAGTCGCTCGTTGGTCTCAAGTGCTTCGGAAATGGTAGTATACCAGATTCGTGCAGAAGGCGCATGCTCGTATATAGGCCCTAGTTCATAAGCCATGTAGAACCGTTTTTCACATTCATTATTCGAGAATAAACTGTGCTGAAGGAATATTGCTAACATGTCTGTGAGTATCGGAATCGAACATATTCTCATTAGAAGTGCTTCTTTTTTTCCTACAGCAACAAAAATATTTTCACCATTACAGACCCATTGGATTCATAGTTGCCCGTCTTACCCCAAACTCAATGTCAGAAGCTCAGCACGATTTTTCTCTGTGGACAATTTGATACAGACAAAGCAAATCCGCGGTAAATGAGCACTGTGGCATATGAGTGTACCACAAGTGATTGCGAGTTTTTAACTCTATAGTGCTGCACACAAAAGCTTGCACAATACATTTTGGATGTTTTCAATGAAAGGAGTGTTTTAAAGAAATCAAAATAAAAGATTATCGACTGAACACAAATTCACCAGACTTCAATGGTGGTGTGTAGTGGGAAAGGCAATTCTGGTCCTAATTTTTCTCGCTCGTAGCGCTATTGGTTTTGTCTGCAGAAGGGGTGCCCGTCTTACCTACCCTGACCGTCTTACCCCACTTTCCCCTACTGATGAATCTGCACAAGTTATAGCCTCAATCATCCGAACACATTGTTTTTTCGTCTCGGCATTTTTGACTCTACGGAGACCTATAACATTTATTGGATAGCTTCAAACTTAATATATCAATAGCTGGCAGCATCCATGCCGTCGTTTTATAGTCTCATATCATCGCTTCCCTGTTGCAACAGCCAGCAGGTGTCTGCGTTCCGATTTCCGTCGGCTCTGTCTGTCGCTCGTCACTGGCCCACTTTTGTCGTCCGCGTCGGCTGCGACTCCGCCGCCGCCGCACCATCTGCCGCGCTCCCAGGCCGAGCCTGTGTCTTGTTTCGCCTATTTACATGCGCTCTCCAGTTACATTGGCCCGTTTGCTCTCCTTTTACACGTGTTTGCTCGGCCAGTCGAAACACGTTGACACTCGGCCGATGGCCATTATAAAAGGTGGTGATAGGCGGCGGCCGGCCGCAGCGGGCGCTCACCATTGCCGCGTGCCGGCCGCTGGAAATCAAACAGAGCACCAGTATAAATAGCCGTAATAAAGGCCGTATCGAAGGCGGTGCATCGTGGTGGCCGCCGCGCCGTCGACAGATGGGTCAGTGGTGCGTCACGTTTGCCGACCGGCGCCGAGCCGCGGCAGGTCTATCTGCCGGTGTTGCCGGCCGGTGGATGGTGCTGCCATCTTCAGACGAAACACGGAAACGGAGTCGATAGGCTCTGTGACTCTGGCGCCGTATGCCTCCTTAGCTTATACGTTTTGTAAAATTTTCCATTGACCCTGATGTGCATAAATCAGGGTTGGCCTTCTTGGCGCTACACTCTGCGAAGTTTCTTCGTCGTGAATTTCGTTGCATTGGTCAAATTTTGCAATCGGTCTCATAAGCACATGCATTAGCAATTAACCAATAAATATTCATGGTGATGATAATTCGTGGTCAGCGCATCAAGTGTTTCGCTGCCTTTGCTTACGTGGATACATACAGTCATTTATGTACTCACTATAGCGAAACCTTGTCCCAGCTCTTACCACCGAGTCATAAATACTACTTACAAGTCTCTGATCAATCCATCGCTTAAATAGACGGTGAATTATTGGAACGGCCACCGCTGATCGCTCCATTCTGCGACGTCTTCAAGGAAGCACCGGTAGACAGCCGGCTGCGGGAATGATGTCTGATTAAAGCGATGTTACCGTGGCGATGTTAATCACATCGCTGGCGGTACCCCCGTGACCCCGTCTGTGAGAGGTGGGCAGGGACCGGTCGGCGATGGTCACCATTCGCTGTCTCCTTGGTGGGAGGTTGCACCAAAGCCGGAGTCTCGGCCTGTCGGGAGGGGAGGGGGGGCTGTCCTGGACCCGTGTCGGGCTATCCTGGCCCGGGGGACGCCCCCTCCTGGCCGCCGCCGACAAGCAGGGTGGGCAGGTGTCACCGCCCGGCCCGACCGGTGCTAGTTAATCAGCCGTCCGTGGCCCACGCTGTTAGCGTTGGGAGCCGTTCAACAGTTTGTCATCAATCTCGTCAGCGACGGAGCGGAGCCAGGTTGGTGACTGGACTGGTCACCGGGCTGGTGTCCGATCGACGTTGGTCACAGAGACGGTCCCACGACCGGTCATACCGCTGGTCACGCTGAAACTGCACTAGCAGACAGGCTGACCTGAGCTGTGCGCTGATACTGCCCTTACGAGCACGTGGAAAGGTTCGTCGCAGTGTTATTCACGAGAAAAAGATCAATCGTGCCTGCGCAAGAATAATATTTACATCTTGTTGTAAATAATGCATTTTGTTGTCCAATTTTCTTTAATATATATAATATTATAATATTATAATTGAAACGCGACGTTCCCGTCGGCATTTTCACGCTTTCTTCACATTTTATAATTAAGGTTCCAATTTAAAGTCATTTCAGAATTAGACCCAGTGAGAAACTTTTACTTGATTTATAGGTGACATTTGGATGTCGATATTAATCAACATTTTGTCTGTCAACGTTCAGAAATCGAGAGCAGAAATGAAGTTATGTCACCGTTTGCCGCTAAATAATTATTGACGTGAAAAGCGCAGGCCCGATTTTGCTAACACTCAGCTTGATTATTTTTCTCTAAAAAATTTTATGTCCCACTCCCAGCAATATACATACAAGATCCTGCAGCGAGTTCAAAGCCAAAAATTACATTGCGTTTTACCTCGCATTTGACGTCCCTTCTTGTCTGTACATCATCTCGTTTCAGCCCGCTTATGACATGCCTCTTGTCTGTGTGCGTTTCTCCGCTTATCTGACGCGCTCCCTTGTCTGTGTGTAAGTGCGTTTCGCTCCTCTGACGCGCCCCCTTGTCTACTGTGTTGCAGAGCGTGGTGATCTCGGAAGCTGACAGCGGTCAGCCATGTCTCGGCTGTCAGGAGAAGTGTTCCGGCTTCAACCCGCACCCCTGGAGGTCAGTCCCCAACGGCACGCATCTCACATACGCAGCTCTCTCTCTCTCTCTCTCTCTCTCTCTCTCTCTCTCTCTCTCTCTCTCACTCTCTCTCTCTCTCTCTCTCTCTCTCTCTCTCTCTCTCTCTCTCTCTCTCGCTCTCGCTCTCGCTCTCGCTCTCGCTCTCGCTCTCGCTCGCTCTCGCTCTCTCTCTCTCTCTCTCTCTCTCTCTCTTTCTCTTTCTCTTTCTCTTTCTCTCCCTCCCTCCCTCCCTCCCTCCCTCCCTCCCTCCCTCTCTCTCTCTCTCTCTCTCTCTTCTCTCCCTCTCTCTCCCTTTCCCTTTTCTCTCTCTCATCCTTTCATCTATCTCTTCCCTCAGTTTTCAGTTTCACAATCAGGTGCTCCTCAGTTATTCGTTTTGCACCACACCACGATAACACAGACAGTGACACACTAGCCTATCCGCGAAAAACCTAAGCATCGCTATCTCGCGTTGCGACTGTAAGGCCCATCCGCCGTTCGTTGTTATCGGTGACGGTCTGCGCTTGTCCGGTCTGCGCGCGTCCGGAAGAAGGACCCACGGAAGTGAGTGAGCGCGGCTTCTCCTGGCGGTGCTGCAGGCAGACTTCCGGTCGCGGTTACCGATCATTCAGCTGGCTGGGCCACAGTCATGGGTCGGGCAGGCTGGGACAGTCGTGGGTCGAGCTGGCTGGGTTAGTCATGGGTGCAGCTGGCTGGGACAGTCATGGAGTCAAGCTAGCTGGGTCACAGTCAGGGTGCAACTGGCAGGGACAGTCATGAGTCAGTCCTGTCCCCCTGTTCCAGCCCTGTCCCGCTGGCATTTGTAGTTCAGCCTGGCCCCATTGCTATTGCTGCGACCCTGCTCCGCTGTCTTGGGTACAGTTCTGTCCCTAGTGCTCCAGCCCTGACCCTGTCATGGGTACAGTCTTGCCCCGCTGGTCCAACCTTGCCCCGCTGTCATGGGTGCGGCCTTTGCACGTGTATCTGTCATCGGACTATGACGTCACGGCCCGGCTGTATGCCAGTGCTGCCAAACCACACAGCTGCAGAAATACGAGCGTCGTATGAGAGGCCGTATCGCAGCCTTCTCAATGGCTCACCTGATGGTTTCTGGTGATGCAGAGCTTTAGGAAAATTTACGAGGATTATTTTTATTTAAATGGTCATGATTCGCTGAAAAACTGGGTGTTTATCGGCTGATTTATAAGTAATGTGTTAGCTGGGAAGACTTGCAAACTGCCATGCCTTCACGTATATCACATAGACGTCGCTGTTTACTTACTGAAAGCCACTTCTTCAAATACCCAGACTCACCCCGGCCGGACCCGCCGGATGAGTCTGGCTGACTGTGTGGTGTTCAGCTGCAGAAACTGGCTCCGTCGCGGTGTCCCCGTCTCGCCGTACGATATACGGATTTCGGGCGGCACCGGGCTGTCACGGGAGTCACGGGCCGCCAGCCGCGGCACAATACGAGCCGTAAATCAGCCGGCAGCGTACTCGGGGCTATTTCCACCGGTGCTTCATAATGGCGGCGCTATTTTCAGACGGCTACTTGGCAGCGGCCGCTCCTCTCTCCAGAGCGCGCCACGGTGCCGGAAACGGACGACGCGCTACAGACGGACCTCTGCCGCTCTGTTTTTTTTATCTCCCTCTGTCCCCCTACTAACCTCTCCGCATGCACATCTGTTCTCTCCTTTCTCTCCCGTTCCTTCATTTTTCCCTTCATCTCTCATTCTGTCTCTACCATCAGTATTTTTTCATTTATCACTAAAAATGACGAAGAATCGTAATACTGTGCTGTTTCTCTCACCCAGTCCATTTCTACTATACACTTCGAAGAAAAACGACATGTTTATTTGGTAATAGGAATCCTCAGGCGGACCTCAGCTGTCACCTGGAGGATGCTAAACCTGCCTAAATGACAAAAGCGCCTGACAAAGATGAACTCGTCGAACATATGTGCGACTCACGTATCAGCCATTTCTAGGGCGATCATCTGTATGCTGCTCGATCGTGATCGTGTGTCTCCCGACCTACTGAAGCGAAATCGTGATGACCCCGAGTCGCCCATACTCACCAGCGCTCTAAAGAAACCGGCGGTGTCTTTCATCCACGGCAAAAACATAACGCGTGCTATGAGCGCATTTTATTTGAATAATCAGTCGACGAGTCTTTCCATATGATATTGATCTCGACCTCGACCTCGACCCCAAGTCTGATGTAGTATGAAATAGTTGTCAATTGACTTCTCACATTGATTTTTGGCAGCCGTCTGCATTTGATGACCGCTGGAATAGGGTAGCCGTTTGTCTATGACGGGTAGTCTGCCTCGGTCGCAGCTTGTGGTCCATGGGTGCGGCACTGCGAGGGGCGACAGTGACCCAGTCGGCAGATGTGTTGTTTACCGTCCTTTGACGCTCGGCTGGGTTCATTAGTTTCCCGTCCGCAGACCTGGCCCAGACAGCAGCTTGGCTGGCGCTGACGGAAACCGGCGCACAGACAGAAGTGATCGAACTCGACCCGGCACTGTCACCCCCAGTCTAACCAGACAATCCTCAGCCCGATCTGTTGGCTGGAAGCAATGTGAGCAATATTTCGGCAATTTGCATCCATTTTAGCGATGATTGGAATCTGGTTGTTTCTTTGGCGACGTCGGAGAAGAGCTTGCTGGTCCTCTGATGGGATCAGATGTGGACACTGTCCCTCTGATGACGTCAGCTGTGGATGCTGTCCCTCTGATGACGTCAGAGGTGGATGTTGCCCCTCTGATGACGTCAGAGGTGGAGTCTGTCCCTCTGATGACGTCAGAGGTGGAGTCTGTCCCTCTGATGACGTCAGAGGTGGAGTCTGTCCCTCTGATGACGTCAGAGGTGGAGTCTGTCCCTCTGATGACGTCAGAGGTGGAGTCTGTCCCTCTGATGACGTCAGAGGTGGAGTCTGTCCCTCTGATGACGTCAGAGGTGGAGTCTGTCCCTCTGATGACGTCAGAGGTGGAGTCTGTCCCTCTGATGACGTCAGAGGTGGACGCTGCCCCTCTGATGACGTCAGAGGTGGAGGCTGGCTCCCCGGCCTTGGGAGTGGTGACGTCAGAGGGATGACCGAAGAGGACGGTGCGTGTCCCGGCTTTTCGGGGAGTTCGTTTTGTTATTTGGCAGCGCTGCGACGTTTGGACAGCACCCAGGGCCCAGAGTGGTTCGGGGCCTTATTTTGACAGCTCGGTCGGCCTTTCGCCCTGGGGGGCACACACTGTTGTGCCCTGTGCTCCCCTGCCAACTGCGGCACTGCACCCTCGGCTCGTGACCCTCGGGTCAACCTCCGTGTGTGCCGACTGTCGGGCATGTCACCATCGCCGTCCCCCGATTGCATTGGCGATGAGCCAAGGCGAGCATAGATATGAAGAGCACGAAACGGTAGCTAAACCAGACACGACCGATCAGGATGAGGTGGGATGGGGCAATACCCAAGTCCACTTAACTAGGCATTTCTTCCGTTTTATGAGATTGGTTAATTAGATAGAAGTACGCTCGAAAAAAAAAACTTCAAATGTTACAGCTGTAAGCAAAAATGCTAGCAATTTGTATGCAACGGTACTGTATTTTGACGATTGTCATTTGTCAAACATGTTAGCATAGTGCCGTTATAGTTCGTAAATGCGCACAACACTGGCACCGTTGACTGTCCGCATAATTTGGCGTGTTGCTGGTGCCGATTGAGGCTAGCGCTACTCCGTGACGTGTTTTGGCGCGCCGGTGGCGAATCTGGCACCGAGCGGCAATTAACAGGGCGCGGCGGCAGTGGTTGCGCACCAGCGGTGTTTGTGGCGCGTGCAGGCGTTGAAACGTCACCAGCACTGCCGAGAAGTGTCACCCCTTCCCGAGAACCCTCCCGGGATCTCAGGGCCGGGCTGCGACCCCTCGGTTAGCAGACAGCGCTGGCAGGGCTGAGCGAGCGCCGTCCCGGGCCGTCCTCTTCTCTGTCGGCGTTAGCGGTAAACATTGCGGAGATCGCTCGAAAAACGCCGCTGCCGACCAGAAATAGGCGATCAACAGCTCTCCACTTCTCCAGACGTGCCGGCGGGCGGCGGAAAAAAGGGTGTGGCGCTGATGAAGTGCTCTCCGTGTAGAAACAGGCGGTGAATATAGCGTGCAGGTGGGTGTTGAGCGGTGGGCTGCGGGGCCAAACATTTGGTAGCCCGCTCCCGGCGCTCCCACCCTGCCTGCTATGCATAAGCCGCCCGCCACACCAAGTCACTGGATACGTTGCTCCGTTGTAAAGAGACAATTTGCATGGGTGCTGAAAACGTTCTTGCACCATTGCTTGTCGTTTATTTGTGTATTTAATGTGATGCGGTAAGTTTTAGAGCCATGATTCCTCGATTTTTTTTTTCTAATCTGCCTTCGCTCCGAAACTGTTCTAATCGGCAATTCAACTTTCTGTTGACTTTCCGATAGAGTCGGTCCGACATCACAGTTTGTTGCCATCATAGTGTGATAACTGACTGATAGTGACAGACTGTTAATGCCAGGTCAAGGTTGGGTCGTGTGATGTAGCGAGGCCCCGCGCAATTTCACGATCAACACGAACGCAAATGAGTTCCTTCTTATTTGCGCATGCTGAGGCAATCTTTCCTTGTAGAATGAACCAGGTATACTAGTGGCTTTCATCTCCAAGTGACTTCAACCACTGCCCATCCTTGTTTTTGCCGCACAGTCGGCCATCCATGCGGACCACGGATGCGCGGCTGGACTCCCGCCTTGTTTTGCCGTCTGTCCGCCGGTCGCGCCGGTCGGGTCAGCCCGTGACCTGAGTGAGCTCGTCGGCATGCTGAGAGGACCACGTCGGTGACATGCGGCGCATCCCGCGGCCCTCCGTCGGACTATTGTCCACTGTCTCCAGTCGTTGCTATTCCACAGGCAGCCTGAGTTGAGGCTGATCCTTCGACAGCGGGTCGCTCGGCGTCTGACCCGGCTGGTGACGGGGGACGGAGGTGCGGGTGTGGATGGGGATGCCGGTGACCCTTTCAGTGACGTATGAGGAGGTGGACAGCATGGTACGGAACGAAGTGCCCCACTCCGGCTCGGTCATGGTCGCCCTGTGTTGACTGAACTTACGTCGGTCGGGCAACCTCGCGTGCCAGTTTTGTATTGTCCGTAGTCCGTTCAGCAACTCATACTCGTACACTGGCCGTCATTCAGTAATTGATTTAGTTCAGTCGCACGTAGGAGTTCCGAGTTTGTTCATGTATTTCTGGCCGGATGTAGCAACTAGTGGCCGGGTGAGCTTGGTTCTCAAGCTGCCTGATCAAACGTCATATTTGGCATTTCCTTACCAGAATACCCAGTACATACCTACCAACCAGTAGAGCAGGCTACAAGGCACGAGCACGGCTATTGCTACGCTCTGTGTCATTGTTTGTAAACCTGAAACGTCACGACTTGTGACCCTCCCCCCCCCCCGTCGCCGTCGCCGTCACCGCGGTGGCCGTCAGCTCTGCACCCATCGCTCGGCGGCCGTGTCGGTTTGCGGGGTCGGCCGCCAGGCGGCAGGCAGGTGGTCCGGTCAGCTGGCCGTCGGTAGTGCCGCCGCGCCGGCCAGTTCAAAGCAGAGCGCCGTCGAGGGGGCGCCGTGTCGACCGCGACGCGACGAGCCAGGTGTGTGCGCCAGCAGTGTGTCAGGACGGCCGCCGCGCTCGTCGGCCAATTTGGCAAGCGGGTCGTCGGATTGAATGAGAGATCGGGCAGAGTTTGCGCAAGAGCGGCGCCGGTCGCGCCAGGGGCCCGAGAGCTCCTTATTCGACATGAGCGCCGTCGCATTATGAATCGACTGGCGCAGTAAGCTGACAGCCGGGGTGTGTGAAAGTCGTCGGGAGGTCGGCACTGGCTGCGTGCGACGGCTCGGAGCGCGGCAGCCTCTCAGCTTGTCCCTGTTGGGTGCCAGTGAGACAGCGAGTGTGAGGTGAGGAGGGCAGCGGCGGCACGGCGACCGTGCCAACTGGCCGCGCGACCGGCGACGCAGCGGTGGCGAAACAGCGGCCCGTGTTGTCTCCGTGACGGTGGCCGGTGACGCAGGTGGCCGCTGAGACCCTCCAGGACCGTCTCCGGGACCGGCCGCTGCACTGGAGCGTCGGCTGGTGTGAGGTGTGTGTGTGACAGACTGACGGAGCTGTCGGTGGTGACGGGCGCACGTTCAGTGATTTGAAGTGACGTGGTGGCATCTGCTGTGATACAGGTGCATGACCTTGACCTCTAAGAGGTCACTTGACCTGGGTGAGGTCGGAAGCAGTGTTGGTGACCCTACGGTTGTGATTGGAAACAAGTGACCCAGAGTCCGGTGCAGGTCACCGATCAGTGACCGCCGGTGACCGGCCGGAGCCAGTGACCGGGTCAGTGCCACAGGTCACCGGTCACACCCCAGCGCCGTGACCGGGGATCAGTCCCTCTCCAGCTCTCGCCGATGGGCGAGAGCAGCCTGATCGCCGCCAGGAGCACAATGGTCAACCCCACAGTACGGTAAGGCCACGCACAGAACACAGAGTCCCACACGCGCGGAGCGTACTCCCAAAACATCTCGGGATCAGTTTTACTTAGCCACACCCTAAATCATACTGTATGTACTCCTCTGCAGAACTGTGGTTACCACCGCGTGGGTTTGTCGGATCGGTTCGTTTTTCTCTGCCACGTTCGTGGTCGGTTGTTCTGTCGGTCGCGGCCGAGAGGGCGGTTCATCGCGACTCGAGCGGCCCCGGCTGACAGCCGGTCAGGTCCGCGACTGAGCCAGCCACCGGAAGGGGCCGCGGAGGTCTTGGCACGCGCCCGCTGCCGGCGCCGACAGTCGGCCCCATGAGGGCAGGTGCTTGTCTCTGACCGAGCCGCTGCCAGCCGGTGGGCGGTGGACTGTGGGTGGTGGATGGTGGACCGATGGATGGTGGACGGTGGACGGTGGGTGGTGGACGGTGGACTGTGGACCGGTGGGCGGTGTTTGGTGCCCAATAATCGGTAGGTGGTAGATGTTGGACCAGTGTATGATGAAGGTAGACGTATAGGACCTCCACAATAGACGATAAATGATAGACTGGACAAAGTGTACCGGCTCTGTTTTCCGTGGATGGCTGACGGAGAATGATATCACCAAGCGATCTGTCGTTTGGCGATAGATCTTGCGCTGGCGGTGGACGACTGGACGGTAAACGATAGGCGATAGACCATTGACTTTTAAACAGATTGCGGCTAGTTTAGACTGCACAGTGGAGACCAGGCAGTCGACGGTAAACTGGTGAAGCGTTTTCGTTTCGCCGCCTTTCCGTCACCGTCTTTTTCCAGTCTGGCATGAAACATGAGCCTCCCACTGCCCAATGCCCAAACATCAGCGACTGGCTAAAACTTATCCGTTTTTTTTTTCTTTAAAAATCACGATGACATGCTTGTTTGACCGATACGCACCATCTGTCCGTTACTGGTCCGTACCCGCTCCGTAGTCCGTACTCTGCTGTGGTACTATGGACTCCGGACTCTGTCTACCCCCTATGTCTGTCTGTAACCACGTCCCTGTGATCGCGCCGGTTCCGGGTGCGTCCGACCCAGTCCGTCTGTCTGCCTGTCGCGGTGAAGGAAGCGTAGCGGGGCCGGCGGCCCGCTTGGCAGGAGTACCGAGCACGTGCTGCCTGGCTGGGGCCGGCCGGCCGGCACCAGTGGCACACCGGGCTGGTGACTGTCGAGCCAGCTCGCACCATTGCCGGTATTGCACGCGTTGATGAGTCTACCAGCCGCGTCGGTGAGGCCGTCGCCGGCGTCGATTCGGGCTGACGTGGTGTCACAGCAAATACGGCGGCGGACCACCACTCGATGAATTGGCTGCCGCGGCGGAGAGGTCCACCGCGGCCAGAGCTGCCGGGTATTGTGGGACGCCGGCACCGACGGCGGATGAGCCAGTTTGTTATTGTTGGGCAGGGGTTGAGTGGCTTTGTTGTTGTTGGATGGACGGTGGTAATGTAGGGTGCAGGTGACTCGAGTCGTGGGAAAACTGATGCCGCCCACTGATCGTACGGCGAAACATTGTAGGAGCGAGGGAGCACTGACTCAGACCGGGATCCGTATACGACGCGCCGGGCTGACGCGTCTCACAAACACTGAGTGACTCATCAACTCGTTTTAGTGGCCCATAATAAGCCCATTGTGACCGATGAGTCGACATTGCTAAGGGTCGCCGGCCAGCCGTGTTGTCTTGAATGGTTTTGCGACCACCGCTAACAAGTGTGGCTCGACCGGGTGCCTCACGCCTCAAGTACATACAACAGCGCAAGGTCTGTTCATCCAAATGATCCACTAAACCAACATGACTTCCGACACCAGTAAACTGTAGGAGCGCGTTGGTGGGATAAACCACGGCGCTTTTGTTATGTGGATCGGCACTTGCCTTTGTTTGCCCCCGTGTGTTTTGCTACATTTCGGCGTGACGTCTTTGGTACGTGCGGTGTGTTTCGTCGGCGGCAAGGTCGTGTGAACCGGGCCAGGTAAACGTCCCTTTCAACAGGGGTGAGTCACTGGCCGCTCCTCTGTTGCTGCTTAAAGTCCTCCACTTATGAATGGACATTGCTGTTCGATGTTCTATGTTCGTGCGATGAAACGTCCATTCGTGTCGAAACCAATGTAAGAGGACAGCTTGCATCTCACATACCCTTATTTCTTACTTCCACTCATCTACCACTCTGTGGAACTAAAAACCGTTGCAGTGGTGGAACCATTGAATATTCTAAAAATAAACCCGCTGTTATTTCATAAGCGCACCTGAGGCGCACCTCATCAGCTTTACCAACAAGTGCAGTGGTCTTATTGCACATGATGTGCCGTACCATGCCACTGCAATTGGCGTGATACCGCCACAATAGCGAGCCTTTGCCGCCGTGTAGCGTTGTGAACTGGTAGCCCCGCGTCATACTCCGTCACTTGCCAGCCGTGTTTAGTGTAGTTGACTCACCGAACCGTCCCGTCTGACTGGGCTGGTATGTATGGGTATGACGGCACCAGGGCCCGATCTTACCAATGCCGTGAATAGGATTTGGCAGCACTGGCCGGAGTTTACGGCACTTATATCAAAGACATCCTTTTTATTTACATCCAGCTAATCTTGTCCAATGATTTTGAAAGGGTGAATGATTATGAATGTTGCCTGAACGAATGAATAAGTGAATGCGGAATAGTTCTGAATAATGCCGTGAATGCGCATTCACGGCATTTGGTAACTTTCAGAACTATTCCACCTTCACTTATTCATTCGTTCAGGCAACATTCATAATCATTGACGCTATCAAAATCATTGGACAAGATTAGCTGGATGCAAATAAAAAGGATATCTTTGATATCAGTGCCGTAAACTCCGGCCAGTGCTGCCAAATCCTATTTACGGCATTGGTAAGATTGGGCCCAGGTAGCGGTCCTGTCCGACCGACCACTCCCGTCCCTGGGGTAGTCAGGCCGACAGACCCACGGCCACGGGTGCAGCCTACGGTGTTGGTGATGAGTGATACGCATTTCAATAATGGGTGCTGGCTATTTAGCAGCGTGCCTGTAGTGGGGCTTGGGAAGCTACTTTCTGCTAAAAATGATAAAGAAATGGCATGAAGCTTCTATCAATCGTTCCAGCCAACGATAAATCGCCATGGCCTGGGTTTTTAGCTGCGTTGTTGACTACCGGTGCATAACTCCTGCTGATGGCGGCGCTCGAGGCGGCGTCAACAATTCTATCGTTGTCAGTGTTACTGCTGCTGCTGGCAGCGCCTGGGGGGAGGGAGGGGGCAGAAATTCTGCCGTTGGTGGCGCCTTAGGCCGTGAAACCCCCGCCGTTGGCGACGCCTCGGGTCGACTGTCACGCTGATCTCGGGCCGACTGTCACGCTGATCTCGGGCCGACTGTCGCGCTGATCTCGGGCCGACTGTCGCGCTGATCTCGGGTCGACTGTCGCGCTGATCTCGGGCCGACTGTCTCGCTGATCTCGGGTCGCGAGCGGTGCCAATTCGGCGGCGACCTCCGATGACGGATGTGGCGTGCCGAGCCGCGCCCCCTGTCCGAGAAAGACGGCTGCCACAGTCTCCGTCACACCGTCTCCGGGAGCGTCAATGTGACCGTCACTGTTACGGGGAATGTCACCGCAGGTACCACCGTCTTCGGGGGAGCTTTACTGTCACTGTCACTGTCACTGCCACTGTCACTGTCACTGCCACCGTCCCCGCCACCGTCACTATCAGCGTCACCGTCATCGTTTGTGTATCAGCCGCCGCTCCCAGTGTCTGTGGCTTTCGTAGTTCTTCTTACTGTCCCCGATTCTACAATCCACATGTCATGCAGTCAGCAACAACCAATCCCCATTCTATGACATCTTCGTATCACGAGCGTCCCTATGCAGGCCCAGCGTCTAAACTCTAAATCCTCGTCGGGACTGAGTCAGCCTCACTCCTCACTCTTCAATCCTCAATCCGCCGTGGACTTCTCCGGACATTTCGTCACGCTCCCCGCCCGATTAGCACGGCGTGATGACGCGTCACGGACGGATGGCACGCATCGTGACGCGAGGGCGTGAGGAGAAGATGATCGCCCGCTCAGGCCGCGCCTGGCGGATACCGGGGTGGCAGGGATGAGGTCACACCTCCGTGGAATTCCTGCCAGCGAGACAGGTTTCAGGGTGTGTGAAGTGTTTTGGTAAAGTTACTATTCTCAATAGTGAAGAATGCTGTGGCCAAAGAAGCCTTGTTTACTTCTACAAGCAAGGCTTGGCTACATTTCATTAAATTAAAATGTCTCTTTTTGCAAGAGCGTGTTGTATGGTAGGCACATGCAGTTCCATTTCTTGTGTGTGGTGTCCTTTTTGCCTAAAATACTTACTTTGGATCGTGACAAATTCACGAGCTCATGAAGCTCGATCGAACACATTCACGCCGAGTCAGTATCCTAACCGGATCCCTTTGGTGAAAAGTGACAGACCGTATTGCCGTGATGACCTCCCTCCCAGGCTGTCATGACAGCTGACACCCGTCCGGTGCACCGGTGACAGTGGATACCCTCCCCCCGGGATGTCCTGACAGCTGACACCTGTCCTCTACAACGGTGACAGTGGATACCCTCCCTGAACTATCCTGACAGCTGACACCTGTCCTCACCGGTGACAGTGGGTACTGGATACCCTCTCGGTGCGCTCTCTGTTGGCCCGTCGCGTCTCGTCCGGCGCGTGTGTGATGGTTGGCGGCCGGCGCGGCGCGTGTCAGACCCCGTGTCAGGGTCGGTCGGGGTCATCCCCCTTCCCCGCGGGGGGGGGGGGGCGGTCCGCGGAGACCCTCAGTGTGTTTGTGTACCGACTGCCGCGGCGGTGGCACTCGCGGCCTGCGCTGTTGACGGCTGCTCAGTGCTCAGCGCCGTGCGGCATTTCTGCAGAGAGACGACGTTACCGACGGAGAAAGGGAGAGGAGAGAGAGGGAGAGAGAGAGAGAGAGAGAGAGAGAGAGAGAGAGAGAGAGAGAGAGAGAGAGAGAGAGAGAGAGAGAGAGAGAGAGAGAGAGAGAGAGAGAGAGAGAGAGAGAGAGAGAGAGAGAGAGAGAGAGAGATGCACAGGACAGGGGATTCCAACTGTAACACGGTGTGATGTGTCGGCGCTAACTGGCGGCCATTCTCAGAACTAGCCGAGGATGAAGGTGTGACAGCCGACAGGCCTGGTGGAATGGGATGCTGCCAACAACGCGATTTGGTAGCGCAAAAAGTGATGTCGGTTTCCTTAACGCAGGGATTTGTCAAGCTCATAGTGCCTACCGCTTGCAGATGAAATTAATTGTAACTAGTTGATGCCGTTCTCCGCTGCCTTCCGTGCCTCTAATGACCTGCTGCTGGCGTGATTATATATTTTGAATTGCGGCGTTTTTATCTTCTATACGTGGCCGATTTCGTATGCCGCATTTTGAATCCCAACATGTATTTCAGGGGCCTAATTAAAACGATCAATCACCATTCATTCGGTGTTATTGCCTCCATTAGAGATAGAAACAGAGATTGTGAAACCGCAATCGACTGCAACGGTATCTTGGTGTCAAGCCAAAGCGAATGCGTGCTTGCTTTCCTCTAGATACATTACCTAAATGTTTACCACGATTTTAAGTGGAAACTAACATTTCAAGTCTTATCAACTTGAACATGGGTCGTTATTGCACGCCATTCTAAAGTGAAATGCAGGATGCTTACATTTTGCATCCGTGAGCGTTCCTTCTGTTTTTATGGATCTTCCGCCATTTATGGATCGTCCTGTTAACATCAAGCGCAAACTGTCAGTTTACTTCCAATTTGCAATTCTTTCGATGAACAGCTCGTTATGTGGATACGCGTCCCCTCATTTATCTCTCCTATCCAGCTCATCTCCCTGCGCACGACCCGGCCGCACACCGCCGCTTATTTGGCCATTCACGTTCCGTTTCGGCACGGGTATGGCCGGCCGTCCTCTCGGTCCGGTGTTGATGTATGACGCCATTTATCCACCGGACACTATCGTGCCGCCCTGCCGACCAACATGGCCACGGCCAAGGACACCGACGTACCGACATGGTCATCATCTGCCGCCCCTCCCCGCCCGCGCGCTGCTGCTGCGTCCCCGGTCCCGTCACTGCCCGTGGTGACCGCGCTGGTCGGCCCGGGTAGTCGGTGAGTCCTCAACAGGCTATCACCTGTAGCCGGTTCATTATTAGTCGTTCCCTGTGCCTCGTGATCGTGAGTACAATGTCTAGTGAGTTTCCTCCTACTACTCACGTCAAGCGACCACCCTGAAACTTCATTTAGCTCATGGATGCCTGCCTTTGCATTGGCTGTGTCTCAGAGATTGTCCATGCACTCCCATCCGCTATTCCTAACGCCGTAGCCTGTGTTGTGTGGTTATGGATTCTCTACCCGCGACCTCTGTATCGTAGTCCCCGTCCGCTAGTTCGCGCCCTTGGTCGACCCATGACTCTGGCCCGGGCTGCGAGTGCCCTCTTCTTTTGGCGTGCCGGTCGCTCGCACAGGCGTCGTATGCCCAGATATGGTCAGAGAGCGAGGCTGCGGCGGCCGGGCTGCTTTGTACCGACACGATCAGCCCGGGGCGATCGCCGGAACCGGCGGCACGGTCCGCTCTACCGTGCTGTAGGGCGAGGTAGTGAGGTGTTGGTACTCGACCGTCTATTGCATCCTTTCTTAAAAAGGATGCGTTAGATGATGCGATTAACAGAAAACGTGATAGTTCGTGGGAAGAAGACGAAGAGGAGAGAACAAGTTGCTGCATCGATTTTCAGTGCGTGCTGGTATTCCACTCTCATGATGCATATGGTAGCAACGTGTGCTTGGCTCGTCGTCATAATTATTGAGTATCTCTCATAAAACTCTCTCATGTATGCGTTCAGTGACAAGTGCGCACTTTCACAACTGCCGCCACCTTTGCCTCCACCTTCACCTACAACGGCTCATGCACCGTGACTGCATCCACCACCGTCACTACCGGCCACCATCACCCTCCACCGCAGCCACCGCCATCGTCCACCGGTGGCGGCGTCCGTCAGTGCGCCGGGAGCCAGATGGCTGGCGGCCCGAGCGGCGGTCGCCGGCCGGCAATTTGTCGACAGAATCAACAGGCTCTGTGTACGCTCTGGCGGCGTCGGCGGCGCGCCGAGTGCTCGTCGCTGCCGACAGCGGCCCGCGGGCGGCGGCAGTGGCGGCTCATCGTCCGCTGAAAGGTCGCCGATGCCTGGTGACAGTTTGACACGCGAGCCGCGGCGACGGCTGTCGTCGAGGACCGACTCTGATCATGACCAGGTCCCGTGGGACGGCAGGGAGGGGAAGGTGTCGTGTCGTGTCCGGTTTTAATGGCAATCGGCTGGTTTGGAAAAGTTTATTGTCGGATGAGTAGAGCGACTACCTCTTTTACTTGGGGGTATAGGTGAACGTGGACGGATATCCGCAGATCAGTCCACACCACTTATTGACTCATTTACGATGACGTTTTCTTTTGCTGCAGTTTTGATTTTTCCGCTTGCTCCAGTCGTTCCACCCAGCTCTCCGTGTTCCGCCCACCTGTCACGCTCTGATGTTGCACTCTGCGCTGAAGTGTGCGGCCCCGAGCTGTGAATCCAACACCTGGTGGCTGGCAGAGGAGCCACAGTTTACGATCGCGCTGCCAGCTTCGATAAACACTGAGGGTGATTGGTTTGGTGCGTGTGTGTACCCAGCGCCCGGCCGAGCGCCCAGCTGTCGCTCCGCGGGCCGCCGCGGCTGGAGAGGCCGGGTGACGTCTGTCCGCGCTCGAAGGCCCTCGAGGACTGATTTGTCGTCGGTAGGGAGGAGGACAAATCAAATCAGACAATCATGGGTCTGCGTAGGGCGAAGCGCGGGCCGGGATTTGCTCAAAGATGAATGTCGCGAGTGAAAAAAGGCTATCATAGTCTGACGGCTTTGCTGCTGGCCTTGTGAACTGTTTCAAATTTTGAACCGTCACTCGGAATAGTTTCATATATGGATTTGAATTCAATCAGCATGATGCAGGGTGAAATTGACCTAGCACCTAGCTTGGTACCCCTGGTGACGCTCAAGCAAATGTTGGGTCTCTGTTACATAGTCAGACTCTTGGCGCAGTTCACCATGAAGCGTGGCTGAAACGCTATCTTGCGTCTTGCTTCACATACACATATGGTGTGACGGTATGAGCATCAATGCCAGCTGAAATGCCCCCATATTTATCAATCATCCGTGAAGATTACGGTGGTCGTAAAGGCTGCGGTTTGTATGGCGCTGTGCTTGAGTGCTACACGTGACATGAATTCTATGTGGTGCCATGATCGTTGCATATTCAATGCCTTTCATACTGCGCATTGCATTGGATAAAGTTTCAACATTCTGTTGGGAGCTTAGGATCTTCGGTACATATTTGATTGGCCCTTTTTTGGAGTATAAATGTGCCGAAGTCGTAAGCCATTCATTCATCATGAATTCCTGTTAGCTTCAAGGGCAGATAGGTTTTCAAGCTGAGGTTTCCAAAACGCGTCTCTTCACTGGCACGCCATCTTAACCGGTCTCGCGTATTTCAATAAGTTTTGCTAAAGTTCGGCATTGAAATCATGTGACACCTTTCCCCTGGGACCTAAACATGTCTCGGCTTACCTTTACCCATTCAAATATGTCCGTCCCTTATCTGACCTGTCTACCCCCGTCTGAGCTCTGCCCCTTCCCGCCCAACCTCTCCCCTCCTTGTATGACCTCTCAGCTCCTCTCTAACTCCAGCCCTCCTATTCTGACCTCTGCCCATCTCCGTGTGACCCTTTCTCCTTTCCGTCTGGCGTCTCTCCTGAACCCTAACCTCTTCCTGTCTGACCTCTGGCCTCTCCGTCTGACCTCTGTCCCTCCCCCGTCTGACCTCTGTCCCTCCCCCGTCTGACCTCTGTCCCTCCCCAGTCTGACCTCTGTCCCTCCCCCGTCTGACCTCTGTCTCTTTCCTGGTGATCTCTTTCCCTGCCTACCCAATCCACCCCGTCTGACCTCTGTCCCTCCCGCTTCTGCCCTATGCCCTCTCCGTCTGACCTTTTCCCATTTCTCCCATCTGACTTCTTCCCCTCTCCTCCGACTTCTGCGGCGCCGCGTCTAATGACGTCCGTAAGGAGGTCGCACAACGATCCCCACGACCTCTCAGCCGTGGCCGACCTCATTGGCGATGGGTAAACAGCACAAGAGCCCTCGCCAGCTCCTCCTGCGGCTCATGCCTGTCTCGCCCGCCTCCTCCGCCTCCGCTGTCTCCTCCTCCGGCTCCCGTGGCCTCTCTGTTGACCCGTGACCCCGCCGAGTGATGTGCGTGCCAAAAATATGTTTACGGTAAATGTTTAGCCTGCATTAGGGCTGGATCAGGCTGCGCTCAGTGCCGCGAGCGGCGGACGACTCAGCTATGATGGCTGGAGTAATCATATTCTGTCCCGTGAAGCAATAGTTAGTGGTAGACACCAGCCACAGTGAATTTGAATAGGTGTTCGGTGGGTGGTATGCTTATCCGTTTAGCTTTTCATGCGGTTGGCAGTTATATTTAGTGTTCGAGCATTGAATATGTGGTAAAATGTATCCGCAGCTGGCACCAGGAATTTGATGTGAGGAACTCCTACACCTCAAACTTGGGGAAACTGATGTGACGAACCGCTTAAGCAACTGCTTCATTATTCTGTCGAATGTTTGTTCTACGGTGCTCTTTTCCAGTAGATATGCAAAATCATTTGCAATATTAATGAAGGCGAATGCATTTTGAGATAGGGTAAGCGAAGTTCAAGCCAGTATAAACATGCGGCATATGTGCAGTGAGTGAACACTTTCTCGCCTATCCTTAGTACTTAATTGCAGATTCAGTTCAAAGCAGGATCAAAAACTTCTCGGACTTCGCTTCCTTGTGTCGTGTTGTGGACTATTAACAAACTTTTCCTGGTAACAGTGCCTTGATCTTATTTCTATGTGAGGAGATTTTTTAAATTTCGTCAATTTCGCTAGCTGTGGTAGAAGTCAATTTCCCCAAATGCCCCCCCCCTCGACCCCCCTTGGATCCGCCAGTGCAGCAAACATTTCTCAGAAAAATATGTATAGCCATTACCGTATTAATTTTCAGTCCTGTCGTACTTGTTTTTTTTCAAACTCATGGCCCAATGTTTTCTGCGGATCAGAGCCTCGGGCTGTAACTCGGAGCTCTTGTAAATTAATGTTTCTTCCAATAAAAAGACACTGAATTGTGCCTTTCAAATTTTCTCTTTTGTGCTCATGTTCGTTGCTCGTAGGAGAGCTGCTGTTCACCTGGGTTGAGTGTAGGTCTTCATGAAGGGACAAATGGTCTCACTGAGAATCACAAGCGGCCAACAGCAGTCGGTCTCGGTATTTATCGCCACAAACAGCTCTGTATTCCAGTCTGCTGAGAGCGGCGCCGGTTCTGGGAAGAGCCGGCGACTCAAGTCATGTCCGTCTGCTCTGAAGCGCGGTATTCACATTAGCTTAGCGCTGGCGGCGTGCGACCATCCAACCATCCATCCATCCATCCATCCATCCCGGCACCTCGTCTGTGTGCAGTGGCACAGCGCCTCGGAGAGACGGGACACGATGAGACTCAAGGTTACGGGACGGGACGAGACGAGAGGAGTCGAATCGAGTCGAGTCGAGTCGAGTCGAGAAGCAAACGGACTGGAAGGGTGGGAGAGGACATAAAGGGTGTGATTGGACCTGACCCAAACACGACAGCACAAGCTCGGTGAAAACGGAATTGGGTTAAGGATGTTACCACCTGCTCTGACCCACTGCGCTAACCGATGAAGACGAATGAGTCGCTCCGATGGCACGAGCTCACCGGCCCTCCATGCGACCCGTGGCAGTTTTCACGTGATCTGTGACTCATCAAGACCGCTTCTCGTAAGAAGAATGCGCTCCCTGGTCATGACCGTCACAAAGTGGAGTTCCTGTCGTGTCACCTAGCACCCGACCCTTCCTTTTTACCGCACCCCTGTCACTCTGCGTTTAACCTGGAGTAGATTGATGAACCCGCGGTCTCGGCCGTATTTCCCAGACTCTTCTAACGGGGCGACCCCCCGCTCGGCTCCTGAGCTTTGGTTCCGAGCAACATCGCAATGCACTCCTCACTGCTAATGGCTCCGTGTACCTTCAAGCTATTAGCTACCCCGCTCAGCTCTTGAGCCGTGTTCCTGTGTATGTACCATCAAGCTGCACCGCTCAGCTCCTGAGCTGTGATGTCTCACACCACCAAGGTGCGCCCCCAGCGCCGTTGGCAGGTGCTGCGTGGTCCTCCAGCCGACGGCTGCCAGGGGACTCGGCCTGATCGGATCGTTTTCAGTCTGTCGTGACGTCATTAGACTCTGGGCGATTAGGCCGTCACCCTCACTCACTAACGAGCCCGCGATGTCGGCTGTGGGACCGTATTGGCCAGCCAAGAGGCACTGATATGTCACGAGGAGAATGTGAATTAATTGCTTTGCAGTTAACGTATGTGTGTCATATGGCAAGGTTTTCATCAGGCCTAGAGAGGATTGAGGGCGATTGAGCGTTTCGCACGGTGACGAAAAATGTGTCATGAGATAAGGAGATGGATGAAGTTTGTGAATCTTTGTAAACTAAGCGTTGTGACAGACGTTCAGTATTACCTATTTTTTCTTGACTTGCAGTAGAAGAAGATGTCACTGAAAACGACATATAATGATTGTGGGTGCAGCAGGTAATCCGTTACGGACTATCCCGATATAAAAACCACAGGTAACGATAACCTGTTGCCAAAAATACCACAACAGTTGATAGCCTAGTGCGCTGTTTTGTAACAATAGGCCTGAAATGCCTGTTCGTGCTCGATACTGTATGCATGGCTGCAACTGCTGAAATCCTTATCCTTCAATGACCGACTTTGATCGAACGTAAACCTCGGTTTGGAGGTCGCCCATCCTCGCTGACGTTTTTATCACCAGAGCTGAGGTAGCTGGCGGCGCCCGACCCTGGCGATCCCGGTTGTGCATTAGCGCGCCCTCCTGTCAAACCTATCGACTCGCCATCACTGCCATCTTTGGCTTTACCACACAGCCGGAGACGCGCACATCTATCTCCCCGCGCAGCCGTGAGGCCCGCTCGGTCATCTGCTCGCACCCAGCGCGGTATGAATAAATCGGCGCGTTTGTGGCAGGTCGAGTGCCGGCGGCGCCGCCCACCCTCGCGCGCTGCCCTTATATGGAGTGTTATCGCCCCCGCCGGCGGACCGGGCAGCGGCGGCAGTGACGACTCGGGGCGCCACGAGACGGCGAGCAACGGTCCTCTCCGCTGCCAATGAGATGACATCAGGCCGGAGTGACGTGACGGCGTCAGTGAGCCATGACAGCTTCAGCCGTCTGTGCGGACGTCAGTGCGATTTATGTTCCAGGAATATCGGTTGGATGATGCTGAGCTGAGCTGAACTAGCTGAACTGAGCTGAGCTGCGCGGAACAGGCATGGGTAGCCTGCAGAGGCATGTTCGCACCTATGTTCGGCTGATGTATGGGGCCGTAAATATCACTACGTCGGCTCCAGGATGCCGTCGGACACGGATGTCTCCGCTCTCGCACGTGCCGACTGTCCAGAGAATGGTATGTGGTGGTCGGTAGCTGGTAGGTTTTGGTCAGTGGTTTGCAGTGAGTGGTCTACTGCCGGCTGCCAGAAGCAGGTTTATAGTGGTTAGGTACTGGTTAGTGGTTGGTTGGTCTGCTAGTCGGTGGGTGGTCTCATGTTAAAGGTAGTGTGCCACCTTTGAAAGATTTCCCATTTTATTTTTCCTAGGATAAGAAGCTTCTGTTTTTACCTAATATCGCAAAAAAAATCAAAAATGGGCCTGGAATAGTGCCTTTTTCGCCTAAAAGTTTTTCGGTTTTTAGATATGTATAACAACTGTAGTGGGCTCACCTGCAAACAGGCGTCGGGCAACAATCGCGAATGCGGCGCACTTGTGACAATAAGCAAAGGTCATTATAGTGTTACGACCATACGACGTACGGGAATGAGTTATCAGCTGTCTAATCGTAGACAACACAATGTCGAGCCTTAAACTGTAAGCCCGTATTGTATTGTTTCTTTTATTTGGCTGTCGAACATTATTTATGGTTTTAAATATGATTTTATGTAAAATAATTGATATGAAAAAGCCGTCTTATAAGTTATGACCCCATTTCACCACACGCAAGTGGCAGAAATGACAATGATCAGCTGACGCATTTTTCTTGGCCGAAGTCAGAGCGCGCGGCCCGACGCACCACGCGTATTTGGAAATTCCGACCTCGACGAGCATCAGAAGCCACCTAACAGGCGTGTTCGAAACCGCAGGAGATGATCATGAACGGGTTTATCGAAACTTGATTGGATGAGCATATCGGTAATAGCGATTTCAGTGTGTGCATTTATTGTTCATAGTGGTGTGAAATGTGGTTGGGGTACGACCGACAACCCGTCGGGGCGAATTTCGCACTGGGGTACTCAAAATTTGAAGAATTTAAGACGTTTCCATGAGTTTTGAAGGTATGGATAAGTTCTAAAAATCCGGTTCTCCTTATCTGGGCCATTAACTCCATACGGTCCAAGAAAGCTGGCACACTACCTTTAATAACCATTCGTCATTACTCACCATTTCACCATTCAGCGATCATCAATGAGCGATCAGCAGTCAGCGATCAGCAGTCAGCGATCAGTAGCTGCCTTTCAATGACGACCACTGGTCAGTCAGTGATCGGCTTGGCGCCACTCCTACCCTGACACTCCCGTCCGACGGGCGGATGGGATTTGACGACCTTCAGTTGGGGACGCGTGGGTGCGGACTGACCACTGGGTCACGGGTCGCTGCAGGACAGGCCGTAGCGCCGAGTGCCGGTGTTCGTGACAGCTGAGCTCCGTCAGGGATTATTAGCTCCACCGGGGATCCTGCTCCCATCAAAATGAATCAGCATTTACGTCATGGGCAACATTCACAGCCATAGGTTGTTGTCAAGGAATAAATTAATGGTAGGGCGATACATTGCTTCGGATTCGATAAAAAATCCATTTTTATTCATATATCATATTTGTATGTTTTTGAAATTGCATAAATAACTATACCGATAGGCATTCATTTTTGTTCACAAGCTCGTATTCCTGGAAATTGGGAAAGTACCTCTTAACCCGCGCCGGGCCGGGGGGGGGGGGTGTTTGAACACCCCCCTGCGGTTTTTCGCAGATATCTCAAAAATGGCGGCGCCGTTTTTGGTACACCTGTTCTTGCATCTTTTCCGCACATGTTGTGAAAATCTCAGACCCAGGTCACCTTAGGTCAGGTCACCAGGTCACGCCAAGTGACCTCACCTCAGAAAAAATAAGAATGCTCGTCATAGCTACACCGATTGATGGATTGTCTTGAAACTTTCAGCGATTGATTAGAGCAACATTATCTATAAAATGTTTATCTCGGAATTTTGATATCGCTGACCTAAGGTCAGGTCAATTTTGCGACCTCTCCATTATAAGTCAATGGGAGAAAATTGAAAAGCATCTGTTTTGCACGAGCGTTATTCTAGACACTCTCAAACATCGAGATGTAGGTAAAATGGACACACTGAACCGGAAAATGGCAACTGTGACCCCTCGTTATGTCCCCAAGGTCATCTCAGGTCACGAACAGAATCTAACAGTTTTTCGCTAATAACTTCTGATAGAGACGTGCTAGAGCGCTGAAAACGGCTCAGATGTGTTCGGCTCGACGTTGCGGATCGACTGATATGCAACATGACCTTTTCCGGTCAGGACATGACCTTGACCTGAGGTCAAATTTTCAAATTGACCTTTCAAGGTCAAATTATAGTTCATTCGACGCGTCTCGACGAGAGGAACACGATGGTGGCAAAAGTAATGTCATGACTCTTTTGAGTCAAAAGTTATTGCCGAAAAAACGTTTTTCGTAAAAACGGCTATTTTTGGAGTTTTTGCCCTCTGGAGGCTAAACCGTTGACCTGAGGTCAAATCTGAGAACATTACTCAGAAAGGTCTGTAAAAGGGCTATCGAATGTGCTATTCTGCGGCGCTGTAGCTCTATCGGTTCCCGAGATAGCCGTTGGCAGTTTCCAAAATGTTGAAATAGTTGACATTTGACCTTTGGTGACCTTTGGTGACCTGACCTTTGACCTGACCCCAAAAATGACTGAAGTGTTTTCGTCCTTATTTTGGACGTTCTTTCGATTGCCGCTTACCGCGTGTCGCCGTGGCCCAGGAGCCGAGTTAGAAGGGGGGGGGGTTCAGCCCCCTGCCCGGCGCGGAATCTCAGAGCACCGGCCCGGCGCGGGTTAAGTGCAATCATCACCGCACTACGCCTCCGTCTTCCTGGACCCAGACCTTTGCCTACAACAGCTCTGTAGCGGAAGACAGTCTCGGCAGCGGAGAGTTTCCACTTTCAACAGCAGATATTCTAGGGAGCGAATGCTTTCAGCAGCGGAGCCCCGGCGGCAGCCATCACCGGCAGCTGAGCACGGAAGTCTGGGAACGCCGCGGGAGCTGACCTCTGTTACGGTGTTCGGCAGACACCGGGCCGGCCGCGGGGGAACCAGCTCACACCCGGTGGAGGTCAAACACCGCCCAGTGTGACTCATATCGGGAGTGATCGGCGGAACGGCCGACCGGCACCGCTGTCCGAGCCCCGGGGGTTTCAGCGCGGAGAGCCGCGCTAGGTCAAACAGACACGTGTGGAGCTGGGGTGGGGCTCTCAGGGATGCCGTCGTAGCTCATGGCATTGCTGTGATAAAATGTTGTGCCTATGATGTGATTCTCCAGCTGGAAATACCTGGGGAAGGAGCGTGTGTCTGCTACGCCATATCGTAAGGCCTAAGAGGCATGTGAGTGCCACTTTGAGTTCGATGCGAGTGCCACTTTGAGTTCGATGCGAGTGCTACTTTGAGTTTCAAGTTCATATGAAAAGGCTTAGCAATGCTTTTATGAAATTAATTTGTTACCGCTATGAAAGAGAACTGCTGATTTTATTAGGTGGAGTTAACGACGCTAAATTTAATTAATTCCGAAGGAACCGATATTTATTATGCCCTTCTAACCACTGACAGCCAAATCACTTAAAGATAAACAGCTAAATAGTTGTGTTGACAGTTCCTTGCGACAGCATTGCCCATGAATTAAACTGCAGATTGACATTTCGATTGCACGTCATAACTCTGGAGCTCAACCCGAATATTTTTACAGCTTAGGAATCATCAAACTTCTTCAACAAAGTCAACAAAGTGACCTAGCGAGTAGCGACTAGCCCTACCCATTCCGTGGCGTCCGGCGTCCGGCGGTGTCGGGTCAGACAGACCAGACAGGGGAGAGGTCACGAGTGGAGGTGGGGGAGGTCACGCGGTCACGTCTAATGAAGACCGTAAATCCTCTGCATCGACCAATTAGCGGCTGACGGGCGCCCGATGAGCGATACAGGCTGGGGATCGATCCCGAGCGGCGCCCTCAGGGCCGCAGAGAGGGCGCCATGACCTGCACGGCGGGCGGCGGCGAGCGATCTGCGTATCGACGGTCCGCCGACCCCGCCTCCGCCCCCGCCGCCGCCGCCGCCATCGACGGACCTGAACGCCTTCCGCCGGTTATTTCCTGTCCATGGCGTGTTGGCCAGATTGGGACATTGCGGGGTGGTGCTGGTCAGATTCTGTCTTGATTCTTGAAAACTGAGTGTGGAGGAAGGCGGTGTTCGAGATGGTGCTCTCAGGCTAGGTGTCGATATTGTCTGCTGAATGACCGTCTCGTTTAGTGTCATTTATCATGCAATGTGAACTGTGGGCCAAAACTCAATTGATGCTGGCTACAACAAGTTGTCAGCCTAAACACCGTCCCGTCTCGGCGGCAATTCTGAGCTGTTTCCCCACTCCGAGGTCTCTACTCCGCTGTGAAGTGGCGTGCTGCACGGTCCGGCGTGCTGCCAGTTGTTGGTGGCGGTGGCACATTCGTCCCATACCCCGGTGACGCCATGCAATGCAGCCCCGTGTACCCACATTAACTGGAACCGCGGCGGTAGCAGCACCGTCACGGCTTCCTGGCATTGTTTTCTGCCGTTTCCGATTGTTGAGTTGTGGCGGCGGTTTGAGCAGTAGGTGGGCGTGGCCCGTGGGAGCTGTGGCTGCTCTCCAGACCCGCGGCGGGGCTTGTTCTCGGGCTCCTGCGGTGTTTCTGCGGCGGGGCTTGTTCTCGGGCTCCTGCGGTGTTTCTGCGGCGGGGCTTGTTCTCGGGCTCCTGCGGTGTTTCTGCGGCGGGGCTTGTTTCTCGGGCTCCTGCGGTGTTTCTGCGGCGGGGCTTGTTTCTCGGGCTCCTGCGGTGTTTCTGCGGCGGGGCTTGTTTCTGGGGCTCCTGCGGCGGGGTTATGGTCGAGCTTTCTCCGTGTGGTTGGAACGTGGCTGGGTGCGACCACAGTTGTTGATTGGTGTAATTTGTGAAGCACACTGGTTTGCTCATTTGTGATCTTTATTCACTACGATTTATATTGCAAGTAATTGTATTGAACATGTGTCGATGTTTATTGCCAGCCTATATTTGTCCCCTGGATAGGCCTTCAAGCTCCTTATTAAAGTGATTCCTACATTGCGCTTCCTTGTGATCGTTGTTTACTCCGAATAATATTGCCAGCAATTGCTATGGACATATGTCGTTTCTTATCACCAACCTATATTTGCCTCAAAATCGGATAGGCCTACAAGCTCCTTATCAGAGTGATTCCTACATTGCATTCTCTATTGAAAAATCCTTATGATAGTCAGCAGAAACGGTACTTTCTGTGACAGTACGACCAGTTTCCTGGTATTTATTGCTTGATGACGTGATGTTCAACATCACTGCTACCAATTTAGTCCAAAGAGGCGTTTTTTGAGCGATGCAACGATCATAGATATGGAGGCTTAGCCAGGTGCGACTGCGATACAATCCGATCGGCTGTCAATAATGAAGACAGGCAGGACTGCAAACGACCGCTGATCACTTCTCCCCAAAGATTTTCAGAGTTCTGTTGTTTATTTGGTCATTTGAGTGAATCACCAGCAGTGACGTGCGCCATCGATCGGTGAGGTGTACCGTGAACAGCTAAAAACCACAACAGCTGTTCATGACATCATAACATTACGTTTCGAATTGTAGTTTCGAGTATTGAGTAGCGTTTGACATAGTTGTACTCGTATAGCAAAACGCAAATCTATCGCTCATTCCCTTCATATCGTTTGAGTTATGTAACTCCATCATGATCTACGCTGAATCAACTGCAGATGTCCACTGTCCATTCAGCGTACCGAGCGAACAGCCTCGGTTGGGCGCGGAACGCCTACCACCTTTTTTATGTCGGCTCGTCTCCCGGGCCCAGTGCAGTGCAATAACTGGTCCCGAGTCCCAACAACTTCTGTTTCGCTTTCTGTGTCTGCGTTTGACCGTCTCAGGAGCTCTCACCTTCACCCAACGTCTCACCATCATCTTACCTGTCTCACTGTCCCACAACTGTCTCACCTCATCTACCGCCCACCGTGGCTATCCCCGTTCCGGCTGGAGCGGTGACAAACATATGGAGCGGCGCCGCATCACGTCACGTCAATTGATGAAGGGAGCTTCTTCAGAAAACTTGCACAATAGTTGGGGGGGGGGGGGGGGCAAACCTGTCAGCGGCACAGTGTTCAGTGTGTCGGCCATCGTGCGCTGTGTCCTGTCCACGGTTTGGCGTCCACTGTCCCTCCACAGCCCACCTTTCAGTAATCAGTATCCATCGTCCACTGAGCATTGTCTGCTTGGTCCTTGGTCATTGAAGTTCAAGACAAAAAGAAGGGCGGAGATCCATCATCAAAAACACTCTTGAATACAGTGACTGTCTTGTACTGCAGTGAGTGGCCAAGGTATTTGTTTACCGAAAGCTTTATAAAGCTTTCGGTAAACAAAGCTTACATACATTTATGTAGCTTGTACATAAATTATTTTAATAAATAATTGACTTGTTCTTGTTATCATTTATCCTAATTGTCTTGGATATTACACAATTGTTGGTCAATGTTACAGTTCACTAGCTGTGTAATCAGACCGTCGTTGCTCGGCCGTTTGCTACTATGTACTCGTATTTGCATGCGGCGCTGATCACCTTTCCGTCACTTCTGACTGGAGATCTGCATCTGCTGAGTTACATTATATGCCATTTCCAACGCAAATTAGATCTGTTCTTCGAGGCGGACCCGGGCGATTTCTATTTTTCCCATTTACAGGTTATCCTAACGAGGTGAAACAGATTTTACTGTCGATGGAGCATCGTCAAAGTGAATCATTCACCATATTGGAAAATGGAACGCTATTTGTTAAGAAATACAAGCGTTATCGCGCGGAATATTTATGAAGATATGGTCGCATGATTCATGACCGTCCAGGGCATAAATTTGTGTAACCAAAACACACATCACTTTTGATGACAAATTAAGCGGCGATCAGTCAGTGTGGCACGCCCTCGAACATCGCTCACACGGTGGGTCGCCCGACGCTGACCTGTTGTGTGTCTGTGTGCCTGTTTCAGGAAAATTTGCGCCAACTGTAAATGTGACCGGGAGAGTCACGACCTGTGCCAGGAGGACTGGGTGAACGTCAGAGACCGGCTCGGCTTCACAGGCGTGCTGGAGCCCGACAAGTGAGTTCTGCGCGCCCATACACAGACCGGGACACTCATACGTCTCAGGAATTCGTCGCGATATTGATGAGTTGGTTTTGAATAATTCAGAGACCGGCTCGGCTTCACAGGTGTGTTGGAGCTGGAGAAGTGAGTTCTGCCCTCTCCGATACACCCACTCAGCAGATCATCGTGATTTGTGACACTTGTGTGAGTTTTGTATGTAATAAGTCACTTATTCAGTCTTTCACGTCGGGCCCCCGCAGTCCCCTTCCCGGTGTTGTGTCGAACGAGGGACAGCTATTGGACTGGGAGAGGAGACTGGCGACCAGACCCGGACCATCACTCACAATGAGATCACCCTGCGGTCACGCTATTAGCTCGATCCGTCTGTCGGACGCCGTGATGACGCGACTCCACCCAAACACATATAGCAGACTGCTGAGCAGGATCCTCAGTACATACTTACAGTGGTCACCCACGAGACGTCCGTACGGCTGCCCTGCTCGCCACAGTTCACGAGCGGACTTCAGTCACAGCATTTACATCACACTCGTGTCGCCTGGCCCGTCTTCCCTCCCTTCAGAGAAGCAGCTGCTCCCCGCTGCTTCAGAGAAGGACCCATAATAGCTGGATCATCGGGAGCGGGTAGCCACTGTTGCTATGACTCTGACACTTAACAAACCGTCTCCTCTTCTCTCCTGTGACTTTCGTTGTGACCGTGAGCGGTGGTGGGAGTGGCAGCATCGCCGTTCCAGCGATAACGTTTGGACATTAGGGGTTCCCGGGATAGATCGCTGACGAACGGCTATAGAGCAACTGTCGAGCGACAGTCTGGCGACGCGATGGTTGGGAAGACAGTCTGGTGACGGTGGGCGACAGTAGGCGACAGTGGTGCAATTTATAGTGGGCGACAGTGGAAGACGGTGGTCGACAGTGGCGTGATGGAACAGTGGAGTGACCCGAGTGACCCTTACTTATATGGGTTGCCATTTCTCGCGCCCCTCGCTGATCAAGAACATGAATTTGCTGCGGAAGCTTGGAACTGCTGCTTCGTTCAACGATAGGTTGCACCTTTTGCTGGTGGTCGGCAACTGACGTTGCTGCACTTTTGGTCTGGATGTCGGCTGATGTGATGACTGTTTATCTCTCGATTGATATGATAGACGGTCTCAGTCACGGCTGGATTCTGGTGCGTGGGAACCAGGAGACGGAGAAGATTCCTCAGTGAAGACTCATCGTCACGCTTGGATTCTTTTCTCGCAAACAGGGTGACGCGATCTCAAGTCCAAAGCTTAACTAGGCCTGAGCGTTGAATTTCTTGGGCTCTGGCCTACCGACTATTGAAGCTGTCATGCATGGTCCTGTGTTAGCGGGTTAGTTTCCATATTCCGTGCCTCAGGGATGCTAACATGGCTCAGTAGGAAACCTCTTTAGTTATAATGTGTGTTAAGGTAAGTGCAGTTGCAGCATCAGTGCCGGCTGATGAATTTTGAGGAATGCAAAATTTTAACCCAACTCGGGGAGAAGAAATTCTCTTTTATCATTACCTCATAGTTTATTTGGCAGTCGAGATTTCGTAAAAGATAACCAATGAATTTCACATGAAGAGGTTTGACTATCGCAGATGGGGATGATCTAAGATCGTGAGGTATAGTCCCTGTTCCCCTTTCTGTGTGAGCCCACTGTCAGGCTTTTTTTTGTTGGGTTAGGCCCTTTCGGTCCAATGAGACCATTTCAGAGCCGGGAGGATGATAGGATATAGGGGGAGACATTGGTCTGGGCAGGCACCCTAGTGAGTCGCCGGAGCTGAGCCCGTCCAGAGGACAGGCCACCCAGCCCCAAGGCACTCACTGCACCCGGCTACGGGGTGCGCTCCCTCGGGAGCAGCGGTGCCGCTCCAAGGGAGCAGCCCGCATGAGATAAAGTTGCCTGTTCAGCCCGGAGGGGGGGTTGCGGCGTGGAGGAAAAGGATTTCCGTATCCTGAGGATAGAAGCATGGAACGGTGACTGTCAGGCTGGCTGGCCGTGCGGGTCGTGCCAGCGTGGCCGGTCATCTGATAACGGCAAATCACTGGACCAGGGGAGTGGGAGAGGCAGGGGGCGATAAGGGAGCCGTCACCGCTCGGCCGGCGACAGCGCCGTGATATTGGGTGCGCTGGCGGCACACAGCTGGTCTGCGGCCGACCGCCGCCCCGCCGCCACCGCCATATGACGGTGGTGTGACCGAGGGCCCCCCTCCCCTCCCCTCCACTTCTGACCCGGTCAGGCCACACACCGGGAAGTGAGGCCGCCCGCCGCCAGTCAATAAACGAGCGCTTATCGCCCGCCGGCCGCGCCAATGATGACGGATTTAGTGCGTGATGTTTGGTGTGTGGCTCAACGGGCCACGCGTGAGACTGATAGCCACGGAAATGTGGCGCAGACTGGTCAGAGGAGAGTGGCTTTATGGTCTGTTTTGTCGGAATGTCTTTTACACCAGAATTAGTTACAAAGTGGGCAGAAATGCAAGGTGTGCATAGTTTTATGAACAGATTTATTAGTTAGTGTAAATGAAAATAAACTGCTATTGTTGTTCATAACGCATGATCCGAACGCATTGCATCCGAATCACGAATGTCAAGAATAAAATTTGTCTTGAAGGTTTTGGGCTGATGCACTTGATCTTCCGTCTTTTTTAGTCTGTCTTGTCACCACATCGGCATTTACCGACGAGTCGTGATAGTCTTTTAGGACTCGTTTGCATAACCCACTCAACATGCGCCGACGGTTGGGAAAATTCATTCTTCTGGCTGGCTAAATATAGAACTGAAATCTTTCAGCACCGGCACGTATCCGGACACATCACATTAAGCATCATCACGTCACCCTGAAACCTTCACCGCCCTGGGTCCCTGTGCGACCGGTCGGGACACCGATTGATGACCGGCTGACGGTCTGAGACGGCTGCAGCGCCTCAGAGACCGGCGCCGGCCGTCCGAGAGAGTTGTCAGCTCCGCTCGTGACCGACGGACGGCGATCGAACGGCAACGCTGAACACCCGGTGCAGCGCGGCTGCATTAGGTATACATCGACGGGCGCTGCAATGACGTCTACCTGAAATCAGCATTGACGGCGAGAACAGTGGCCTTGTGCGGGGAGGGAAGGTCGCGCTCCGCTGCTGCCGTATCATCGTTTTACAAGAGTCAACCGCATGGAGGGAAGTTTGAAAATGACCAGAGGACTCGGAGCTCACACCTCAAAGAGCAGGGCGGACTGGGTAATACATATGGTGACTGACTTGTCAATAACCAAGTCTCAGCGATAAGTCGCTCCGAACCAGGTTGTGTAGAGGCGACTGACTTTCAAGTATTGTTTGTTTGGGACGTTCATTTCTTCGCCTTCCTATCGAACAACTGACACCTGCAAGTTGTTGACATGCAATATCCACTTTGCAGCGTCGCTCTCGTTCTTGATTAGCTATTGTGTGCATGATATCTCTGGGTTAGGCATTTTCTTCTCGGGGATGCGAAAACCTCAAGCAAAGAATAAAGATGAAGAGCAAACGCAGCCGGATGCTATCTTCGACTGTTGGATTTCGCTCCCAGTGATTGAACACACCAGTGTGTAATCCTAAATCATATCATCTTTTCTGCACCACCTTCATCAAGCCACTGCCAAATACCACTCGTCTGCCACCTGGCATGCGTCGGCCGCCTGCACATTCTACAATATGACACGGCGAACAAATACCGTGTGCCCAGTGTACCGAGAGTAGGCCCCGTCCAGCCTGCCTGACTCCGCGCCGTCTGTCCAGTGTTATCTGCTCTCTTCCCTTGCATGGAGGCGCTAATGCTGTTTTATGTAACATATCATATTGCATTACTGGGAGTGGTTACGCCGCGTCGGGCACAACGGTGGCTGTTGCATGTGATAAGTGGCAGACGCCGTAATATCCATGATCATGATGTCCTGAGATAGACTACCGTATCATGAGCCACCTTCTTGAACTGTAGGAGGGTTTCGGGTAAACTGCATCTTCCTTGGGATCAAATGCATGCACGTATGCCAACTGTGCTGCTAAAATTGAAGGGTTGCAGTCACCATGTTTAGCATCTAAACGCGGATTAGCTGGAAAAGTGCCACCAATTTCAGCGTGCTAAATTTTCCATAGCCCTCAATCTATTAGCGACAGTCATTCATCTATATATATTTCACCCAGCAATTTTCCAAATCTGCGCTCCGATGCCAGAAGTCGGTGCTAGATCCTTTATTTCCAATGTGACGAATTCTTGTTGTCTGTCCGTCCTTGCTGTTCCAATTTTCCGTTTAGTGAGCTCTCTCACGTACAGGAATTGTTTCGACATCACCAAGCGTCCAATCCTTCAACTACATCCGTCAATCCTACCGTAAAATATGGGTCCTCGGTATAATGCGACGAACAGCAGAGCCATATCAACTGGCGCAGTGGCAGAAGGAATCCCCAGCGGTCCGCTTCAATCACCTGTGACAGGGACGTCCGACAGCTCCTCTGCTCGCGGTGATGAAACGCTCAAGTTACGTCTGGAATGACACCGGCCTTAGCCTTCAGCCCGGTTCGGACGTTACGTCTGTCTCAGTTGAATCAGACAGTGAACGCTGCTCCGGTCGACCCGGCGTCGCGAGGACCATACAAATTGGATTTCACCGTATGGAGTCCTGCGACTGTAGGCTGTGTGTCACTGAGGGTTCGTGTCTAGCTATCTGCCGGTGCCTACTTGCATGCAGTTTTGGCCGACTCACTGGTCGGCGCCTGACACCTACAGCCCCGATAGCGGGCGATTTCGGCGAGGGGCGCAGGAGAGGTGCTCACTGAATGCCAAGTGGGAACTTTGGTACCGTATGCCCCGTGCTTCAACAGCCCAACATTTATGCTGTGTTTATGAATAATTATACGGCATAACTCACCCAAGTCGGAGGTTTTATCACTTTCCCTGCGCCATCTTTAGGAGTCAGGTTCTGTAGTGAGGCGTCAAAATAATCATGATCGACATCTATGATCTTACCTGTTGCATGGCTAGATTTGAATGTTTAAAATTGTGCGTTGATATGCTTAAACGTGCTAGTTTATCCTGATCAAATCCTCTTGCTCGCCTTTTTTCGCTTGCCTTTCTCTATCTACGATCCCAGTGTCCACCGTCTGTGACTGCTCTGTCTCGGCACACTCTACCCCACCCCCACCCCCCCTGTGATCAAGTGCAAGTATTGCACCAGTTCCCCTCCCTCCATCGGCCGTGTCGAAACGTACGCGGCTCGTGGCCAGCATGCCACCGGAGCCCGACCGGTGCCGGTGCCGGGGCCGGGGTCGGGTGCAGCAGGCTCGTCCAGTCACGCTCCAGCACCGTACATCATCTGTGGCCCGCCTTAGGATGACGGCTCTGAGGGCGAGGTGTGCGTTAGCACCAGGCTGAGAGCAGAGCTGTGAGGATCTGTGATGAGCGTGATAAAACGCTGTAGCAACAAGAGCCGCCGCAAAACGCTCTAGCACCGATGGAGCGTTTGGCGGGATGGAAGGGTGCAGATACACGCGATTGGTACTCAAGTTATAAGTAGTAAACAGAATTACCAAATGGGGCTGTGAGACACGGTCGGTAATATCAGTTTCACGTCTGTGCCCAGAGCTGCATCGCAAACTGCCTGGTTATGGATTGTAGGGAGGGTTTCGTGACCAGGGCTGTATACAAACGACTGGACAGCACGCATTGGACTAATCGCGAAATGTCTGTTTCTAGTTAGCTAGGGCCCAGAGGAAGTATTACTTTTGAAGGTTACGGACTGTTTCGTGTTTTTAGATCAGACTGGTGTTGGGCGCTGTCGTCTTTGCGGCTCATAGGTCGCCGCTGCACGACTGCTACGCTGCGCTTGTGACGAGTTGGGATGTTCCCCTCCCTCCATCGGCAGTCACAGACGGTGGGCAGTGGCACACCTCTCGAGCGTCATGACGTCACGTCTGACTCAGGGAGACCTTTGGACACCTGCTGGGTGGTCCTATTTGTCCGGGTAGTTGAAGCTTTCTGATAGCCATGTTCGTAATAATCGAGGATTATCAGGCATAAAATAATAGGTGTTCTGCCAACTAAGCATCTTTAGTTTTAGCATGGCAATTGGTTCAGCCATTCGGACAAAGGTTGAATCGATGACTGCTGAATGTGAACACATTTCAGCAATGCCAATCAAACTAATTGCATGGCTCAAAACATGAGCTTGCATGAATGACTGTTATCTTTAAAGCCAATATACATTTAGGAGGCCGTTTCATTTTGTCTGTCCCGCCTCTCGCTTACTAAATGTTCCGTTGTCATGCACTCGTGCATCTGAGAAATACGATTCCGTGCTGCGTGATTATGCAGTTTTGTGATGTGTCGGCTACATCTGAGGGCGCTAGCCGAGACGGTTTACGACCGTTGGTGAAGTGATGAATGCGGTTTGCTCTGACTCGTGCCCGAATTCGGCTATCTTCGTCCGCCATTTAGTTCGGTTACAGGCGGACGTTTAGGATCGAGGGCCCGCTTCTGTTGGTGGCCCCGTTCATGTCATTGCGCAGCATTATTTTGAAGCTGAAAATCGCCTTCGTGTTTACTGAGATATGTGTTTAACTCTTCTCATGCTCTTTCGTCGCTTGATGTACCACTTATTTTATATAAATTGCAATAATCCATCCTGGCGACATAAGAATGCAAACTGCTGATGGTGCATTTTATTCCCCTTGCATCTGAAACTCCCATTCCTCTTTGTGTCAGAGGTATGCCAACCGGCATGACACACACCAGATCTGTAATCAATGCGCACGAATGCAGAGACACAAAGTAGACCAGCAATGTGCTCGGCTGCACGTGCCTGCATTCATAGCAGCACATAGCACACTCCTTGTTCGTGACTCTCGGTCTCTGTAATGAATCCATGGCGCTAGCGGTTGACAGGTGAATGGAGTTTAATTGTTTTCCAAGTCATTCTCATTTGCTATTAACGATCTGCATCTCACAATTCATCTGCTATTATTAAAAGGAGATTTGTGTGCTTTGAACATGCTCTTGGCAGAAGTCATTTGTTTTCTTGCATTCATCTGTGTAATGATATGATCAGCCTTGTATCATAACCATAGTTCTTATATGTTTATAGGTGTCATTCGTCGAGTCCCACCCTTTTCTTGTCATGTGCTACCAGTGCCGCATTTCAGCTCTGCTTTCAACGGCAGCTGCTGGAGCAGTGGCACACGTCACTCTCCCGAATGCGGGCCTAGTTTTTACGCGTGCTTGATCTGTGTTTTTAAACTTTGTTTCGTCTCATTGATGCGTATCGTATTTTATTTTGAATTGATGTCCAATTGATGTATTTTTGACCATATAGATTCTTTTTGTGGGACAGCTTATAAAGAAACGAAACGGAACGAAATGTCACCCTGTGCTGAGCCGTGTTTCTGGTAGAATGTCGTCTTGGGCTGAGCGTTGTTTCTGTTAGAATGTCGTCCAATGCTGAGCCGTGTTTCTGTTTTCGATTGCAGGCGGGTGTCCAAGGACAGGGCGTTCCAGCAGGGCTACTCCTGGGTACCGCCCGGACTCAGTCGAGAAAAGGTAACGTTCACAAGCACCTGCACCTCCGTCATCGCTGTCCTTCAGTCGCACATGTTCTTATGAGGCCGCTCACACTAATTGAAAGCGCCAGGAGGATTAAGATAATCGATCCAATGGTCGGCACTTGCGACGGACAGATATTTTGCAGCAAAGGGATCAGACATTCAAACAGTGACGTTTGTAATGTAACGACAGCAAAATAGGTTTGATGGTATTGTGAAGTCCAGACATACCTCTTGTATGTATAGTGTGATGGAGTTCCGATGGACGTCCTTGGACCGCAACACTCATCCAGCGAAATATGGTTCCTTGTTTCACGCTGCAATTAGCATTATCTAGGTATTCGGAGCCATGGCCTCACCTCTTTTCTTGGCGACAATGAAACTAGGCCTTTGCGTTTTTATTTTGTCTGCATAAGGTCTTCATAAAGTGCTGCAGAATACGGGATAGATTCTGCAAGCGATGCATCCTATTATGATCCCCCTCTTATTCAGAGGATCAAAAGGGCCATTTGGGACGCCAAAAACGCACAAGGTTAGGATTTATTGGCAGTAATCCTATCACAAGAATGACAACATAAATGGAATCATCACCAGCACGCCTACACCTCCTTAGCATTCTTAGCTGTAAACTTCAGCTGTTAACATCATCAGCCCCGGTCTCACGTCATCCATTGGACGTGATTACAAGCTCTGCGGCTCCCACCAGCCTCTCGGCCCGTGTCGACCATCCATCGCTCGCTCTCCCCGCCGAGCAGAGCTGGGAACGGCGTGATCGACAGCCTGCTTATCACCCACCGATGGTCGCCATCGATAACACCGCTCTCCACTGGCCAGTGACGTCACGGCGCCGCTCGTGACATCACGACGCCGAGATACACCTGATCTGAGGAATAATGCCACGCACCAAATAACACAAAGTGGTGCGCTCATTAAAATGAGAGCAAAATTATCACATAGTTGCGCTATTTTTATTCCTCCTTACATTGGGAATGCATCGCCATTTCTCATCACTTGAGCGTATTCACCAAAACGCACGAGTAAATGATAGGTATTTTCAATTGTGTGGGAGACTTTTTGTCTGCAAGAGGTCGTTACAACATTCTAATGGATAGGACACGCTTTGCAGAGCCAATTTCCTTACAGCATTCTTAACCAGTAATCTTACGGGCACTTCTCTGCTACTTCTGCAAGTTAACTGAACATTTGTCCTGCAGCACTACGAAGACTGTTGGTCCCTGCAGTGTCGTTGGATGCATCCCAAAATAATTTATCTCTGAAATGATTCAGTGAGCCGTCAGTTTGTCGCGTAGTGCTGGTGGTAACGTAGGTCGACGTCGTGAGTTGTGAGCGCCGATATATTAAATCTGCTGGCCAAGGAAGCAGACAAAGTCCTGAATGAATGACTCGACTTAGATGTGATTGTGGATGCTTTCTACTCGCTCTGAACGTGTTCAAAACTGCCTAATGATAAACGTTTAGATTTGTCTTTGTTCTGTTAGTTGCTAGCTGTTTCCTGCTGGCAAAGGATGCGGGCAACCCTTTATCGTAATCTTTTCACGTGTTTCCCCACATCAACCCGACCTCTCATTTGCCAAATATAAGGTCGAAGCCCCATTCTTCTCTCAAAATGTCTGCATATGTAACTGAGTCATGATTACATCATCGACTTCAGTTCTGCTACGGCTCCGGAACTGGACTTGGTGACCTCTCTGGCTCCCTGACTGACATTGGCCGCATGGTGAGACCGATCGGGCGCGTTCCTTATCCCCTGGTGATCGCTCACATTCCACAGTCCGGGCATAAACTGGCAACCGCCGGCCGGCCGCTTGATTACAAAGTTGGTCGGCCGTTTATTTGGCAGAGCCGCGATGAAGAAGAAAAGGGTAGGAATCCGGGGAGCGGAGTGGCACCAAGAGTCACTCTAGCCCGGAGCTGAAATGTCTTTATTGGTCACATGACATATTTTCCCCGTAAAGATAACTTATGCGTAAAGTGTTCTATAAAGTGTTCTAGGGTTGATAAAAGTATTGTGCTGATATGAGTGAAGTACATGAATAATTTGTGAACTTCAGTATACCTGGTTGGTTGATGAACGCTTCCTTAGAGCAAATTTTCAAACTAACGTGCAGGTTCAAACAGCGATAAAGATAAGTGCCAAGAGCGGGATAAAATGGCAAGCATGGAAATGCTCATTTACGTCGATTGTTGGCAAAAATGCGTGAACATGAAGACACAGTTTTGTCGAATCTGGCTTGGAACTGACAGAAATTGAAAACAAACAGTGTGTTCCGTCGTGCTCATGCAGGACTGTATTCTTACCGTCTTGTGAAACTTTCAAGTTACGTTCAAAAGCTGTCACAATGTAGAAACAACTTCAAAGAGCAACTTCAGTTCGGCCTTAAGTTCAAGTCTTCATAGTAATGGTGTCTTCAAAACGTGTTTGAGCAGTTTTTTGGCGTACAATAATGCATAACTTCGGAGTTACGAATAATGCATATCCATGCGTAGTGCGCACATGCGGCAATAGCCTGATTATGTAAGTACGGTGAATCGATCAGGCGATGTGTGCTCGAGATGCATACTTATAGTTTTATGACGGCTCTCACAATGCAGTTTTGCACTAACTTATAAAAAAAAAACTCGTTTAGAACTCAGCTTTGTCTGGCCGCTCGAAAACGTAAGCAAAATGTTTTACTGGTTGGACATTTTATCAGTGATTGGCGGATTTGTGGATATAATTAACTCATCGGTCCATTGTTGCTCGTGGGGGCCGACCAGTCATTCGCCCCAATCTCGAAAGAGGCGCCTTTGGACGCTAGTCATGCAGGAAGCCCCATATCAGCCAACATGTAAGACCATGGCAAACACCAGGCAGCAAGTCTCACCATCAGTGTCGGTAGCGGAGTATCAAAGCGTGTGTTGACACTCGCTGAGTATGACACGCGGTGAACTGCTCCCTCTGGGCGTGTCTGAGTCCTGTGTTCCTGACGAAATAGACCGATTCGTGGGTCTTGACGTATGAGAAGAGGTCACATCAACGATACATTCTTGGAACTATCCCTAACTAGTGGTTGTTCATCTGTGCAAGGTTTGGACGAACGTTTTGCTCGTTGATGTGCAGACCTAATAACGGTAATAATACGGATGTTTTATCTGTTTCCGATCTGGACGTCTAAGCGCCCATGGCCTTCGACTTTATGCCCACTTTGAGATCAATAAGATATGTAAACTGTCAGCTAAAAATGTGTTATAAAGCCTCAGTTTTAGTTAACATGGGTCTGATATCAGTAAAACGGGATCCAGGAGCAGCGATGCGCATGTAAGAAGGATTGATGTTCAGTCTTCTTGTACAATCTCCTTTCGATTTATTCTCAGGGTAATGAGAAAACCCATATAATGCTTTCCGATTTTTTACTGACCCCCGTTTGGTATATCGAAGTAGGGACTCGGCGGCCACTCTCCCTGCTCAGCACTCATGGCCTTCTGCGAGCCTCTTTGTATTCAGATAGAGCCGTCCATGAGTCATGCTCACTATGGCCACATGCGTGTACGACGGTGGCGGCCCGTTTGGGTGCTCAGCAGTCCGGTCACGCTCCGTCACACCCTCCCCTGCCCGGGGGTCACATCAAAGCCCCGCCCCGCCCCACAGACCGGACCCGGGCGGCGCTGCCCACCGGCTGCTGAGCTCGGTTATGGCCATAGAGGCCGACCGCGCTATAAATCGTCCTCCCCCACCTCTCTCCGCCCCGCCACCTGGGCCCCCTCCTCCTCCGACGAGGGCCGGCTCCATTCACGACGGCTCGCCACTCGGCCGCGGCGCAACAGGCGGCTCAGACGCCGTCGGCGCCGACGACTGACGGGTGACGCGTCCTCCGGGTCCGCCGACGGACGCAGATCTGGGGCCTGCGGCACTCGGTCCACTCTGTACAGTCATGTCGGGTGCCGAGTGGGCACTTACCGTCACTATGGGTCAGTGGAGGGCTGAGAGCTGCCGTACCGCACTGTTCAGTGGGACAATAGATCACTCCGCCGTCACTCAGACCGGTCACAAAGGGTCTTACGCGCTGATCGAAATGCTGACATCGACCACACAGACGCACTGATACGAGAAAAGAGTGAGGGGAAGAGGGTGGAGAACCGTTTCGTTCACCAATGCTTGCATTGGATTTCAAAATTACTAGCTGAAATCCAGTTCCACAGACTACACTTTTTTCAAGTGTTCCGCCAATTTACATCCAACAGATTTCGACCTGTTATATCAGCTATGGGTGCTCTGAACGGTTTACAAAGCACCCGGGGCTCAGGCGGCACTTGTGTTACCGCGACCTATAACAGCCTGATACGACCTGCTACCTACCTGATGCCACAAGATGCTGTACTCGTAGGTATCAGTTGGATGCAGCGTTTTGTTAGCCATCTGCTTATGCTGCGGGTCGCCTGAAATAGGTCCTTCTTGACAGAGATTGTCTGCAGTCTGCAGCAGAGGAGAGAAAATGCAGCACGACAGGCTATACATGTGTAATGAGTCATATTTATGGGGCTGGGGCTGAACTGGTATAATGGTTTAAGAACACTAGGCCTTGAAATATTTCCGCTGAATTCATGCGGTGTTGTAGGAAAAGGGCATTACATCGAATTTCCTATCGGATTACATGTGTTAACCTCGCGATTGACATGGACGATGTTGACCTATGAAGTAAGCCGGTCAGTGAACGGTAGTGTCACATACCGTTTGAGGAGCACTCGGCGCGGTGTGTTAGTGCTCAGAGGCGGTGTTTCTGAGCGAGCATTTCGTTGCGATGTATTTTTTCCTGATCCCTAGTTAAGATGATTCTTTTCATGATCACGATGTCTCGTCTTGGTGCTAGGTAGATCTCTACGCGCTTAAATACACGAGACGCGCACTTATGTAGAACCCCTTTTTCACCAGCACCGCGACCGCTACCACTCCACAGTCGCTCCCCATTCCCATCCTCCATCTCTAACAAATGCCTCTCGTTTTATCATTACAGATCGAGGAGTATATGAGCCAGCTGCCGAACCACAAGGTACCGCGGCTGGGAACCACAGGCGAGAAGTACCGAGAGCGGAACCTGGTTCACCAGCTGCCCGCGCAGGACCTGGCGCTCACACACTGCCGGCACGTGGCGCCCGAGCAGCAGCGAGCGTTCCGCGACTTCGTCCAGGCGCGAAATGACATCGCGCTGGACGTCGGCTTCGTCCGAGAACTCAACCATTCCTCCGTGAGTTAGTAGCGAGCTCTGCACTCAGTGCTCCGTGAGTTAATGGCGAGTTCTGCACTCAACCATTCCTCCGTGAGTTAGTAGCGAGATCTGCACTCAATGCTCCGTGAGATAGTAGCGAGCTCTGCACTCAGTGCTCCGTGAGTTAGTAGCGAGCTCTGCACTCAACCATTCCTCCGTGAGTTAGAAGTAAGCTCCGTTCTGTGAGTGATCTGAAACATTGTTTCTACTTATTTTAGTGTTAAACCTTGTTTCTGACACAGTTTCCCTTTTCCTTGAATATGTAGTTATTGCTTCATTTTTATACATAACGTAAGGTCTTAATGATTAAAATGGACTTCGGAACGGCCGCCCATGGCCAAGGTCAGGTGTGCTGATGATCGCACCCCTCTCGTCCTTCTCACGCCCCTTCTGTATCGATCCATCGAGCTATCGATCTCCAAGCTGTAGAGCAATTTCCGGCCCGGCCTTTCCGTCGCCGCGGTCGGTGCTATGACCTTTCACCTGGCAGATTGGCTGCCACCGCCAAACAAAGCAGATCGCCAAATTAATTTGCCTGGCAAATTTACTTTCGATGCGCCCGCCTTCCTGTCTGCCCGCCCTTCCGACAGTCTTTCTTCCTCTTGTTTGTAAAGCCGCCTGAGTTTTTGTGTGGAGCATTTCATCCGCATTTTGGTTCGGTAACATTTCATCCGCATTTTGGTTCCGTAGCATCAGTGGATTTCTTCCGTCCGTAGTAAAGCTGCGATAGTCATACATTTTTTACTTTTCATGTGTGTTTTTTTAATTTGATAATGAACGCGTTAGTCTTATTTCGCGGTGCTCTCCAACTTGCCTGAAATTCTCGTACTCTATCTCAATATCAATGCAACATTGAAGTTCTTGATCTCATCATTATCTGAGCCAATCTGCTACATATAACTTCTTGCCACACCACATAGTGTCTCGCCCCACCATATCGATATCAAAATGCAACGTATTTCTCTGAACCGCTCTATTCCGTACTCTGAGATGGATGTCCTGACGCTGGATTTAACATAAAGGCTAAAACTACTAAAGACGTCGCGCGCGCATACCTATCACCCCCCTCCACCCACCCCCTCCTCACCCCCGGCTAGTGTCCTCTCCCCCCCCCCCCCCGGGCCCATTTAGTTGATGAATCGACAGCCGACAGGGCGGCGCCGGTTGCCGGGCCGCCCTATCTTACCACCATCTCTGGTGTGACGTCACAGAATGACGACCCGTCGTGTCTTTGGTGCGACTCGTTGATATTTTTGACGCGGCTGGAAATACCTACCTTTCAGAATCGTTGCTGTCTTCATCTTAGTTCTGTTTTTTTTTTTTTTGGAATGAAAAGACTTGTGATATTTCCATGCTGGTTTGTCCTCTAATGTGTGCAGTCGGTGTACTTATTGTCCTGCTTCGCATATACTGTCATCAATAAAAGCTTTTTATTTTGTTATTTTCGCCTCATCCGTGCTTTATTACATGTGCATAATTTTGTGTTTTTCTCCTGTGCTCACAGTTGACGCCCCGTTTGTGTTTTTGTTTGTTCCAGGAGTGCCGCAAGTGCCAGGGTGTGATACGACACGGCGAGCTGGCCGTGATAGCTCCTCGCTTCGGTGATGTGAGTTCATTCATCCGAGCCGCGCAGAAGTGCTGACCCCAGTGTCGGGTTTTACAATTTGGTACTCTGATGAAGTATTAGAATGGTACTTACATAGTGGCAATCGTTAATTGCAGAAATCCCTGGATTTGTTGCATTTCTGTCCTTACAAGCTATGTTATATCCTTTTAGCTTCAGTCGTGCGGCTTTTCCTTTTGGCTGTAATTAATTGTTGGCCAATCTGTCAAGATAGACTCTGTTGATCGACTCCCACCAAGTGTTGGCAGAAAGAAAAAGGAATATCGCGGCTCGCCTCTACCCTGATGATGAATTGTGGTCTTAGTAACTGGATCGCGACACTTTGAACTATTTTCGTAGTGGGATCTAATTAGAGACACCTTTGCACGGATCACAGCCGCCGGTATAACACATGGGTTCCTGTGATGTCCGCACACGGGTCAGATTACTCTCCCCCTCTGATCACCGTTCGGGTCAACAGGCGGTAGAATGCTCCCTCAGATCTCGGCTTCAGATCAGCAGTGTGAGACATATGATCCCTGACACCTATAACTACCTCTCAAAATCAGGCCCTTGACCTCGACAAAGCTGATTGGCTCACCGATCTGGATGCCTCGTCGTGGCAGACCAAATAGTTCATTAAACTTTGGTGTAAGTCTTTGCCTTACGACTTCTTTTTTTTTTGTAAAAGCTTCTCTAAACCAATGACCTCAGCGATTTTGGCTGTCTCAATTTGATTTAGCGTTGATCTCTAGCAGAACATCATTGATATCATGCATTTTTGAAGTCCGTACTGGAAGTTATTATTCATTTCCCTCCCTACCTCTCTCCCTACCTCCCTCCCTACCGTCCGCATGCGAACAACAGGTCATTGTAGTTATGAGAGCCAGAGAAGCCATCCCTCGTAGAGCCGCAGTCCCTCTCGACTGCCGTCCGGTGACTGCCAGCGCCACCTAGGTCTGTCTCCCAGCGGGCTGCGGCTGTGGGATGGGAGGAGCTCAGAATCGGGGTGACTCGGAGCCCAGCGCCCGGCCAGGGGGTGGTTGGGCCAGCTCGAGGGGCTAGACTCCTAGCTGCCGTTATGGATTAGGTAATGTGGTATATCGCTGAATGTTTGCAGATATTTGGCTAGGTCTGGTAGATGCTGCATCTTCACCTTTTGTTGGCATTTAGTGATTCCTATCAAAAGAAAGGACCAGCTTAAGCTCGGGACAAATAGCTGCTTTTTATTTTCTTTACATTTCAAAGTAACTGTGAACACTTATTCTTATCAAATCTGTTTATTTAAAATCGGACTGTCATTGTCACCATACATAACTCCAATGTGCTTTGGCTGGTTTACCGTGCTGCCATCTGCGGGAATCCTGAGACCGTGTCCTACACTACCGCCACCTACAATGGGGACCGTACTAAAGCTTTGTGAGGCCACCACCGGCTGACTTAATGCATCTCGGGCCTCTCATCGCCCTTTGCCCCTAGCGTTCTTACGTATAGGTGTTCGCTTACGAATAGCACAAGGCATTCTGGCAAAACGTTCCCAATCCCCATACTCGTGTCCCAAACGTCTGACACATCGCATGTTTCGAAGGCCCAGAAGGACTATTTTACCATCCCTCTCATAAGGCATGTTTCGTAAGACTCGCGACGCTCACCCCTCTTTCTCATTCTCTCCCTCAGGTAACGTGGCACCCTGCGTGTTTCGTGTGTCACACGTGTGACCAGCTCCTGGTGGACCTCACCTACTGTGTCTATGACGAGGAGATCTACTGCGAGAGGCACTACGCCCAGCAGCTGAAGCCCCGCTGCGCCGCCTGTGATGAGGTCAGTCCCGAAACACACACACTCACACGCTTCACTAGACACGGGCCGGTGCGGTTTTACTCTTGACCAGGAAGTCGCCAGAGAAGGAGCTGAATTTTTAATAGCGTGAGCCTAGTGAGCGACACCAAAAGGCTTCGTTATTCTGTAGAATAGTTCACTCGGTTTTGTGCCAAGAGTGCGCAGCACTGCTCCTAGCGCAGCCAGGCAGCATTCGTCTGTGGTGGCTGCGAGACTGTCAATGCGCAGGTTTGGCGTCTTTCGTTGGCTAATATGTTACCTCCTTGATAGCATCAGTTCTGTCAACAGACTGATTTTGAAATGTCACGTTTGGGATCTGCAAAAACAGCGGCATCCACACGTCATCAGCCCACTTTGTCATCGGCGCAGCTGCAAGTAATGTGCATTTCGGCAAAACTCCGGAGGCTTTACATTAACATTGATTGAAACAAATTTACAATGTTATGCAATGTCAATGAAAATTGCATGCATTACCTCATTACAGTCTAATTAAGTTTGTGTATTCACGTAAACTTTCCTTCATTATAGCAAGCTCATCATTCAAATCATTTTATAACTAAAAAGCAAACAAGATATAAATGCTGCGCACATAAATGCATGGCCTTGTCTTTCATTATCATAATGAATCATTCACCGGTTCCGGAGCTGTGGTACTGCTCGCTCTTATCCGTCTCTGCAGCAAACGGACCACGATTTGCAGTGGGGTAGGTTTGGACACTAGCGCTCCTGCAGCTGGCGAGGACACTCCGGGGGTGGCGATCTAGCAGTTATCCTCAGCGTCTTTTTGTGCAACCAGCTATCGCTTTCATATGCGAATGCGTCTGGAAATGATAATGACCTCGTGGTCATGATGTGGTAGGGGATAGATCGCTCTTCATGGATGTCGACAAGTGCTACGTTGGTCTTGGTTTGTGGATTACGGTATTTTGCTAAAAATGATCGGTGATTAAACAAACATTCCACACGCTTCCAAGAGCGGATCGGTGCCGTTTTTCTGTGCTTTCACAATCGCTGACTTTGTCTTATCGTCTATTTACAATTCACCCTCGCACATTAAAAATGACGTAAATGGTAATGTTGGTTCAGTTAGATCTTGGTAACTTCTCTTACTGTTTTTTTAATCAAACTTTTACTCATTGATATTTATTATAAGGCATAGGCTGAAGATATCTCCAGCATACATACTTCAGTACTTTTTCTTTTACATTTTTTTTTCACAACTTTCATATTGCATTTGTAAATTGTAATTAAGTTACATAACGCACTTTGTGTGAGCTGCAGCGGAATACCTGAAGCGTATCACCGCGTCTTGCAGATCACATTTCTTCACATTACACACACATCTGGGAGACATTTTGTTTAGTGCGGGAGAAATCTAAAACAAACCCACCTAATGGCGTCTGCGTCTCAGCAGCGGGCTCTCAGCAGTCGTCTCCAGCAGTGACGTCAAACACGCCGGTCCTGGCCAGGACGCTGTTTCGCCGGGCTTGTTTTCTCTCCGCCGGGGTCCGAGGACGACCGGGGACAGACGGCACGGACAGACCAGGTGAAAATGGGCCACTCCACCCCCAGAGGGCGACTGCGAAGTGCGCTGGTGACAGGGTTGGTGCACTGGTGCCAAGCCTGACGCCGGTGGTGACGGTAGTCGGAAAACAACCATTCTGTGCGTCTGATGTGGTGCTATGGGCGGCACAGCGGCGAGTAGTCTGGGAAAACGCCGAGTGTCGCGCCTTACGGCAGTCCCCACTCGGATGTGGCTTTGGTAGCTCTGACGTTTGCTCTTGGAATTAGGCAGAAAGGCAGGACAAATAAAGGACCGTCACAAAATCATCCGCTGGCGCCGGATACTGCTTTGGGCTCAATGAAGCGCCGCGTTTGTCCCCGTGTCGTAATATTTGTACACATCTGACATCATGTGCTGTTGATGAAAGGTGTCAGCATGGCGGCGCGCCTAGCTGAGGGCTGCCAAACGGAAACTGGTCGTCAGCCGCCCACTCGGGGTGTGACATTAATGACCACCCTTCACCTCCTCCCCCTGACCCGAGTCGGAGTCGGAGTCGTGTTGGGAGTGCATTATGGAGCCCGGGTGCGGCTGTCACCAGCTAGCGAATCCTACGTCACTGAGATAGGGCTTTGGCAGCAGGCGATAGTGTATCAATGTCTGAAACTGTCGAAGCATTGGCATTTGATAATTTTCGATGTGCTGCGAAGTTGGCACCACAGTCTAGGTCTGTTTATCAGTTATTGGTTTATCATTTCTGCCTTCCTGTGCAATAAAGAAAGACCAGTCCGATAAGACTGAGTTGTTTTAACCTTCGCCCCAGTGGGGGGGGGGGCATATGTTACCACCCTGTAGCGTTTTTTGCGTGTAAATAAAAACCGCGGCGCGTAGCGCCGCGCCGCTTGGAGTAGCTTTTGGTACATCAATTTTGGACAATGTGTTAAATTTTTGACCCCAGGTCATGTCAGGTCAGGTCACCAGGTCAAGTTAACTGACCAAGCCTAAAAAAAAGTTTGCAATCATGTCCAGCCTGCAGTGTTTGTCAGAAAGCTTTTAAACTTGGTGGATTGCATGATGCTACGGGCGCCTACAATTTGTATATCTCGGATTTTTTATATCCGTGACCTAAGGTCAGGTCAGTGGCGTGACCTTTCCATTACAAGTCAATGGAGAAAAATGAAAATGCCTCTAGATCCGTGTGTACGCATAGGAACAGTCCAAATATTTCAGAATCACAATGATTTGGACCACCCGTGATGACCAGGGTGTCATTTTTGCTGATAGCCTCTAGAAAGGTCATCCGAGGTCATTTGAGGCTACAAACAGATTTTTGCCAATAACTCGCGATTGGAAAGAGATAGAACGCTGGGGATGGTCTCATTGTGTTTGTCTTGCCGAGACGCATCGATTGACATGCAACATGACCTTTTCCGGTCAGGTCATGACCTTGACCTGAGGTCAAATTTTCAAGTTGACCTTTCAAGGTCAAATTATAGTTCATTCGACGCGTCTCGGCGAGAGGAACACGATTCTGGCACTAGAAATGTCGTGGCTTTTTGTTGTCGAAAGTTATTGCCGAAAAACACTTTTCGTAAAAACAGCTATTTTTGGAGATTTTGCCCTCTGGAGGCTAAACCCGTGACCTGAGGTCAATTTTGATAATGACCTTTTCAAAAGAAGAGTTCAAGAGCTATCGATTGCTTTTCCATGCGTTTTTCTAGCTACCATAGTTCCTGAGATAACGGCATGTTTTCTGAAAAATATAATGACCGTTGGCAAATTTGACCTTTGATGACCTCTGGTGACCCCAATATTGCTCTAAGATGAAAAATAACTGAAATACTTTCAAATGTACGCATTGAGAGCTATCGACTGCTTTTTACCGCGTCTTTCTATCTCTCTTAGTTTTTGAGCTAGAGGTGGGTGGTAACATATGCCCCCCCTCACTAGGGCGAAGTTGGCGGAGACCGCCACTGGGGCGCGGGTTAAAGTGTGCACTTCTTAAAGATGCTTGCTTAAAACTTTGATTTATGTTTAAGATGCTGATTGTTCATAACACACCAGCGTATCCCACCCGCCGAATAATTTACATCTCTTTTCTGATTCCCGTCTGTTTCAAACTTATCGGCGTAAATAATGGGAGTCCAATTAAAACATCTTTGAGTCGGCGATGAGCAAGGGCTAATTATAAATTTGATGCCGCGTGTAGATTACGGTATTGGAGAAACCATGGAAACATTGTAATGAAATTGAAATTAATTGGTTCCTGCCCTCGGTGCAGCTTTCTCATATTGTGTTCAGTTTCACTCTCTAGTCTGTCTGCTTCAACAGGCCTTCGTCACTCTCGCTCGGATGCTCGCATCATCAGAACGTTCCAACTCACATCGCCACTGCTTTTTCTTTTCTGTTGAACTCGACCAGACCATTATCAGTCTCAGTAATTAATCAGACAGGAACAGACTTTCCACATTCTCAGAGACTCGCCTCGCCGCCTCTCGAACTAGCTTCCTACTTCCAAAATCCTCGGACTGGCCAGTTCAGACCATGCCGAGACCTGGAATGACCGCCTTGGACCATCCCAAGACCCAGACCGACCAGCTCGTACCAGCCGGTCCCGGATGGTCTTCTCAGACCAGCCCTGTGCCGCGGACCATTCTGCCGCCGGTCCGGGGCGGCGGGCGCGGCCGATCAGAACCACCGGCTAAATATACACACGACCGCCCTGGAACGCGCCAGCTCCGGGCCGCCCAGCCGGGGCGGGGCGGGGGCGGGGGCGGCTGACACCAGCCAGCCAGGTCCAGCTTCCAGACGGGCGCGGCAGCCGCGCCGCGGCGGGCTATAGGGTTACCGCGCCGCCACCGCCGCTGGACAAATACAGCGGCTGGTGTGAGGCGCGGCGGGTCCACCGCTGCTAGACACTGGCATAGGAAGGGAGAGGGACGGAGGACTAGCCGGGAGGCGGGAGAGGATGGGGACCATGGTCCCTGCTGCAGCAGGGCCGCTGGAGAGGGTTGGGGCCTGCCGGGCTAATACATATAAGGAGGGACAGCAGCACCGGGCCAAGTCGCCGAAGGAAAGGGACGGGGATTAGCTAGGATGCTGAAGAGGAACGACTTCTAACTGGGATAATGGGGAGGCTGATTTTATGACTGCAGAGGTGTTTTTAACTGAATTAATGTGCAGTGAGTTTGGAATTTCGCATTATGTATCATTCACCTCTGTATTCTGGCAGCAGGAACGAATCGGGAGTTTGTCAGATTGTTTAATTCTTTTTCGCGCATGGTGCATACTGTATGGCTTTGACTGCCAACTAAAACATTAACAAACATTGTATTATAGCGCAGGCTGAGCTACCACGGCTGTAAAGGCCTTTCTCAATGTAATAGCTGAATATCCAATTCTGAAGGATTTGAAATGTCCGCACAAGCAATGGGTTCATATGGTGTGAAATTTTCATGACATGCCATTACCTGTGTGACTACGATACTGAGCTAAACATCACCTTCAGCGACACATACGGTAAGCTGAGGCTTTACTTTGAAGGCAGCTTTGACGTGACTTCCGGGCACGACACGTATTCCTGAAGCGTGCATTGCGGCACAGTATAATCTCAGGCGTGTACTGGTGCTACCATCTAGCGGCCGGTGTGCGAGGTAGCGCCGGGCCGATCCTGCAGCCTTGTTTAACCTTCGCGAGCACCTGCGGACAAACTTTCCATGGTCTGATTAGCATTACGACGGTGATCGTTGTAAGAAACACTAGTTATTCCGTCGCAGCAAAGACTACAATTCTCTTGAACATCACATTTATCCACACATAGCCTTTATGACGCATAACGATGCGGCATGTGGTGATCAAATCGTTGGAAAGTTGACTTGAAGCACATTCTGTCTCTTAATTCTTAATTACGCAGTCGTTATTCTCGCGTGGAGGTGGAGTCAAGTCACTGAAATTAGAACAATCGTTGTTCGCATGGAAGCATGAAGCTATGGTAAGGTGAAGACCAGCGGCTCTAATTGGTATAATATCTACCAGAAACATTTGATATGAACGTTATGTAATTTAATTACCGGGAATTCCTATCAATAGACGAACGAAGACATTCGTTTCATATCTCAAATACACTCCAGTTTGTTTTTTGCCAAACTTGCCGAATGGTAGTTGTAGCATAGTGCAATAAATAACACTATGTTTGTAGCTTACTGGAAATATAGATTGTACTTTCGGATTTCCTATATAAAACATATTTGTAGAAATGAAAATACTAGCCTACGAACGACAACTACAGTTTTACAATTCCAGGCTATCTTATAGGCTGCAGAATGCATTTTACCTATCTATTTGAGACATTGCAAGTCTGTTTCAAACCGGCTAGTGTTTTGAAAGTACTAAGTGAAAGAACACACTACACATTGAAAATAGGCATTAGCCATTTTATCGGTAAACTTTAAAGTATCTTGAAAAAGGAGATAACTAGCAGCATGTATGCTCCATCGCTTTAGCTTTGATGACACTTTTTGGCCTGTGACTTTGTGTCGCAGTTTGTGTGGCGCGGCCATGGAGGCGGAGAGCGCTCACGAGCCGCTGGCAGCGCACGCCATCGGACCGATACATGATCTGTTTGCCTTGGAGCGCGCCGCCCGGTCCGGAATGCATTGTGTCGCTGAGCGGCCGATTTTTACAGCCGCCCTTGTTTGCTTTGATGTTATCAGTTTGCGCTGCTGATGAGGTCATGGACGTAGCGTGTAGCTTAGGTGAAAACACAAGACCGTGTCAGCCCACTCAATTCATCTTCAGAGAAGTTGTAAACGACGCAGCAGTTTGAGGAGACATTTCGCTGAAGCTTATGTCTTTCCAGTAATATTTATCGTTGCTATTTTTGTCAGATTGTGTTCTTCAAAAGAGAGGAAAATTATGCTTTCATGTGTCTTATTAACCCCATCGGACGCAACGCCGTTCGCTACAAACCTTTCAACGCTTCTATCTATTATCCCATTCTTGTGCCCCGTTTCCCCCGCTCCCGTCCGGCTCTTCCATCCCTAGCTAAGGTCAGCTGCAGTGGTATAAGTGCGCCACTGTTCCGCTGAGGGACCCACCGCCCGGTGGGGACGCCCGCCACTCCATCTTCCTGGGGCACTTCCTCTTCGGGGAGCGGCGAGTGAGCCGGGCGCGCTCCGGGAATCTGTCCGAACCGACTGGCACTGGCACCTGGGCCGCTATTTTGGGGTCCGACCACCTCTCGGCGGGACAGAAAGGTCTGCCCACTGCGCACTACCGGCCCGTCCACCGTTGGCCGCGTCTGCTTTGGGCGGAAATTGGTCGGTAGTTGGTGGAGAGCGAACTTAACGATGCTACAAATTGTGGATCTTCAAACAGCTTTTTGGAGCATCGCATGAATATGTGCTCCATATTAATTGGACAGTGCAGTCGCTTTGATCTGTCTGAACAAGCTGTTATGCAGTCCTGGTTGTGAGGTCCAGCCTCTTTTCCATGTCGCTGGTAAGGGCGCTCGAAACAGTCCCGTCCGTGTCCGATAGCTAATTTTACCCGCAGGTAAGTGGATCACGGTCTGGGGCTCCTCACCTGCTCCCCCCCCCCCCCCCGCCCCCGCCCTGGCCGCCCACCTCGCCGCCAGCTCAGTCAGTCGGTGGTTGGGCGGGGGCGGGGGCGGCTGGGCTCCTCCATTCCACCCACCACCCGCCGGGCTCAGAAGGAAGCCGCAGCCACGTCACTGGCTTGCGTAATGGAGCGCCGCTCGCACATCAGAGCGCGGCGGGCTGCGAGCGCAGGGTCCCGGTGGTTAGCGCTGGGTAGGCGTGTAGTGGGACCCACGGGCCGCACCCTGTCCGCCTGGACGGCCTGCCAACATCAGCGGGCTCCACCGGGTGTCGATCGGCCCACCGCCAACCGGTCGGCGGAAATACTCACTCGTTTATTAAATTGTGTCCTAAAGACTGTAAGGTTGGCAGATAGCAGACATAAGAACTGTAAACGAAATTAACTTGCTCACATCGAATGAACTATGATGTTCATTGCCAACGTTTGTAAAGGTCATCTACTGTGTCTTTTTGTGAGCTAGTTCGACTCTAGAATCTTGAAATGATGAAATCGTCGGTCCATCTACTGAGTCATAATATACTGGTATTTATAACTTCCTCTCGTGTTAAGATGTCATAGTCATGTCGTTGTTTAAACCCAAACCCGAAGTCAGCCATATTTGCGAATTTTTTTTTCTTACGCGGAAACATCTTTTCTATGAAAGAAAAAATTCATCCGATGTGAGTGTTCCTCGGCTTCATCTGCCTCTTCCTCAACACACCTACCGGGCGTATTTCAGTATCCAGACACTCTGTTTTTGTGTATCTCATCCCCGTATCCACCTGGCCCAAATAATCGTGCCGATCTCGGCAGGGATGCCTGTTCGTCACAGATAAATGGCCTAGACATTTCGTCGGTCGCCTGTGATATGTCGCTCGGCCCTGAACAGCCAGTGGCAGGGGCTGGGTACACGTCATCTGATTGTATATTGACTCTGTCGCTAGGGTGGCAGTCCAGAGTCAGGGCGGGGAGGGAGAGGGGGCTGAGCTACTACTGTTCCTTCTCTATACACACAGTACTGCGTTTATTGGCACGGTATCCGTCGTCCGGCTGATTTCTGGTATAACAGGTGATAGCTAGTGCTTTGCCTTTGTTGCTCGATATTGTGGTCTGTTCTCTCTGTTTCCACGACCAGTGGTGTAATTGGTGATGAGCATTCATATATTCCAAAGATATAGCTTATAAATTAACGAAAAGTGACTAAACCTCGGTTGACTTTGACTTTGCGTTTGACGGTCGACTTTGTTTTTGCCTTTGCCTGGTGTTTTGTGTGGCATTGAAAGCATTCATTCTTAGGCTCTTTTTGTAAGGCAACTCCGTATGAGTGTTCGTCCCAAAATTAGCTCCAGTGATTCAGCTGGCGTTCAGTTCATGTTTGTCTGGGCAACTGCCACTCGATCCAGATGGTGATAATGCTTGTTCGTACCCGGCTGAAGTATTTCCATCTTGTTGGCAACACTTTCTTCTTGCTTCCAGAGGCCATCAAAGACAGGAATCTCCTGACTCACATCGGTTAAATACGTATGGTTTCAACTGCCTGTGTTAAAATATGATTCAGATATACATTTGTGCCTGCACGAAACTTGGATCTCAAACCTTTCGCTCCACCATCCCTTTACTGAATTACCGGCACGCCACTGACATTGGTATGCGTAATTTTAGATTACCTTCGCGCAGCAATTGCTAACTAATTTGCTATTCCATCTGTAAGGGTGCTTCAGAGATTCAGTATGACGTGCGCGCTGGCGGACTCTATGTTTACTCTGCTGTGTCGCGTTTGTTTGGATTATTCGCCGTCGCGCTGATCAATTGAAGAGCCTATTGACAATGAAAACAGCACTTGTGCGCGTTACGACTCGTCAGTGCTAATTGAAATGCGGTGGCCTATAGGCAGCCGCCTTACAATCATTTTAAATGGAGTGCTGGTTTGACTGCCGTGAAGACACTGGCACCAGTACTACACCAAACGAGTGTGTTATGAGCTGGCTCGGTTTGAAATAGCTCTCCGCCTGTACTGGTGGCCGTCTTAACACGCGTCCGCCGGGTAATGACTTCACCGTGGCCGTCTGCCTGCGGTGATCAGAGGGATTCCGGGCCTTGGAGCAGCGCTCCGCCACGCCGCGCGGCGCTCGGCGGGCTCATGAAAACCGGAGAGGGCTCCCGGAGAGGTTTAGCCTCGGGAGAGGAGGCGGCAGGTCGGTCAAAGACGGGCAGTTGCCGCGGCTGCGGTCAGCATGACGTGCCCAGACAGACAGACGAGGGGCAGACTGGGATCAGAGCAGTGAGCGGCAGTGGTCGGGCCGCGCTCAGGTGGGCAGTGGTCTCAGTTCGTCTTCGTGCTAGTACCGACGTGGTTAGGGTGTCTTATCTGGTGCCGTGGTGGCGACCTCTGGGGCTCAGGTAGGTGGGGTTTTGGAGACTGATACGGCAGCCTGTTACGTTTCGCTGTCATTCAGCTTTGTGGTGTAATTTTCTTACTTGATATAGGGGTTACTTTATCTAATTCTGATAAAAAACGTATTCTGTAATATTCTATTTCATATGATTTGATTTCGATAGCTATTCCTTGTCAACCTTGTGGCATTTCCAATTTTCCATCATGCTCCTATGTAATGGACTGAATTTCCGCCCGTCCGCTCAGGGTTCCGGCGCAGGGGTAAATCTTGATCAGCGCGTCCGGACTGCCTTGACAGTACGTCAGTGATACGTGGTACGAATTGGTTTTTTACTTACCACCAAGCAGACTTAGCACCTCCGCAGTGGGGCAGAAGGCAGTATATTTTTATCAATGTCATTTTGCCAGCCTGTGAAGTAATAAAACCGTGAGCGGCTGGGGCGTGTTGGCTTTTAATAAAGCAGGCTGTTGTCATTATGTCACGTTGAGCGTCGGGGGGCGACGGCGCCAAGAACAGCACCCGGCGACGTGTCACCTGTCTGGGTGTCACCTGTCCGTGTCACATGTGCCGGGAGGTGTCACACGGCGCCGCCAGACGCGTTCGTTATAGAAACTGGAGTCCGCCGCGCGCCGCTGGGGTCGGTTCGGTCCGTCTTGTGCGGGCTGTGCCGACGGGGACAGCCCGCCTGCCCGTGTCGGCGGGACAGCTCGCGCTGGGCCGACACGATCTCATGGCAGCGCTCTTGGGGGCTGAGATCTCTCGCCTGAAATGGGCGTAATTTCTGCTAAGCTCCTGGCTCTAAGCTCGAGAAAATTGCAATATATAAGCAGGTGGCCCAGCTAGAGTGGTTGCATGTCATACGCCTGGTGCTGACTGGGTAAATCGAATTCGGTCTTATTGTTATTAGCTCACTTTGGTGCGGAAGTAGCTTGCTTTGCTCTTTGTCAATGAACTGTTCTTTTCCAAAGAATATACATTGAAGTTGACACATAGTTCGCTTTTCCCATGGGAATCTCAAGTCTCACATTACTCGTGATTCATATTTTTTCGGACAAAAATACGATGATGTCCACGTTTTTTTTTTTGTTATTAATATATACTTACTACTATAATATATACTTATCCATTGACAGCCACGCCCATTGGCGTGCCACGGTAGCTATCACCCATGGCCCTCCGCCCTCCAGTCCCTCCGCCCATCTCCCATCGCCCAATAGTCCCTCCGCCCATCTCCCATCGCCCCATAGCTCCTCCGCCCACCTCCCATCGCCCTATAGCCCCTCCGCCCACCTCCCATCGCCCTATAGTCCCTCCGCCCACCGCCCTCCAGTCCCTTCGGCTGCCATTTTCACTCCACCCACACAGTTTCGACGGGCTGCCAACTTGGCATCGAAGCTGACCCGTTCTGCCGCGGCGCCGAAGGCTGGGCGGAGGCGCTGAAGCCTGTACAGCGTGGCGTTTTTAGGGGACTCGGTCTCATGGACTCACATCTGTTGGCAGCATGTGTATGGCGCCTTGTCCCCTGGTCTGGGTCGCCAGAACTGAGGCCGTTTTTCAGAGACTCTCGTTGGGTTCGGTGCTCAGCTGCCGTTACCCTCACATGCCTCATCGTTATTTATCCTTACCGTGTTTGTGTTTGTTTGACCTAGATCTGATGAGGCGAGTGACCCTCCGTGAATGTCACATTACACTTGAAGCAAAACATATCAAATCCTCATTATTATTACTTCGCATGGATAAGTGTTAAAAAGCGACTTTTGAAGAAGCAGTTTCTGGAAGTGCGCAGCCGGCATACTTTCCAACGTGGTACCCCCGCTCCAGCTGGCAGTGGTCCCACGTTCCGTGCCCGTGCACGTGCCGTGCCTACGGTGTTTTCTCGATTTGCGCCGTTGTCGCGTGTTTACCTGACATTTTGCTGCGCCTCCAGGTGACGCTGCTTGCTGTGTGCAATAGGCGCGGTGCCAAAAACTGTAGCTCCCGAGGCCCCATAGCTTATCGCCAACTGTTTTGGTCGCTCTGGAAGTTTGTAAACAGCCGCTGAGCCACCCGCGGGCTCTGTGAGGCCCGATTTTGCAATATTTTAGGGGTGCTCGATTTTTGGCGAATGGAATGCCTTTGATGTTACGTAGGAGCATACGATGACTGTAGGAGCATGGATATTGGATAAGTTCAGTGCACTGATCAAGGCATAGTATCCGATATCTCACACTATTTCTGCGAGGTATCGGCTTGGGGTTGATTTTATCCCTTTGTAAACTTTTTGTTGATGTTGAATTTGCTTTGAGAAATATGACGCAATCTGAAGCGATATTGTATATTTAGGCCGAGTAACAAGTTCTCACCATACGCTGCGAATCCTAGGAGCTTATAAAATACCTACGTAATCATTCGAGTTCAGCTAATCGGAACAGCATTGCTTTATAGTTGACCTTCGAAGCAGTTAAACATGGTTTCCTGCATATATCTTTGAGAGTACGGTTTGTTTACTTTCAGCTTATTTTCGGCTGCTGATTGGTACCTATAGCCAACTTTTTATGTAACTTGCTGATTTTATTTGACTTCCTGCTGATCTTGCTGATTGGCTTCTCCACTCGATTAATTATGATTTATTACAAATGATCGATATTAAACGAGCAGGGCAGTGGACGCGCTCTTAGGTCCATAGCAAACAGTGATGGAAGACACTGAAGATTCATTTCTTACCGTCACTTACGACGTTACTATTCACATGACGTCATCAGTCTAACCGGCAGTGTGGCGCCGTCAGTGTCTGTTTTGGCCGAGCACCATTCGTCTTGCTGGAGGTGCGGGTGGCCGACGTCTCTTGTGTGTGACACGAGCGTGCAACAGGCTCCCAAGGAGCCCCGAGGGGGCCGTCAGCCACTCCATCAGTCAGCGCCTAACGCCTCTGTGATTTGGATGTCGTTTGTCAGCCTCACACCAGCAACATCGGGGGGGGGGGGGCTTTCGGGTGTTCAGGGTACTTAACAAACACATTAACTACGCTAATAGGTAGGCAGGTGAAATATTCGGAAACTTTTTTTGTCATTATCTCCTTCAAAACTTGTAAGCACTCAGCTTTTAGCTTTTTGTATTTGTTTCCGTTATTTGCCCAAAGGCTTGCAAAACTCTATAATAGCAATAGTCATTTTTAAGTGAAGTCCGTCAAGCTTGTTTAAATTTTATATCTCTCCGCACAACGAATGCTCTTTTTCCGTAAGGCGTTATAGCTAGCCAGGCAATGCGGCACAGTCTAGCTTCAGGCGTTTGATACCAGCGCCATCTAGGGACGAGGCAGCGGCCGGTGTTTAGCATCGTTGAACCTTTTGGGTTTTAGAAACACAGTTCTTCATTCCTGCTCTTTCTTACTCAGTCTCTCTCTCTCTCTCTCTCTCTCTCTCTCTCTCTCTCTCTCTCTCTCTCTCTCTCTCTCTCTCTCTCTCTCTCTCTCTCTCTCTCTCTCTCTCTCTTCCTCCCCCTCCCTCTCTCCTCCTTCCCTCTCCCTCGCTCCAGCGTCCTCAGAGGACCTGTGTGGGCCATCTTTCAGCGCCGGACGGCTGTGGCAGCTCTGTCCTCTGACTGCCCCTCTGACCCAGTTGGTGCGAGCCGGCTGGCAGCTCCCCCTCGTTACGACCCTCGCCAGAATAGACGACGGCGACGTGCGGTGGCGCAGAGAGGCGTGTGGCGGCGCAGACGAGCGGTACCGTGCTGCGGTCGACTGAAATTGAACTGGGAGGCTGTGTTCTCATGTCCAGAGGTGTCTGCTTTAGGTTCAACAATATTTGTCCTTCTTCGCAGTAGTGTGAGGCACTCGGAGCGTTTCGCTGTGCTTGCTCAACACATTTTGCTTATGTTTGCGCTAAATCATTTTCTGGACGAGGTTTCTATTGGCAGATCCTCTATGTAGATTGAGCATTAACGTATTACCGTTACTTCACGTATTTACCGTTACTCCTCGCGTAGCGGTTGAGCTTTACGAGGTCGTTTTTCTTTATAATCAAATTCTCCAGCCACTCGGCACGCACACTGGGTGATGCGTAGATCTCTGTGGAATTTGTAATCGACTGCGCCCTGTGGGACGTGGATCGACGACGGCGTTTTAGGAGACCCGCTGACCTTTCTGCCCAGCCCGGGAGCCGACCGGACGGGTGGTGCCTGGGTCGGGGTCTCCTCGGCGGCGATGGCGGCGCGGTGCGATCGTCTTCTGACGGCGCGGCGCGCCACGTTTGCCGTCGGATGTTTGCCGCCGGCCGGTAATGGAGGCTGGTGTGCCGTGGGGGCTTAGTGTCGGCGCCCCAGTCCACTCGGGTGTCCGTCCCCCTCCCCCCCCCCCCCCCCCTGCACGGCCATCAATGCAGTCACGGCCACAAATAGGACCGTGTGGGGCGGCCGGGGATAATCGACACCCTACACGGGTGTTTGAAAGGTTCTGTTGCGATGTAATGATCGAATGAAATGAGGCGGTGCTGCCGGTGATGGTTTCACTGCTTCATTACAATAATGAGACAATCACGGATTCGCGAGACATTCTTGAGCCCTGGAGCTACATTAACGTACCGTCCGTGGCGGCGAAGACCGGGATATGAATCGACCAGCTATCAATTCAATTCAGCATAAGCATGTTCAGGAATGCTATTCTAGCCTGCCCCTCTCTCTCTCTCTCTCTCTCTCTCTCTCTCTCTCTCTCTCTCTCTCTCTCTCTCTCTCTCTCTCTCCTCTCTCTTCCCTTTCCTTCTTTCTCTGTCACGTCACGTGACACCTGACGACCTCTTCATCTTCCCACTGCATTCCTAGCGACCACTGCCGCTGTTCGGCGCGTGCTCTCTGTCAGAAAACGGCGCCGGCACAACAAACGACACGGCCCGTCTGCCGTATCCATGGAGTTTCTCCACTTCTCTGCCCGGCTTCTTGCATGACGTACTGCTGCATGACAAACTTTTCGGCCGCCTGCACAGGTCTCGCGGGTTTTAGCGGTAGGTTTTGCACCTAGAAAATTTAGTGTACTTCAGGCTATATCTTCATCGTCTTGAGCTTTTAAGTATTGAAGATGCGATCGACTTGTTGGGTAACAAGCCGGCCATGATCGTATAAAATGGCTTCATTGTAGATCGATTAGTTTCTGAGATATAGCCGGAAATGTAAAAGTGCAAAACCTACCGCTTAATCTCGCGAGACCTGTACATGTAAGTGGTGCTATTATGCATCGCATCAACAGCGTTCATGGTACGAAAAGTAGCTCTGAGCTTGACAAACAGCCACCTTCGATGGCTAAATTTTACTGAGCCTCCAGTTTGTCGAGGACTAGAGTGACGTCAAAGCCGGTCTGCTCAGTCAGACATCAGTCCGGTAAGGTCTGGTTAGCAAACGATGCTCGGTGCGCAACTCTCCATTTCTGTATGCAGACGCTACAGGGAACATGCCTTCTATCTGCTCTGACACGCCTGTTATACAGTCCATCAGCGACAAACGCGGCGGAGTGTAGTGACAGACGGCCGATATTTGCATCAGATGCGCGTTATTCAACAGCTCCGTCCATCGCGGAAGATGAGGTTGATATAATACGACGCACAGTGATGTGCCTGCTTGCGCTGTTGTTTTTAGTGCAATCCCACTACCCGAGACATCTATCAGTTAGGGTGTGAATGACCTTTGCAATACTTGTCTCGACTTGGATGCGAGTTAAGCTATGCTACCTTGTCAATTGACCTCTTACTGCAGTCAACGCTGCTCACCTCATTCAACATCAGCTAAGCAAGCATTTTTATTCTGCAGAAAGCTTCCTCGGTTTCTCATGCTTCCTCAATTTTCGATCTGCTTATTGTTAGATGTTTTTCATAAGCGTTGTCCCTTTAATTTACATCAGTGCCGTTTCTTATCATTTCTCTATAAAGCTTTAATCCTAGGCTAGACACTTGACAGTCAATCGTTGGATGTGACCACCAATGTAGCATTATCTATTCATAAATCCACTAAAACAACACATACGATGGCTGCGTTGTATCTGTTGGCACAATAGCTGACAAACACCGGTGAATAAATCATCCCGAAGTGGCGTCTGGACGGGGTCAGTGCCCCGGGCCTTCCACCCAGTGAGCGGTCACCAGTCTCGGCGCTCGCCGTCTGCCAGCCCGGCGATGTGACAGCTGACATCTCTGCTGAGCCATGTGACAGCGTCACATCCGCTCACCGGGTCGCTCTGATGGTGGTCAGGCGGTCACCACAGCTCACCCGACGTCGACCTGGGCGCTGTCCGTGTGCTGGCTCGATAAATATATGTATCACCCCGAGCGCTGTCCGCGCAAGTTTTACCTATCTCCCGGTCGCCAACCTGCAGGATAGCATCACGGCATCCTTCGCCGACGTCGCTCCTGCCCGCTGTATTTATAAGCGGCGACGGCCATGTATTGACCGTTGGTGTGAGGGCAATGATCGGGTCGGTGTCGGGCCGTGTCGCGCCGGTAGCAATAATGAAGGGCGCCCGACGTGTCGGACCTATTATTGTTGGCCGCCGGCCGACAGAGCTTTCCAGGCGGCTCCGGGGGAGGGAATTCGAAACCGGCCCGCCGTCCAAATCTATGAATATTCTCTTGGTGGGCGCTGAGGCCGTCTGTTTGCCCTCGGCTGAAGTCTGTTGGCTCGTCGCTGGACGCGTCGGCCAGGGGCGTGCCATTTCGCCCGGGCAAGTCACAACAATGCGGCGATACATCGTCCCACCCTGGTGGTGCGACGGGCACTCCGGCTTAGCTCCGAGCTTCCGCAGCTCAGCGCTGCCACAGCTTCGGAGATCTCCGGCTGACCGGAGATGTATATCAGGTGTCGCGGCTGACGGCCAGTGTGACACCGATGGCTGGGGGAGGTGTTAGGGGACCACCCGTGTGGACTGTGGGCAGACAAACTGCCATGGACGCACCGTGAGCCACCACCGACGGCCGGCACTCAGTCTTTGCCGCTCAAACTAGTTAACGTGGAGGAGCGTTACCTGAACCTTTTCTATGAAGTCGTGATACATTGCGCTGGACTAATACCGATTTGATGTCATACCCATCCAATTAATATTCATCTATCTTCCAACCCCTTTCAAATAGCATCTAATATGTTTTTGATTGCAGCTTCTGAAAACTTCAACCGACTTGCCGCCGTTAAAAGAAAGAAAAACATTAAAACTAAATCAATAAGCTGCGGATCATTACAACCACGCTTCAGGAACGCTGAGGAGATTTTTCACGCTCGTTTTTCGTCGACGCCATTGGCCTTGCGTCATTCTATGGCCGGCTATAACCGTCGCGCGGCGCTGCTGTGCGGTGGTCGCTCGGCTGGTCACTCTGACCGCCGGCAGTTCTGCGACACAGCGGCAGTTGAGCCGGTTCAGGAGTGTGGTGAGCGCCGATCACCGCCACTCGGCTCTGACCGCTCCGACCAGCGGCGCTCCAGGCTGGACCGCTCGGTGAGTATCGGTGCCGACTCCGGCGGCTCAGCGTCGGATGCCAGTTGGAGCCGGCTCAGGGCAGAAATATACATTGTTCGGCTGCCAGCACCGATGGGGCCTCCAGCCGCCTGAATGTCACCGGGTCACTCCGGCGCCGCTCCGCCACCTCCGACTGCTGCTCACAGCTGCCAGCGGTGCTGACAGGTGACAGCTGCTCACAGCTGTCAGCGATGGTGACAGTCGACAGCTACCGCGCAGCTACCGGCAGTACTGGCAGTTACAGCATGGGAGCTACCAGCGTGCCGATAGCTGCCGCGCAGCTACCGGCAGTGGCAATGGGAGCTGCCACTTTGCTGACAGCCACTATGAAGCTGCCAAAGATGCTGGAGAGCTGCTGATAACTAATGTCAAGCTGACAGCGATACTGGCAGCTTCTGTTGAGCTGCTAGAGTTGCCGATGCCGATAGCTGCTGCACTACTGTTAGTGGCACTAACAGTTGCCACAGAACTCCCAGTGGCGACCTCAGCTGCCAGATGTTGCAGCGGTGTTAGGCTGTTACATGGCTTGCATTGGTGCTGTCATCCGCCTGAGGTGCCTAACCTGATGCTGAAAGCTTCGGTTAAGTTAAAGGGCGTCGGATGTGTCGTGTGGCTGTCACGCAGTTTAGCGATGTAGCTGTGTATTGCTTTGAGATGTGCAAGGTGCGATAGCTGTTACGGGCTGTCAGGCATCTGGCAGAGTCTGACAGCTGTCGTGTAATGGACAGCTCTGGAAACTACCGATCGTCAGAGACAGGAATTTACAGCTAGTGAGATACTCATTCTTGTGGGAACGCTGGTAGATGCTCTCTCGGTGAGGAATGCTGCTGTATGTCATCTACATATTATGTATGTAGCCAGCTCACAGCCGCATTTTCATTGTAACTGCTGGTGTTCCTACCACTTATAGAAAAGCTAAGAGTCTTCGATAGCATCGCAATCGCTAACGTCCTAGCTATCACGTGGTAGCTCTGGATGTTGATATAAGATTAAAATGTGGAGCTCTACCGGTCACCACACGCTCGTTAGAGGAGCCGGTGAGCTGTGGTCTTCTCTCCTCCAGCTCGACAGCCATGAACTGTTAGCCGACGAACAGCACCTGTGAACGAGCTGCTGAGGCTGTCCAGTCGTCTAAACATGTCACTCCACTGCCATCAGGGGCGGGAGAGGACACCAGCGACAGTGATCACTCCGTGGAACTACGGTGAAGTGCGGACAGGGAAAATGTGAGTCCGAAATTAGCAGGCACTTAACACCAGACGGAAAAAATGCTGTCATGCGAAAGATGAGAGGGGCTCCTGATGCAGCGTTTTTACTTGTTTTTTTATCCTTTTTTGTTGTAATGCCTCTAAAAGAACAATGTGGAAATGAGATCATAAGGTAGTATTTAATCGTGGAGCGCAAACTTTCGTAATCAAACGTCATTTATATTCCAGCTCTGAAACTTGAGATGAGAATGAATTCAACGCTTCTTTTCAAATACATTGCATCGTAACCACAGTCGCTACATGTTTTGTATGGTAATTGTTAGATTATGTGAAGCTCCACACTTGGGAGGACACGCACTTCAATGGTATGCAAACATCTTTAAGCCCTTCAACTGAGAAGAGTGAATGTAAGGTGTCACACATTCGAACAGCTGCCGTTTTCTAAATTCACGCACATTTGTATCATTCAATGTAGGTTCTTGGCAACAGAGGTGTGAACGATGGAATGGTGCCATGTGATGACAAATTGAAGTAAAGGAACAAACAGCGGCATTTTTTAGGAACAGTCACATGCTTGTGACCGGACCACGGCGTCACTGATAAAAGAAACCCTGATAAGCACATGAAGTACTGATGTTCTTATGGGGGGGGAGCTCCAGTTCGTAAAGCTACGTTTCCACCGGCCCGGCGCCTGCTGTTGTGTTTGTGGAGGAACGTGTGCCGTTTCGGTGCCTCAGCGGCTCTGGCTGGTCGCCGTGGAGCGGCGGCAGCTCGTCTTTCCTCTGACCCTGTCTGCCGACGCTCCGGGAAGGCCGTTTCTTGCCGTCAGTTCCGAGGCGACGAGTTGAAGGCTCCTGCTGTGTGCTGGCACCGCCCTCGGCCAAATCACACTGCGCCAAGCCCTGTCACCGCCTCGAGCGAAAACACGGTTGCGGACGTTTTTTGCACGCGCTGGGTAAATCGGGACGCACCGTGCGTCGTTGCGGTGTAATTAGAATGGATGGGTACCGCGCGGCCAGGGTGTACGGTGCGCCATTGACAGCGTCGTTACGCGGCTCGCCGGCACACAGCTATGTCACGGCCGACAGCGCAGGTGGTGTGCCGATAGGTGACAGCGTGAGGGTCAATTGTAGCGCTAACGGATCTTACGCTATGTGGCTCGATCTTAGCGGTGTTTACGTTTACCGGTTCTACCTGCAAGGCGCAGCAGCTTACTGCCGCGTCAGCTTTGTGGCTTACTACATTTCATTTTGAAAATCATCTATATTACTATTTGTGGTGACGTAGTTTCTGTCTATTACGAAGGTCGCGACATGGTGCTACGTAGCGCGGGTTACAGGTCACACCGTTGCACCTACCGCGCTGAAGTTTGCGCAACTCATAGAACAAGGATGGACAACGTGCCTTTGATGGGTCTCAGCTCGATCGGATCGATAGCGAGCGCGTGGCGCGTGCCCAAAAAGTGCAAATTCGCGTCATAGACTTTACATGTATTAATCGGCTGGCAAAAACGGGCAAAAACAGCCAAATTTGCCCGACACGGGTCCGGTCCCGGTGCAATATCTCGGTAACCGTGGTCCCGACCGGTACGGGGAAAACAGCATCGTGTAGAGAATCGAACGGGTTATCGAATGGTGTGCGGTGCAGGGGTTGGCACGCGCCACGTGCACCGGGGAGGACACTTTCTTTCGAAAAATGGACGTTTTGGACGGATTTTGGAATTTATATTAACACGCGCACTGCAGGGGGGGGTTGTTTTCAACCCCCCCCCTGTGGTTTTTCGCAAATCGCGAGAAAACGGCGGCGCGTAGCGCCGCCAAATTTTGCATACCTGTTCTCCCAACTTTTGCACACCTTGAGTAAAAATTTTGACCCCAGGTGACCTATGGTCAGGTCACCAGGTCAGGTCAAGTGACCCTACCTCGAAACGTAAATTTCGAAGTTTGCAATCCCACCAAGCCCACAGTTGTTGAGATATGATCTTGAAACCCACAGGAAATAGTAAAGTCATCACGAGCTACAACTTGTATATCTCGGAATTTTTATATCGATGACCTAAGGTCAGGTCATTTTTGCGACCGGCCCATTATAAGTCAATGGGAGAAATTTCAACTTACTCTGAATGCCATCCTATGACTTCAATACGCTCAGGATCATAGTATTACAGGTCCCTGTTGGTGATTTCACCGAAACATATCACTTATGACCTTTGGAAGGTGATCTCCAGGTCATCTTAGGTCACCTGAGGTCACCAGCGGTTTTTCTTCAATAACTTGAGATTGAATAGAGATAGAGACTCCGTTCGACGTTTATCGTGTTTTTCTCGTCAATGCGGATCGAATGATATGCAACATGACCTATTTCGGTAAGGTCATGACCTTGACCTGAGGTCAATTTTTCAACTTGACCTTTCGAGGTCATATCATATATCATTCGATGCGCCTTGACGAGCTAAGAACGATGGCGTTCGAATCGATCCTCTGTCTTGTGTGCAAGACAAGTTATTCAAGAAAAACTACCGCGAAATTCCTGTTGTGAAAATCGTAACATTTTGTCTTCGGTGACCTCTGGTGACCTCGTTTTTGACCTGACCCAAAAATGATCTTAGTATTTCTTGTAGATCTCATCTCAACCTATCCAACGCCGTTTACCGCTTGTCGCTACGTTGCGCCGTTTTCGAGATCTCAGGGGGGGTTGTTTTCAACCCCCCCCCCCCTGCAGTTCGTGTTCGGCTCAGACCCGCTGCAGTGCGCGTGTTAATTTCAGGTGATCGTCAGACGGAATGAGTTGAAACAGCGCCGATTAGCAATAAAAATGTACCGTCTCTCATGGAAAAATTGTGAAAAGCTAATTGATCAAAAACAAGGTGGAAAAAATCGCTGAATTAAATGGTATTTGTCCAAAATGTGCCACTAAATAATTACACGGATTTTGCTGCTTAACCTGATACGTTTGACAATTGAAAATGCTATCATTGGAAAGAGCATTCAATGCTCTCCAAGATCCAATCATCACGTTTGCATGACAAGCAACAGTATTCTTAAAAATATAAATGTTTCAAACCTCTGCAAAACGATTTTTAGTGAAAATTATCTACGCCTTTAATTTGTCATAAAACTACGCGCCTAAATTATAAAGCACATTTGACAGATTCTGAAGTGGAAAGCATGCTTATCAGACACGGGCACCTCGATGCGGTGGATATTTTTTCCACAAACCAAAACGTTTAGCCGTCAAAAAGCAATCGACCGAAATGGATAGATAACCCAACCGACACAAGAACAACCGAACACCCGCCGATCGAAAATATCCCTTTTCGCGTTGCGGAGCACGCGGGTCACCCTAGTATTTAGCTATTCTAATTCTTGCCTTCACATGTCGTATTTCGGTATTGACTTCTGCATTCATTTTGTTTTTGAAAAGCTCACTGGTCAATGCATTTCGATTTATTTTAAGAATCGATGAACATCTCGCATACCTACCTTTGCCATGCCAGCCGCTCTCAGATTGAAGCCTGTTAATGATCGTTTCATTGTAAAAACACTCCTGATGACGGGTCAGCGTCCATTAGTAACCGTTTAGTGAATAACGCGCTACATCAGCGTACTGACAGGTCACCAGAAAGCCGGCACGCGCCGGAGCTCACAGCATCGGCAGTCTGACCCTGGTCCAAGGCTATATAAACCAGGTAGAACGTTCCCGACGAAAAAGTGGTGACAAGCGATAATTAGTAGCCGCGACCCTCACTTGTTCAAAACTATATCCGTAAGCAGCATTTACAGGCTAGCGGAAATCGACCAATCGGCGTTCGGCAATACTCGACGCTGATTGGCCCGATGCTCGTGACGAAATTGCGGGGGACTGTAGCTATTCCCCTATGGCGTTTAATAGACTTACGGCTTTTGAAGGGGATTTATACCAGTTTTTGTTGGGTTTGAGGCCATTTTTGAGCTTGGATATTCTTTCTGTGACTTTTGACTGTGTAATAACGACATTTAATCATAACATTTCTATATACTACCGGTGTCACATCGGCCAAAAAGACCGTAAGTACATGGGATAGACGGACCACTGCTGATGGGGCCACACATGTCGGCGTGTGATCATCGGAGGTCCATGAGGGCTCGACATAGGCCCTTCATGGGTCGGTATAGGCCCGGTGGGTCCAGTGCAAGCCTATCAGGGGCCGGTGCTGACCCAACAGGGCCCAGTGGAATATAATGTAAGGCTGTCTAGGGACGTTGAGGGCTCATGGAGGCCATATAGGACCAATAGGGACCACCCTAGTAGCACATCAACATTGTATCGATGTTGTATCAATATTGACAACAATGTTGTATCGATGTCAATCTGTTAGCCACTTTCAACATTGATACGATGTTGAATTTCGACATCGTATCAATATTGACAGGACAACATTGTACAACATTGTTTCGATGTTGATACAACATTGTCTCGATGTTGATTTTTGGTTGATTCAACATTATCTCGATATTGATTTCTGATTGATTCAACATTATCTCGGTGTTGATGCAACATTGTCTCGATGTTGATTCTTGGTTGATGGTTGATTCAACATTGTTTCCATATTGATACAACATTGTCTCGATGTTGTCGATAGACCTATACGTGTACGAAATCACGTATCCCGTAATTATCTAAAATATTCCAGTGTCACCGTCACAGTCAATATTCGGGGGAAAATGTATTTCTATGATATATGCACAGCTCTTCACTTTTTTCGAGTCAGCTACACTTCACACATCACGTCACGTCACACAACCTCGGCCGCCGCTCAGTCTCCGCCATTTTCACATCTTGAGCGGTTGAGTCAGGGCCGTGGGGGTTGAGTCGCCCGTCGAGCCTCGCACTCCTGTAACAAAGCGGAGATTCCTATGTAACAACGGTAATAAATTGGGCCTTTGAGTAAATTCAGTTCAGTCATTTTCAGCTCAGATAATAGATACTTATGTAAGTGCATGTATGACGCATGTACCCTTAATGCATCCCACTACCCTGCATCTATTCTTTTATATATAGGTACTTTTATATATAGGTACTTACCGGGCCCTGTTTCAAGGCATGGCGCTACATTACGCCACCGGCAGCACTTTTTCCCTTTGCCGCAGGCAAGTACCTAAGTGACGACGGTGATCGCCACCATTTTGAAGAGAACGTTTCAGCGCCAGTTTTTTTAACTTAGCACTGCAAGAACTAGGATAAATGCAATGATTGTCACACAGCAGAAACTGGCGGAAACCTACATGGTCGGAAGAGGAGACGCAAGACGACACTGGACACCACACACTCAACACACCCGTCCGCACTCTGCGAGCCGGCACAACGGGATGGGGACGCGCGGTCCCCTGTCGCGGTCTCCCCCTCTCTAGCCGGAGGCGAGGATGGGACCGCCCGCTGCCGGCCGCGTACAGTCTTCAAAACGGTCAGCGCCCAACGGTCGCTAGATTCCAGTCGGTACGGTCTCTGAAAGAGCTCAGCGCACGACTGGTAGGACCTACCGTGGTCCGTGATACTTGAATGGCACCGGTGGCACCCGAATAAAATAATGCCTATTACAATAATGCTGCTTAATTCAACGTAGGTTGGGGATGATATAAAAGGATTTATGAAGTAGAGCTATCTTTATTTAAGGATCGATTCACTTTATAACTCTCTATACCCATGTCATATTCAAGACGTATATGCTTATATAAGATACCAATAGGTACTAATTCTATAAGACCATATTCGTCTAGTTGGAACCTCAGTGATTTCACCCTTACTAGTCCGATTGACGCCTTAGGACCTGTCGAGCTCATGGGACCCCTTACACCCGAGGGAGCATTCTCCCTTCAATATTGTCAAGTGTCAACACAACTGCGGGGCAATATAGTAATTAAATCACAATGTTGGAACTCTACTTTTATCAATATTGTGAAATCAACATCATGACAATGTTGTATCAATGTTGAATCACAATGTTGAAATTCTACATCTGTCGATATTGTGAACTCAACATTGGGACAATGTTGTATCGATGTTGAACTACAATGTTGAACTTCAACCAAGATTCAACAAAGCACAACCAAATTTCAACGTGATATCAACGTTGAATCAATGTGGAATTCGTGTTGAAGCACCAATATTGACAATCAACCTGATTTCAACATATCTCGATGTTGTATCAATGTTGTGTGCTACTAGGGCATATAAGTCAATCAGGGGCCATTTAGGCCAATAAAGGCACTTCAGGGGACTTGAAAAGGTCATTCAAGAGCTGTGGTGGGCCCATGAGGGGACGGCATTGGTCCAGCAGGTGCAGTCAGGGGATGTTGTACGGGTTTCTCAGTGGCCCATTTGGGCATATCAGTGACCAATTTGGACCCAGCAGGGGGCTTTGTAGACCTATCAGGGGCTGGTGATGGTTCATCAGGGGCCAGCGTTAGTCCATCGGGGCACGGCATATGCCCATCAGAGGTAATTGCGAGCCCACGCTGAACAATGATGGCCCTTCAACGGCCCCTTATGGATCTACATTGACCCATGGGCCATGATGTGTCATGTATGCCCCTATGACAGGCCTACTCAGACCCCTGATGGACATTCCCGGCCTCTGATGACCCTATACTGAATGCTGATGGGGCTCTAAGTTTCTCCAATAACCCTTCGTCAACCCATTATTACCATACGCTGGCACTAGGGGCCCCACATCAGCCGCACGGCAGTCCGTGCCATGACAGCATGTCTTTTCGGCCGATATTACATCGGTAATATTTATTAAAATCATGATTTTATGGTGTCATTATATAGCCAACAGTCATAAGAAATATATTTCAACTCGAAAACAGCTCCAAACAGCATATAATTTTAAAGAAACTCCTCCGAAATCCAAAAGCCTATTCGGGTCCATAGAGAATAACTGCGGTCCCCCGCAATTTCGTCACGAGCGTCGGACCAATCAGCGTCGAGTACTGCCGAGCGCTGATTGGTGAATTTTCCGCTAGCGTGTAAGTACTGCTCGCGGAACAAGAGTTCGTCGACAATCCTCCACAAACGTCTGTCACCATTTTTTGTAATGCTAAACAGCCGGAGCGTACCCCCCTGCCCTGGTCTGAACCTAGTCTGACCAATAGTTGTATCCAGCTCGCCGCAGTTTTATGATCCAATGATGGCTTGCTGCATGAGTGCACACTGCACAGTACCTGGCAGCCGCTAATGGCTTAATGAATCCGTGCCTCAATGCGATTTTCACATGAATGTCTATTGCGTTTGTTTTCTTATCCTACCATACCTGCATTTGCTGAAATGTTTTTTTTTTTGCTTTACACAGTTTGAACTTACAAAAGTATTAGCATTCTCTTATTTTGGCTGTCTATGCCGTCGACATGTTGACTCCATAGTTCATAGTGTTGCATGATGTTAGTTTGACGATGAAAATATATTTCCTAGGACGTATGTGTGTACTTCGGGCACGATTGCTCGATTGCCCTCGCATGTGGTCTTAATTCAAAATCAGCGTCTGACATTAGTCTTCAAGGCTGAAGGCAATCTGGAACCAGGGCATCGGGCAAAAAATAGTATGTTTTCTGTCCTGGATTGGCCTGTATCTTTTTATATTTTTAACTAATTTGTTTTAACTTATTCGTAAAAAGTATTTTAACAGAAATACTTAATTTGATTTTTTTTCATCCGATACCCATGCTGATTAAAATTTCACTAAAACTAGACGATGATTTAGTATTAAATATGTTAATCAAAGCCAACAATATTCTTAGGTAGCGTTTGAAGGAATTGAAATCCGCATAACGCTTGTTCTATTTCACATTGAACCGCATATTGCTCCACGATTGCAGAGAAGATGGAATGCGACAGAGGTGGTTCATCTCTCCCTCTCCGTTTTTTATTTCTCCTGAGCGACTAACCTCTGAGTCAGCGACCCGACCTCCAACCACCCGCAGGCGCGCCGGTAAATCACTCCCCCTCGCTCCGGGGCACGGTAGCCAACTACCCCAGCGCGCGATTTGTACCGTGTGCAGCGGTCACGTGCTACCGCTTGGGTCGGTAATTCGGCTGACTGCCGCATGGTGGCGCTGGCTGACCGAGGTACTAAATCCGTGCCGTGTGCAGCGAACACGTGACGGTGTTTGGGTGTCAATGGTTCGGTCTGCTGCCACATGGTGGCGCTGATGGTGCGTGCCAGGCTGGCAGAACCTGGCATCGTCTCAAACAGCTGGCGCCGCCATGCGGCAGTGGGCCAAACTACCGACCCAAACATTGTCACGTGACTGCTGCACACGGTACAACTTTACTACGTGACCGTGGTGTTGTGCCAAGGTGTCGGGCGGAGCGCGCTCGGTCGGTCGCTGCACACGGTACAAATAGAACGAGATCGTAGGGGGCACCTGGCTGGCCAAGACCGGAGTGGCGGGGTGGAAATTGATTAATATTAATCTCACCGGTAGTCCTCTAACGGTGGTGGAAGGAAAGGGACCCTCCGACATAGATGACCGTCTGTCAAGCGAATGTAGGTATGGTTTCAATACAGATCAGAGGTTGTCTCTCAAAAGTGTGACCACGGCCTGCGGCTCATGCTCATAATTTTCCGTTGATCTATGAAAGACATGCCTCGTGCTTTGAGCTCTCCTGTTGTATTTTTCAGCCGGAAATATAACTAGGTACTTACAAGCATTCAGGATAATTCGTTTTTGAAGAGATACATGTCCATTGGTGTCGATTGCTGCTGAGTTGTGGGCGCCCGAGCTCTACAAATCCGTCGCGAACCTAGCGGCGACCGTGACCTGCTCCGTCTGTTGCGGCTCCAAAGCCAAGCTGGCGTGGAATTGGAACAGCTCGGGCACCCGCAGATCGGCAGAAATCGGCACCCATGCACAATGCACATGTCTTTTCTTTTCATATCGATGCATAATACCATAATTACACGTGGTACATAGACAAATTAAAAGGACCATCACTTTCGCTTCATTTCTATCTCTTCATCACCTTTTCCTCCCCTTATTGCTTTCTCCATTGAAACAAGGAAACACCCCGTGATCGGCAAGCCACTGACGTCGGCGATCTGCCTCCCCCTCCCCCTTACCCACCAATTAATCAACCCGTCGCGCTCATTACACCCATCGCCCCGGCGCGGTAGCCAACCACCCGCTATCTATTTGTAACGTGTGCAGAGGTCACGTGACAATGCTTGGATTAGTAGCCCTTGCAGTGGCGCTGACTGACAGCGGAACGCAGATCATGCCAAGTTCTACAGGACAGGCTATCTGCTAGCTGCCATGCGCCGCGGCCGAGGCGCTAAATCTGTACCGTGTGCAGCGGCCATGTGACGGTGTTTGGGTCAGTGGTTCAGCTTGCTGCCGCGCGGTGGCGCTGGCATCGTCTCAGACAGCTGGCGCCGCCATGTGGCAGTCGGCCAAACTACTGACCCAAACATTGTCACGTGACCGCTGCACACGGTACAACTTTACTACGTGACCGTGGTAGTGTGCCAAGGTGTCGGGCGGAATGGGCGCGGCCGGTCGCTGCACACGGTACAAATAGAACCGAGTCGTAGTGGGCGGAGGTGCCAATATGATGACTGGCGGGACCGGCTGGCTGGATGAAAACCACGGTTCTGACGTCAGGGGCCCCTGGCGGATCCAGAGAGCGGCATTGAACGCTGCGGGAGGGCATTCCTTGAAAAGTTTTGCCAATTTAAAAAAAAATCGCGGATCAACTTTGAAATGTTCGTGCCATATTTAGCTATATTTCAAGACCTTTTGTGAGATAGTTCATGTGCTTGTGGAAAAATAAGGTCTGTGTCACTGTCAAGAATAGCCAGATGCTTGATAGCAAATGCTGAGGGTCATTCCCATAAAACTTTTGATGCAACAATTTATTATGACCAGCATGCTGAATCAGCTCTGCTTATTTAGGTGAAGATGCGTGCCAAATAGTTAACTAAATAGCCAGTCTTTAAAGTGAAGACGCTATTTTAATCTGGCCGGCTCATGGTGGATTTTAACGTCAATGGACACTCCATTAGTTAGCCGTAAAAATGTTAATGGACCAGTCAGTATAAACGGATAGTGTCTTGACAGGGCGCCCTGCTTCTGACACCGCGCATTTGCCACGGGACGGCCGTGTTGTCATTAGGGCCGAGCTGCCACGCGTCAGTGGGCTGGCACTGTGTTGGTTTGGATGTGTCGCCGGCTCTCTGCCGCCCTCGGCCGGGGCTGGCGCCACCTCTGCCGGCCCGAGTGGCTGGAAGGGCGTCGATGGTGAGATCACAGCCGGCCCGGCCCGGTGGCGCCGCTTTCTGGGCCGCGCCTGTATACTTTGGCGTGGCCAGCGACTTGTCAGTGGGGCTTCGGCGCCGTCCCGCCCCCGCCCCGCCCCCGCCCTGACCTCCGCCCCGCACGGGGGCGGGCCGCGCTGCCGCTGCCAGAGCCTATTTCCACAGGTGTCCGCCGGGCGGCAGCACCTCTGCGTCTCGCCGCCGCCCCCTCCCTGCGAGGTCTGGTAACGGACGCCCCTGAATCCTTCCGGCGGCGCCAGACGCCGCCGCATTGGTGTCGCGAACCAGGACGGATCCGGCGGCTATTTCGGGCGCCGAGTTGCATGTTTCGCTGCCGTTAATCGGTGGCTGCAACGTCACCGTTCGTGCCACCGACCGTCCAGACGGGAGAAATTTCCGCCGCGGTCTCAGCCTTAGGTGTCGGGGGCTGAGCTGTGACCCGAGCGATGGTATTTATGTTTGGTCCGCATTTAGCGCTGCTGAATAGAGGCATACCAATACTATAGCGAGAGAAGTGATCACCGTTTTGCCTAAAGCCGTGCGGTACAGTCTACCTTCAGGCGCTCACTCGTGGCGACATCTAGGGATGATATATGTAACTAGGATTGGAATACGGCAGCTTGTGGTCTGCTATGCTGACTTCAAGTTTATGCCGCTTAAATTTAGCCATGCTGATCATGAACACGTCAGTACGTAATCGCTTACATTTAGATCGCGCATAATACGAGGTCACTTCATTTTACCATGGTGTTACGAGTAGCTTCAGAGATACCGATATATGTATAGCAGATACCAAGTCCATACCTTGATGCATCTCAGTTTCAAACCGTTTGTTGTAAGCACGTGGCAACAAGTGCTACGGGGTGCTCCTCTAATTGTGCATTCCTAAGATGAACGAACAGCATCGTCTATTTATAAATCTATGTTAGGTGTAGATCGACCAGTCCACTAAATCAAGGCGGTGTAGCTTCTGAGGCTGCTCTCTATGGACTAAAATACCTGGTGATCGCTGGCCGTTCGGTGCTTTTTGGTCTAGCGATGCTTAAGGGGGTCGTAGCGATGAAAAATTCCACTGGAGAGGTCTTTGATCCCAAGCTTATCGGTGTAACTCAGTCATCGATGACTGGTGTACCCTTTGGCATTGAATGGCCAATAGTAATTGGAGTCTAACCGGATTTATAGTTCTTTTTTCAACACTTTATTATTGGATGTCTGTCTTTCAGTTGCAACGTCTCGTACAGAAGTAATTGCGCTTTTGACGGCAACCGACTGCTTTACTAACAGGTGATGATATGTCCAGCTTACGTCACAATGACGTCACAATTATCGTCAGGCTTCGGCGCCAGGCCTGCGGTGGTGCTCTGCTGCTTCAGAACCGTGTCGGTGCCCGCTGTTCCAGTTGCTTTGGGTTTGAGCTGCGGCCGTCTGTTACTCATTATTCATCTCTACTCTGTTAGTGCATATATGTAATTCCTTTATATGTATACCAATTACGTACACTGCGCGATGGCACTGCCCACACCCACTCCCCTACCGGGAAAATCCCGGTGGCTAGCAGTTTGGCGAAGCGCTCTTCACTGTTCCCCGCTGTGAGGCAGGTCCGCACGCCATTAGCGGCTCCCTAATGGCCCCCTAACGCCTCGTTAATGGAAACTAATGGCGCACTGCATGGCGGCGGGTCACGACTTTATCTTTGCGGAGTGCTGCGCCTCTGAGCGAAGGTCGTGACACGAGCGAACCTCCAATCGTGCCCGTCACGACTCCGATTAGGCGGCAAGTCTCGTGCCGAAAATTAGTGAAGGTAGTCAGCAGCAGAATTATGTCGATTAGCTGATGTGAAGGTAGTGGGATTTATGGGCCGTCAGTTGCGCCTATGATGTTCTTCTGCCGGTGGCGTCTGAGTATCGAGCTGCACACGCTATAATTTTATGTATGTAGCCGAATCGGGAGACGCTGTTTGTGTATTCACGTCTGCGGTCTTCCAGTGACGTGTGCGCGGGCTGTGAATCACTGCCACTGCGTCGGGCTGGCAGCCTCAGAGTGCACCCCTGCACACTGCTCAGCGCGCACACGGCTCCGTCGTCCCTTACATCCAACGTTCGTAGAACCAGCGGAAGCCGCCGACGCCGCCCCCCGCCCCAGGTCTGACTCAGATATAATGACCCCGTGTTTATTATCGTACGCGCTCGGCGGCCATTCAGCTGACATTTTCTCCTCGTTATTTCTATCTGATGTTTATGTATTGTCTCGCTGGGTGTACTTATATCATGTTCGAGACGGTCCATGTTTTATTCCTTATATGATGTCACCTTGGGACGTTCCGTCTGACTGAGGCCTGAGGGGTGCTGAAGCTGAGTCTATGACGTCACTTGGTGGGTTCGTGACATCATAGGATGGTGCACAAGTGAGGTTCGGCTCTTTCCGACGTGTTCCATGCCATGATCGTCCAGTCTACCACCCCATTTCTGTGCTGGCTGTCCGCACGACGCCCCTGCCGTCCAGCTGTGAGCTATGCCGGCCACAGGTCGACTCAGAGCGCCGGCTTACCTCGTGCTCAGAGCGCACCTGCTGACTGTTCTCCCTCTCCACCCCACCCCTCCCCGCCGGTACGGGGAATCGGTACCAATGACGTCACCGGGGGAGACGTCTCAAGCCAAGGCCGTCGGGTGGTCGGCGGCGGTGGCGACTTTTACCGGCCGCCGGTGCCGCGGCCGCGGACGACTGTGTATTCCGGTCAGCTCGGCGACCGGCGGCTCGTCCCTGCACCACGGCAGCGGAGCGACTCGCAGGGGCGTTTTTTGGTGCGGCGTCATTGGCTTAGCGGGACCGCAAGTCAACTGTTCGGTCAGGAGGAATGGATATTGGATGGCTGGTGGATTGTCGAGGACAGGATGGAATAACAATGGAGTGCAGAGAGCTGCCTAATAAGGAGAGGACTGGTCACAGTTGATTGAGAGGTCCCTTGGTCCCGCCAGCCGTCTGTGGCAGATGGAAAGGACGGCGAGGTTTTGTTTTACGGCGCTTCCCTGGATAAAGAATCTCTGATCTGAGCAGTGGCTGGCCCACTGGGGGCAGCACTTTCTTATGTTCAGCAGTGCAGTCAGTTACATGCATGAAAAAACGCCCACAACTAATAATGCTTTTTTGTAAGTGTTCCAGACTTTTCACATAAACCCTTTTGTTTTTAACTCTTTGAGCAAGGTGCAATTAATGGTGTGTCTGTACTTACATGATGAACAGATGGAAATGTAATTCTGGGGAGGAACGGAGGTATGTGTCCTTACTAGTGATGTCATTTTCCAAAAAAATGTCTGACCGATACCGACCGAAACCAAAATTTGGGAAAAATTTCCGACCGAATACCGACCGATAACATCCCAAGCCAAAATTTGACCGAAATTTGACCGAAATTCTATTTGCTATTACTCTACCCCAAAATTAAAATATTTGGTAAATTCTGATGGAAAATAATGCGAAATGGCATTTCAGTCCAAGTTCAGTCAATTCTTAGCCACTGCAAAATACATTTTGTGGTAGAAGTTACAATACAATGCTGAGGGTAGCAACACATGGACCTCAGCATTTCAGAGATTTGGTTAATTAGAATTGTCAAGAATCTACTGTGGTCTATGTAAGGAAGAATGCTCATTCATGTTGCAAAAGCACGATCAATTAGTAAGTCAAATTGTTGGTGATATGTATGTTCATGACAACATTCCCTAGGAGAAAAGCGGAATCAAAACACCACAAAACACATCAAAACTGCTTGGAAACTTGCCTTGAGTCTTGAGATGTGGTCTGAGATACTTTACAAAGAATTTGACACTGAAAATCCAGCTGAAAAGGCAGGTATTAGGTAGCTCTGAGCTTGAATTTTGTCCCAAAAATGAAATGAAAATTCATTAAACAGGCACTTTGTCTTATCTCTTGTTAATCTTATCTTTACAAGAAAACAAAATATGCAGACAAAATTAATACAGTGGCGCCAAAGTGGCGCAAAAAGTAATAGAAGAACCAAGGATTGACTTTTAAGATCCTCTCTTCCCTAACGAAAGGATGTATGATGATGACGTAATATTTATTTATATGCCCTTTTGGTCGAATTATTGAGGGGAAATTAATTTTATTGTAGTGAATTACACTCACAATGTTGAATTCATTAGAATTCAATATCGTGTTGGATCATTTACATCAATAAAATAATTCACGAGGCAGCATGTAACGATCCAAAACTTTTTTTTTGCAGCAACTTAATCAGCTGGTTTAAAGTCTCTGTTATGGCGCATCTGTTTCGAAATCCTTCCTTGTGTTTGGAATGTGGAAGATTCCAGAAATCGGACATGGGCCGAATATGTAGTTTTTGTCAAGATTCCTATATTTGTATGTTGTGTTCATCTAGATTTCAAACATTTGGTTGGTACCTGCAATATTTAAGGAGAATGTGGAATAGTAGAACACCTGTGAAATGTAAATGTGATCACTGCTAAGTGCTAAGTGCTAACTGTCCAGTCTTCAGAAACACATTTCAGTAATTCAAGTTATTTTTGTCCTTGCATTTTTGATGACTGTATAATGATTTTTTGTAGGCAATACTTCTTTGATTACAGGTGAAATGTTAACAGTTACACTGGAATAGAGTTTCAAAATTGTGTGTACTTGTGGGGTCAACTGAGTCAAAATCAGCCTGCTTGGCTGCTTGTAGTTGTGGTTGGACAATGGGTGGCTGCTGCCTGCTGGGTGGGATGGCTAATGAAGATGCCAAAATGTGGCATTTGGCATTTGGGGGAAATTTTGCAACTTTATCATTAACATCCCAATAAATTTCATTTTAACTAGGCAAAATGGAATACTCTCTCTTTTAGAAAATGGTTTCACTGGCAGGGTGACCGAAAGTGTCCGATTTTTGGGGGGCCTGACCGACCGATTACCAAATCGGTCAGCATATATTTTCGGTAATCGAAATTTTCGGTAACCGATTGACACCACTAGTCCTTACACATTTCTTTTAGTTTTGACGCATCTTCCTTGTCCTAATCTGCCTTGTTATTTCACTTTACTTACACTACGATGTAGCCAGTGAGCATGAGAAAGCGTCGTTGTGTAAAAATCGCTGAATGACTACAGTTAAATGTGGTAGATTATGATTAGGTTGTTTTTATGAGCATTACTCAACAAGCCTCATTACGAGACTTTTGTTCCGTGTTTCACTTTCTCTTCCACTGCCTTTGGAAAGCAATGGTGATAACCTTGTCTCGTTACCTCGACCTGGCCTGTACAAACTCCTATTCCGTCGCCAGTGACTTGGGCGGGGTCGATTCTAAATAACAGTCATGACTTCTTCCTCATTCAACTCGCTTTTTCATCTGTCACTGGCTGCTGTTCGGGGCAGGCGACCAGCAGTCACCGTCCCAGCCTCTGCCACTGTTACATTCACTGCCTTTATCAGTACCGCCACCGTCGCCCTCTCTGTCGCCGTCACCGTCACCCGTAGCGCCGGACACGGCCGCCCCGGCGGGTCCTCCTGACTTACGACGGAGGCGCAGTCATTAGGGGCAGGTGACGGTAAATTAGAAACGGACGTCACGGCAGAAGGGAGGGGGTGGTGAAATCGGGGAGGGGAGGGAGGCAGGAGTCGGGTGGGAGGTCACGGCTCGACGGTTCTGGTTAATTGTGCCCTTCTTGCCCACCGCTTGCATCTGTAATCAGTTTGGCTTGAAGTACATTTAATTGAATATGTGCCGATACCGTCATGAACTTTGCACAAATTTGAGCTTAATTGGCTTGCGCATGGAGTGTCGATTTTTTTCCTTTTACGAAATAGTGCTCTGCGTGCAATATCAGCTAGGTTTGCATGTGTATTGAATTGATCTGAAGCTGGAGTTCTCGGCACCTGTCAGTGTTTTCTGGGAAATCGGCCCGTTCTTTTTCGGGCTGTCACTGGGACTGCACCTCAGTCAAAAATGCCTGCTGTCACTCACCAATGACAGGTTGGGTGTCTGGTGAAGCTCCGGGACGATCTGAGCGTCTGCCTGGCCTTGATAGGGACCTCGGCCTTGTGCCGCTGTCGAGCTCACACTCCTGTGATGGCTCAGTGAGCGGGCAATTGTCGGATCGTGTCGCCCGTCACCCGACTGGGAATGCCGCAGGTGTTCTGAACAGACGATTACCACTGTTTTCCGACGCCTGTGGTTACAGAGTCGAGTTGCTTGATGCTATCGCCGGCGTTTTGGACTAAAACCCGAGAGGTGCGACCGCCAAGTGTGAATGCCGTCTGCTAGCGCGGCTTCGATCGTGCAATGCAGATCGTGAGGCTAGGATAAACTAGGGGCGAATTCCGAGCTATTCTCAGGTAGGGTGATTCACAATTGTTTGGAGAAAAAGCACACGGTCCGCTACATCAGTCCGGTCAAGCCTGGCCATCTGTTACGATTCGAAAGGCCATGTATTTAGGAGGAAAATGAAGAGCAGAGCCAAGATACGTCGGTGAATCCTAGACAGTTGACTGGAATTTACCGGGCCTGACCCAAGTTTCCGTGGCCGCCCAGCTGTGGTTTGTTACAATGACAGTGCCGCCCCGCCCCTTGGAGTGGAGGGGCGTCCCGGTGCGCTCCGTCACGCAGGTGTGCCCGAGGCCGGCGTCAGCTGAGCGCCGCCCAGGAACCTGTTTGTGAATCAGCGTCAGCTGACGCCGGACGTCAGTCGGCCGCTGCAGACGTCACCGCGCCCCCAGCGGCGGCGCCGGGCCGCGGCCATCCCTCTGTCCCGTCCGAGTCTGCCCCCCAGGCCGGGAGCGGTGTATATCACGCGATAAATAACCACATTCAGTCTCGTCGCCGTGCCCCCGGCGAGGTGCCGGCTGCCGGCCCGGTCACGACCTTCGCCCCGTGTCCCGCTGACCTGACGACCTCGGGTCACCCCCGCCCCTCTCGGCTGCGTGGCGGCCCCTCTCCGCCAGTGGCGTATTGACGAAAGCCGTGCGCCAGCCTCCGCTGCCGGTTAGCCTTATAAGGCGGTGACGGCGACGAGCGCTGCTCGCGGCGGCAGAGCCGACCGGCCGGCCGCATGCCAAGAGGCACGCTACCGTCGGCCGCCGTCCGCCGATCCCTGCTGCCGGATGGACGGACATGGCAGGTCGCTGCTCACCGGCGGCTGATGAGTGGTGACCAGTCGCTGTCTGAACTGTCTGTGTAGGGTGGTACCTATCTGTACTGTGTTGTACCCAGCTCGGCCACCAAGTGACGCAAGGCTGGCAGAATGTCGGGACTGGTTCCCGACAGCACCGTCCGTTTCGTGCCATCCTAATCACCCCATAATATCACGCTCGTTTGGCCGCTCCCGTGTTCGTGTGCAGCGCCTGATGGACAGGTCCGACGGCGCTCTCATGACCGTGACGACCTTGGCTACCGACCGGCTGCCGTCCCGTGCTCACCGCCCGCCGCCCTCCGCCCGCCGCCCTCCGCCCGCCGCCCGCCGCCCACCGTCCACCGCCCGCCGCCATCCGCCCTCCGCCCTGCCGATGTGGAATAGATGCAGTACTACACAAGGGCACGCTAGTGGTCATGCTCGAGTGAGTCCATCAGCACCCATGCAGGCAGCCCAGCTGCTACCTCTGGGCTACTCCTGGGGTGCTCGCTCACCATCCGAGGGCCATCGCGCCCGGTATTTTAATAAGGTTCCGCCGAACTGCCGGCTACGAGGACATTTACTGCCATCAGCGGCTTCCTGATGGGGTGCCGGTGGGCTGCGATGGGGTGCCGGTGGGTTGCTGACCGGCAGGCAGGGAACAGACCTGCCCCAGCCCCCAGCTCGCCCAGGGACGGAGGGTGTCTTCTCGGACGGATGCTGCGCTCACAGACTGTGTGTTGTTGACGGTGGTGAAGGAGTCGCTCGTGACGCGGATTACCGACGCCAGCCCCCCGGTCGACGGCCAGCCCGAGTATGACGGTATTTTTAACCTGGCCGCCGAGAAGCAGCCAGTTCCAGCACCAATACGTGACGCTTGCAAGGCGGCGGGACCGTGCGGCAATAACGCGGCCGGTGCTCGCGCTCGGCGCGGCTCGGCGGCGGCGCGGCGCGTTACGTTTTTGCGCCGGCCGGCCGGTGGGCGGCGCTGTGCTCGTCCGCGGCGACGGGCCGCTCGGCGGCGTCGGCACTGCCGCTAGTCCGCCGGTCCACTCCGCAGCGCCGACCGTTCGTCCGTCCGCTCCGCACCGCACCCGCCGGCATGGCCACCATGGAAGACTGGGAGGGCGAGATCCAGACCCAGGTGGTCACCGAAAAGAAAACCAAGAAGACTAAGAAGTCTCGCAAGCGTGGCGATGACGGCGTTGTGGAAACAACCATTACCGAAACGACGACCAACTCCGGAGACGTGGACGGCTCAGTGGGCAACGACACCACCACCAAGACCATCACGTCAAAGTAAGAGCGCCCCGGCAGCCGCCTCGGCGGCGGTGCGGCCACGCCCCGTCCGTGAGTGTCAGTGACACGGTGTCGGTGTCAGTGCCGTGTCGCGGGCCGGCCGACACGCCGCAGGTGTGAGACGGACGGCGTGGCCGTGGCCGGGGCGCTCTTACTGACCTTCCCTCTGGTGAGTGGACGGCGGCCGGCCGGCCGAACCCCGCCTGTGACCTCCAGTCGCGTCCTCCGTTCCACCGGGTGCACTCAATGCCTCCGTCTGAGGACATCGGTAGCGCCCTCCTCATGTGTTGACTGTTGACATTTGATAGTCGTTATCCATTCACGGTCTGAGCGTTGAGCCGTGCATCTGCCCGACTTTATCGCACCGGCATGAGCAAATCATGCAATGCATTTCAACCAACGAAGTGAGCGAATCATGCCACGTGCACGCCGGCTCGTCCGGGTCCAAAGTGCTCATGCCGTGCCTTATGAGGCGTGAGGTGTATGTACTTACGACGTGCTAGAGCTCTCCCTGCCCCCACCCTTTTCGCGGACCTGAGGTATGGACTATGACCCATTTCCTCAGAACCTGAGGGGCGACTGTGGTTCATTCTCTCAACAGACCTGAGGGGTACGCTGCAGATCTCTCAACAGACCTGACTGTGACCCATTCACCTGAGGGCGGGCTGTGACCCATCACTCTTGGGGTGGTCTGTGACCGATTCCCCAAACAGACCTGAGGGACGGGACCATATCCCACGACGAACCTGAGGGGTGAGCCGCGGGCCAATGTCACATGCCCCTTCTTGCTCCATTTCTTCGGCCAACCTGAGGGGTGGGTCTGAAGCTCGATGAGGTTCCGGGCCGGTCTGGCGGTTTGGTATGTGGCCGACCTGAGGGGCGGGTCCGGAGCTCGGTGAGGTTCCGGGCCTGTCTGGTGGCTCGGTACGCTGCCGACCTGTCCCGCCGCGCCACGGCCGACCGTAAACAAACCCGCCCGGGCGAGAGACGGCGGCTGCACGTCCCAGTCCCCTCTGCACACCACGAGCTGTCGATAGCTGTGGAATGGCCACTGCTGCCCGGCTGTACCAAACTCAACTTCAACACGCCTCCTTTCGCTGTAAGGTTTCGAAGTTCAAATTCCTGCGCATTACGTTTCATTCTCGAACACTTGCACGTATAAAGGAAAACTGCAACGAGACGGAAATGCATAACAGTACCGAGAAATAATGTTCGCTTTTCTTATACTTGAATAGTAAAGATGAACTTAAAGTTCTTGTGTTCCGAGGAGAGCACACGAACGTGCTGCGTGGCGGCATTTCTTCCATTATTCAGCATGGATGAGAAACCTACACCTGTGGTGATCCCGTGTGATATGGGCAGCTCGTGGCCGGGCGAGATATTTCGGTCCCTCAGATCTTGCCAGGCGTGACAGGGCAACTTCACGCTCCCCGAGTAGCTGCTATTTCGGCTCGCCGACCGGCGACTGCCTCTACAGGGAACCGCTCAGGAGACGGACCTGAAATTTTATGAGCCGAGTGGCGAGGGCTAAACTTTTCCAGTTTCATCCTATTGATTAATTAAGTTCAACTTTAACCTTTTCGTCACTGCCTCAACATGGCTATCTCGTCTGGGACGGCCCTAATTAAACTCTCGTCGCTGACAGAGGGGGAGCAGTGTGGCCGCTCTATGCGCCGAAGAGGTGTCCTGATCGCGACATAGCGGTGGTCTGCCCATGGACAGGCCGTATCCCCGCCGCTCACGAGGCTGATGAAATGCTGTGACGTCACAGAGCCTGTGCACACGGTGCATACCTCGACTGGTGTCCGGAGCGGCGGACAGGACGAGTGATTTACAGCGGCTCACACACCGCCCTGCGCTGGATCGGAGGATATTTGTTTATATGCCGACTAGCTGCCAAAGACCGAGAATAAAACACTGGTGCACTACCGATACTGACGAAAAGATAAATCCAGCTAGGCTAAAAGCTGCCACTGATTTTTAAAATGGTGAAAACTAGCCTTTTAGAAGCAGAGTATCTAATCGACCATATTTGTATTGTTTTTCTTTGGAGCTCGTTGTTATCAGCTTCATGTGCATGTGAAAAGCACTAAAGCTCGATAACGAGCCGTCATCTGTCCGAGTCTCTTCTCGTAAAGGATTATGCAATGCAATGTGATGCTATCTTGCAGCTGTGTAGTGTTCCCATATAACCTGCAGAATGCACATGATATATAAACGTGACATGAAAACGTCGCATGCATTGTGCATCGTGCAAGAACGTGCAGCACGATTCTCAAAAAGATATAATATGCATATTGCTTATATTGCCTAATGTTTTATGTTCTTTTAATGAAGCTTATGTGCACTGAGCATTTGGTGAACATGGGTAAAACCTAGCGTCTTATTTTGTTTACAACATTATGTCGCCGTTCTTGAAAGAAGGGTTTTTCATGTAAGCTCACTGGTTCTGTATTGCGGATTGCCGTAATGCTAATTGTCGACTCGCGGGCAGGGATGCAGTAGGGCATCTGCAATATCAGCCCGTACCTTTATCTATTGTATACGGTCTCTCTGACCCTCCTGAAGTTCGATACACCATCCGGCTGGTGGTCACGGCATCTCTCAGTTCTTCTGTCAGCCCCCGACCGTCTCCCACCGTCATGCTAATCTGTTTCGCAACGGCGCCGTTCGTCTCGACCCTTGCTGTCGGTCGGTCGGGGTTTGGCCGCTCGTGCGCGCGCCTGCCGGTGCCAACTGCCTCCCATCTGCGTCCACCGGCCGACCCGACTCGAGTGCAGCAAACACACCGCGCTGGCGCCGCGGCCAACACACAGAAAACTCGGGCTAAATGCCAGCTACTCAATATCGAATTTCGCCCGCTGTGTTCATTTAGAAGGCATGCAAAACAAACTTTCAAATGCAGAGCGCATTTAGTCTCAGAATTCATCATCAAAACGACACGCACGACTTGTTTATCGCTTTGTCAGTTTTTTCGTCTCTGCCTTTTGCCTCCAGTTTTGATCCTGTTTTTGTGCTTTCCGATGCGTCACGCAGGGATACGTTTGTTTTGCTCCATCTTTCATGCAATCACCTCTTCGTCTCTCTCTCTCTCTCTCTCTCTCTCTCTCTCTCTCTCTCTCTCTCTCTCTCTCTCTCTCTCTCTCTCTCTCTCTCTCTCTCTCTCTCTCTCTCTCTCTCTCTCTCTCTCTCGCACTCATTCTCTCTCTCTCCCCTCTCTCCCCTCTCTCTCTCTCTCTCTCTCTCTCTCTCTCTCCCCCATCCTCATTCTCTATTCGTCCCTACACTCTCACCTGGTCTTTCCTGGTGTCTCTCCTCTCCTCAGTCCCTTCACTCTATTGTCTCCATAGTCACCTCTTGGTGCCTCCTTCCCCCGCACCGCACCCCTATACCACAGCGTTCCACCACCCCTGTCAGTCAGGGTTTCCAGCGTCCTGACGCTACTTGTTTGGGCATTGCATGCACACCACGGGGCCAGACGAGGTGGGAGGGGGGTAGGGCTCGGCGCGGGTCGCCGCTCGTGTCGGGGCACTCCCTGTACCAGACATGTGTCGTGAGACCATCCACATGTATCGACACAGGCTGGAGAGGCAGTATTTTGTTCCTTTAGCCAGGTCCGCTGAAATAATTAGCTTTGACATGCTGGAGTTAATTCACGGTCACTCGTATTGTCCACGTGCTAGCACGTGGTTACTCCTCTCATGGCGAGAATTGAATCTCTATTTTGGATTCTGGAGTGGGCAATTATGACTAAGCCAAGACCATGGACATTGATCTTGGGAGCTTCAACGAATTACTTAGAGACAGCGTCAAAGTAAAATAATAAAGACCTAGCCTTGGGCTGTTATGGTTCGCTGTAATGGAGCGATTCCATTTGACAGACAATCGAAGTGTGATAGGTTTCCCGTGGCTATCCTCATTATGGCTAGTCATTTATCTCGACGGTCGTGAAAACCATGGATCCTGATAATGAACTTGTACCACCTCCCGTGTTGATGCTGGATAAATGTGTTCCCTGTCCTTAATGAAATTGAACAAAATGAAGAATTATCGTGTAGTGCTTTTGCAAGGAGCATTGATAATACTATAAATTAACTTTGAAGCGACCTTCTCCTTGATATTATGTCAAAAATGAAAGCACTCGGCGACAAGTGGAAAGAAAAGAGCGGCTGCGTAGGGTCAGTAGAGACGGTAGAGGAGCTCGTGGAGGGCGAGGGAGACATACGACTAGGGATGTCCCCGACGCTGCCCATGGCGCTGATGGTAGGGAGGGGCAGGGCGCAAGAGCAGGAAGAGGTCACAAGTCTGGCGGGATCCTTCTTTTGCCTTATGTCAATGAAACTGTGCTATGCAAGGTGAAGAAGGCGGCTCGTGCTTCTGGGCTGGATGTTACGGTGGCCTCATACACGCCAGAGACATTGAAACAAAAGCTAGTGCATTCATCGTTTGGCGATCCACCGTGCCCTTCGGGCAACAGGATCTGCAACACTTGCAGGAGGTTGCAGAATGGTAGGTGCACGGACAAAAACGTGGTTTATGAGCTCTCCTGTACGCTATGTGGAGCTAAGTATATCGGCGAGTCGAAACGGCCTCTGCGCCTTAGATACAATGAGCATTTGAGGTGTGCTGCCAACGAGACACAGCTTACCCCGATCGGTGACCATTTTTCAGAGTGTCACGCGGGGATGTCGAAGGCAGAAAAGCTGGCTGACCCGCCACTGGAGATTAGGATTTTGAAGAAAACTAGGGACCATCCGGATAGGAAAATTACTGAATCACTGTACATAAGGGAAAGAAAACCTGGGCTGAACGAAAATCTGTCCTCGTGGCGTATCATGTGAGAACAAGTTTATCGTATGTATGTGCCCCAAAATTGTGCTTATGTGTGTGTTTATAGGTGTGTTTTATATAGATAGGTACCATACGGCGCGAAGGAGATGTGTCATTTTCACGAGCTGAATTTGAAATGTCGATTCTTGTTTTTGTGACGATGTATATGCTGTCTTTTCAAATATACATCTGATGATGGGCTGTGCCCGAATGCACATGTAAATAATTCTTTCATTTTTGACATAATATCAAGGAGAAGGTCGCTTCAAAGTTAATTTATAAAATGAAGAATTGGGAATTGTTTTATAGGTGATGCAAAAATATTTTATGTTTTTCAAAGTTTTTTTTTTAGTAAAATCCCTACTTACCGGTATGTAGGCTTTTCCATTCATTTTGTTACAATGCAATGCCACAAATGCTCTTACATTCATGCAATATTGCAATATTTTGCTTAGCAAGCTTGCTACGGTGAATATCTCATTTATCCCCAGACGTTTCCGTAAGTGACGTCCATTACGGAAAATCGGAATACCGATACAAATTAAGTACCAACAAAAAACGTTGGGAAATACCGAAACCAAACCAACTTGGGAGCATGAGGAAAATACCAACTTTTTACCAATTTCTTAGCCTCTTATACATAAGTGAGGGTTAATGATACCAACAAGTTACCAATCACATTAAGATTCAAATACCAAATGCCAAGTTGGTATCGGTTTAGTATCGGTATACCAAAAAGTTGGTATCCGATTGACATCTTTGGTTGGGACACAGAAAGTGTCTTGTCACTTGAATAGATTCGCAGTCGACTTGAACGCTCGAAGGCCTGCTGCACTTTCTGAGATGACAGTTCAATTATCACGGTATCGTATGGAGAGTGAAGGGCCCTCTGAGGTGAGGCGGCTTATTTAGCCGGACCGAAATATCACGTTTGTCCAGTTTTCGGCTACGGTGTGACCAGCTGCCTAGCTCCACCTGTCTCTATATTGCCAGCTGCCTTTCTCTACCAGTACCTGGCTCTGACTTTGCTAGCTGCTTGGCTCTGATTTGACCAGCTGCCTGGCTCAGACAGAGGTTTCTACAATCTTAAGTGCGGAAAGACGACCATCAGCTCTTGTCCGTGAGTCTATATAGTAGACAGGCTACAGTAGACCAGTCGTGGCACATTAATCGCAACAGACTGGATGGGAAGCCATTGAAGCCAGTACGGCTTTCACAAAGTCGCAGATGTCAGGGATGTCAGAGGATTTCAATACCCGTCGTCGGTCTGAACCGATGTCAATTTCTGTCGTCGGATTGAATTTTTGAGCTGATAGCGTTGCGAACAGGCGACAGTACGAATAGATAGAGGTATGTAACGGCGATGTAAGCGGAAGACGGTGGTGGACCGAAAAAGGCTACAGAGTGAAAAAATAGACCCGCGGCTGGTTACTGACTGCGATACTGTAATGAGAGTGATTCTGAGTCGCGAGTTCCGAGAATGAGTGACGGATGCTGACTGATTCGTGCTGCCAGTGGACGGAATATGAGACTGATCGGAGTACGAAGAAACGGGACGGATAGATGCCTGGCGCCTACGTTAGGTGTATGTATAGCCGTTGCGGTGTCTGAGCGCTGGACAGCTTAGCCAGCGTGGCTGCTCACTGCTCAACTGAGGCTGAAAAAAATGAGTGACCGGACAGTGTGCTGGCCGACTGAGCCGACGGTATCGATGACGGCTGAGTCACAGCGCTGCCATTGCTGGCCCCGTGTCCACGCGCTGAGGTCAGAATGCAGGGGCTGCACAGCGCGGCTGCACCGAGACTGAGAATGCGGGTCACTTTGCATTTAAAACGAGCGGGGACCGAGTCCTGATTGGTAATCTGATGACAAAAGTTCTCCCTTAGAATAGCTAAGGGAACTGGAATAGCAGCCAAGAAAGATACATTTAAGTTGGAAGAACTGGTTCTTATGCTCTCTAAAAAGCTTCTCAACATCAAAACTGCACTAGGCTCGATTCAAGTGATCTTAGTTATGCCATAGACGTTAATCCTCTTGTTTTGTAGCTTTGAGCCTTATACCCGGCTTCGTCAGCCCTGAAGTAATCCCTGAGTAGAGGCCCGGCCAAGTGTCTGTCGATGTGCTGGCCTCGTCGACTGGTTCGGCGGCCTTCGCCTGCCCGTCTGCCCGTCTGCATGGTCCGTCCTGTCCCCGGGCCTGTGCGCTGTGGATGGGCGCGACCGTGTACGATCCCGGAGCTTTCCCTCTGGCGCCTGTGTACGCCGGCAGAGGCAGCGGTCCAGACGATCCTCGTTCATTGTTCGCCGTCCAGTGACGTGTCATTGTGGTGCACAGAACGGTGTGCCGGGGTTTCGTAATCGGCACAAAGCGGGCTTGGCAGTTCAGATGGCTATGGAGAGGTTCAGGCAGAAGTGAGCATGGACAGGGACAGTCGAGGAATCTAAAGTGGCTTCCAGAACTCAAAAGATGCGAAGCTCGCGTGAACCTCGGCGGATAAATGCAACAGGTAGCTCAGGGATTGTTTTGGTGGTGTTATTTGCGGAAGAGAAGTTTTCGCTTGGCGGTTATTAAAAAGACCCACTTTCAATTTGTTACGGATCTGCTGCGATGTTATTTCCATCTTAACTGAAGCTTACCACCGTCGCGACCGTGGTAAGCGTCAGCCGACGCGTCGGCTGGCGTACATCGAGACCAGCTGAAAGCGGCTCGCACTGGTCTCGTCGCCTTGAGCTTTAAACTTTAGAGCGGGCAGAGAAGTAGGTGCAAATCCAGCTTAGTTGCGGGCTCTCCTTTTCTAGATAGATCCCAGTACCCACTTCCCACTACATGCATAATTGCCAGGAGAAGAACACCGCTAAGAAAACAGCACTCCCCCAGACGCCGTTTGCGTGAGAGCGTGTCCAATTCTGGCAGCAGGATCTAGCAAAACACACTGGCATTTAACGCATCAAAGCCTGCCCGCCCGAGAGCAAACAATGAGACATCGACCGGTGGTCTGAGGCGGCGCTGCTCCGACCGTGCCCTAATCAGGCCCCCTTGGCCCGCTGAATGGAACCCATCCGCCATTCAGCCAATCAATCGCCTGAACATTCGCGTTTCATCAGCCGCTTATGACCGTGATTTTGTTATGCTTGGTTAGGGCACGAACGGCTTCAGCCGCGGTCGAACTGTCCGAGCAGACCTTTGTGGGTCGTAGTGTTGCCGCTTTGTCGATGATGAAGTTAAGAGTGGCAGCGTCACGAATTTGACTGAGCTGCCTGATTTTATCATGAGGGACGTCTGGGCAGTTTTGGTTGGGTGGTGAATCATTCACATAAACCGGTTCTTATATCCCTCGGTAGCAGAGGCCATTCGTTTTCATTACTTGATTTGCTTTGCCCATACCAATGAAGTTTTGTTACGGGACCCATGAGAAACAAATATTTATTGCTGTCAGCTTTTAGCTTTATTTCCCTAGCTGGATATCAGAGTAACAGGCGCGTGTACTTCCCAGTGCACTCGTTGCTTCCGTAGAGTCCCTACACGAAGTCTCGCATCCCTCTGTAGACCCCCTTTGTGAGTTCCATCACTCGTTTCTCATTTCGATGAACTCAATTATCTTTCATTGATGTCTGACCCGTTTCCTATATGTTCTTCCTGGGTATGGCCGTTTATCTGATGCTTCTCCTTTTTGTGTGTGTTTTCAGTTGATTTTCAGTGGCGAGTACACCAAGGCGATGAACAAGGACTGGCACAGCGGCCACTTCAGCTGCTGGCAGTGTGACGAGTCGCTCACCGGCCAGCGGTACGTGCTGCGCGACGACCACCCCTACTGCATCAAATGCTACGAGAACGTGTTCGCCAACACCTGCGACGAGTGCAACCGGCTCATCGGTATTGACTCCAAGGTGAGCCCAGCTGAGCTAGTGATGTCGACTCCAAGTGAGCTGAGCCGAGCTAGCGATGTCGACTCCAAGGTGAGCTCAGTTACATGGGCTAGCGGTAATAACTCCAAGGTGAGCTCCTGAGTTAGCCGCTCCGAGATAAGCACGGATTCTTGAGCAAGCGGTATGGACTGGTAACTAGCGATATGGACTCCATTTGTTGAGTTATCGGTATCGACTCTGACGGAGCTCCGCTTCTTGAGCTGGATGTAAGAACTCAGGTAAAGAATTATCTATCCTTCTTGACAGACGTTACAATTGAGAAGCAAAATTGGAGAAGTTTTATCGGATCTGGCTCCAAATAAGTCCAATTGGCAATTTATCTTGCAGTTGAAACCTCAATCGTAAAAGCAGCATAAGTATCACACCTTTCTAAAAAGAATAACAATGGACATTCAACGACCAAACCACTCGATTAACACTTTGTGTTCGAATAAAGCGGCCAGTAACCGCATGTAATAGCCATTCAACCCGCGCCCGACACCACTTATCGCTCAATCAGTGTCACCGGCGCGAGCTAAAACGCCTTCCTCGTTCTACGCACCTGCGTGGCGCACTGCGGCGTGGCGCGGCGCGGTGCGTCGGTCTGCGACGTACGTGGGCGGCATTGACAGCCGGAATTGCTTCAATGACGCAACTCGATGTTATGCCGCCGCCGCCCGGTCGGGGATGACGTCACCAGGGCGTTCGTCCCTTTCTGTGGAGATGTGATCCGAGCGACAGAGCCGGTCAGGTCTCTAAAGACGATACCGTCATGCAGAAACAGACGGGCTGACATCAGGCAAACTGACGGACAGACAGACGCGCCGTTCTGTTAGCATTAACACTGTGACCGGTGCGTTCCACTTCGCTGCATGGCTCCGATATACGGACGCTGCCGAGAGACGAGACCTCAGTCGAGCCGGGTGCTGAGTTATTTGTGGATGATCGTAAAGCGGCGCCGGCGCCATTAGCTCTCTATGACCAGTCCATTGACTCAGTATTGTTCCATAACTGGCTGTGCTGTTACGCCACGATTCAGAGTCCATCTCTTATTGGAGTGAGGTGAGCGTTGCATACGCCACCTGTGCGCAAACCGGGGCTATTCGTGTGCGTCTGCTGCGATCAGACGTGGCAGTGGTAGGAATGGACCAGAGAGAGTAGTGAGGAGTCGGCAGTTGTCAATGCTAGTGCTGCCAAATTCTTAGCTGTATCGGGAGAGCCAGTGTTACGACTGTGATCTGTTGTCTTGTCAGTATAGCATCAAGGGGCCTCATAGGATGGAGTCAAGTGGCTTGGTTGCTTAAAGATATAAAATATCAGCTCTTAAAGGTTGGCGCTGATTTATTTTGAGTTATTCACTTGCCTGGTTTGGTTAAATGTTCTGTTAAGTTTTGTTTTTCATCTTTACCTTGTTCAGTGTAGTGGGCGCCTGTTTTTTTTTTCAACTCTTTATCCGATTCCGATCATTTTCTGTCGCCATTACTCATGTTCTGCGTTATCCTCGGCATAGTTTTAACCTTCCCAGTCCCGCGCCCGCAGTGGGCTCACCTTGTGCCCTTCCCTGCCCTTCGCTCCCTCGCTCCGCCGTGCCGGTGTTCCAGCCGAGAGGGAGGGCTGTGCGGCGCCCGACGGAGGTCGACTATTTTCGACCTGCCGGCCCAGCGCTCGACGAGTCAGGCCGGGGAGGGTCTGGGGAAGGGGCGAGGGGAGTGGAGGGAAGGAAGTCCGCGGATCGCCGGTCCCGGGCGGTTCACAGACACGGCACGGGTCACGGGTGGACCGTGATGAGCCGTGACAGCGACTCAGGTCACAGGTCACGGTGGGCTGCCTGTCACAGACTGGCTGGGAAAGGAGCAGATGGGCTGCCATCACAGGTCAGAAGGGCGCAGAGAAGGCACTGTCTTTTACGCAGATAACTCAGCCGAATACAGTTCCCTTCTCTTTAAATAACATTTGTTTTATTTAATAAAGCATTTATAATAGCCGTTTTCACGACGGCCATCTGGTACACATTTGGTGCACATCTGGTGCAGATTAGGTGCATTTGTGGTCAAATTATGTAGGTTCAGTGTGTCTCTTAGTAGCTATTAGCTAGGGTTACAGTAATTGTTTATATGCCTGCTTAGTGCTTTGTCATATTATCGGAGAGTATCATCAATTAAAACACTGAAACAAATTCATAAGATAAAGATATTTGCTGTTCAAGAGATTAGGTGTAGATTTGGTCAAATTAGGTGCACTCGCCGAATAGCCCGTCGTGAAAACTGCTATTGTCTACTTGCTTAAAAATAAATCGATTTCGCTGTCCATGGTGAAAGATACCAACATGGGCGGCAAAGTATGGGTGTATGTATAGCAATGTAGCAATATAACGGCGATTGAAAATGCTATTTCAATAATCAATAAATCATCACTTAATAATTCTCTTAGTTTCTTTTACATATTCTGTTACATGTTCGAAAATTAGAATGGAGCTTTGTTACCTTGACAATGTTAGATAGATGTTCTTTAGGAATTTGCGGTTATTTCGTTCATCCTGCAGTAACTTCGCATTGGCTATGATCTCTTGACAGGTAACGGGCAACCTGCAACAGTACGACAAAATAATGTAGCTGCACGCACCATTTTATCGGGCCAGCTTGTCAGTCATGTCAGTATTGCGGACCTTTTTACAGTTACCAGTTACCTGCTGAAACGGCTGTGGTCGAGGAATGGTCTAACGCAAAAACTGCATAAGCGTACCGGCTCAGGCATTCTTAGAACTCCCTGTGAATCCCCTGGAACCAGGAATGATGTCTGAAGTTGTTTTGAAGTCGATTCTCTACGGCTTAAGTCCTAGCTGGTCACGTGAATTGAGCTAGGTTTTGTTTGCCCGTGAATCCGTTGAGCTTACTCGCTTACTTCAAAGGTGATGCTAATCCAAACAATATCATTTTTCTTTTGATCGCTGATCACCGTTTGATCTGCCGCTATTGGTTTCTTCATCTTTTTATGTCTGATACCTACGGCCATTGATTATTTCCCGTCACCGTCAGCAGAAGATAAACGTACTGAAATTCAGTAATGTCCGTTTCTAAGCCCTAAGCAGTGTAGTTAGCAGTGCACGGAGTGGAAAGGAAAAAATATCCTGATTTTATACCAGTATGGCGGACTATGGTTCCAAGAATGATTTACATATGGTGATACGATTTGCATACGAAACGCTCCACTTTGGTTTCGAACCCGTGCAGTCCGTTCGGTAACATTTTGAGCACTTGTAGTTCGTCGTTTGTTGAATCTGGTAGTATCCCTCATTTAGTCCTGCATGTCATCATTTTAAAACGGTTCACCGTGGCCGAGCCTGACATTACATCTATGTGCAGCAAATAGCAATGCACTTAATTTAGAAGCACCGTCTGCTGAATGAACTCTAAAATCGGGTTTAACTCTTGAATACTAGCTCATTCTCAGCAGTGGAGCAGTGAGTTAGTCATATGCCACTGGTGCATTACAGTATTTGCTAACCCCTTTATTCTCCCTAGTAATACGGATCTATTCGTTCCTCCACGTCAGGCCCTCCCACTCGATCCGCGACTCTTGGTGGTTCGACTTGGATGCCGGCCACGGTTTATCTTTTCTGTAGACGTAACAAATGCCGGACGACGCTCGGCTTTCAGCGGGCACAAATACAGCGTCCGCCGGATGGGAAGGCGGCCCGGACTGGACGGCCGAGAGGGGATACAGCGGTGGTTGGGAGGCTGAAACTGCGTCAGCTCCTCGAAAGGCGCTACGATAGACAATAGGGAATTTTCTGTGGAGATATATCGTTGATGACGTTGATTTGTCAAGCATGGCCATAATGGTACGGACGGGAGAGAGGTACTATGGACAAACCTGTGAGCATGTTTGCGCCGCCATCTATTTTAGTGATATGGGTCAGGCAGTGTTGGACTCAGCGGAAGCTTGGTAGGTCCATCGGCTTGTCAGAGTTCAGGGAAGAGACTTATGCCAGGGTCAGGAAGAACGATCCTCTATTGACTGAATATCCTGTGGAACTGTAAGCTCGGCTGAGTTTGAACGTGGAAGCTATATACGAGTATGTAGATATTAATCGGATTATGACTCTAAATCACCTCCAGAAATAGCCAACCACCTCTGGCTAGTAGCCTTGTCGTATTCACGCTTTAGGGAACATTAGCGTTCCTCTGCTCTGCACCGAGTATTTCCGCCCAAGGGCGTGCCCTCTCTCCGACTCGACTGCTCTACCGGAGCCGGCTCTCCAGTCCGTCCCCCGGGGACCGCTCGGACGGGCGGCGAGCCCGACGCACTGTCCGAAAACACGGCCAGCTGCGACGGTGCTGATTGGTTTCGACTGTTGGGTGTTACGCAGAGGGGGAGGGCGGGGAGGTCTGGGAGGAGCTTTGATCGGTGAAAGCTCGGGTGTGACGGGATGGTTTCCGGTCATAATGTGAAAACTCGTTTTTTTCTTGTTCGACTTGCAGTCTGTAATTACTTGCAGTTTGTTTTCGCTCGTGTCAGATACTGGACTCTGTCTAAATGAGCGATTGCTCTCTCATCCAATTCATTTTCACCACGAGCTCGTCCAGTGCTTTTAGGTTTTGAGTGCTAGCTCGTGTTACAGCTGTGGAGTCGAGACCACTGAATATCAGGTTTGTCACCTGTCACGCAGAGACAGGTTCCCGGAAATAGTGCCACAAATCCGGGGGTAAGAAGCGTGCAATTATCTGCCGCAGCGATCTAAGTGTATCCCATCTGTTCACGGCGGAACGGTGAGGGAACTTTGTGCATATTACTTACTCCTGCTGACGTAATGATTAAATTCAAACGAGGGTGGTATGCTTCAAAGAGCTATTTATATTCTAGAAGTCACTGAAGGGTGTGCTTGAACTTGGTCCAGTTTGGCCTCAAATGTAGGGATGTTGTCAGACGTGCATAATACAGGATTACGCCTGAATGAATGCATTACATCTTCATACGACTGAAGTTATTTTAACCACTATCAGAGGTGAGCATGGTAACAAGATCCTCAATAATTCCATTGACAGGATGCTTTATTGGTATCATGAATCTGATATCTAACGCTATTCTCATGTGAGCTATACAAAACTAAATCGTGACTCGATCGTGACTTCGTGGGAAAAGCAAGGGCTAAGCTTTATTGGCGATCTCTTCAATCCAAATACGGGAAACATCCTAACAAGGGAAGAAATAAAAACCAAATATCGAATTTCCATGTCATTCCTAACCTACGAATCACTGATTCGAAGTATTCCCTCTGAAGTCAAAAGAGCAACAAATGTAATGTTTCAAAGACCAAACATACCATACCGGCTACAAATAGTACTCAATAAACCAAAAGTCAATAAGTACATATATACGCTACTAGTCAAGGCCATGTATGAGAAATATAAAGTTTCAGATGACAGGTTAAAACACAAATGGACCCGCGACGTTGGTTGCTTCCAAGTCGGAAGCATGTTTCAACTGAAACAGGCAACGAAATCTGTGTATTTATTATACCTTCACTATCGAATAGTTAACAGAATAATAAGCACAAATACATTCTTACACAATATTCAAATATCTAGTACTGAAGCCTGCACTTTTTGCAATCGGGATTCAGAAACAGTAGCACATTTATTCTGGCACTGCCCAGTAACGCAGACATTCATTAATAACACAGCTAGAGTTCTCAGCATGAAATATGACATATCTTTTCAAAATGACGTGCGATCGTGGTTTTTTCCCCAAGACAATAATACACTTCAAACACTTCTAACAACAATATCTAAAGCAGTAATTTTTAAAGCTCGGAATAAAGGCGAGAAACCAAGTATAGAACATATGACGACAGCAATAAGATACGAAGCTCAAAAAGAATATCTTGCCAGTCGCCTTAATGATAAAATTGACCAGTTTGAGCAGAAGTGGAAAACATTGGGGCACATTCTCCGATAACAGCAAATCTCATCGTGCCAGTGAGCACGTGCACTTTTACATCAATCATAAACCCAAACACACACCTAAGCACGCACACACCCACACTCACACCCTAACACATACACCCCCCCCCCCCACACACACACACACACTCCAACATCCTCCCCCCCCACACACACACAGACTGTATCAACTTATTTATTTCTATTGAAGTATTTAGACTTACAATTTATATGTATTTTATGTATTTACGTTTGTTTCCTTTGTGAACGGCTGTTTTGTTCAAGTAGAAAGAGACAGTATCGCAGGGATAGTGATACGTGCAGCTGTACTTGTGTATGTAATGGAAAATAAACTAACCCTTCAGTGGGACAAAAAAAAAAAAAAGAAGGCAGCAAACAAACATGAACGAGATATAAAAAAACATCTGAATGCACTGTGAATCATAGTTGAAATTACCTCGGAGCCTTATTGACATCCCTTTGATATGATGAATGGAGCAACGGTAACAGGGTAGTGAATAGCTCAACCAATACCAATATAAAATAATCAGTAGGTGGATCCTCCATTCACACTGTCAGCCTGTCCACGCCGATGCCTAATGCTCTGTCTACGTAGACGCGTGGATACCAGATCTGTATAAATATATACCTCCCCGGTCATTAACTGCCGGAACGGTGCGCTTTTTGATCAGCGGACGGTCAGGTTGTCGCACCGTCTCCGGGTGCTGATCGCGTGTCCGTCCGTCTGTCTATCCGCCTGTCTGTCTGTCTCTCTGCCGCCATCTCTGCACAGTGTGATCGATACTTTATGCCGGCTGCGACCTAGTGGGTTACAGCCCACACACGACACTCGACCAAGTCTGTCGTTATTCTGACTAAGGGGATATGGATCTGATATGGGGGGTATGGCTCCTAACTCTGACTTCGCCGAGTTTGAATATGACTGAGTGGGGCCGTATTGAATGTGGAATATGGCATCACTTCCGCTCTTCTGGGAGCGGAAGTACTGGCAGATTTCCCAGGCGTATCCGATGCACCGCGGAACTTCTTAGTGGTCAGATGCATTTGTTGTGTACATATAGCTTGTGAGGATATATACCTAAATGGGCTTCTTGCATAATGCAAAGTATGTGAATTCAGCACGTATAGCAGAGCAACTTCAGCTGAAACCGGCGACGGGGGGAGGGGGTGAATGTGCAGGACAAACATTGATCCTGGTTTGTCATCTGTGGATGGCTTCATGCATGCAAGTTTAAATTCATGCACCATTCCCATTAAAACCGTTCAAATAAGGCAGTAACCGCTTACATTTTACGATAACCGTAGTACATGTTCTGATTGTCTGCACGTGAATCCGTGTTCTGCGCTAAATCACTGACCACCGCCCTTTTTCTGTCACCCGTCAGGACCTGAGCTACAAGGACAAGCACTGGCATGAGGCGTGTTTCCTGTGCAACAAGTGCCGTATGTCGCTGGTGGACAAGCAGTTCGGCTCCAAGGCGGACAACATCTACTGCGGCCCCTGCTACGATGCCCAGTTCGCCACGCGCTGCGACGGATGCGGCGAGATCTTCCGTGCAGGTGAGTCCCACAGGGGACGGGGAGACAAAGTTACTCGGCAGTCGGCGGGGTGGGGCAGACTGGTACAATACATGGGTGGGGTTGTAAACAGAGTGGGTTAAATGGCTACTGAATAGTGTATGACAGTTGTGGAGTTAATGGAATAAATTCCACATGGGATTCAAGCTGCTGAATTTTGTTCACTGCATGTACTTCCTAGAAGCCATAAGGATGTACGTCCTCACTTTTCAGGCATATTTGACTCTTCGGTTGGGACCACAGGCTGCTGTGGTCCATTTACCACAGGTTGCTGGAATGAGTTGTTTCCAGATTCAGACTTGTCTTGAGGGGCATTACTTTGCGCTAGCTCAACAGATATTGTATTCAGCCGACTTCCTGTTGTTCTGGTATTCCCTGATAATAAATGTCTCGGTATTGTTGAAGGATTATTGTCTGGTAAGCGGATCCGTCGGACAGATTTTTTGTAGCAAATGAAACGCGGGCACGGTTACACCGCTTCTTGATCCGGCTGCTCTTCTCAAGACTTCGTATCCATGATACAATATAGGCATTGAATGTGTGACTCATGGATGGTAATGGAATGTTTCTTTGGAGAGGCATTGCAATGTTTTTTGCGCTGTCTGCGTGTCATTGCCTTCTTCATAGTCTGCAGCAATAGCATTGCTTATGTAGTGTAGGTACATATATGTAGTGTTTCTGATTGTAGACGCAGATGGCCCCCGGCCACCGCTCGCGCCACCATCGCCCACATCTGCTCCCTGCCACCCCTCGGTCACCTGGCCCCCTCAGAGACTTGGCCGTGGACAGATCTGTATTGGACCGCTCTGGATCCCGTCCTCGATCCTTCGATCGTTACTGCAAACACATTCACACAATACGAGCTCGAGTCAAATACCAGTTGGCACGATGCCAAAATGGGTCACAACACAGCTCGGGGTCCAAGAACTCTGTTTAACATTCTACAAGTAAGTAAATAAATCAAGCAATACACAGCAGATTCACACACATTCCTACACCGCCATCCTGACCCCACTGAAGACATCACTAACCGCAGACCTGACCGTGGCTGGGAGTGTCATAGTGCCGACAACTGTCCACTCGGCCGCACGGGCCCGGCATTGGCACCGGTCCATCTCACTGTCACCTGTGGCTGTGTATAAACTGCGAGAACAGTTCACCGTCACCTGTGTAGGAACTGCTCAACAGTGCGAGTTCCAGTAGACCGAGCCATACCCGAACTTCAGCATCTCCGTCTTCATAATCTCCGTCTTCTTCATAATCTCCGTCTTCATTTATCATCCATTTGTCAGCTCTAGGATAGCGTGTTCTGCATGGAGGACGAGTCGGCCATACGCTTGGGGAACGCCGTTTTTGGTCCACTGTAATTGTCGTTCAAACGGCAACCATCCAATTGTCATCGTCAATCCCATCGGACCAGACTAATGTCCAGCCAATGTCGGTCAGAATGGCAGACAGACCTGGCGCCTCTCGTACCGTATAAATAGCCTTGCCTGTGTTTGCCCGCCGGATGACACGGCGGAGTGAAGGGTCCTCCAGTGACCCTAGCTCGCGACGGATCCTCTTTTTGCTGTTTGCCTTGCTACTTCAGCGTTGGAATTACCTATTCCAGAGTAGGACCTACTTACGCCAGCGTTGGACTCGCCTATCGCTTGCGGCCAGCTTTCCTCAGCTCACCCTCTGTGTTTGTGCCACCGACCATGTTGTCCTCTCCGTGGCTGAGTCAGGTGTCACCTCCCGAGAAACGGGGTCGCCAAACCGCGCCGTCAGCGTCTGCCAGAGGTCGGCCTCTGCGTGACGTCACGGAACAGGGGCCCGTCGTGTCCGACAGCGCCGGCCGGATTAATGACCCGGGAATGTTTTAACGGTGTCTGCGGCATTTTGACGTGCGTGGTAGTGACTGAGAGTTTTTTGGTCGCATTTGTGGCTGTCAGGCGAAGTGCGGTGAATGAGACTTGTCTTGGTAGCTGTATTTCTGTGGGCAGTAGTGGCGAGATGGCAGTTGGTTCAGATATTTGCACGGAGACCTAGTACTCTCTCTCTATCCCAGGTGACATTACTTGGCTGACAGTTTTGCTCGTGAAGATGGCGCTAGTGGCCTGATGGCGGTACCGTACCTTTCACCGACCGGCAGATGGCGCCGGGTCGTCCCCAGCTTCTCTGTTCGTCCGCAGGCGGCGCTAGTGGTCCTGGCCCCGGCCAGTGAATGCCCCCTTTGACCGAGGCCTTCAGTGACGGTCCAAATGTTGACCGATCGCACATGACTGTGTATGCTGGAGCACAAACAAATGAGCTCATCCAGGGTTCCCTAGGGTGATCTGTCTGTACTTTGCATGAGTCAGCGGGAGTTCATACTCATCTTCCTGCCCCGACCAAACGTACCTTGGTGATTAATGCAGAAGGCTTCCAATATAGCCGTGCTTTTAGCTGTCTTATTTGGAGGTGCATTGGTAGTCGTTTTATTTATAGTCACCGTGGTTTTATTTACGATATGCTGCTTCTTCTACTAGGACGATGACAAGCTAGGAGAAACAAGTTGGCAAGGGATGAAGTTATTTCAGCCTCCCTTGGGGTGTTACGATTGTCGATTTCTACATGGCCCACGAAGTCAGCACTTTTAGTGGTTGAATTGCTTCCGGCTCGGCTGGCTGAGAACCTTCTGAAACTGGAGGTTCCAGCTTCCCGGCGATGGCGGCGGCGGCGGAGGCGGAGGCGGTGTTACTGTCGTCGCCGTCTGGCCGACTGTTGATGCCGGCAGTAAATATTGACGTCGGTGGCGGCTGCGGCGGCGCACGACGCACCTGAGTTCGCCGTACGCCGGTTCCTGTCACAGTCGGGACCCGGGCGGGACCTGGTGGGGAGCGGCTCCCAGGACAGGGTGTGAGGCCGCCAGACAGCAGTGCATCCCCAGTGAGGGTGCGAAAACCAATACCGCGCCAGAAGTGTTAGTGTTTTTGTGATATTCGACAGTGAACAGTGGGCTAAATGGAGCAGCCAGACGATGGTAAGATTAAATCAAGAGTGCAGTAACGATAACGTGTTGAACAGATGGGAAATGTTTCGTGTTGTGCTTTGTAGGTCTGAATAGACTGTGCTGTTTAAAGTTTAATCAGTAGTGCAACTATGTCACTCCTTGCGCTGCTAAGAATTGATTCTGCGCTTGTGCGGCCTCATGTAATTCACATTTTTGGCTCACTTCACCGAGGCGCGATTATGCCTCGTTCCTCGAGACCACCTGGTGGGAGTTGTCAGAACTACTGGTTTCACAGGTGTCGCCCTGGTGTGTTTGGTCGGTGGTCGACTGTCATTGCTGTTACTGGCACTACTATACCTACCCTGTACCCAGTTCGATCATAAGCAGCCTTTCTTGGTGCTAGGTAGTAGGTAGGTATACAAAAGCATAATGCTGCCGTTTCTTGAGTCCAATTTAGCCCCTTCATTATAAGTGTGTCAAACTGTATCGCATTGTTGCAGATGGAAGACTGCCTTCGAGTCTCCTCATTAATTATATTTTTATTGTTGGCTGATGGCCGTATACCAATATTCAAGTACATTGGCTAGTGAGCAATAAGATCATAAGTTATCAGCGCTGCTATTCATCAACATTGTCACATCTGACAAGTTGTGCGGAATGTGATAATGTTGGGAATTGTTTCATTTTTCAGCAACGTAAATGTTCATACAGCGATAATGTTAAATGGTCAAGAACGATAATAATATGGATGAAGAGTTCGCTTACAGTAAAGGCATGGATGGATAATGGACGGGGAACTTTGCGACTTCAAGGAATTGCACAACGTTTATGATATATTCCAGACTATTGAAGTACCGCAGTTTTCGGATTTCGTTCGTGGGATTTTTTTTTAGACTGCCTACCTCATCTCTGCTGACGCGGTTGCTTTGTTGAGGCAAATATTGAATAAGTGAAAGCTGAGTCAGCTAGTACGTTTTTTCACCTCCATTCGCTCATGCTGACTACCATATTGCCCCGCTGATGTCATGCGATGAAAATAGTAATCGGTGCGATTAGAATGACATAATAATCCTGACTCAGCCGCCCTCAGCCTCATGTAGCCGGAGCTGGCTAGTGGGGGAGGGTCAGGCTGGCTCACACCCCATGCATGCCCTGTCATCATAGAGGGCGGCGCGGGGCGGTCGCCGGTCCGCTCCCCACCAGAGGGCGGCGCACGCCGTGTCGCTCCCCACCAGAGGAGTGCGGTGGCGGCCCCGTTCCCAGACCCGCTATCAGGGAGGGGCTCTGCCCACTCCGGGCGCCTTATGGAGTCTGTGACCGGTACCGATCGGTTTCCCCGCTCCGTCGATGGTTTGGGTACCGCCCATGCCCTTGCCGGCCACGGTGGGCAGGGCCGTGGGATGGATGATGACAGGAGGTAATAGCGTCAGACGTCGGTGTGCCCACGAAGAGAAGTAAAACGAATTGCTGGGAGAGGCAGGGATCCGTCATCGGAACATCCCACCACGTCAGCTCCGATAGACTAGTGCTGCGCCGTGTACCAGACATCTTAATTTGCTCCCCAAAAAGGTAAAAAAAAAAATGGTTAAAGGCACACACGTGCTGGAGCGAAACCGTATTGGTTCTCTGAGGACGCGCACGTTTCTTCCAGAGCTTTTTGTGCTACAAACGTCAGTATGAGCTGCTGCGTTACAACTTCTCAGAGGAGGTATGTTATAGCCTAGCTTAGTCATCATAGGTGGAGAATTGTGACCAGCTGGGGGTGCTCGGGCGCAGCAAATCCGCCGCCGCCTAGCGGTGACCTTGACCCGCGCCGCCCGGCCGCGGCTCCAAAGCCAAGCCGGCGTGGCCGGCGTGGAATTGGGAGAGCTCGAGCACCCCCAGTCCAGCACAATTCTCCACCCGTGTTAGTCATCTTCCCATCACTGGAATGTGGTGAACAGATAGGAAGTGCAAAGTATACGTGGCACCAGGGACGTGTTTTTGGATATCAGAAACCCTGCTTGGGCCCTCACTGAAGCTGTTCAGAGGAAATTCTCTCGCTCGGTAAGGGTGACCGGCGTGGGCCGCTCTCCCCCTGATCTGATGACCTCGTCAGTATGAGTCAGACTCCTGCTCACTGGCCGCCATATTAGCGACTGCTGGAGGACAGTACTCCTCCGGGAGGGTGGGCTTTGGAGGCGTATTTGACTCGACTGACCACTCGCCGCCGCCGCCGCGGTACGCCGGGCCTTCCGGCTCCTCCCGTGGCGTGCGGCGCAGAGGGTGTCGTGTGCGGAGGTCAGTGCGGTATATACGCTGATCGTGTCCATTCCAACAGGAAGTGGAGCGCTGTTTGACTATTCCAATTTGGCTGCGCACCGGAGCGTTTTACCGCTTCCAGTTGGCCGTTTTCCAGGGCGTTGTGTGATTTCCACACGGTCATTCGGCCGACCATTTCGACGGAATAATCACCCGGGAGTTTAACAAGCTCATGGTCGCTCGTTGGCCCAGTTCGTTATGACGCGGGTCCGCAGCCGCGTTCCGTACTCCCCCGCGCAGTATGCGCTCATCGGAAACCTGCATGGACCCGGGTGTTTACGTCCGGCGCCCATCAAGGCCGCGGTGATTATGCTGTCGTGTCGCGGTGCCGGCTGATGGTCCGGGCTCGTCGCCCGTGATTTAGAGGTCGGTTACGGCACGGTTCTGACATCAGTCTGCAGGGACGCCGGTGTCCGTCACCGCTCCGCGCTGCCAGGAATGGTCTCCGCCCATATAAGGTGGCGCCTTGTTAGACACGCGGCGTGTCGCTGCCAGAACCGTCCTGTGGACCGGTTACCGCCGTGTACCCCGGCGTGGCTCGTGCCCGTTCCATCCTCCCTTGTGCGCGCTCTGGGGAGGGAGGTCTGAGGCACGATTCGTCACCACCATGTGGTGATCGCCCGGAATGGGAGCCGCGCCGCCGCATTAGCTGTCGCGTCAATATTCCTGACGCTGAATGACTTCATCGGTGGTCGCGCTGTGGCTGGTCTGCCGCCGTCTCTCGTAGATGGAGGGAGTGCCCGTCAAAGCCAGCGTGTAGATTGGGCTCTGTAATAGAGAGTGAAAGCTCCTCCGCTAACCGGTGTTTAATTTCTCGGTACCGACAGGCTTCGCTGTAATTGTGGTGCTCATTTCTCTGACGTTTTCAGAGAGCCAGGGAATGAAGACTTGCGCTTCCTCTGGCATTGCCAATTGAGCTTATTCAGTAAATAACTCTGGCAAATTCCATTTATGGCTGTGTAGGTGGTCTTCTAAATTTCTATGTCATTAACCATGGTATCTGGATGTCACTGGTGCTTCTAAAACCAAATGTTATTCTTAATTCTGCTGACCTTTGTAGAAGATGTCAATGAGCTGTGCAATCACCACAGTGCTATGTTATCGGGAGAAGCCGCGATTTTTGTATCCGTTCACAATGCACATCCTGGTAAGGTTTTTGTTGGGGAAGGGGTTGACGCATAAGTTAGTGTAAGGCGGGTGTTGAGCCGGATCTTTGAGATGGGTAGGTTGCAGTGAGACCCTCCAGCCGGTTGGCAGAGGATAGGGGATGTTGGAGAATGGACGGGGCGCGGTGGACACTAGACGGTGGACAGCGGGCTGTGGAAAGTGTTATACCGGGGTAGGTGGACGGTGGATGGTGGACACTAGACGGTGGACAGCGGGCTGTGGAAAGTGTTATACCGGGGTAGGTGGACGGTGGGCACTAGACGGTGGATAGCGGACTGTGGAAAGTGTTATACCGGGGTAGGTGGACGGTAGATGGTAGATGGTGGACGGTGGACGGTGGTAGGTGGACGGTGGACGGTAGACGGTGGATAGCGGGCTGCAGAAAGTGTTATACCGTGGTAGGTGGACGGTGGACAGCGGGCTGTGGACAGTGTTATACCGGGGTAGGTGGACGGTGGATGGTAGATGATGGAAAGGGGACGTTAGGAATAGGACGGCAGACGAAGCAAGAGTAAACAACTAAATCAGCAAGCGTGATAGAGGGTACACTACCTGCCTTAGACCTCAGCTCTCTGCTGGTCGGCCGGACGGAGCGGCGGGGAGGTGGGGGTCCGCCGGGCGGGGGCGGGGGGCTGCCCGGACAGGTGGCTGGCCGGCCCGCCGGAGCGCCAAATATGGCCGTGGCAGGTATTGGCGGCGGGCGCGGCCGCTGCCGGCCTTTTGCGGAGGACGGCCGTCGAGCCAGTCAGCACTCGGCCTCCTCCGCCGACCGCAGTGACGCAGGCCGCTTCCGAGCGGCGCAAGACCCGACGGCACACGCATATCTAACAGCGATCGCCCACTGTGAACGCATCTATAATTCCTATAAAAAGCGCCAAACGGGATAACAATGGGGCGTACCCGACTGCCGTCGTCAAGGCATTGTGATGATTTATTTTACTAAATTGTATGCGGCGGAGTAGCTACTCGACTCGTTTATTGGTTATCTCCCAGCACGGTGGTAGGTACTTTTGATCGGCAAAAGGTCACTGTGGGGTCTGTGGGTGGCTCCGTCGGCGCTGTTTTTTTATAAGTCGCCGTCAGCATGGTTTGCCCATAGCCCCCAGTGACGTAAGGACCTGTTATTTACTGGCAAGGTGCGGTCATTCGGCCTGTTAACATACGCGCCGCCCCCAAAGAGCTCAATCTCTCTCGTCTGTTGTTTATAACCGGCTCGGTCGACTCCAAAAACCAACGAAAAGCCTCACGCGATCTTCACACGCGCGCACATAGCCACGATTTGTAGCGCCGCAGGTGAGGGTGGACTCTGCCCAGCCGACGTGCGCTGTTAGGTCTAACAAGTTATGTTATGGATCCCCGTGACTCCATGACATGCCTCTTGACACTTCGTGAATCTAGCATTCCTATGGCACTAAAGCAGACCTGTGATACTGTAGTGTCGTCCTGACGTCCTCGTCCGCCACTCACAGACACTACAGATACCTTGTCGAGTGCGGCTCCTCTGGCGGCGCTCTATCGGTGCTTTATAGTTCCTCTATAACCGTTTTCACGACGGTCTATCCGGCGAGTGCACCTAATTTGACCAAATCTGCACCTAGTCTCTTTTACAGCATTTATGTTTATTTTATGAATTTATTTCAGTGTTTTAATCGATGATACTCTCTGATAATATGACAAAGCAGGCATATAAGCGATTAGTGCAACCCTGGCTCATAGCTACTAAGAAACACACTGAACCTAATTTGACCAAACCTGCACCTAATCTGCACCAAATGTGTACCAGATGGCCGTCGTGAAAACGGCTTATGGTGCTCCACTATGTGCACCGGTCCGATTGAAGGATTGACCGAAAGTGTCATTAGTTTCGATAGTGTCAGTAGTGTCAGCTGTGTCAGCGGTGTCGGCGCCGATCGCGACCTCTGACATTCGGCTATTGCATTAGCGTGCCGGGCCGGACCGGGCCGGGTCGGTGTGGGCTGAAAGCCGACCGGGCCGCCCATCAATCTGATGGGAACGGCTATTAGCGTGCGGATTTTCGACGGGCATCGTTTATCCGAGATGGAACATCCAATAGTTATGATGGATTGACGGTCATGTTTTGGTGACCCATGTATGATGCAAGGTGTTTTATTTGAATCACAACATGTTGTAAGCTTGGCAATATAAGACACGGTAGGTATCGTTGACGTTTCTCCTGGTTCACATACCAAAAGTTTGCCTTTGGCTGCACCCACTATTTGGCCCGTACTAATGTCGTCAAGTTTGACTGCTGACGATTATACAGGCGCTGATGCAACTGTGTGCACTGGCATCGGCATTGATTTACCCAAGGCGTTTACATATGAGCCGTATTTGTTTGTAGGTCCATCCAGCAATGCCATTCAATCCGCCCTACGTCTCTCTGTCGCAGTCATCTCCCTCTTCATTGGACATCTCTCCCCCCCCCTCTCTCTCTCTCTCTCTCTCCCTCTCCCTCTCCCTCTCCCTCTCCCTCTCCCTCTCCCTCTCCCTCTCCCTCTCCCTCTCCCTCTCCCTCTCCCTCTCCCTCTCCCTCTCCCTCTCCCTCTCCCTCTCCCTCTCTCTCTCTCTCTCCCTCTCTCCCTCCCTCCCTACCTCCCTCCCTTCCCTCTTCTCTCTCCCCACTGCTTGCGTCGATGGAGCGGAAGGGATTCATGCACCTGTCTGGTGGGTCGCGACCTTCCACGCATTTCTCCAGGGGCGTTACGCAGCTCAGCCTACCCAAACAAGGTAGCACCGTATCGATGATTCGCCGAACGGCTGTCCTGACTCCTGAGTCAGAGGCGCCCGGAGAACGACAGGCCCCGCTGCGTAACGCACAGGGGATGATAGATGAGACTGAGGTGGTCCAACGGTGACCCTACCAGAGGTCATTACACACCTGTGACCTGCAGTGACCGTGCTGACCTCGTCCGCTGCGAGTTTCGTCGCGTGCGGAGTGACACCGGTGCCGCCCTGCCCGACCCAGGCCCATGCAGTCTGCAATTGGGCTCAGCACCGACCAGCTGCGGCGCCTACCGCGCCCCTGGCGGTCGGAGCGCGAACTAAGCCAGCAGGTCTTGTGCTGCGCTCCGACCGGCGCCGTCAGTTGCTTGACACGCGTCCCGGGAGCTCGTAGGTCGTACCCAGTCCGCGGCACGCGCCCCACAGTCAGTCCCGCCGAGCCCGCAGCGATGGCGTCCGGCCTGGTCGAGAAGGTGGAGAAGTGGTCGGTTCACGAGGAGACCACCACTGAGAACGGCCACACCAAGTACAAGAAGGAGGAGGAGCGGACCACCGAGGAGACCAAGGGCGGCGAGACCAAGCGCAACACGGAGACGACGCGCGAGTTTAGTACCGCGCCGGCGGCGCCGAGCCGGGCCTGCATCGAGGACCGGAGCAGCGCGACCAGCAGCCCGGCGCCCGGCGCAGACGGCACCCCCGAGGACAAAAAGGATTCGTACATCCTCAGTGACATCGACGACAAGGAGAGCTTCTTCTGCACGCTCGGCAACCGCTGCCTGCTCGGCGACGCCAAGAAAAAAGGTATCGAGATTTAGTTTCTATTTGTTACACATTTGATATTTTGTTGTTTATCCGTGGCGTAAGTGCGGCCTGATGGCTGATGAAAACTGGGGATTGGGAGACTGGAGTTGTATACTACCATAGTACTACCGATATTACAGATATGGGATATCGGTACCGTCGTATCTTGGGTGATACGACGGTCCCTAAACCACAAACAGTAAACACTATTCTGGAAACCGTAATGACCAGTTTTGTCAGCCGATAGGTAAACGCTTGGTCGCCACAAACCAAAAAAGTGAAATCGCAGATCGTTGACTTCTAAGCGCCAAAAGATATTAGAATGGGCGCTAAATTTAAGGTGGGTTGATGGGTCATGCGCGAACTGAGAAATTAGACTCTGCTATTTTGGGCCTTCTACTGGGGTCCTGGGTTTTTGACATTTTTAACAATTTGGGCGAAACTGGGGGTTCGATTTAATGCGTTTTGGCTCATAACGATAAAGTCACAAGCAATAAGTATTCCATGTTTCAACACACTCACGCTTAAGCGCTTATACAAATCAGTTTCATTCCTTCCTTCTATCATTCCTTCTCAACTTCGGCCCTATACGAGGCTCAGTTCTTTTAATCAAACGCCTGGGTGGCGCCGAATAATCCCACTCGTTTGAGTTTTATTCCGCCCGGTTGCACGGTCCGCCGCCCCAGCTCTCTGCAGTCCCCAGTCCCTCCACACCTGAGGCGGGATTTGTCATACTCTGCAGACGGGTGGCGCCCAGCCGATTTCACCCACGCCAGGCGTTGTCTAGGGGATTTCGTGCACCCTGTCCCGCTGGATCAGCCTAAAGATGGGCGTGACGCGGACGATCTTCCTCTAGTGCTCACTCCTCCTGGCAGTCTGCCGAGGTGGGGCTGCACATCATATATCCGGTGGCCTTGACCCGATCTTGATTGTTGATGTTTGCCTCCGCAAGATTGCAGAATGATGTTCCTGAGCTTTTTCTATCGGTGCCCTGACGTGCATCAATGATACCTTCTGTGATTTTGATCTCTTCTCCTCCCTTGATAACTTGGAATACCATACCTTCGTATGGACGAAGCGACATTACACCTTTGGCATTATACCAAATACGGCCTTGTTCTTCCATTAGACTCGCGTTACACTAAGCGTGATTGCCCTTCATCAGCTATATTCCCCGTTCTTGTTCTACTTGCTCGGTCACGTTCAACTAATGGTAGTGCCCTGAACCAGCGGAATGGACACTCGACCCTGCACCATCCGTGGGCCGCCCACGGTGCAGAGCTTGGGCGCGTCTTTCCCTCACGTGCCGGCCACCCTGCAGGGCCCGCACCGCCATTGTCTGCCATCGCGCCGCTAATATTGAGCCGTTTGGGGTTACTAATTAGTCGATACAACGCCTGCTGTGGGTCAGCTCATTAGAAGGTGGCGGCTTATCGGCCGGCTCAAGCTGAACCGGGCTCTGATGACTGTTTAGACGGTTTGACTGTTTAGAACCGCGACCGTGTCTGATCTCGTGTCGGATTGTGGTTCAGGTTGTTACTCGAACTAATACACGGGCGGTTTTCATCCCGGAGAGGGCGGGACCAGCTTCTGAAGCCGTCAAGGTGTGAAACATCGCATTGATCGGTCAGGTTTGGTCAGGTCAGGTCAGAAAACTCCGACGTTCGATCGAACGCCAGTTTCTATCTCAGAATCCGTTCCCCACCTGGTCAGGGTAAGAGTCCTGCTTAGTCCTCTGCTCGAACCCTTTTCCAAGAGTTTAGACTCCACTCAGCCCCGGTTTGAACCCATCTCGGCCCCTGCTGCCCAGACCGTGCAGCAGGGGCGAGCCCGAGGTCGCGGCCTGGCCGGACGCGACATATAAGGGCATGGCGAGCCTCCAGCCGGCCGGCAGACGGCCTTTCTCCGACGCATCTCGGTGTCGGGACGGCGGGGCCTCTCGCTGGTCTAGCCATGCTCCTTTACGCTGGCAGCACTGGAGTGGAAAGACTTGCAATGAAACCTCGTTATATCGTCTGAACAGCACGTCCTTCCCTGCGCCTGCAGGTGTCTTTAAGACACCTCGCGGTCCAGCCTGAGCGTTGCATTGACCGGAGAGCGGAGACCGAGCGTGCCGTGAGGGCACGAGGTCACGGCGGCGTATGGGACGGCCAGGGTCGTCGCTCGTACGAGTCACGCCGTACGATTCAGCCTGGGCAGTGGGCACGTCTGTGAAGCTGTCTGCTGGCACGAGGAGGAAACTCTCCGAGTGGCGGACATCCCGTCCCGGCCTGGTCTCCAAGTGTTCTGGGCGGCTCAGCGGCCAACGGGCAGGCCCAACGGGCAGGCCCAACGTGCCCTTCAGCATGGCCTTATCACTTGGCTCGCATCCGTCCTCTTCTGGCCGAAACTGTTCGGCGTTATTTGGAGTGACATTTTGTGCAACGTTTCTGTTGAAATGGTTCGAAAGCTGCTTTCAGAGTTTCTCTTAGGCCGTAAGTTGACCTTATCTCATCCATTCTCCTTTGTACTTTCCCCTAGCGTGCCTGCTGTGATATGTCGGCTAATTTGCCTTCTGTTCTCGGAGGTTTGTGCGTGCCTGTCCGTATATCGTGCTCCGGCGATCCAAGCTGCCGCTCCGCCCTGTGTTAGCCGTTAGGGACCGCCGCTCTGCGGGCCGGCTGAACACATACGGACGGCTCCAATCTGATCAGGGATGAGCACGCTCTCTCGACAGGTCACGGAACAGGTCCGACACGAGCCGACGGCTCACGGACGTGGCGCCGCGGTCAACACAATCGGCCGAGCCCGATTGGCTATCGACCTGTTTAGGAAGCCGTGGCGGCGGCTTTACTCTGCGCTGGATTGGCCGCCGATTGGTTCAGAGCTCACGCTGTGGCCGATCACGGTAGCCGCCGGAAAAGGTCACGGAAGGCAGAATCTATCCGACTGGAAGATGAACGCTGTTGACTTGTTCTATGGTGGTGGAGAGGACCGGGAGCCGGGAGCTCTGTATGTCATAATTGTCGACCCCTACTTTACAATTTACTCAAGCTGATTAGGGTGAAATGCCCGTGTCCTATGTACGAGTATCACGTATCACGACATATATCGTATCGCAGACGCCTCTGTTGAGTCAACAGCTCCCAATGTGGGCCTCTGCTCACTGGGGCTAAGATCTGAGCTAAGCCTGACATGCCGTGTGGTGCGGCGCAGTAGCACCGATAATGTATATGATACGACACGTCTCAGCGGACGGTCAGGGTCGGTTCCATTCCAACACCGAGGCTGCGTGGCGGCGACATAAGCTGACTCACCGATAAGAAACGAGCTATATAAGGTGCGACTCTCGCGTGCCTGGAACAGCTGCGTGCCGAGAACAGCGGTGCTGATATAGGTTCGTGTTCAGTTGCGTGTGTCTTCCCGGAAAAGCAGGCGGTTGTATACCCTCGTAAACATGACAGTAGCCAGGTAATCTGCCATTCAAACGTGATGTATCCGTAAAAGAAAGCGTGTTCATTAACAAGGATGACGGTCACCGAGCGGCTAGCGAACCGGTTAATTTCTGGTTTTTACACTGTGCAGTTTAGGATGCTGTCATAACCTGTTGACTTTTGAGGCATTTGCTATGGATGAGTCCAGCTGTTTTGCCGTCCCGGCAGTGCTGGAGCCAACTTTGGGTGAAAAGACGACGCAAGATCCTTAAATTAAAAGCTTGTCCATCTTCTCTGCTGCCTTTTGATGACCCAGCCATGCTGCAGAAGTGCAGAGGTTTCTGGGACGGTGACCTTTTGCCGGCACCCCTGACCTCTGACCCGTGACCCCGCAGTTTGAGACAGGGCTGCGCCATACCATCGATCACGCAGTTGATTGCTGAATTATATAGATCGGTGGCGAGTAGGCTGTCTAGACAGCGGCCACCCCTTTTACCTCCCCGTCAGCAATCGATTCTGAATACCTGGCGACCTAAACTCAACCCCTCGCGGCAGTCTGGTTTGGCGACTCATATCACGCAAACGGTCCATTCGTGGCGTGTTTGGTTCACGGATATCGCTGTTAGGCTGATTGTGAGGCCGTGCCGCTGGAAAACTTTTTGAGGAACTGACAGACTACTTTATTTTGACCCTGAAATGGGAGGTATGGGTGACATCTCTCCATCGTTGAGAATAACGGAGAGTCACGGCACACGTCACCCGTCTGAGTAAATTAGGGGGAATTTGCATTTAATTGTTGGATAGCACTTTCGCCAACGAACCGTTCGTTATTAGATTGTAATTCCTCGAATTATTGAGAATGTGAAGCAATCTCATGGGAAAGTGGTTAGGATGAGATTAAATCATATTGTATGGGACGGGTTGACAGGCTCGCTAGGACGGGCTGATGGGCTCGGTGGGACAGGCTGGTGGGTGCGATGGGACGCCGGACGTTGGTTTGCACTCGTGGCTCTGCCGTAATCTGATCTCACACCCCTGACCTTCTCCAACCGGGAAAGGGCATCTTGTCCTCACACGGTGCCCAGTTTGTCCCTGGGAGGTCATTATGAGGTCAGCGGGACAAAGGTCGGACCCTGTTCTGACAAAACTCTAGCAGCGTAGGCGCCAAATAGTGGCATGTGTGAAAGAGCACGGTGATTTATATCTAATGGAGCCGCAGCTTGACATTGTGGCCGAAAAAAATGGCATCAATCGGCATGCAATGCTCATGGATGTTGAAAGACACAGACTTTGCTCCTGATTGGTCAAAGCTGGTGCGGCATGGCATTGTATAGTCATGTGTTTGCTTGTAGCAAATCATTTTATGAATGTTCTTCAGTGATTAACCTGCTTATGAAGATCACGAACCTGCCTATTTGGTGGTCAAAAGAATACATTAACGACGAGATTGTCTACGTGTTACTAGTAGATTGCGCATTGGTGAATCTTTTAGAACGCCATTAATATACCTAACATTTAGAAAATACAGTGCATGTATTTTTGCGATTTAACGTCAGTTTTGTGTTACGGTGACTGCCAGTTTCGCCAAAACCGGCACTAATTGTATGCCCATGCACCATAAGTGTTTAGTTGCGAGGTCTGAGAATGTCGTGTCTGAAAGCGGGCACCTTTGGTTTTGCAGGAGTTCGGAGGTGGTTAGAGGCGAGCTTTGGAGGAGAGTTGAGGAGACGCGAGAAGCCACTGAAACAGAGCGAACGATTAGTAGGCTAATTAAGTAAGCAGAGTGACTGGAGCGTACCGGAAGTGTGGCGTTTTCGAAGTAAGTTGGAGGAAGCACGAGTTGCGCGATGCGGAGAAGCTTTGAGGAATTTGGAGAAGCCACTGAGACGTTTGGAGGAGCCTGGAGGAGCCTCACCGAGGTTTGATGAGTCAGTATTGACATGAGTGATTTGCGGTTTTACCAATCAAAACTAAATCATAACACCTTTTTAGAAGAAAAAAAAAACGGGCAAAGGAACGGGCACTTTTATGGATGACGAAAAGCATCGGCTGATAATTTGCCAAATGTGTCTGTTGTATTGCACCTTTGCGTGTCAAATGATTCCAAAGAAACTAATTGTTTGCTTCAGAAAATCTCAGATCACAAGGCACAAAAGCTCAGAAGATTGTGCAGGATAGGTATATGTTGAAATGTAGTTACAGCAAATTTTGATTAATGTTAACGTCGACAACTATGTACAAGTAACGAATGATTGAACAAGCCCAGGCTGGTGTGTATTACCCTTTCCTTCTCGGAGTTCTTCTGGATTTGCCACCTATTGTACATAACTGATGCTAAATTTTCCACATTAATCCCATGCAAATTCCGGATCGTTTCGGTGTCGGCCGGTGCCACGCAAACGCCACCATAACTAACATGATTGCCCTTGTTTACCTGCATTATAGCGCCTGAGTGTCATGATTGGTCGGTCCAAATAGCTGCTGTTGGCCAATCGGTCGCCGCAATCAGCATTCAGCCGCGGGGTTTTCTGTCGGAAGAGTGTCGAACTGTATGGAACGGCTGCAATTTCCTGGGGGAATTGGAGCAGTTTCCCGTGTTTAGCCGCGCCTCCGGGATAATACCGAGGCGTCGTTAGGTAAACACCCCCGGAAGGCTGCCATTTTCACGAAATAACACGGCATGGTTGGACCGGCCGGACTGGCGAAATGTTGCGGTTGTCTCTGCCGGCGGGGATGGTGGCGGTGGGACCCTCCCATCGCTCGTCCCGTCGGGCTAGAGCATGGCAGTGCTGACGATATCAGACGGCGCGGCGTGTTGCAGAGTTTTAGTTTTTTTTTTCGTGTTGTACCCAGTCTGGATAGTGGGGGTCGGGAAGCAGGGGGACTTGTATTCAGTACCTGCAAACCTGAGCCGTTCTGACTTCAACGTAACCTCATCTGGTTTAGTCAAATTCCATCTGATCCTGCACCAGTCTCAACGCCAACCAACCTCAGCCAGCCCATGCCATCTGGTTATGTGTCTGACTTCCGTTTGACCTCGCTCGGGCCGCCCCGAGGTCACCAGGCGCCCTCTGAGGTGACCGTTCGGCCCTCTTACCCGCCGTATCCCCTGTGACCTCTCTGTTCAGCTCCGCGCCTCTGTCCCTCTGTACCTATCTGTCCCTGTCCATCCATTCCGGGAGATGCCGCTCTGAAATAGGCGACGTTCGCGGCGCGCGCGCTCCATATTTGCCACAGTGCGCCACTCTCCCGGCGCGCGGCGACAAACGACGCCCGTGTCGGAGTGTCGCCGCCGGCGCGGCAGAGACGAGAGCGGCGCGGCGCCGTGGCGCAACTGCCACCTGTTCGGCTTGTACCGCGGCCCGTCAGTTCCCGTTCTCAGGGACATGACTGGGCCACAGGTGCCGACTCCGGGCGGCTGCATAACAATGTCCCCGCTGCAGCGGCCGATTTGTCCCCGGCGTGACGTCATGCTAACGGTGCTGGAATACTATGAGGGCGTTCTGATCCCGGATGAGTCAGATCTCTCACAGGTGCGGTGCGGCAGAGTGATGGCGGGCGGGCGGACCTCGGCGGGGCGGGGGCGGGGGCGGAGCTGAGGTGACCGCCGCCCGCCCCGCCCTCTCCACCGACTCTCTGCCGCCCCTGCACGGTGACTCAGTCCCCTGTAACAAACACTGAACACGGCCGGGGACCGGGGGTCGGCCTACACCGCGCCGCACCCCAGGCTCAGGTGTCGGTCCAGGGGAGCGAGATAGCGCTGGACGCAGACCCAGCCGTGTTCCCACTCCCCATCCGCGACATCCGCACTGACCTCCTCTGTGACGTCTGCTCAGACCTCTGAGAGAGGCTACTTCTGCTCTAAGCACTGCGCTGACCGCTGAGGGAGATGACCTCTACTCTGGCTGCTGCGGTGACCTGTGCGCTGACCTCTGCTTTGACCTCTGAGAGGTGACCTCTGCTCTGACCCCTGTCGCCGACGGCTCTAGTCGCCCGGTCTGCTCCGGGAAGGTGATATCGACTGACCACGTCACCGGGGGGCGTCGACGGTCTGCAATCGCCGGGCCGTATCGACCTGGCCCAGTTTAACAGGTGTGGCACCCGGTACACAGAACCGGTGCACGAAATTAGAGTATCTGCATTCTGCATGCTACTGATTCGAACGTGCTTAGTTCGAGCAAAGCGAGTGATCACCGGGAGTTACGGAAGATGTTCTTACTCGGTGTGGGACTCGCTTTATGATGCTGGCACCTGGCAGTTCTGAGGTCCCTCGTTTTGCACATGCCACCTTTTCTACGGAGGGGGGGGGGAGGGCGTGTCTGATTTTGGGGAAGGGAAATTGTCCATGTTTAGGGGCGGAATGAGGGTCCGCTGATATGTGTGTGGGGGGGGGGGGGGAGTGAGGTGTGTGTCCGTTTTGGGGATGGTGGAGGGTTCAGTCCGTTTCATGGGGACGGGAAGGGCTATGGTGGCCGGGCACCCAGCTGCGCATTTCACACAGTGAACAAGCGTGATAGCTGGGGGGAGGGGGCATCTGCGTCGAGAGGGGCTCCGTTGACTGTTTTCACAAGCGATAAATGCGATAGTGTTAAAGGGACCCTCCCACCTTAACATTAGATTTGAGTTGAGATAGCCAAAATGGGGTCCCTGGCTCACAAGTACCGGTTTCGGCACTCACAACATCGAGAAATGCCTTAAATCAGAAATATTGAATTTCAAAATTGCAGCATTTTGATTCAGAGGGGCTAATGCTTAGGAATACCCCTCTGAATGTGTGACGTCAGCGCAGATATCTAACGATTTTTAAATGTTTGACTAAAACGTTTTGTAGCACGCGGTGGTATATGCTATTTGCGCGCAACATCTGCCGCAAACGCCGCACTTCTAAAATAAAGTCGCTAGAAACAGCGGAGATCCCAAAAAAGTAAACAAAAGTAAAAGTCTAATATCTTGAAAACCGGTGAATATTTTTTCGTTGAAATTTGGTAGATATTCGTTTTCGCTCTTTGTGAACCGAGCGACATCACTTTCATGCCAATTCATAAACTTTTTTGAAGGTGGGAGGGTCCCTTTAATGCGCGTGTTGAACATTGTGCGCTGATATAGATTTTGCAACAGTGATTGGTTAACAGGTTGATATATTTTAGGGCCTTGGGTTAATCGATGCCACTGCATTTCGCAAGACACGGACTCAGTGCTGTACCTTTCATTATCGCAATTCTAGCTACTCGGGGTCATATAACTCGCATTAAAAAGGCCACGGCGTCCCTTCCAGCAGACCGGGTGACATGGCCCGGTGAGCCGTTCCGCTTCTGGACTATCATCCTGCGGTGTTTGTTTGTGTTTGAGTCACGGGTCGCTGCACGGAGGGCAGAGTCGGGAGCGTCAGAACGGCCGACGGTTCACGGGTCCCGCTGCCACTGCTGTCACCTAATCTGTGCCACACCGAGGAGCCCAGCAACTATAAGTGCGAGGGACGAGGAAGATTGTAACTGCCTCACAGAGCCCAGCGATTTCGGAGCTGAAGCAGTGTCAGCCCGCTGCCACTGTATCTGGTCACCTCAGACCAGTGCCGTCCAGTGGCCAGCCATCAGAAGGTGTGTCACTGCCCGCTGGGGGCCTGTCGCGGCCGTCTGCGGTGTGTCGGGGGTGTCGGCGCCGGCGCCCGGCGCCAGTTTCGGGTCCGCCACCGTCCCCACTGGCCCGGGCCAGTCACATTCTCCGAGTGTGAGCTCACACCATGATGTCACGGCCGGCCGCAGCGTCCCAGTCCGCCGGCCCTCTGCGCCTCCCGGGCTGCTGCAGCTCTCAGGAGGGGCGAGACGCAGCTCTCAGGAGGGGTGAGATGCAGCTCTCAGGAGGGGTGAGATACAGCAGAAGGGGTGAGGCGCAGGACTTAGGAGTAGCGAGATGCAGCTCTAAGAGGGGCTGTAGTTTATTTTAGTGTATAGTTTATTATGATGGGTTGTAGTTGTCTCAGAAGGACAATCTACAGATCTGAAAGTAAAGGAGGAGCGAGGTGCCGTTCTCAAGAGTAGGAAGAGTATCTATCTCGCCCTTAGTCCCTAGCAGCTCTCAGGGCTGTGGTTTTGAGCCTTGAGGAGGGGCTGCTGCAGCCCTGATAGCGACGAGGTGAGGTGGCGCCTAGACCGCCTGTTATGTAGTCGCCAAGGCTCAACTTCCTTTGCTCTTTGAACGCTTGCTCGCATTGTTGTTCCCTTTTAGTTGCATTGTATTCTGGGTCCATGAAGCCTGTATTTTGCAGCCTGATACAACTACAAGGTCAAGTGCAGCTAGTTGATGTTTTCATTCCAAATGAGCATGTGTAAGCGCGCCCTCCGAATCGTTCGTGCTCCACCGCACTTCAAGGAGCTTCCTGAGTGTGACGCACTGCAGACAGTGGAGGGCGAAAGTCCTCTCAGTGCTGTGTAATTTTCATAGAGCTGTGGTGGGTCGCTCCTGGAATGGCTCCTCCTGAAGTCGCCTATCGTCTGTCTTTACTGTTGACCACTGACCAGCTAAGTGACGGCAATATTTCGACAGCATTTCGCAAGATGCAGCGAAGCGGCTGAAATGCAGGCTGAAGGTTATCACGATTCTTAAACATGCTTCCGAGGTGGTGATGATGAGCATCACTGGGATTTTTCTCGCCCGCCGACTTTTTAATTCCTCCGGCCGGTGATGCCTCTCGCTTAGGAGCCTTGAAACGCGATTTGCTGCTCACCGTCCATTAAAGCTTATTGATGCTATCGGACGGTGGATTTTTTAGAAGAGCTTGGACAGTGCGTATTCTACAAGATGTAAGCTGAATAAAGAATGATGAATATGCTAGGCACTTCTGCGATTTGCGCACTTGTGTCAAGCGATTACTTTAGACAGTCTGACTTGAGCAAGATGAAATCAACCCACCTCGCCGTCCGCTGGCCCGGAAAGGCGACTGAAGCCGAGTCTGATTGTCCAGACAGATACCAGCGGACATTCCCTGACTATTTTACATACAATTCCGGCTATCTTTTGCCGATGAGAAATCCCTCGGAGCCGATCGACCGTCCTCGTGCGCAGCGGCGAGCGTATCACCTTTTTTAGCAGCGTCACAGCTAGCATGGCCACAGAGCGGCCTCGAGGTGGCTTGCCTGAGCTCCCCCTCTAGTGGCGGGGCTGTGGGCTGCTGTGGGCCGTCCCCGGTAGTGCCGAGGTCAGGTCGGGTGGCTGTGCGCCGCGTCAGCCGTTTTACCACACTGCGGCTGACTGTATGTCTATTGTCCGAGGGTGCTGTTTTGGGCGGTAGTTGAGCGGGCTCAGCAGCTGCCGCAGCTTCACAGCATAGCGAGCAGTTCGGAGGCGACTCTGAGCCAGCGTGGGTGGCTTCTGAGTCGGCTGAGATCCCGGGCGCGCCTTGCGCCGCCAGGGAGGCGCGTCTGCTAAACGGCGTGTCAACGCCGACCGGCCGCTCCACCCTCCCGGCACGGCGGCTCCGCCCGCGAGCAGGCCCTCGGCCAGCCCCCGTCTCAGAGGCCGCCACCGACGGTGAAAGATGCGCCGACAGCTGGTGACGTCACTGGCTACGAGTGACGTCATTTGTGGTCGCAGACGTATCCAAGGTGACATGGTGTAAACCGCGCCTCTCCCAGGTGGCCAGCTGGTGGCTCCTGCTCGGCTACTAGAGCTGTGTGGTTTATTGTTTACCACCAGATGAAACCATCGTCCACCCATCCGAGGATCCGTGTTGCCGTCTGCGCTCGTGATGGCGCGCCCGGTAGTTGCTCGTGGGTGACGCCATCTCTCGGCAGTCTGAGCTCGGTCTGTTTGTAGATATAAAACTTTATCGGAATTCACTGGGATTGTATTGCGTATGCAAGTCCAAATATTTCGGCCAATATTGTTTGGCCTTGGTCACTGGACAACTAGAATAACCCTATGAATAACCCTAGGGTTATTCTAGTTGTCCAGTGACCAAGGCCAAACAATATTGCCCGAAATATTTGGACTTGCATACGCAATACAATCCCAGTGAATTCCGATAAAGTTTTATATCTACAAACATAAACCTGGGAAAAAATATGACTCTAAAACAGCACATATCGGTCTGTTTACTGAGAGTGCAGCAGGTGGCCGCTGACTGGCGTCAGACGTCCGTCAGTGCGCTCAGCTCAGCTCAGCTCAGCTCAGCTCACCTCAGCTCAGCTCAGCCCGGCGGTCTGAGCTGAGCGGGACCCACAGCGAAGCCGCGCGGCGCGGGGAGAGACGAGATAGGAGATGCAAGGACGGCTGATGCCACCGCAGTTGCATGTTTTCGCTCGTTGTTTACCGAGCAGCGCCGTCGTCGCCGGTGGTCCGACGTCCGCCACGTCGATCGTCGTAAAGATCACGTCATCATCGATGAGCTAAACGTGGTGATAGTGGCCGCTTTGTTTTGACTAGCTATGATTTAGTGCCTACTGGTTGACTGTGGAAGTGGAGAAGGAGACGATAGCGCTTCTTTGGTTACCGTTTATGGAGTGTTCGCAGAATGGGTGCCGGGTGGTATTCCTAGTACTAACACTTTTCAGCGAGGCAACATGAAGAAAGTTCGGGGTAATATTGGTCCGGAAGCTTTAGTTGTCGTATCTTGAATGCTGGAAGTGATAGGGGGATGAGTATCGTCGTTGTATCAACTGATAAGCTGCTAATAACGACAGCTGCTGCATGCCCATTGCCCAGGCCCTCAGATTTTCCATTACGGATGCCGGACTTGCCGACTGATCCGGCCCAGGCTGGAGACGGTCAGATTGCACTGATTCACTGTTGCTTCCCTGCTATCTCTGCCCTTCGCCACATCCCTTTTCCGCTACCAGTATCGCACCGGCGTCTCACCACTGCGCTCCTTGTGTCCTCAGGCACGAAGAAGATGGAGTACAAGACGCGCCAGTGGCACGAGAAGTGTTTCGCGTGCTGCGTGTGCCAGACGCCGATTGGCACCAAGTCGTTCATCCCTCGCGAGCAGGAGATCTACTGCACGGGCTGCTACGAGGAGAAGTTCGCCACCCGTTGCATCAAGTGCGACAAGGTCAGTCGAGGCGCGAGAGTGGGGCTCATCGGACTGTTAAGTTCGGTGTCGATAAGTGTCGATAAGGCTTAGATGAGAAAGGGTAGGGTAGGCAATAGGCATGAAACTAGCGATGTTTTTGAAATGCATACAGGCATGCCCACCTGCCGTTCCAGTGCGGCTTTAAGCGCGCCGCGTTGTTTTCGGCGAGCTCTAGTACGTTGTTTTTACGCTGGCTCTGGTCGTCTGATCGGCCTTCAGACCAGATGCAGTATGCATAGTGCATTAATCGTCCCGGCCAGCCTGGCCGGTGCCCCGCGTGTCTCCTGTTTTGATCAGAGGTCCCCGGTGCCGTGTGTGACGGTATGATGTCCCCACTAACCGCCCGGTGTGCGGCCGATCCTATCGGAGACACAGTCCACGCGGCGTGCTGGCCTGTTTTGATACTGCTCTCAAAAACAGACCTATTCGTCCAGTAGAATACCAATGTCCAAAGATGTATACCGTGCGAAGTCTGAGGATGCTTACCAGTGCCGTGTTTGCCCCCTTGCCTTCAATGATAGCTTGCCAGTGTCTAGACGCGTCTTATCATGCAGAACGGTTGCATCATGTTTGCATAGGCATTAATAATCAGTACACTTTTATAAATCATAGCAGATGTATTGAGGACTATAGTCCATTTTTTTTCAAAAGGCTCATGGCCCGAAGCATTATTTTGGAGTTGGCACGTGCGAGACGCTAGAAGATAACGCAAGCTGAGATGAATTTCTCGGCCATTTTTGAAAGATAAGCACAGTGCAACGGAGCAAGTTGTTCAATTCGATAGGCGTTATCACAAGTGTATTCGCGGCCATTGGGGCGACGTAAGAAAAGAAGAAAACAACTGGCCCCAAGAACTTTAAATTATCAAATAGCATGCACCTTTTCCTTGATATGTAGAGAATTTATCATTAATTGTTAGAGAAAATTGCATTTAAAATCTTCCATTTATGCTTTTTTCATCGTTTGCACAGTATGTTCTTTTACTAAGCTAGAAACACTAATTAGAAATAGTTCCCGCATCATCAAGAACAATAGGGAAGGCTTGAAGTGAATACAATAATCTAAACGGTTTTGTAATCCATGAGAAGACACTTCTAAAATTGCCAGTAGAAATATTAAAGGCAAAAGTTCAACTTTTTCACAAGACGGATGGCTATTAACCTATTCAACGTGTGACAACCCAGCCGGTATTTCGTCGCCTACAGCCCAGCTTTCCTTAGTGACCGATAGAGGCGCTGCTATCGATGTCCGCCCGTGCCGCCTAACGTTAGCTTATAAATCGTGTCATATTGCAGAATGTTAGTAAATTCATATATTTGAGCGGTTGAGCCATTCTGTTGAATTTGCATGCTAATCTAACGTCACTCCTAGATTAACCTTGATTCCACAGCCAGGCCATCACTTGAGAAATAACAAGCGGCAAATCCTTAAATAATCAAGACAGAACAATATTTTTTTGCTACAAGGCTCTGTCGGGCGCCAGAATTCTGAACGGCAGGCTCACTCATCATGCCATTGTTAGCTGCTGAAGCTGGTGACGTTCCACATTGTTGTCTTACATTGTGTTCTCGTATGCTACGTACAAACTTCAGTAGTCTTTTTATGAGTCTTTCCAGATTTAGTAGGCGCATACCCGACTTCTTCCCAATGCAGGAATCGATCGATCAACATTGTACTAGATCGGCAGATATGCTGGCTCATGTTTCTTTTTGTACTCAACAGAAATAAACGTAAAACAAAATGCCAATCCGTGTGTTACTTTTGTAGGTCTGCAAACAAGTCATCCACGTAATCATCTGAATCATTTGTTTAGTGCCTATGGCTAGACCCCGTGTGGAAGCATTTTCGATTCACAGTTCCTCATTATGAGTCGTATATGTATATACTTCTCTCAAAACTATCGCAAATCAGAGACCAGCCGACCAGTCTGATTTCGAAACGTGCCAAGCCGGTGTTCGTTGAATTCTGTCAAAACCATCACTTTGCACGTGATAATTCTAAAATCGATTTTCGGGCCGTGCGCCTTTTGAAATAAAATGGACTTTAAGCGTATTTGATGTGTACTTACGAGCTACAGTACTTATGAATGAGCTAGCAATCGTCGATGCACCATGACTGATCGTATCACTTCTAATGCCCCTCCCTGTTGAGGCTGGATTATACGCAGCCACACTCTTCCAGTCACACACCGGGTCCGGTCCTGACCTGACCCACGTCTGACCCCCCCCCCCCCCCCTGTCCCCCAGATCATCACCACTGGCGGTGTGACCTACAAGCAGCAGCCGTGGCACCGTGAGTGCTTCACCTGCACCAACTGCAACACCAGCCTGGCCGGCCAGCGATTCACCAGTCGTGACGAGAAGCCCTACTGCGCCGACTGCTTCGGCGAGCTGTTTGCCAAGCGGTGCACCGCCTGCTCCAAGCCCATCACCGGTACGTAACGCCCTCGGGGGCCGTTAGGGGAGGGATGGGAGTGGTTAGACGTTTTAGGATTTTCCTAAGATTTGGTTATATCAGCATGCCGTAGATCATATGCAAGTATCCCATGACATTTGCGAGACGTTCCAACTATTCAAATTTTATTGGTTGTTATCGGTTTGGTCGTGCACCTCCGTATATGGAGGTCTACACTCATACAGAGTTCTATGGTTTGTCGATATTCAGTGATGCCTGCTTTGATCTCAGCTCGGCGTTGCTCCCTGCTATTTTGTTTGTTTTGTTGGGTTAGGCCCTTTCGGTCCATTTAGACCATTTCAGAGCCGGAAGGATGATAGGAATTAGGGGGAGACATTGGTCTGGGCAGGCACCCTAGTGAGTCACCGGGGCTGAGCCCATCCCGGAAGACAGGCCGACCAGCCCCAAGGTACTCACTGCACCCGGCTACGGGGTGCGCTCCCTCGGGAGCAGCGGTGCCGCTCCAAGGGAGCAGCCCGCATGAGATAAAGTTGCCTGTCCAGCCCGGAGGGGGGTTGCGGCGTGGAGGAGAAAGATTTCCGTATCCTGAGGATAGAAGCATGGAACGGTTGCTCCCTGCTATTTTTTGTTTGTTTTGTTGGGTTAGGCCCTTTCGGTCGACAAGACCATTGCAGAGCCGGAAGGATGATAGGAATTAGGGGGAGACATTGGTCTGGGCAGGCACCCTAGTGAGTCGCCGGGGCTGAGCCCGTCCAGAGGACAGGCCACCCAGCCCCAAGGCACTCACTGCACCCGGCTACGGGGTGCGCTCCCTCGGGAGCAGCGGTGCCGCTCCAAGGGAGCAGCCCGCATGAGATAAAGTTGCCTGTCCAGCCCGGAGGGGGGTTGCGGCATGGAGGAGAAGGATTTCTGTATCCTGAGGATGGAAGCATGGAACGGTGCTCCCTGCTATCCGTTGCTCTGCGCCGTATGTCTGACCGCGCCGTGTCTGTGTGTCCGTCCGCAGGTATTGGTGGCACCCGGTTCATCTCGTTCGAGGACCGGCACTGGCACAACGACTGCTTCATCTGCGCCAGCTGCAGCAATTCGCTGGTCGGAAAGGGCTTCATCACCGACGGCTCGGATATCCTCTGCCCCGAGTGCGCCAAGCAGCGGCTAATGTGAGCTGCTGACACCTGGCGGGCGCGGCCAGAAGCTGAAGTTGCGCCGACGGGCGCGTGGGGGCTGAGGTGTGCCGAGCCGGGCCGAGCGCTGATGGAGGCTCGGAAAGTGTGACACTTCTATCTTTCTCTATTTTGTGTTGGTAGACATTTGCGCGAGTGAGTGGTGCGCGGAGTGAGTGGTTAGGCGTGCAATATCATGAATTTTATACATGGGTGCTAGGACGTGACACGAAGAGACACACGGTGAGCGGGCGTGCTGTGGCGGGCCACCCGGCCCTGCCCGCGCCGCCCACCGCTGCACACGGCACACACTAGTCACAGCACACACCCCACTGACGCCGCACACAGACAGACACACGGAGCACAGACAGAGTGTCACGTCCCGGCCGAGCGCGCCGGCCGGTCGACAGGAGAGAGTCCGAGAGCGCGCGCGAGAGGGAGGGAGAAGAGTGGCGCGCAGAGCGCTGACCGAGCGGACGACGAGTGAGAGAGAGTGGAGCGCAGCGGTCCGCCAGACGGCGGGCAGAGCCGCGCCAGCCACCGATTGACTAACCCGTCTCCATTAACCCGTAGTCGGGCCGGTGGGGGCGGCGGCGTCCTCGTAGTGGGAGCGCCCGCCCCCGCCGCCGTCCCGTCGCCCGTCGCCGCCGCCGCTGCCGCCGACACGGCAGCGGAGAGCGCGCGCGTGCGTGATATATGCTGAACCTGCTAGTCGGCTGTCGCTTGACTCGATTGCGTTTTACCCGTAGGGATCATGATGATTTGAGATGTTGTATTTATTTCCTGCGCGTGCCGCCTCCGAGGGCGAGTGTTACAGGCCTGTATATAGAAGAACGAGCGCTGCGGCGGCACGCGAGACATGCCTTACAGCCTGGACTCGGGGCCTTACTGTCTCAAGGCTACTGGCGTATGGGTCAGAAAGAACAGTATATATTTCCTTCCACCGTAACAAGGCCTTCCTTTCCACCCATACATGTAACTTCAGTTGACCCGAGCGTACACAGTAACCTATCAGTCTGCTGGCCGGGCTGCGCGGATCTTCCGGGACCCCTCTGGAAGGCCAGGGGGGCAGTGGCCCCTCCGGCCACCGAGGCGTCTCCGGGGGACCCCGGCTCCACCTGCAGAGTTCCAAATTCGAGCCAGTATCCGCCTTTAGATTATTTCCCAAGTTTTTTGTTCCTTTGTCCCCTCGAGGAGTGTTGTTCTATCGACTCCCTGCCGTCCTGTTCAAGAGTTCTCCTCGAATGTCATGTGGGTAGTTATTTTTATTTTTGAACTTTCACCATCTTTTATGTATGTTGGCTGTTGTTAATATTTCGCTTGTGGAAGGAAATAAACGCTTGATTAACCATTGTCTGCCACTTTTGGTAGGTGTATTCGCGCGACACAAACACCGAATTACACCTGACGGAAAAAACGAGCAGGAAAACCGAAACGAACTAAACACTGACGCAAAATTTGCTACAAGGCGGTATTATTGTGTCCATCACAATCAGTTTCACTCATTCAAGTGCCGACCAACACTCCTGGCATAAATGAGATCCGACGGATAGTGTTGACAGATATTGCACATAATTATTGTCTCAGGCATAGAAGTCACAAACCTCACATTATGACGGTAGACGAACAGCCAGGCAAAGTATTGGGTGCTACCATCAGTCAGCCTTCCATCGCCAGCTTTTACATACGATTTTCAGTACCTAATTGGTTAGTGCTAAGAAGTACACTGGTATGATATTCATTGTTCAGCCTGAATCTGTTAGCCGGCTCTCACATGACTGTCAAGTGTCAACTGTTGAAGACCGGCACAAGCACACGTCCTCTGTATCACCACCAGATGGCTCATTCGCTGCCAGCTCCGGCAGTGAATATCAGCCCACGTCTCTCAATCACAGTGTCTCCTCCCAAGCGGCCCTCTTATTTATCGTCAGGACGCACCAGTCCTTGTCCTCAGCATCTCAAAGCCCTGTTCTGGACTGGACGGTCACGATCCGGCGTGAGTAGCTCCTCAGGAGCGGGCTCACATGTGCTGGGGAGACCGCTGGGTGGCCTGTTCCTCGTCACGGGGTCAGCCGTGGCGGCGTATCACACGGTCGCCGCCCTGGGCCGCACCCATCTCACCCCTGTTTTATCATTCGGCTCTGAAATTGTCTTAATTAGACTCAACAAAACAAAGAACCATCACAGTCGTCACAATTTGCTGGGAGGCCTCCCCACCACCGTAGCAGTTCTCGGAACCCTCTGGGGTCACATATTTAGCCAGCTTAGCCGTTCACTCGGACTTTCCAAGACATATAATTACTACAGAGGTCCGCTGTAGCGAGGGGATTTAGAAAAGAAGAAGAAAGAGAGGATAATAACTGCTTCCTTGCGGGTAATCAAACGCCTTCTTTGCGGTTGATCCAGCACCGCGGTCCACTGTCGTTCAGCTGGTTGTAGAGGAACAGAGCTATTTGCTGCTGGAATGAACTCGATAGTTGAACTGGTAGAACAGGGGAGCTTGAGAGTCTTGGAAAAGATCCCGAGATAGATCTAGAGAGAGATCCAGATAGTGATGAGATCCTGAGATAGATGTAGATATAGATCCACCTGATAGAGATCTTGAGATGGTGTTGAGATCCACCTGAGGGAGATGTCTAGAGATCCACCTTGCATACAAATACATCTGATGGAAGATGCTTTTTAATTTAGAGGCTTGATGATTCTGTTCATTGTATAGACCATGATGCACGAGATGCTTCTTCACTGCTCGGATTAGGGATAGAGGTATCCGATCAGCTGGGTTTGCGGCACAGTTGGGCAGGTGAAGGACAGGGCATTCGAAGTCCCGATGACCACTGCCAAACATATGGGTGGTAATTACATTGATAAATTGAATGTGATCATTCGTCCAGTCACCCATTCCTATATCACTGGCCTTCCCATTAAGAAAATTGCCCACTTAATTCGTATTAGCGTTGCTAGTTTTAAGTTGCCCTCGAGATTAATTAGTTTGACTGTCCTAACTGAGCTTCGCTAAACTCCCATCGGCCTTATCCTAAGATTCATCCTTTACCATTCTCACTCTCATCCTCTCTCTACGTTCGTTCGTCATATATTCACCCCAAATTTATTTAGCGCCCCTCGAATTCCCTCCGATGGCGTTAGGTGCCTGACTAATAGCGATCTCCCCGGCGAGATAAATGTCTCTTTCCGAAATTCATATGCATGCTCCGCTAACCGGCGACAAAGATACTTACCGCAGGGCCGTCCAGAATAATTGCATAAATATCCACCCTACTAATTTATGGGATTCACTACACGACCGATAGACTTATGGTACACACATACACGATTTATATCCGACTTATCTCTCTACCGGGAGAGATTACCTATGCCCTCTTCCGGTCCGCGTGTAACATTCCCGTTCACGACCCAGGGACCCTAGTTCATATCCTGGAACTATCCTTAACCATGGGATTTACTATTCAAGGCCTTACGTGTCCTGGAGTACATTCTTCCCTCCCCTGAGGCTGTCCAGTACCGATTAGAGTACCTTTACGAAATAAGTATGAGGACTTATCCGGGACACTACGGCTCGCCTTATCCGCCCTTTGGGTGACTCACCCCTGACCTTCGGCTTCTTGCCTTTGGCATAACTTACTCTCCACTGCATACTGTGCCAATCTTCCCCTTCCCCCCTGCCGTAGAAACCTCTCACTGCCTTCTCACCCAGTGTTACCTAAGCGGGAAAATTAACAGTGGCCGGTACCACTGGCGGAAAACGTGCATATGCCCTGCGTACGTGACGGTGTGTCCCTCTTATTATTCCGGTCTGGACGTGGGTTTCGAGAAGTGCATCTGTGTCTCATACAGTCATGCTGGTAAACGTTACGCCATAGGAGGCGGGCAAACAAGCCGTCTGTGCCTCACAATGCCCTGTGCCAATATTGTTGGAGTAATTATTGGCGCTAACTCGCAAGAACGCGAATAGCAGAAACGCATAATTTAACCAAATCTAATCGTAATCTCAAGTCCTAATTGCTGCTACACGCGTGAACCTTATCATCAGTTCTCGTATACAATCCTAGCAGACCTTGAACCGCTCTTGATTTAATCAGACATATGATCTAGAACCAATTAACACGCATCGATCTGCCGTCTGGTTGTGATCCACCGTACCATAGTGAATTACTGAATGCTCAAACGGAAATGCCTCCTTGAAACTCGTTCGATAGCTTCTGATGGGCTACTAGTTACCTAAACAAATTATCTTTATAGAGTGCCAGAATATTGTCATAGGGTCCCTAGCCTTTCATAGGGAATCTAATTTAAATCATCCTATTAGCAGTAAACAATGCGCATCAAACGAAGTGCAGTCCTAGATATCATATAGCATATCATATTTAACTGTCTACGTTCTTATCCCGTTGCAACTTTCCGCAACTAACCAGACTCCTATACGTGACCTTCACCTACCGCCCGCGCCCCAATTACGGCTAACCCACTGCCCCTGTTGTGGCTGCTTCTCGCGCCCTCTGGCGGCTCAACGCCCGTGTCGGGAACGACGATTACGACGGCCGCCGGCCGGCGCAGTGGCGCAGCCAGGGGGGGGTCAGAGGGTCAGCTGACCCCCCCGAAATTTTTGTCAGGGGCCCGCTCGAGAGAGAGAGAGAGAGAGAGAGAGAGAGAGAGAGAGAGAGAGAGAGAGAGAGAGAGAGAGAGAGAGAGAGAGAGAGAGAGAGAGAGAGAGAGAGAGAGAGAGAGAGAGAGAGAGAGAGAGAGAGAGAGAGAGAGAGGAGAGAGAGAGAGAGGAGAGAGAGAGAGAGGTCCTAATCTAATCGGACGAGCCCGCTTCGAGAAATGCCCACTGCGACACCTCGGGTGAGGGGTCGGCCTGGGGCCCCAGGTGGACAGGGCCCGGGCCCCGGGTGGATGGAGCCCGGGCCCCCAGGAGAACGGGCCCGGCCCCCTGGGTGGATGGGACCCGGGCCCCCTGTAGATGGGTCCGGGCCCCGGGTGGATAGGGCCCGGGCCCCCCGGTGGATGGGGCCGGGCCCCCCGGTGGATGGATCCGAGCCACCGGGAGAACGGGCCCCGGGTGGACGGGGCCCGGACCCCCGGGTCCCGCGAGAACGGGTCCGGGCCCCTCGGGTGGATGGGGCCCGAGGCTCCGGGAGAACGGGCCCGGGCCCCCTGGGTGGAGGGGGCCCGGGCTCCCGGGTGGATGGGGCCCGGGCCCCCGGGAGAACGGGCCCTGAGCCCCGGGTGGACGGGGCCGGACCCCCGGTTGGATGGGGCCCGAGCCCCGGGAGAACGGGCCCGGGCCCCCTGGATGGATAGGGCACGGGCCCCTGGGTGGATAGGGCACAGGCCCCCGGGTGGATGGGGCCCGGGCCCCGGGAGAACGGGCCCGGGCCCCTTAGGTGGATGGGGCCAGGGCCCCCCGATGGATGGGTCCGGGCCCCCGGGAGTACGGACCCCAGGCCCCGGGTGGACGGGGCCCGGACCCCCGGCTGGATGGGGCCCGGGCCCCCTGGTGGGCGGGCCCCGGAGCCCCGGGTGGACGGGGCCCGGAGCCCAGGTGAACGTGGCCCGGGCCCCCGTATGGATAGGGCTTGGTCCCCCATGTGGATAGGGCCCGAGCCCCCGGGTGAATTGGGCCCGCTAGGGTGACCCGCTTGCTTCGCAACGCGAATAAGGGGTATTTTCGATCGGTGGGCGTTTGGTTGGTCTTATGTCTGTGGGTTATGTATCCATTTCGGTCGATTGCCTTTTGACGGCTAAGCATTTTGGTTTTGGGAAAAAATATCCATCGCATCGAGGTGCTCGTGTCTGATAATAACCATGCGTTCTACTATAGAACATGCCAAGTGTATTTCATGACATAGGTTGGCGTAGGTTATTGAAGAGTGAAAGCCATCGATGAATTACTATGTAGAGGTTTGAAACATTTATATTCTTAAGAACATTGTTGCTCGTCATGCAAAAGCGATGATTGGACCTTGGTCACATTTGAATGCTCTTCCAATCTATGCCCATTTCAATTGTCAAACATACCAGGTTATGTAGCAAAACCCCTGTAATTAAGTAAGTCATAAGCAAATGCTATTTTCTCCAGCAATTTGTTCCACCTTGTTTTTGATCAATTAGCTTTTCACAATTTTCCCATGAGAGGCGGTAGGTAGTGGTACATTTCTCTTGCCAACAAGCGTTGTTTGAACCCGCTCCGTCTGACAGTCACCCAAAAATAGCATTAAGTCCAAAATCCGTCCAAAACGTCAATTTTTCAAGCATAAGTGCCCTCACGGGTGCACGTGGCGCGTGCCATCCCTGCACCGCACACCATACAATAGCCCGTTCGATTCTCATGCACGATACTGTGTTCCTCGTGCCGATCGGACCCACGGTTACCGAGATACTGCACGGGGATCGGACCCGTGTCGGGCAAGTTGAGCCATTGTCGCCCAATTTTGCAAGCCGATTTATGCATGTAAAGTCTATGACGCGAATTTGCACTTTTTGAGCACGCGCCATGTGCTCACCACCGGCCCGATCGAGCTGTGACCCTTCACAGGCACGTTACCCATCCTTGTTCTATAAGTTGCGCGAATTTCAGCGCACTATGGAAGTTACGTCGCGATCAGCCGCTTTTTTACGCGAGTTCTTCGCGAAAAAAAAACCTTAGGGGGTTGCATCAACCCCTCCCCCTGTGCCGGCGAGGGTTAAAGCTTCTTACGAGCGAATTCACGTAATGAAGAAGAATAAAGGCACAATCTACTACAGCAGCCAATATCTATGACTTAGGACAGGCGGGGAGCATTCATTCTGGCCAGGGTTCATAATGTCCAGGGTACGCTATGCCCAGTGTCAAAATGGCCAGTGCCTTGAATGGGCCAGAGTTCATAATGTCCAGGGATTGCATGGTCCAAATGTGGCCAACTGGCTGCAGATAGGGTATATTCAAAGAGGCCAGGGTTCATAATGTCCAGGGCACGATGTGTCCAGTGTTCAAAATGGCCAGGGTTCATAATGTCCAGGGCACGATGTGTCCAGTATTCGAAATGGCCAGGGTTCATAATGTCCAGGGCACGATGTGTCCAGTGTTCAAAATGGCCAGTGCCTTGAATGGGCCAGAGTTCATAATGTCCAGGGATTACATAGTCACTGAAAGTGACGTCATTATGTAAAAAACACGGAATCGGCTCAATGCAAAGCAGTGCAGTGCCGAAGGCAATGCCTTAGGAGAGATTACAGGCAATAGTAAATCAAATATTTTTAGGTTAAGTGGTTATGTATCTGGCTTCAGGCCGAAGGCCTGAAGCCTGATGCATAACCACTTAACCTAAAAATATTTGATTTACTATTGCTTGCAATCTATTCATGCGAGAAACTATTTCCTTATCCCTGGTAGGCAAACATCATTCCCTTAGGTTAGGTTAGGTTAGGTTAGGTTAGGTTAGGTTTGGTTTGGTTGGGTTGGGTTGACTATGTAATCCCTGGACACTATGAACTCTGGCCCATTCAAGGCACTGGCCATTTTGAACACTGGACACATCGTGCCCTGGACATTATGAACCCTGGCCATTTCGAACACTGGACACATCGTGCCCTGGACATTATGAACCCTGGCCATTTTGAACACTGGACACATCGTGCCCTGGACATTATGAACCCTGGCCTCTTTGAATTTACCCTATCTGCAGCCAGTTGGCCACTTTTGGACCCTGGACAATTTGAACACTGGCCAATTCAAGGCACTGGCCAATTCGAGCACTGGACACATTGTGCCCTGGACATTATGAACCCTGGCCTAAATAATACGCACCCGGACAGGCACATGGGACTACTTTTAAATCTTGTGCGACAGAAGCAAGCAACAGTTCCGATTGCATATAACTATTAACTATGCAATCGGATATGCTATGCATATCCGATTGTTGTTAATATGCTATGCATATTGCGGAATTGGGGCTCATTTCGGACTCGAAAGATACGAAGTCATCCGTCATAGTAACATATTTCTGTCGTGGTCAATTTGCGTAAAAAGTGAAGACCAGGTGACTATCGAGCTACTGTTCTATGCAAATTTTCTGATTCAAACTACCTCAGGGTTATCGTGCAGGTAGGTAAAGTGGGCCCGCCCAGCAGAATGCGTATGAAATATGGAGAGATTCTGAAAAATGGGTGGGGGCCCGCACACTAGGGGGCCCGCTTTGGAAGCGATGACCCCCCCGAAACGAAATCCTGGCTGCGCCACTGGGCCGGCGCCGCGTCGACAGTCGACAGTTGTCAAGGCCGCGCCGCGATGGGCGCGTCATCACTCGCGGTGCAGTACTGGTGTGTGCGGTCTCTTCGGGCCGGGAGATTCAACGGCTGTGTCAGTGAGTGTGAATCTGGTAAAATATCGCTTCGATATCTCCCTGTTCGACATCTCATCAGCTCCATTCCACGTAAGTTTTTTTTTTTTTTTACTCCTGTCCCATTTGATCGTTTCCCAACAAAGCTGGTCCTTTCTAGTATTTATTCTACAAAGCACAACGATCGGTACCTATATTAGTCGCATATTACTTATTAGTTCTAACCACAAACATTTCTACATCTACCTGTTACTCGACATTTCGCAATTTCAATGACGCAAAGTGACCATCTAAAGTCGCAAAGTGTCAAACCGTCAACCTCAAACCACTGCTCGCAACTATGCACCTAAGTAACAGGAAAAATTCCGCCGTACGCTCAAGCATTCGTATCTGTCGCAAATCATAATTCATAGCCATATTCATAGATCGATCGCATGAATCAGTCGCCACCTTAAAACATTACATTCCTTTCAAACGTATTTACCTGTTCTATAATTGATTTCGACTTCCATTTTAGCTTCCATTTTAGATTACAGCAATATTACCAATGATTTCGCAATGCAACTTTTAGTGAGTACAGCACGAATCTAAACCCTTTATTTCACAAACGTTCCAACCTCAAAACGCACCTGGCCATCGCCCATAATAAATCGAACGAACCATCTTGACCGAAGACAAAGACATTTCAACGTTGTCACGCATCCTGTCATCAATTTCAGCGTTCGTGACACTGAGCTACTTATGTAAATTTTCGGATCTCGCTCTTGGCCTAATCGTGAACTCCCACTGACAATAACGGTTTGCTGGCGACTCTGACATGACCTCGAAATTCAGATCCTAACATGCTACTAGGGTGTCTGGACCAATAAGTTCAAAGTAATTTAAGTTTTCCAATTCCAATTGAGAGTGCATTTTATGGTAACCGAAAATGTTTGGCAGTCGTCACGGGCACGGCACGCTGGGCAGAGGGGGGGGGGGCAAGGATTGGGATTGAGCAGACTTTTCAACAACACTCACATTCTGGAGTTCTCTGCGCTTCCGCTTCTCAGTGTGGTCTCAAGCGTCGGCGGTTGTCCTCCGGCTCTGGTCACTCGAACTGAAGAGGCTTCTCGCGGGTGACCCGGACTGACGGCGGCTCCCAGATGGCGTCTCCGGCTCCAGCTGTGGACTGTGACTCTCGGCTGCTCGACTGTGATTCTCCTCTGGTTGGGTGGCGCACCCTTTTATAGTTGGGGGGGGAGGGGTGACTGCCACGCCCTTGCGACGTCATCTTCCTCTGCCTTCTTCTGGTGGGTGGGGCCGTAAGATGGCGCCCTCTGTCCTGTTTAGTCACCTTGCTCCTCTGTGCCTGCAATTTTTGGCCGTCGAATCGTCTTCGTGTTGAGTGCTTTATCATTTTAGTAATCGCTGGCATAAAACAATCCCCGAAAGGTTTGTGATTTTCGAGTTTTAATTTTGATTCTTCAATTTCATTTTATTCAAACTTTTGTTTCCTTCCGTTTCGTCTGCCGGCAACGCCCCTTGTGACGTCACTCTTGCTCCGCCCACTGGCCCGGGTGTGGCCGTAAGTCAGCGCCTTCTTCCTCTGCGGAGATCTCTGGAACTACCTCATGAGGCCATTGTGAGGTCGGTCACCCGGTTGTTTTGCCAGGGTCACTCACCCTGGGCTGATGTACCCGACAAAGGAGGCTGTGTGCTCCAGCCGGCATCCATCCTTGACACTGCTCCATGATCTGTTGACATATCTTACTGATCCAGCGCTCCCAGCCGTTATCTGTCCTCGGCGTGGGTCCATGAGCTGTTGACAATGTTACTGATCCAGCTGTTACTTGTTGGGGTTCGAATCGTTCATCCTGCGGTAGCTGTCTCCAAAAGCGCGCGTCTTAATGGGAGTTTAACGGCTGCCCATTCTGTGCGGACAGTGATAGATTAGGGGAACTGGGGGGGGGGGGAATTGGGTGTGGGAAAGCGAGCTAGGCGTGTGGCCGGACTGCGAGGGAGAGGGACTGCCGGACCGAGCCGTGCCGAAAAGATACTACGTTAAATGTTCAAGATGTAGCGTGCTACATCTTCAGTCCAAACAACCCTAGTTGCGTCCTCGCAACTCATACGAAGAAAAGTCATACCCCTTACTCATCTAAATCTACACAATCATCTGATCTTCAGCAACGCCTACAACATGACATCGTATACCTAGTACAGTACACACACGCACCTGTTGTTCCTCGTCCCCACCTCAGTTTGTCGTTCACCAGATCCGGGTCACGGGCACCAACCACTTTGGTTAGCCCGATGTCGTCGGTGGCCGTTCGGTAAGTGGCTTCTCAGGAGGGTGAAGGCTGCCATGGCAGCCCAGGTGGGCGGCCTCAACAGCAGTTCGGGTGGCGGCCTCCATGGCAGCCCGGGTGGGCAGCCTTCACGGCAGCCCGGGTGGCAGCCTGGGTGGGGCGGCCTCCACGGCAGCCAGGGTGGGAAGATTCCACAGCAGCCCGGACGGCGGGTTCCGTGGCAGCCCGGGTGGGCAGCTTGCACGGCGGCCCGTGTGGGCAGCCTACGTGGCAGCCCAGGTGGATGACACCTCTGTGGCAGTCCGGGTAGGCGACCTCCATGGCCGGCCCTGCCGCGACCTCTGTGGCCGCCCGGGTGGCAGGCTCCGTGGCAGCTCAGGTGAGCGACCTCCATGGCAGCTCAGGTGGGTGACCCCCGAGGCAGCACGCGAGGGCAACGCATCCCCGTGGCAGCCCGGTTGGGTGACCATCGTGGGAGACCCGTGACAGCCTCCGTTGTAGCTCAGGTAGGCGACTTCCGTGGCAGCCCAGGTAGGTGACCCTCGTGGCAGACCCGGTGACAGCCTCCGTGGTAGCTCAGGTAGGCGACTTCCGCGGCAGCTCATGTGAGTGACCCCCGAGGCAGCACGCGATGGCAATGCATCCCCCGTGGCAGCTCAGGTAGGCGACTTCCGCGGCAGCTCAGTTGAGTGACCCCCGGGGCAGCACGCGAGGGCAATGCATCCTCCGTGGCAGCACAGATGACATCCGTGGCAGCTCAGGTATGCGACTTCCGCGGCAGCTCAAGTGGGTGACCTCCATGGCAGCCCGGGTAGGTGACCTTCGTGGCAGACCCGGTGACAACCTCCGTGGCAGCTCAGGTAGGCGACTTCCGCGGCCGCTCAGGTGAGTGACCTCCGAGGCAGCACGCGAGGGCAATGCATCCCCGTGGCAGCACTGGTGACCTCCGTGGCAGCTCAGGTAGCGACCTTTCGGCGGACCAGGTGACCGCCGTCGCAGCAGCCCAGGTGGGTGATCTCTGCAGCAGCCCATCTGAATGGATCGTTTGGCAGTTGGTCTTGCAGCATCCTGGCACCCTCTCCTCGTTCACCAACATGATAATCGCCTTGGCTGTGTTGTGAAGACGACCGTGTTTGATTTTGATTCAGTACAACACGAGGATTTCGCCTGTTCTTCTTCCTCTTCTGCTTTTGATATTGCTGTCCTTTTATCCTCAATACTCTAGAAAGTTCGAGCTCTCCTTTGCAATACAGCAGCTGACCGAGACTTGGACTTGTTGTACAGCAGAACGTAGAAGAATTGATATGCTGATGCAAACAATTGTCAAGTTTCATTTTCGGCCTGTCTTCTGTATTAGTCTGATCCTTTGTTCATGAGACAGCTTCATTTCCTTATCTTATCTTCAACAACTTCTTCTATGTCCTTTTCAGTATTCGTAAGACCGCTTCCTCTCATCAGCCACCATCATAAGCTTCATCATCTTCACACATCTTTCTTTAGCTCATCCTCTTCCTTCACGTCGACCCCTGCAGCACGTTTATTTCCACTGCTGTCAGTATTTCGAACACCTGCTCAATTCTTCAACTTCCCTGTCATCAGCCACCATCATAAGCTTCATCATCTTCACACAGCTTTCTTTAGCTCATCCTCTTTCTTCATATCGACCCCTGCAGCACGCTCATTTCCACTGCTGCCGGTATTTCGAACACCTGCTCTATTCTTCAACTTCTTCCTCTTCTCCATACGGTTGACTTTCAATTCATCAACTTCGGGTTCGGCGGCTTGTGCCAGTCTACCAGCTTCACAATTTGAGAATTATCAAAGCCCCACGTTGGGCGCCATTTGTAGCGAGGGGATTTAGAAAAGAAGAAGAAAGAGAGGATAATAACTGCTTCCTTGCGGGTAATCAAACGCCTTCTTTGCGGTTGATCCAGCACCGCGGTCCACTGTCGTTCAGCTGGTTGTAGAGGAACAGAGCTATTTGCTGCTGGAATGAACTCGATAGTTGAACTGGTAGAACAGGGGAGCTTGAGAGTCTTGGAAAAGATCCCGAGATAGATCTAGAGAGAGATCCAGATAGTGATGAGATCCTGAGATAGATGTAGATATAGATCCACCTGATAGAGATCTTGAGATGGTGTTGAGATCCACCTGAGGGAGATGTCTAGAGATCCACCTTGCATACAAATACATCTGATGGAAGATGCTTTTTAATTTAGAGGCTTGATGATTCTGTTCATTGTATAGACCATGATGCACGAGATGCTTCTTCACTGCTCGGATTAGGGATAGAGGTATCCGATCAGCTGGGTTTGCGGCACAGTTGGGCAGGTGAAGGACAGGGCATTCGAAGTCCCGATGACCACTGCCAAACATATGGGTGGTAATTACATTGATAAATTGAATGTGATCATTCGTCCAGTCACCCATTCCTATATCACTGGCCTTCCCATTAAGAAAATTGCCCACTTAATTCGTATTAGCGTTGCTAGTTTTAAGTTGCCCTCGAGATTAATTAGTTTGACTGTCCTAACTGAGCTTCGCTAAACTCCCATCGGCCTTATCCTAAGATTCATCCTTTACCATTCTCACTCTCATCCTCTCTCTACGTTCGTTCGTCATATATTCACCCCAAATTTATTTAGCGCCCCTCGAATTCCCTCCGATGGCGTTAGGTGCCTGACTAATAGCGATCTCCCCGGCGAGATAAATGTCTCTTTCCGAAATTCATATGCATGCTCCGCTAACCGGCGACAAAGATACTTACCGCAGGGCCGTCCAGAATAATTGCATAAATATCCACCCTACTAATTTATGGGATTCACTACACGACCGATAGACTTATGGTACACACATACACGATTTATATCCGACTTATCTCTCTACCGGGAGAGATTACCTATGCCCTCTTCCGGTCCGCGTGTAACATTCCCGTTCACGACCCAGGGACCCTAGTTCATATCCTGGAACTATCCTTAACCATGGGATTTACTATTCAAGGCCTTACGTGTCCTGGAGTACATTCTTCCCTCCCCTGAGGCTGTCCAGTACCGATTAGAGTACCTTTACGAAATAAGTATGAGGACTTATCCGGGACACTACGGCTCGCCTTATCCGCCCTTTGGGTGACTCACCCCTGACCTTCGGCTTCTTGCCTTTGGCATAACTTACTCTCCACTGCATACTGTGCCAATCTTCCCCTTCCCCCCTGCCGTAGAAACCTCTCACTGCCTTCTCACCCAGTGTTACCTAAGCGGGAAAATTAACAGTGGCCGGTACCACTGGCGGAAAACGTGCATATGCCCTGCGTACGTGACGGTGTGTCCCTCTTATTATTCCGGTCTGGACGTGGGTTTCGAGAAGTGCATCTGTGTCTCATACAGTCATGCTGGTAAACGTTACGCCATAGGAGGCGGGCAAACAAGCCGTCTGTGCCTCACAATGCCCTGTGCCAATATTGTTGGAGTAATTATTGGCGCTAACTCGCAAGAACGCGAATAGCAGAAACGCATAATTTAACCAAATCTAATCGTAATCTCAAGTCCTAATTGCTGCTACACGCGTGAACCTTATCATCAGTTCTCGTATACAATCCTAGCAGACCTTGAACCGCTCTTGATTTAATCAGACATATGATCTAGAACCAATTAACACGCATCGATCTGCCGTCTGGTTGTGATCCACCGTACCATAGTGAATTACTGAATGCTCAAACGGAAATGCCTCCTTGAAACTCGTTCGATAGCTTCTGATGGGCTACTAGTTACCTAAACAAATTATCTTTATAGAGTGCCAGAATATTGTCATAGGGTCCCTAGCCTTTCATAGGGAATCTAATTTAAATCATCCTATTAGCAGTAAACAATGCGCATCAAACGAAGTGCAGTCCTAGATATCATATAGCATATCATATTTAACTGTCTACGTTCTTATCCCGTTGCAACTTTCCGCAACTAACCAGACTCCTATACGTGACCTTCACCTACCGCCCGCGCCCCAATTACGGCTAACCCACTGCCCCTGTTGTGGCTGCTTCTCGCGCCCTCTGGCGGCTCAACGCCCGTGTCGGGAACGACGATTACGACGGCCGCCGGCCGGCGCCGCGTCGACAGTCGACAGTTGTCAAGGCCGCGCCGCGATGGGCGCGTCATCACTCGCGGTGCAGTACTGGTGTGTGCGGTCTCTTCGGGCCGGGAGATTCAACGGCTGTGTCAGTGAGTGTGAATCTGGTAAAATATCGCTTCGATATCTCCCTGTTCGACATCTCATCAGCTCCATTCCACGTAAGTTTTTTTTTTTTTTACTCCTGTCCCATTTGATCGTTTCCCAACAAAGCTGGTCCTTTCTAGTATTTATTCTACAAAGCACAACGATCGGTACCTATATTAGTCGCATATTACTTATTAGTTCTAACCACAAACATTTCTACATCTACCTGTTACTCGACATTTCGCAATTTCAATGACGCAAAGTGACCATCTAAAGTCGCAAAGTGTCAAACCGTCAACCTCAAACCACTGCTCGCAACTATGCACCTAAGTAACAGGAAAAATTCCGCCGTACGCTCAAGCATTCGTATCTGTCGCAAATCATAATTCATAGCCATATTCATAGATCGATCGCATGAATCAGTCGCCACCTTAAAACATTACATTCCTTTCAAACGTATTTACCTGTTCTATAATTGATTTCGACTTCCATTTTAGCTTCCATTTTAGATTACAGCAATATTACCAATGATTTCGCAATGCAACTTTTAGTGAGTACAGCACGAATCTAAACCCTTTATTTCACAAACGTTCCAACCTCAAAACGCACCTGGCCATCGCCCATAATAAATCGAACGAACCATCTTGACCGAAGACAAAGACATTTCAACGTTGTCACGCATCCTGTCATCAATTTCAGCGTTCGTGACACTGAGCTACTTATGTAAATTTTCGGATCTCGCTCTTGGCCTAATCGTGAACTCCCACTGACAATAACGGTTTGCTGGCGACTCTGACATGACCTCGAAATTCAGATCCTAACATGCTACTAGGGTGTCTGGACCAATAAGTTCAAAGTAATTTAAGTTTTCCAATTCCAATTGAGAGTGCATTTTATGGTAACCGAAAATGTTTGGCAGTCGTCACGGGCACGGCACGCTGGGCAGAGGGGGGGGGGGGCAAGGATTGGGATTGAGCAGACTTTTCAACAACACTCACATTCTGGAGTTCTCTGCGCTTCCGCTTCTCAGTGTGGTCTCAAGCGTCGGCGGTTGTCCTCCGGCTCTGGTCACTCGAACTGAAGAGGCTTCTCGCGGGTGACCCGGACTGACGGCGGCTCCCAGATGGCGTCTCCGGCTCCAGCTGTGGACTGTGACTCTCGGCTGCTCGACTGTGATTCTCCTCTGGTTGGGTGGCGCACCCTTTTATAGTTGGGGGGGGAGGGGTGACTGCCACGCCCTTGCGACGTCATCTTCCTCTGCCTTCTTCTGGTGGGTGGGGCCGTAAGATGGCGCCCTCTGTCCTGTTTAGTCACCTTGCTCCTCTGTGCCTGCAATTTTTGGCCGTCGAATCGTCTTCGTGTTGAGTGCTTTATCATTTTAGTAATCGCTGGCATAAAACAATCCCCGAAAGGTTTGTGATTTTCGAGTTTTAATTTTGATTCTTCAATTTCATTTTATTCAAACTTTTGTTTCCTTCCGTTTCGTCTGCCGGCAACGCCCCTTGTGACGTCACTCTTGCTCCGCCCACTGGCCCGGGTGTGGCCGTAAGTCAGCGCCTTCTTCCTCTGCGGAGATCTCTGGAACTACCTCATGAGGCCATTGTGAGGTCGGTCACCCGGTTGTTTTGCCAGGGTCACTCACCCTGGGCTGATGTACCCGACAAAGGAGGCTGTGTGCTCCAGCCGGCATCCATCCTTGACACTGCTCCATGATCTGTTGACATATCTTACTGATCCAGCGCTCCCAGCCGTTATCTGTCCTCGGCGTGGGTCCATGAGCTGTTGACAATGTTACTGATCCAGCTGTTACTTGTTGGGGTTCGAATCGTTCATCCTGCGGTAGCTGTCTCCAAAAGCGCGCGTCTTAATGGGAGTTTAACGGCTGCCCATTCTGTGCGGACAGTGATAGATTAGGGGAACTGGGGGGGGGGGGAATTGGGTGTGGGAAAGCGAGCTAGGCGTGTGGCCGGACTGCGAGGGAGAGGGACTGCCGGACCGAGCCGTGCCGAAAAGATACTACGTTAAATGTTCAAGATGTAGCGTGCTACACCGCACCGGCCTGGCACCCGTCCCTCGACGTCCCGACTTGCGCCGTCCTCTGGCCACAGTGTACCCCGGCAGCCCGCCGAGTGACATGGCTACGGTATCGCCTCTGACCCTAGTGAGATACGACAGCGGTCACCGGACGGGGCTCCGAGATTATCCGGGATAGTTAAAATGAGACCGGCATCAGGAGATCTCAGGGTAAACACCGCACAGATTATGTACAGAGTATGATACATGGCTGATGTCCATCCTAGTCCTTAACACCAGCCTGTAACGAAATCGAGCTATCATAATATCACCCATAATATGACTGAGAGTCGGGCAGAAAGCTGCCCTACCATCAGACCTCTAACCCAACCACACCCACCAGCCAAGCGCCGGTCTAGACTCAGACCATTCAATGCGGATAGCACACTCGCGCAGGGGCAACAAATCCCTGGCAGCACTGGCAGCATTCCTCTCAACATTCTCCCAAACACATCACAACTTTCCGGCACACACAGCACACAGCCGTCCGTACCCCTCTAAGCCTCTCAATGAGCACACCGCCCGGACGCAGGTAGCGTCCTCTGGCTCCGTCTAGGCAGTCTTGGAGCTTTCCGAGGGCACAGTGGCGGCGGCGGCCGAGGCGACAGACTCCAGCGAGTCGTCCAGCTTCTCCAGCAGACTGGCGGCCACGTCAGCAAACTCCTCCCAGAGGGGGCGCAACATGGCGGCAATCTGCTGTTCCTCGGCCGTCAGACCCGACTCCGGGAACAGCACCTCGTCGTCTGCGGGGGGAAAGGGGTGGGTCAGGAACCGTCAGGCCCGACTCCAGGAACAGCACCTCGTCGTCTGCAGGGGAAAAGGGTGGGTCAGGAGCCGTCAGGCCCGTCTCCGGGAACAGCACCTCGTCGTCTGAGGGGGAAAGGGGTGGTGGGTCAGGAGCCGTCAGGCCCGACTCCGGGAACAGCACCTCGTCATCTGCGGGGGAAAAGAGCCGTCAGACCCGACTTTGTGAACAGTACTTCATCGTCTGCGGGGGATAAGGTAAGGAGAGCGGTAAGCACAAGTCAGATGCGGGTCAAATGGGGGTCAACTACAGTTTGAAACTGTTGAGTCACACATAAAGCCGTGCGTGTCTTTCGAACGAGCCGAGGAAATCAAATACGCAACAGGTACAAGATCCGTCCAACCTAGGTAAATATAAACCCGTCCCCCACATATAAAACCGACACACCCCCGTGCCTCCTCCTCCCGTACCGAGATACTCGTCGAGTACGACGGCCAGCTGGTCGGCCTGCTGGTCGGAGAACACTTGGCCGACGTCGTCCGTGTCGGCGGCCAGGTTCCAGAGTACCTTGCAGACCAGCGCCGCCAGCTGCCAGTCGCTGTAGCCAAAGTCCTCCAGCACCAGGATCAGCCTGCCGGAGGGGGGAGGGGAGGTCAGGGAGCTGTGTGGACCGCGAGTTGGGTGGTAGTGTGATCACCCAGCATCTAATGGGAAAAGTACGATGAGCCTTCATTTCTCGCCCCTAAATAAGAGGCACAAAGTAAAAAGCGGCTAAAATGCGTGTCCTGAGTCTATCTCATATTTGTACCTTAGCATGAAAGATGTTACCGAGATTTTGACTGATCGTGAAGAAATGTCTGAAAGCTGAATGATATTAAGAACCCGAAAACAAATTATGCTGAATGAAGTAAGTGGCGAATTGGAAGCACCCCAAACCACGACGAACGTCTCGGTTATATAATGGTCATTACTGCGCTTTATTTTGCAACGTTGTTGAGGCATGACAGTGCACCTAAAGCGGAAGTAAGAATGACTTATAAATAAAATCAAGCAGAATAATGGATTGAAATATAAATAAATAAGCTAAAACACGACATTCATTATTGACCAATGTTCGTTGCTTCCTGAACAAGAATTTTAGATGTAAACTGAAATTAATTAGCTCAAGCACAGAGACGTCCGTCGTTCCAGATAAGCTGCAAATGAAGCCAGCACCTATTGATCAATTTTACATATTCGCAGACCACGAAAAGAACGAACTCATCGCGATAAAGTAAAACCCCACCCGTCCTCCAGCTCCTATACTCACTTGTCGATGCCTCCGAAGCTGTTGAAGTCGCTCCTCTTGCCCGGGTCGGTCATCAGGTTGATGAGCACGCCGACGGTGGTGTAGACCAGCTCCCGGTTGTCCGAGTCGAGCAGCGTCACCAGCCGCGACACCACTGGTGCATCACCAGACACGTCTGGGGTCACAGCGTCACCGAGCGGCCGGTGTCGGCCTCAGAGACCAGTCGAGCGGGGTGTGCGGAGCTACATACTTTCTATATACTCTGGTGCGTACCCTCACATTACTACAGCTTAACATCCACATGGCAGTGACTAACGGCGAAATGCGTACAAAATGGCGCCATTGTGACCTAAAATGTCCAAGATTACATAATGGGCGTTGTTTTAAACTGCATAGGTACGAATCGATTACCTGCTGATAAAGGAATATGAATGTTGTACGCTGCGTGTTGTACGTTGTATCTAAAAATCAGCATGCATGAATCCACTATCATGAATGTGTTGCGTTTGAAAACACAAAATGTCGCCCTATAGGTATTTACGGTTGTCGGTTAGGCATGCACGCAACTAAAGATGTAGGTACATAGGTGACAAACGTCCACGTTTATACGTGAAATCATGCAATCCGTCCAGCTGCTGTGATATAGTTTGTGTATTGTGTGATGTATACCAATGTCTAGCTAACAACGCGAGTCCCATGCGTGTGTGCCCCGGGGACCCGTAGACTCGTACCTTCTCGGTCAGCGAGTGCCTCGCGGACGGCCGGCCACCGGGTCAGGTTCCCGAACACCCGCAGAACCTCGATCTGACATTCGGTGTGTTCCTTCCGGAGCATCGAGCACAAACCTGTCGGACGCAAACGTGAAGTGTAGTTAGATTAGAAAACCATCATAGCACAGGGGGGTAAGTGCTCACTCATCAGTAGTTGATCTCATGGGAAGCATAACGAAAGAGCTCTGTTACCGCCTGCTGGGCTGCTGGAACAATCACCATTTCGAGTCCCATGGTCCTCGTAATCCTATGGTACCGGATATGTCTGCCCATATGGCACAGCGCTACTTTATGAGTTCAATCTGATCCATCTGTCCCTGCTACAGCGCTGGCCGGTCAGTCGATGAGCTGTTTATGCGTCCCCACTGCGCCGGTCATTGATTTCCGATAGCACCTGATCAAGTTTGCACGGATGCCGTTCCCGGGCAGACGTGGCGGCGGTCAGCGAATACTGTGGTATCGACTGAGGCCAGCCGGCCGCTCTGACTCCTTACAAGACACGCGTTTTGGGAAATACAATGTTCGAAGCGCATTGGCAGTGGAAAGGCTGTTATCGGGATTGTGTATGGTCACCAGTTTGTGGTGCACAATGCACATATCCGATCTATAAATTATGAGTCTCGCAACAACAGGGAATAGCAATAGGTCGTTCGTTTCGTCATTACATGACACATACTAGTTTTTACAATGGGCTGCCAATGCTAAAAGGAAAGTGTTTTGTCCTGAGTACACACAATCAAGAAAGTGCGTTTTTATCGGGCATACTTACAGTGCGTTACCTCCGCCTGACGTTCGAAAACGACGCTCTCCTCGCTGGCATAGAAGGTCAGGTTGTTGAGCATAGACAGAGAGGACAGCACGAGCTCCTCATGCTCCTCGACGCTGAAACAGAGTGGAACGATCCGTCATCCGGGGCTAGGTGTGGGACCAGTCTGAGTAAAATATGGGACCGGACCGGGTCAGTTGCACGGTGAGCCTGAGGTCAGCTGTGGTAAAATCGAGTTATGCTATGGAAGCTGTCCGGGAGGGGAAAAAAGGAGTATTTATCAAACAACAGTCTCCAAGGTCTTGCTTGCCATAAGAAATCTCTCACATCTCTAAGGATAAAACCAGATTCAGTTTATGCGTTATCCGCTGACAACTCCATATGCCGCATACATTCATCATACCCGATGCTTATTTTCTAGCATGCTTTGGGGAGAGAACCACACTGCCGTATCCCTCAGCCCAGCCCCCTGCCGACTGACCCGTGGGTTCGCAGTACGCCCCGCCGACTGACCTGTGGGTTCGCAGCACGCCAAGCAACACCTTGAGGCAGGCCGGGGACGAGGACACCTCGGAGCCCACCTCCTGGTTGATGACCATGTTGGCCACCACACGGATCAACTGCAACACGTCACCCTTGCTGTCACTGCTACCGTTTTCGTTACCGTTACAAACCTCATACGAATGGACAAACAGCTAGTGTCCGAAAGACATAACATTCACGGTGACCGGTGGGTTTGTTAGCACGCTCCAGGGAGTTAGGTTTTGCAACATTTCACTAAAAACTAGTACAATGCAAGACGACGAATCCATTGCGTGGACCACAACGTCCTCTGGTGTATCTCTGAGGTCGCCGGACCCCTTACCTTGACAATGACGTCCTCTGGCGTGCCGCTGAGCGCGCCGGGGTCGTTGGCGGCCGAGTCGCCGGCCTCCCCTGCCTCCGAGCTGACCGTGCCGTTGTTGTTGCTGCTGCTGGCCGTCCGTCGGGAGTACATATCCAGCAGGTTCAGCAGGGTTTCCAACGCCTCCGGCTCCCTGAAGAACTGAAAAGTTAACACGTAGGCGTCACTTTGGTATAATGTTCCACAGTGGCGCACTAGTCGATCAATGAAGACCATGCATAAACATTGAAACGGTGTCACTCATCCTGCACCAACAGCTGTGTAATGCATAAACACGTGGACTACTTGTCGGTATTTGATCTAGAACATTAAGCTGCCGCGGCTCCGCAAGGTCGATTGATTTTCCATAGAATATCGTAGTCCATGCCTGCACGACCCTACCGCAGAATCGGTATTGGCTTGTCGGGGCCGTTTGACCCGTCTAGTGCGCGTTGCAAGACGGCAAGGCCAGTCGCCATCGATTTACACATGTCGTCCGGATTCGCTACCATAATCGTTATCCAATGCGAGCAGGTATGGGGTATTCCTCCTCCGAACAGGCGTTGGCTCCAATCAGCTGCGAGTTTCAAAACAGCAGCACTTTCAGACCACGCTGGCCTTTATTCCACCTAAGCGCTCTGCTGGAAACGCCTGGGTTCATACTTTATTTAGACCACATGAAAGGCATCCACAGCGTCCTATCTGGAGTCGGTAAATTTTGCATTATGCTGCAACGATGACGTGTTAACTGCGAAATGTCACTTCGTGGCAGTCCGCAGGTTCGCTGAAATGTCACGACTTTTCGTGGAAACACCACTAGTTTACCGAATCCTGAAAACGGCACGCATTACACACAACCGGATATCCCATTTTTGCATTTCAGAACACAGAATCAGCAACTTGGTCCGCCGCAACCACTTTATGCAAGAATTAAAGCCTTCAGATGCAGCCGAGCCGACAGCAAGCCTCGTTGGGCACTGAGCATAGTAGCGGCGCCTCCCGAGTCATTTAGCGACTCCTGGGTGCGACTCACCTTGACTCTAGCAGACTCTGACCGGGCCATGAGGTTGCCGAGCGCGTAGCCCATCCGCACCACGATGTTGTTGGCGCCGGGGTACTTCTTCAGCACCTTGATGCAGGCTCGGAAGCTGAGGTCGCTCTCCACCAGCTGCTCGCAGCATTCGTCGTGTGTGGAAATAATGCTGCCAAATAGGCAAACGGGCATGCCAGTGGATTAGTATAGCAACGTTCGTTATGCTGATCGTTTGAGTAAAGCGTCAATTATATGTTATGGTACAGACTACAAGTTCGTAAGCTTCCATTAGACCCGTTCGACCAATGCTGAACGTCAAAGATGTTCTCGCATACCTTACAGGCACAAGAAACGTGTTAGAGATTCGGGCAAAGAACTAAGCATTTCATTTGGTGGTATGTTGCTAACGTCACTATGTGCAATCAACGCAACGATGGCATAAACTATTTACCGGCTAGCTCAAGTCTGCAACAACATTTCCTAGAAGCTCTTACAAAATACAAAAGCTGGTGGCATGACAATTATGACTCAGGACTGAAATAGCCAGATCGAGAAATTTCACGGTGTTTCATAATAGCCACAACTATCTGATAAATCAAGATGCCTTTAGTGATACGGAAGCCACCCTGACAGAGTTATAAATGGCTCGTAAATCACACAACCTTTGGCGGACGTAGTCCAGTACCACGCATAGTCAAGCAATGATGAATGTTCTACTCCCTCCCTGCAAATAGCACTGTTCGTTGCTCGCATTCTAGATTTCTTAGAGGCTCGGAGAGAATACCCTGCTCCAAATCCGTTTGCCTGGTCTATGTACAGCCAACAGCGGCAATGTTTGGCCAAATGCTTGTATGTATACCTAATAGAATGTAGGTAATTATACTGTCTGCAGGAGATGCTAGGTCAATTTCTGCTGAAATTTCTGCGAGAGTCATTACAGAGGACATTTGAGCTGTCTGCATGGGATGCTTGGCAGAGTGAAGATCGGTGTGGCTTAAATTCTACAGAGATGTCTGGAAGTTAGCATTGAGCATCTAGCCGAGAGTTAGTGATCTCAGGTTGAGTGCTTGGAACCGAACGTTTATCGGCGCTTTCCCCACAACCAATCGACCAGCTCGAATGTCTGTAATGGAGTTGAACCGATTATTGGTAATATTGCTTTTCATCCAAGGTGATATTCATACGGATCATGCACTATGTGTTCCGCAGACGACACTTAGCTGAGTGTCTAATGTGCTGCGCCACATTCACTCGCCGCATGCCACACCGCCGGGCGCCGGTCGTTCAGGGCAGTGGCACCGTCACGACACTCACGAATGTGGCGCAGTTTGGAACGGTCGGACCGCTGGCATGGCGCCGGAGGTAGCTTAAAGTGGCTTTACTGTCACCAGGACACGCCAGGGCGTGGTGGGCTGGTGGTCGTATAGTGTGTCAAAGCTGCGCAGGTCACCGACAAACGCTATGGGACTTTACCGTCGCGTTCTACATAAAAAACCGGACGACGTTATTTATCAAAACTGCTTAACTCATGCAAACTAGTTGTACTTATTTCATCTTTACGCCCAAAAGAACCCTTATTTTTACTTAGAGTCTTTTAACTGACATATGAGTAAAACGGAGGCTCCCAATTGTTCAGCAGCTCCGTTGCTGTGTTTTTGCTAGTTTCATAGAAGCTCGTCGCCAGGACATTGCGTCAGCTCTCCCCTCTGTCCCCATCGGCTGTCCACATTACGAAAATGGGGCACGGCCGTACGAGGTCTAAGTCACAATAAGCACGATGCCTACCGTCGAGTGCCGCGAACGGTGCCCACAAATCAGAATAAGCTGCGTAAATGTGGCACGCGATGTTAGCAAATGGTCTGACCCTATTCCAGGACCTCAATCCAATGGCAGTGCCGAGGCGATGGCCATTTAACAAACCAGATGATGGATAGTCCTATGCAAGTCCTATGCACGATGCAATAAACGCATAACGGCCAGTAATGCCACCGCATCGAACCGTCCAAAAATATGAGCACAGAACGCATTGGGAATAATCCAGGACAAACTGACAACGGGGCATGATATAACCGATGGCTTCAATTCATAAGCAGATAAGCAGCCAGTTTGTGTCTAAGCTGGATATGTTTGCACTTCGCACTGGTTGTACCGCGTTGTGAAGAGCAGTGCAGCGTCGTGCAAATAACGCATTCAATCATTCGAGTGCAAAAACTTTCCATGTAGATTGCAGAGTTCATAATCATGCCAGCATTTATCAATTAATTGGATTATTTCGAAGCTTAGCCCCATATTTCCACCCTCCCTCTATCCCGCTTGGTGTTAGTCGGGAGGATGAAGTAGTGCGGTACAGCCTACACTTCCAGGCGCACACTACTGCTGCCATCTAGTGACTGAATGAGAAACTATCACCCGTTAGTGCTGCTGCGAGTGGAACCCTGAAGGGATGGAAGAACGGGTGGCGGATGGCGGATGAAGATGACAGATGACAGATGATAGGTGACGGATCACGCGGATGTCGACGGATGGACCGGCGGGCGTACCGATGAATGGACGGAGGAATGGCTGGTGTCCATTAGGGTTGTTAAAAAAAACGAATTTTGGAAAAGTATATGGGCTCATGGCTCATGTGGTGCGGTATTCTTTTCTGAGTCCAATGATGCCCTTTTTTCTGAAAAGTATTAACTGTTAGGGGCTCCTCAAACGGCTTAAAGAGGACCATGTTACGCCCGCCGACCGGCCGGTATCAATAAGGGCGAGAATTCGACGCCGCGCACGGGCGGCAGCGCCTTATCGGCACCGCGCGGCACGACATCTGCCGGGCGGCCGGCCGGGCGGTGGGAAGTTTTAAAGGTAGTGTGCCACCTTTGAAAGATTTCCCATGTTATTTTTCCTAGGATAAGAAGCTTCTGTTTTTACCTAATATCGCAAAAAAAATCAAAAATGGGCCTGGAATAGTGCCTTTTTCGCCTAAAAGTTTATCGGTTTTTAGATATGTATAACAACTGTAGTGGGCTCACCTGCAAACAGGCGTCGGGCAACAATCGCGAATGCAGCGCACTTGTGACAATAAGCAAAGGTCATTATAGTGTTACGACCATACGACGTACGGGAATGAGTTATCAGCTGTCTAATCGTAGACAACACAATGTCGAGCCTTAAACTGTAAGCCCGTATTGGTATTGTTTCTTTTATTTGGCTGTCGAACATTATTTATGGTTTGAAATATGATTTTATGTAAAATAATTGATATGAAAAAGCCGTCTTATAAGTTATGACCCCATTTCACCACACGCAAGTGGCAGAAATGACAATGATCAGCTGACGCATTTTTCTTGGCCGAAGTCAGAGCGCGCGGCCCGACGCACCACGCGTATTTGGAAATTCCGACCTCGACGAGCATCAGAAGCCACCTAACAGGCGTGTTCGAAACCGCAGGAGATGATGATGAACGGGTTTATCGAAACTTGATTGGATGAGCATATCGGTAATAGCGATTTCAGTGTGTGCATTTATTGTTCATAGTGGTGTGAAATGTGGTTGGGGTACGACCGACAACCCGTCGGGGCGAATTTCGCACTGGGGTACTCAAAATTTGAAGAATTTAAGACGTTTCCATGAGTTTTGAAGGTATGGATAAGTTCTAAAAATCCGGTTCTCCTTATCTGGGCCATTAACTCCATACGGTCCAAGAAAGCTGGCACACTACCTTTAACCCGCGCCCCACTGGGGTCTGTGTATAACACGCCCTACTGGGGGGGGGGGCTATTCATAGCCCCCCCTCCTAACTCCGAAACTACTGGGCCGATCGTCAAAATTCAAACGGCGTCTCATAGCCCCGGAAAAACTGTCGAGCGAAACCTAATTTCATTGACCTCGAGGTCACCGATGACGTCACAGGTCAGGTCAAAGTAAAAATTATTAGCACTTTGGCTTGTTCACATTTTGGGCTCTGGCCGCCGTCTTACAAGTCAGATCAGGCTCATTTTTGGTTTCCACACTCGTGAACAGATGCTCTAGATACCTTGCGGGTACCAAACTTGTACTTTGATTTTCAGGTCAGGGTCAGGTCATCACAGGTCACGAAAATATTATATCATGCGTCGGTCACGTGACACATGTTTTATGGTCCATTTAGGCCATAGATTTCGAATTGGATGTCGTCTATGTCATTCGAGGTCATTTTGAGTCGAATTTAGCTTAGGTCAGGTCACTTTCAGGTCAAAAAAGGTCAAATTTTGAAGTTGAAATTTTTCAACAAAAAAGGTGTCTATTGGATGCAGTTTGAGCTCAGAAACACGATGGTGCCATTTATATTGGTGTACGATGCCGAATACGTACTGAAAAATTGATTTGAAAAATTAATAATTGTGAATTTTTTGCAATAATGCGTATAACTTGGCCATTTTTGAAGATATTTAGCTAAAACTTGCTAGAGTTAGTCATAATCATGCGTTCTGTGACATATATTCCGGTTTTTTCGAAAAGTCAAAAACTTTTTGAAAAAAAATATAAAAATATAAATTTTGAATATTATTATATAAAATTTTGGAAATTTTCAAAATTTTGAAAATCCGAGATAGCAGTTTGATAGCGCGGTCAATTCTGAGTTCTTTCATGCAAAGAAATTGGATCTAGCTTAAAAACTGAGCTCTTGGGAGCGATTGCCGTGGTTCAATGTTTTGCGTCGAAATCGGACGAACATGACGTCACTCTGACGTCATTTTCGGCCGACCTATGGTAGCTACGAAGTTCAAATTTTGACACAAGGTGTCAAATTGATGCAGCCGAAGGTACTGAAAGTTTGGCGTCGATCCGTCAAGCGGTTTGGAAGTTATTGCAGAAAAACGGGAGGGGGGCTATAAATAGCCCCCCCAGTGGGGCGCGGGTTAACGAAGTAGGTATAACAGGAGCTGGCAAGGCTCCTGCATTGGTCTATCGGCCATGAGTGACACACCGGGGTAATGTGTCACGTCAGGGCAGAGCTGTGTCCTATGCCGGGTCTGGATTCGGGTCTGGATCGGCATCGGTGGGCACGGCCGCCCTGGCCGGACTGCCGGCGTCGCTTATGCTCGAAGGATTGGATAAACGGCGCTTGATTTATATGAGTAAGTACTCCGGCTAATGTCTCTACTCATGTCTCACTTCGTCACACTGTCAGGGTGGCCACCCTGTCATTCCCAGACATGTTATGTTTTCTTTCGACCTGCTAATCTAAGTTAAACCCTGGCGTCGATTCTGTTGCCCCAGCATCTGATATCAACGTATCTGAATAATGACATTGGTGACGCCTATGCTCGTCAAAGCCACCTCCAAATTTGGGCCGATGACTGTCGGGTCTCCTCTAAATTATGTCCTTGTGCATACTGCATTGCCAGCCCCTGCTGTACGTATATCGTGAATTTTCGATTCTCGCGAAGTTGCCGTTTCGCCGTTGGAATAAAGTTGGGCGGCAGCATATTGGGGGTGCGAGCTACCGTCCAAAACTAACGTAAATTGTCAACAGCAATGCAAAGAGGTGTGTTATTGCTCAGAGTTTGCTTTTTGAAGAATTAACAAGTGATACGGTACGTAAAGAAGGCAGCTGTATTTTTAAAAAGGATTGCTTCGAGGCAACTACCCAGAATCACTCACTCTTTTCTAGCTCTGTTTGACTTATTTTCTGTACCATCGACACAGACCACCCGGTGGCAGACGCACCGATGCTGCACTGAAACTTTCCGCCCCGAAAACATGGGATAGCGCACCCCAACCGCGTGATAAAGACCACGCACTTAAAACTTCCCACCGCCCGGCCGGCCGCCCGGCAGATGTCGTGGCGCGCGGTGCCGATAAGGCGCTGCCGCCCGTGCGCGGCGTCGAATTCTCGCCCTTATGGACACCGGCCGGTCGGCGGGCGTAACATGGTCCTCTTTAAGCCGTTTGAGGAGCCCCTAACAGTTAATACTTTTCAGAAAAAAAGGCATCATTGGACTCAGAAAAGAATACCGCACCACATGAGCCATGAGCCCGTATACTTTTCCAAAATTTGGTTTTTTTGAACAACCCTAGTGTCCATGGGATACAGAAAAAGTTGCACTGGGCAACTATCCCTGTGGACGTATGATTGATTTATATGTACAGTAGCCGTTTTCACGACGGAATAGCGGGTACCTAATAGATGCCTGTTTGGTCCTTTGATGCCTCAGGAATTTTAGTAGTTTCCTTTGATGCCTCAGGAATTTTAGGAGTTCTTTGTAGTAGGTTTTCTACCTTTTGAATAAGTGGGCCGTTACTTTGCTGTTTTTCTATTAAGTATTACATTAATTTATTTTATTTAAGGGTTTACCACTCACGTAAACCTAAAGCGTAAGCACGTTTATGAAATTGGCATATCAGTACAATGATAAGGAAATATACTGAGCTGCCAGTTGCGGGTGACCGAGCTCTCCCAATTCCACGCCGGCTTGGCTTTGGAGCCGCAGCAGACGGCGGAAGTCAATGCCACTGCATGCCACTGCTAAGGCGGCGGCGGATTTGTTGCGCCCGGTCACGCGCGTAGCGTCGGGCCGGTGAAACAGAAGACGCGTTTACATAGGGTTTGTTGCAAGCTTATATCTCCGTCTGTGATGTTGCAAAAGATGCCAATGGTGCTTAACAATTAACAAAATGATCCCCTCTAAATGTTTGAAGACACGACATCGAAATTATCGCCAAATTAACGAGCTAGAGCCTCCTCAAATATGCTATGTAAACCGGGTTAGAAGCCGGGTATCTAGCTGCCAGGCTGATTTGATCCCTCATATTCGAACGGTGGGCTACTAGAACCGAGAATTGACTTGTTTTTAAATAAATAAGCGATTTCATGGCCAAAATCACCTGGATTACAACTTCTAAAAATATTTTGAAGGCAAAATACTTTAGTTGTAAGGATTCTAAGGCCTTAAAGGGTTGGTACTTTCCAGGTATAAAATAGGTTCCACCGCGAAAGTTCCGTCGTGAAAACGGCCAGTATGAACATTGAGCACGCATGTGTAATATTGTAAACGATCGAAAGTAAACGAATAGAAATCAGGTATTTTACGACAGAGCAGTTGTTACGAGCAATTGGTGTTGGATTTCCCGCGCACCGCTGTACGTAACCACCCCTCTCTGTAGGGTCCCAGCCAAGCCTCGAGTACAAATGATGTATACCACGCGGTATCGTACTTGTGCCACTCCTCGTACGGCTGCGACGTGCACGGAGCGGCAGCGGCCTACAGTTGGAGCCGTGTCGGTGGGCTATCGAGCCGCTGGCCCGACCGACAGACCGAAACACTGCCATCGCCATCGCAACGGGCGGCTCCGTGGCCGCCGGAACGGGCCGGGAACGCCGCGGGGTCGTTAAGGGACGGCCAGGGTGTAAAACCTACTCGACTGAGTAGTGAGTGGTGGGTGGAACGAGAAGGTAGGAAGCGGGGAGGGAGTAGAGTAGTCACCGGGTTGAGCTAGAAGGTGGGTGGCCATGGCATAAATCAACTTCTCAAGGTCGGTAACGTGGGGTGAGGTAAGTTATGTTCGCGTCTTTCTCGTTTGGAACCCAGCAATGACGAGATGCGAGTCGCTGATCAATTGAAAGAAACGATATTTTCATATTCAGATGTTTGCAATTGATAAAACACGGCGAAAATGATGTTCAGTGAAAGAAAAACAGTGGGCTATCTAACGCAATTAAATCCATGTCAGGTTCGCCGGCATAAATACCCGACTCCGTATCGTGTAAATATTGAGCGTGTGCAAACCCATCACGTGAATAATAAGCACCCATAACCATAACAGGGGCGTGACTGCAGGACTGGCGCGTGCTTGGTGACCATCGATTTAGGCAGCGACCTGACTAAAATGGTCCGACCTAAAATATACCCCGCCCAGCGCCGATGCTCCTTATTGGCCAGAAGGGGTCAAGTTGAAGGCGTATGAATGTTGACACGCCATAAACGACTGTTACAGCGGCACGGACGCACCCGATCGCCATACTACTATCGCCGACGCCGACAATATCAGGTGGGCGTTCATATATCAATATTCTCAATATTCCGACAATATCAGGTGGGCGTTCAACCAATCACCGATAGTGATAAACTGATCGGAACGCCGCGAATGGATCATAGCTGCGGGTGTTTCGCCGAAAACATGTTTATGTGACGCATTCTAGCTGATTGGATTTCAGTCGTGATCCGTTTTAATTTGGCTAAGAACTATACCAGACACACAGGCTATGGATGTTTTTCTCTGACCTGTAATGTCGGCGTAAAAAAATCCATCGAACTTCTTTTGCCTCAGTTCCATGCAGAACCCACAATAGCAAAGCAAGTAGGACATCAAAATAGTACGAAAAGTCAATAATCGTGCCACGCATAAGCTGGCATAAGTTAATATTAAATGCCTGTATGACTTTGTGTAATCGGGCTGGTTGGTTCTGTTCGGCTTCCACGGATGTTCTGGGCTCAAATGACCCCATGCGGACGATATCGTGAAAGGTCACCCGGCAGTCGGCTGCGGGGAGCTCCGAGGGAGCCGGCTGAACCTGTCGAACCGCCCCAGGGGGCACGCGGTTCACACGCGTGCCGACGGCTGCGACCTTGGCGACGAAGACCGCTCAATACCACACGGTAGACACGTGTGGGGGTGTGGGTGGGTGTTTGTGTGTGTTAATCGCACTCGGCGACATTCTTCACAGCGTCAGGGTGCCAGGAGTCAAAAGAAGCTAATTAGGTGGCGGCTAATTAAAGGTGGAACGAAGTTACGTCACAGTCACAAGCTAAATGTGGTTTTCGTTTCGCAAGGAAATGGTATAACTGATTCTGTCGCCTACCTCATGGACCAGTGGTTCCGCAAATGCCTGTCGTTCCACCCACATCTGCCAATAGACTCGGCGGCCTGCGCCACCACTCCACAATCCACAATCCACAGTCCACACCTCACACACTGTTCAGAGGTCCACACAACGCACCCCCAGTGACCAGCCTCCCACGCCAACCACCACCTCCTGTCTCTTCCCAAAACCTCGCCAGCCTCACTTGAGGACCCAATGAACCCCACACTAACCTCAACGGATTCTTACCAAGGGCAGCACGTAAGGATTTCGGCCTCACGTAACAACCCACCTGCGGATCATGACCATCCACTATCCCACCTAATCCTCAGCTGAGAACCCTAACCTCTGCCACCATCCTCAGCTGAGAACCCTGACCTCTGCCACCATCCTCACCTGAGGATCCTGGCCACGTTGGAGATGACGTCCATGTCGGCGCTGAAGAGAGCCAGCACTCCGGAGATCTGCGCCGTGGCGCCGGAGCTCACCAGCCGCGGCAGCGTCGAGTCCACATTGGCCAGGTTTCGCAGCACCCCGGTGAGCTGGTACAGTGCGTGTCCGGTCTGCTCCGAGACGCGCTTACTCTCCAGCTTCTGAGGTGCAGAGGTGGGAGAACGGGGATAAATCAGGAGCGATGTATGACGAGTTCTGTCTGCCATGCTGATGTGATAATCATAAACCTCTTTTGCACAGACTTCTGTGTGGTAATCTACACCGATTCGAGCATCACCAAAATAGTAAGGCGTTATGATTACCTCCCTCAATAGCGCATTGCCAATGTCCATCCCCACTTCCAGTAGGACTCACCATCCTACATAAAATGCACTGTACCTTTGTGGTGATGAGTTTCAGATGAAGCACCACCAGGTCTAGGATGCCCAGACTCATGAGTCGCGTTACCAGCGCCGGATTCATCGTCAGAAACTTGAGTGCGCCGTAACTGTAGACACACGCCTCTCCGTCGTCCAGGGGGCTGCTGCGTCCGATAATCTCCAGAAGCAGTTCTGATGGTGACGCGCGGGCCAAACGGAGTTAGGCACAGCACGGGCAGGTCGCCAGGCACGGGAACCACGCATTCCGTGCTAACTAACGATAATCCATGACTGGACAGTAACTAGTTAGACTAGTTAAACTGGGTATGGACCCAGTGACCCTTGGCCTTAGCAGACACGCAATTACTACCAGCCTGAGCGGACTGACCCATGACAATCAACTGGGCTGTGTCACCAGGAGCCACTCCAGCCCACTTGGCTCCCCTAGGACTCGGGTTCGACTGATCAGGTGATATACGGTCGATCATTGGTCCATGCGGCCGGGTCCCATGCTGTAATAATTAGTAGTGAACGACTCATGTGCACTCGTAAACATTTACTCGAGAGAAAATAGCTGCGTCCATATCACTATGGATTTCGGAAAAAAACTTTGTTGATTTCACTAATTGCAAAAAAAAATAACGTTAATCAAGCTAAGACGTTCCTGAAGTGTGGCAAAAGTTTCCAGTAACTAAGGGCACCTGAGGTTTCCTGGCGTCTCCGTCACTGTTTGTCATTCTTTCTCAGACTTGCTATATAGTGAAAGAACGACAGCTCATATAGGCTGGCTTCTCTACACGGGTGGTATCGTCTGTTTTCATATAGTCTCCGTAGGACAGAGCCGATATGAAAATAGTTGTCAGCTTTGCTGTCATAGTAATTGGCTTTACTAATATAGATTGGTCACATCAAAGTTGTGGAAATACATCAGAGAATACGGACAAGCACTATCTGTGGACGCAGCGAGTGCCTATGTCAGCTCACACGATGTCATTCAGTTACTGCCGGGTGTAGCTCAAACCTACCGAGAAAGTTGCCCTCCAGAAAGAGAGCGTCATTTTCATCGTCCTGGGCGACTTTGAAGACCAATTTGCATACGCTGGTTAGGTTCTTCCCACTCACTTGCAACTGAAAGCATCAGGATATATGGTCAGGTTAGGGCTTTTAGCATCAGTACAAAGCCGTTGCACTACATTAATGCATTCCAGAGTAAAAGCATCTCGTCATGTTAAAGGAAAAGGGCCACCTTTAACATGGGGATTGAAACTGAGATAGCCATCTTGTAGCCTGTGTCCGAAAACCTGTCTGTCTACCTCCATACGGCCGATTTCGGCCTCCATTCGTAGTTATCGGCAATTTTAAAAGAAAATATGCCAGGAATGCGTCCTTATCCCAGGAATGCGTTCTTATCCGACAATACAGCCACCCGCGGCGAGGCTTTGGTTTTTTACCAATCAGCTCCAACCAGCTCAGCTTTAACCAATCAGCTTATCTGACACAATCCGACGAGTCTGTCTTCTGAACGCTGATTGGCTTGAGTGTGACGTCATCGCTATGCCATCATACAGTAGGTGCCGTAGAGAGTATCAACATAGTACCAATATGTTAAATAGTTTTAAATACTTTTTCGCGAATTGTGCACTTCTGGCACCAGTTTTAAAAAGAAAATGAAAAATAATAATGTCAAAATGAAAAACAACGATATCTTCATATTTCACGAAGGAGGCCCTTTTCCTTTAAGCGTTCCCAAGAACGCGGTCAATGACCTTTGATTTTGGAGACACTCCTAAGGGTACAGGAAAGTGCACTGTGGCTAGCAGACCTCCTGCCACTGCCCCTCACCCAGACTGGTTCCCCTGATATACACAAAATTCACCGCACCCGCCCGTCCGAACCCCTGCCCGTCACTTACCGCTAGAATGGTTCGAGAAATTTGCATCAAAAGTCGCGGGTGCTGACGGTCCACAAAGCGGAATATCGTCTTCAGAGTGGCGATCCGGTGCTGGGAGCCTCGACCCAGGTGGTTCGTATCAGCCAGCAGTTGATACAGGTCGACAACAGATGTCAGCACCTCAGCGTTATCCGCACCTGGGCAGAGGGAGAGGCGATGGAAAGAAATTCATCATCTGCATGGTTCGTATGGAGCAGTTGCCTACACAGTCATTGTGAAACGTTGTTACAATGTTGATTTAGCAAAAGCTTATGAAATTGCCTCGGTAGCGTGAAGCGTCCATATTTTTTTATCCAGGTCCACTGCGAAGTGCGAAGCCTTGGAATTCCCATCGCAGATCCCCGACCCCATCCAAGCGAGTCATGTAAGGGCCACTCCTCCTTGCATCCATTTGCTTCCGCTGTCTAGATATTGATGATTAAATCGAGCCTAAATATCGTGACGTCAGCATCTCTACACCGGTCGCTGACGGCGTCTCTGCGTCACTGGACGGGTCTCGCAGATCTTTCCTGGTCATGTCTCGTGCGCTACTGCGTCTCTCATGTCTCGTGAATCTCTGCTACACTAGTCATGTCTCGTGGGTCTCTGCGTCACTGGTCGCGCCCAGAGAGCAGAAGACAGCAGAGAAGCAAGACGACGTGAACGCTGAACAACTGTGAAAAATACGTGGCATGGCTCTCGGAGCACACTGCTTGGGTATGCTGTGCCGCCGTACGGAGCTGTCTTGCGGAACAGTCTACACCTAGACAGACTGTCTGCCTGACTCGCTATAGTTATCAGAATGCGTTAATTCAATAAAGGTGGGTCATTGCTTTGGAAAGTAACATTCGTTGAAGCCAAATTTTGCATGTGTTCTCATAACAGTTTGAGCCTTTTGATAAATGCTTATCATAATGGCCGCTAAGACAAGTCCTTGATCAGAAGGTCCCATTGATTACAGAACAATGTTCGTATGCGGACATTTCGCCTTTTCACCGTAAGCACTCCAAACACGTCTCCATCTATCTATATAATTTACCACAAGGCCACAATTCCCATGTTAGTTTAGCATATGACCTGTTTGGCCGCTAAATGGCCGACTTCCTCGTCAGTGAGCTGCGACCATAAGTACTAGACTAAGACCATCAACAGTTAGCCATTAGCCAGTGAAACGGCGAACAATGCTGCCTGGACCGTGTAAATTCACCGGTCCGTGAACGATGGAAGCCTCCCTGTTGTCCTATGCCACAGGTGCATTTATCAGTGTCGTCAGTGTATCAAAATACGTGCCTGTGCCTTTAGCAGCGTTGACACGCCATTAGCAACATGTCAGTTTCCTGTCATGGGGCAAGTTTTGGCCATTGATTGGTTATCATATTGATGAGACTTTGAAAGTGACTCTTGGTGTAGAGCTTGGTTTAGGAGGTAATTGGTGGTCTACATACCTAACGGTCAACGGACCCAGGAAAGTTCACCTAAACTGAAATGCACAGGAAGAGCATTACCTAGAGGTCAGTTCACCATCAAATACTTTGATACCATTCATCTCATAACACACGCCTTGGCAACTGCCGATATATGTAGTAGCTCAGCAGTCGCAGACTGACATAACTACATGTCTGTAACCACCTCCTGCTCGACTGTATTTACATACACCTCCGAAGACAGCCCACCTGTCGGCGTGAACAGAGCTTCCCAGAGCGGCGACACTCCGGAGAGAAAGGCCATGTCCCGCCTGACAATGAACCCCATTGTCGGTGTTTGGTGGCATAAAAACAGCATTGATGTTTCGCTTCAATGGACTGAACGCATTATCACCAGACACCGCTCTGTTTTGTGAACATGCAGGCATATGAAGAAGGTACCTACATGAAATGACAAAGGCCATGGCTGAAAACATTGCATGTAAAAACCATGGTGATGGAGTTAACATAGGGAGATTAGTTGAGTGTGGGTGGTAAATGAATCGATCGGAATGGCTCATTGCGATGGTACCCCATCCTGTTGAGTAGTTGGATATGGTCAATAATGGAATTAATGTCACCGCCCTGAAGCCGTAGTTTGACCTTTATTCACTAAGTAATCGTCTTTGCACAGCAGACAGCCGCATTACTCGCGATGGCAAGCGATGACGGAATGCCATTCTTGTCAGCTTAGCCCGCGCACGAGCGGCTTTCGTGTTTAATTACGTTATGAGAATATTATCTGAAAGATTGATATCCACTATGGCACTAGATTTTCATCGCTGGGAGGTAGCAGAGCTGTTTTGTAAGACTAGGATTATAACAGGCATCTGAGTCATTTGCAAGTCACAGACTTCTCTAAAAGTCTGTGGCTCGATCCGTCAGTTTGGCGTTCAACTTACGCCTGTAACTCGAAATGGCGTGGCCCTGAATACCAGGGCTGTCGTGCACACAGCCCAATGCAGACAAAGCTAGATGGTTCATGAGAACTGAGGTAATAATCCTTCCTAGTCACTCATCGGTATTCAGGCACCCTAAGCGTTCGCCGTCATTCTCCTAAAACCTTCATCGCTATCCTTCCAAAACCTTTATCGTTATCCTCCCTAAGCATTCATTGTAATCGTCGCTCAGCACTCAGCCCCCTCCCCTCTCTCTTTCTCTCTCTCTCTCTCTCTCTCTCTCTCTCTCTCTCTCTCTCTCTCTCTCTCTCTCTCTCTCTCTCTCTCTCTCTCTCTCGTCACTCACCATTATCAGCCATCTCCGTGAGCCGCGCCAGCAGTGCCAGGATCTGCTGCTCCTGGGAGCGCGGCCGCTCCTCCTCCTCCGGCCCGGTCCCACTGACCGCGCTGCTCGGCCGACTCTCGGCGTACTCAGCCACCTCGGGTGGCTCGGCCGGAGCTCGCGGTGAGCTGCTGCGGCCGCGGCGGGCCACCACCGGCCGCCGCAGCGGCGCCGCGTCCGGGTGCAGCCGCGCCATCGCGTCGCCTCCGCCGCTCGGCCCGGAGGCCGCCGAAACAGCCGCCGGATCGCTGGTGAACGCGTCGTCAGCCACCCCTAGCCGCGGCCGATCGGCTTTTCGGTCCGCCGCGCGACCCGCCGCCGGCCGCGTGGTGGCCGGGATGCCGCGTTTCTTCCTGAACAGCGACCACCCAAAGTCGTCTGCGGACTCGGCCTCCGGCTCGCTGTCGGCTGGCGTGACGGTGGCTGAGGCGGCGGAGGAGGGCGCCGCGGTGCTCGGCCCGCTGGTCATCCTCTGGCTGCTCTCCAGGTCGCTGAGGTGCAGGTCTCCGGCGTCCTCCGGCTGGGAGAGCACCAGCTGTAGTAGGTGACCGGCCGAGGGCGGCGGCGGCTGCCGCGCGGCCCGCTCGCCGGCCGGCCGCAGCGCCTCCACGATCTGGCGCTGCACGCTGAGAGGCTGCACGTCGGCCGGCCGCGGCGCCGAGCCCAGCTCCGGCAGCGGGTGGCCCACCCCCGGCCGCGGCACGCACTCCACCGGGTGCCGGGTGCGCTCCCGCGGCCCGCTGTGCGCGTTACGGCTGGAGAGCGCCGCGGCTAACATCTCCTCACCCTCCTCCGGTACTGGGGGAGGGAGGGGACGGAGACAGTCACCTCACGGGGTGACGCGTGCCGCTGCGGTGGAACGGACGTTACCTGAAGGACGGTACAATCACGACAGGATTACACCGCATTACGAAGCACGCGACAGCCAGCACTGAGCCTCAGGGCACACTGAAGTCCGCGTCAAACAGTCGACTTATTCTGGGAAGCTGAGATTAGAAGAATTATCGTACATGAACAGTTTTAACACTTAACAAGGCCGAACTTCGATCGAAACGTTCGTGGTTCGGTTGAACTACTTCATATTAGGGACACCAGAACAAGCTTAAATCAGCTATGAGTCCGTTTACGACGTTCTGTTTGACAAGACTCGACCATCGGAGTTGTTGACCGTTCACCAAAGTCATTATTAGCAAAGTCAAATAACCCTCTCGTCGGGGTTATTCTGGTTTGCCGAGGGAGGCCTTTGACGAGAGAGCCGCTGGTGGGGTTACTCCTGTTTATCGAGGAAGGCCGCTGGCGGGGTTACTCACGTTTGTCGAGGGAGGCCGCCCGAAACTGACGCCGGCTGACCCGGTCGTGCGCAGTCAGAGCCGGTAAGTGGTAATTGCCCTTACTGCCAGCATCTGTGAACAGTAAACACCCGGTGTTAGTGAGCGATGCATTCACTAGAAGCCTAGAAGACAGGTTTGGACTTCGAAAAATGGACTTCAACTATTTTTTTCGCCGACAATTTGTACCAGCTGGTACAATTTATCGGCGTAAAAAATAGCTGAAGCACAATCAAGCCTCTATTATTTTTTCACATCGAACCGACATTTCCTGTTCATGAGAGAAAAAAAAATCGTTCACCGAGTCAACCAAAAATTCTAGTCTAGGCAGCATTCCCCCAAAGATAAATAATAAAACGTTTTACGGATAGTGATGATGCCAGACAACCGCAAATGCCGGTCAAACCGAGTCCGTCTGGTCCCCGTCTGACCGAGTCTGATTCGGGCGCCCAGTCTGACATGTATGTACGGTTCGTTCGCCTTGTCTGACAGTACGGTTGGATCCCCGGTACGACAGTCTGGTTTGTGAGCCCAATCTAATCGAGTGAGGTTCGTTCATCCAATCTGACAGTCTAGTTCTTTCGCCCAGTCTGACCAAGTTTGGTTTAATCCCTCAGTCAGTCAGCTTTGAGCTTGTGCCGTGTGGCTTGTTCACTTAGTCTGACCAAGTCTACTAGTTCGATTCTACTACTAGTGACTACTAGTTCTACTAGTGACCAAGTTTTTTAGTAGTTCGATTCCCAGTCCGACTGAGCCTGGCCAGTCCGCCCCGACTGACCACCCCTGGCTCGGGCACCCACTGGGTGCGGTGTATACCCACATGCGCCATGCGTCATGTGACCGCTGACCCCTGTCGTGTGCCCCCTCCCCTCAGGATCAATAGAGCCCCACATACTGCACCCCATGGCGCCGCCCGTTCCGTGATTGCAGCCCGTGCTGTGTGCTGCACACTCCCTGTCACAACTCACATTCGCAGTCACCGCGGCGGACCAGTCGGGGTCGCTGGCTACGGTTATTTCTGTAAGCTATAGGTCAAACTCAGCGATGATCTACGACTATTGATGCAGCAATAAACGGCAAAATTTTATTGTAAAATCATGGTTAGCTGGATTTGGAACAATCTAAGAGAAAAGCCTGCCGCCACATACGGCATATTGCACGTGTCTTCTGCCGCTGCGGGCTCGGGGGCGTTCAGAATCCAGAGTTGGCGGTGACCAGACCGAGTGGTGGCCGTCCGATGTTATCTCTCATCGCCATGGTAGCTCGGCGCCTCAGTGCCAGCCACCAGACTGCCGTGTGATTACACCCGGGTTGGGTACATTTCCACACTCGGGCGCCGCACTGACACCGCACTACCGTGTAATTACACCCATGGTGGGTGCACCCTCCACACCCGGGCACCGCACTGACACCGGGCCGTGTAATTACACTCACGGTGGGTGCACCCTCCACACCCGGGCACCGCACTGACAACGGGCCGTGTAATTACACTCACGGTGAGTAGTGAGTACACCCTTACAGTTCACAGCCGGGCGCAACACCCAAGGCACGCGACGTGTGCTGCATGCAGGTGCTCTCTGTAAAACTCGCCGCCCTTTTCCATTAATGACGGACGTTGGTGGGCTTCTAGTTAAATTTTGATCGGTGGCCTTCTAGTTAAGTTTCAAGAAAAGAGTCGGCCGTAAAAGGTAAACTTTCACTGTGTTATTGAAGTTCTGAAACCAGCAATAATCCAGAGAGCATTGGAATTGCAAACATTGCTGACATTTAAACAGTGGTTCTGCGTAAATCACGGAGGACAGGTCAGCTAATTGGATTATGCATGCACTTTCGGGTATACATGTACCTACACAGACAAACATTAGTTCTCGGCTGATTAAATCGACTGCCCAAATAGATGCCGAAAGCAGTTGCCGTGGGATTGCTTTTCTGGCGTCTGAAACCACTGGCTAGTGGATTGTGGGTTACGTTCGGCACTGATTATGTTCTGTTGGCTAATAAGCTGTGCTGTGGTGTGTCCCTGTAATAAATGGTGTGGGAATATTACTATGGTCTCCTGATCCGCCCCTAACTGCACCAAATATATACTTATGCTCCCGCACTCTGTCATGAAAATAAAACAACGGACTAAATATTTAATGACAGACTGGCACACGGCGTGCCTTATCGGTCATCACAACAAACATTAATTTGGCATGACATATTCAGTCGTCAGTGACTTAGTGGCTAGCGCATCGATGTGCTAACAAAATGCCACATTGCCTTTATTCCTTCCGAACTTCTTACGATACTTGAGGGGGTGGTAGTTTATGGGCACCATAAAATAACAGCATTAGTGGCTAGTACGGTATAGAGAGCGCTACGTCAATTTGTCCGAGTCACGAACGTATAAATAAACTGGACTGACAATCCCAATGGACCTCCTATGGAAGATAGTGAAGCCGACAAGGCGCCATTTTACGTTGCCAAAAAACCGTGCTCTGGAAGGTCATCGAGCCAATACAATTAGAATTGCGTCCAAACGGATGATCGGATCGAGATGCTGGTGGTACCGTTCGCCGGGTAATTCCTTGAGGCAGGTGATGATGGATGTCACATGTCACCCGGTGTCACATGGCGCGTGCCACGTGCCGACAAACTTACAAAGGACAAAAACCTTTAAGCGACGCTTCAAATCAAACGAAGGGCGGCACAGGTGCCAAACTCACAGGTCACATGTCCCAGTGTTGGACCACTAACATATGGTATGCTCGGCATCAGGGGGTGCGGAATGCACGCGCTAGTGGCGAAAAACATGTTTTGAGGAGGCATCCTCCGATTCCGGAAAACCTTGACCTAGGCACACCAAATTTGGCACACTGACACTACTGGACACGCGCTTTAAAGGAAGACTGCCACCTTCAAAAAGTTTTCTCAGATCGGCCTATGATTTATTCCCTGGACAAAACAAAATTTTATAATTCACCTGACAAAGTATCATCACGTGAATCGCGAAAAAAATTGTCGATTATCATACAATTATCAATCGGTTAATGTCTAGCGACAATGTTTACACACCACTAGACTTCAAGGTCATAAGATTATTACATTTTATTTGAAAAAGTAAGGTATTTTATGATTTACTAATATATGATTTCACAAGAAATTGGCCATGTTTAGTTTATTTTGCATTTAAGTTCGTAAAACATTCAAAAATCATGGCTCATTTGGAATGGGTCTGGCCCATGTTAAACCCCATTTCCCACACTTTTTTGGAAAAAAATGAACTACTGAATATATAAGTTTAACTTTTATTTTGACACTCCAAAATTCTTCTCTGATCTCGAAACAATCAAAGTTTTGACATATATTTACCAAAAGATAAGAAAATTAATGTTTCAAAGTTATCGATAAACAGTAGAGATGTCGGTTTTCTTGGACTAAAAAAATGGCATCAAACTGAACTTTGGTCTCCGATTTCTCGCAAACGGGTTCGAATTTCGGAAAACCGACTTCAGTCTGGGACATAGGTGGCTCAGCTCTAGTGAAAACCGTTTTGTGGAAAAAAGGTGGCAGTCTACCTTTAAGGTGCTGTACAAATAGGCGTGCTGGGGTACACGGTGCACGTGCTGTGCACGTGCAAACCTTTTGATGTTGCACTCCAGGTGTAACATACCGGGTGTTGCAGCTAAATTGGGACAAAGTTCGTAACCTAATCACAATTTTGTTATTTGGAGGATATGGCTGAAAATTTGACATGATACTATTTCAACAATGCTCTTTCACGTGCTAATATTTTTGATGCACGAAAACCGATAACAGTCATGGAGGAACAGCGTAGATGTACAGTTGCTGAATTAGTTCGCGCTGGACAAAGCGCGAAAGAGATCGTTATCGCAACAGGATACCCGAAGTCTACGGTATATCGCACTGTCGCTACTATGGACGGTGGAGGAGATGTCAGTAGACGTCCCCATGCGCCGCGAAGTGACCGCAAACGGAATCCTCGGTTTCTCGCGGGCTTGAAAAGGTCTATTGAGGCCAAACCAGGTGTCTCAATGCGTAAGCTAGCGCGAGACCGAAGGGTGAGCAAAAGCACCATTAGCAGGGCTGTCAAGGAGAACCTCGGGATGAGGTCGTATAGTAGGAAACGGCAGAACCTTCTGACGGAGCGTCTAAAAGCGTTACGGAAGGAGAGGGTCCCGATGGTTCTGAACCAGCTCAAGAACCATGGAGGAGACGTGAGAGTCTTTGTGGACGAAAAGAAGTTTGTGGTAGACGAAGTTGCCAACCGCCGGAACTCAAGAGTCATCGCCTCGAACCCCGGTGATGTTCCACCAGTGATGATAAGCAAAAATCCAGCCTCTGTGATGGTGTTCGGAGCCGTCGCGAGCGACGGTCGCGTCATGCCCCCTCACTTCATACCTGCTGGAGAAAGAATCGGCGCAGAGGAGTATCTGGCCATCCTAGAAGAAGTGCTTTTGCCCTGGATGGCGAAGTACTACGACCTGAAGAAAGTCACACTTGTACAGGACTCGGCTCCAGCTCATGCTTCCCGGAGGGTGCAGGATTTCCTTAGTCGGAAGATCCCTCTGTATGTCCCAAAGGATACGTGGCCTCCAAACTCACCCGACCTAAATCCGTGCGACTTTTGGATGTGGAGCGCGATTGAGGAGAGGTCCAACGCACGTGCCCATGACAGCATCTCGAGCCTCAAGAAGTCCATCAAGAAGGCAGCCAGCAGCATCGATCCTATGGAGGCTCAGCGCGCGTGCGGCGCGTTCCGACGCCGCCTGGAGATGGTGAAGGAGGCTCATGGTGGCCACATTGAGTGAGAGGGTAGAGAACATGTGCGTCAATACACGTTCAAAGTTTGAAAGCTCTGTCTCTTCATTCTACTGAGTTATGCCACTTTAAGTGTAAGCGGGAAAAATTCCCAATTTAGCTGCAACACCCTGTATGTAGGGCGGGTAGCGCTGGCAAGCTCAAAGTGCCAAATTTACACAGGCCACTCAGAACGCATTCCAGCATAGTTATTGAGCATATCCATCTCCTGGTGGCCCCCAAAGGTGCGCTCTGCACGTGCAAAAAATTATCCGCGCCGGGCGGTGGGGATGCTTGGACACCCTATGTGGATTTATGTAAATATCTCGAAAACGGCGTTGTGTAGCGCCGGCGTTTTTGGCACACCTTTTCATACATCTTTTTCACACATGCTGCGTAACTTTCAGACTTAGGTCGCTCAAGGTTACGTCACCAGGTTACGTCCAAGTGGCCTTACCTTAGGAAAAATTATAATGCCCGTCATAGCTACACAGACTATACAATCGACTTAAAGCGTGCAGCAATTGAGAAGATCAGCAGTATATACGTAGAGTACCTACCTACCTCTACCTCGAAATTTCAATATCACTGACCTAGGGTTCTGTTGATTTTGCGACCTCAGACCACGAGCACGGCAAATCATTTATTTTGTCAAATTCGGGCTCCTAAACTTTTTGCTACCCAGCAACGCAAATTTACGCCTCAATCGCCGGCCAGCGCAGCATAGGCATCTTTGTTATCGGACGCCATTTAATTGCGTCCCAGAAAAGCTATTTCTGGCACCTAAAAGCTGACTCGCCCCAAAATTGGTCCTCAGCACCTATTTGGTGGATACCAGCACCAATCATGGAAAATGACCTTAATTAGCTGTTTCTGGCACCTATTCATCGGTACGCCTTACTCTTTTTTTCTGAATCTGGCACCTAAATGCTGAGCGTAGCACCAATCTAGTAGAAAAATGAACTACTGGCTGGTAGAATCATGTTGTTCTGGTATAATGACCCCTGGAGTCTAGCCTAAAGGTTGCCAGTGCAGCTACACTCTAAGACAGCCCCGTAGTGATCTCAGCATTGTATATGACGTTTAAGTAAGCAAATAATATTGATTTGTTTGAAAAAACAATGTCATTTAAATATCTAAAAGTATTTATTTGTAATGCTTAAAGGGAAACATTTTTGTGAGTAATTGTCTCGATTTTGACCATTAAAACGGGTATTGTATTTTTTGACGTCATCAAATAGCTCCAAAAAAGAAATGTAATGTTTTCATTCCGTTCAAGGCCGCTGAAGAAACGCGGGATCTTACGTGGGACATTGTCCGTTGTTCGCCGCGCAGAGTTGTGCCGTAGTTGTGCCTTTTTCCTCCGTTTCTTACTTATGTGTGCATGAAGCTTTGATTTTGTTTTTGGTTATTGTGTGGCCGGTCAGTCAAACGCCCCTGTAGAAACCGGATGCTGCGTTTGATCGAGATGGAGTCAGACGATGATTGCAGAAAGCTAATAATATTGAAAAGAGGGCCGGTTGCGTGGCATGTCTGTTCAGAGTTGACATTTTGCTTTACTCCAGTTTATGACCTGAGAGCCTGGCTGGAAGTGACGGATCCAAACTTTTCACGTTAAAATGGCTGAGGGTGCAATAATCTCTACATAGCGGGCTGGTAGGTATAGGAGCGTCTTGCTATGCTGCACCATAGCTGGCTAGTGATTCTCTTTTGGCTAGAAATGGCATTAATCATTATCTCCACTGGCGAAAATGGCACTTGACATCACCGAATGCAACGTTCATGTTTGTTAGGATACATAAAATCAGGAAGATTACGCGGATTAGGTAGGCAAACGTGGAATAAAATTAGTCCTCTCCGTGGCCGAGTGGATAAAAGCGCCGGAATTCGACGCTTAGCCGGGAGTGAGAGCCCGGTTCAAGCCCCGGTGCAGGCGGCCACATTTAGCTCCTACGTGTAATGGCGTGCGTGTCTGTGGCAGGGGCCGCACAGAAGCCAGGTAACGTAAGTGAGCGGAGGGGACCGTGTCCAGTCGTGAGGGCACGTTAAACGTTCGGACAAAATTCTGCCATACAACTGGAATTGCGCGATCGGGTGGTGGGGTCAGGGTCAGCACAACAAGCTATGCTTAGTGCGGGCTCTGATTCATCAAATCCGCCCATTCAGCCATTCGGACTAAATTTATTTTAAAAAAAAATAGGTGCTGGATGTTTTGGTTTTGGTGCTGAATCAGCAAACAGCAAATACGGAGTTCAACTAGACGATCTGGCAACTTTAGGCTGTGTGGAAGCAATTAGGTGCCAGATTCAGATATTAGGGTCGAATAAGCATTTTGGGGCTGATCAGCAATTAGGTGCCAGAAACAGCTTTTTAGGGACCAGAAACAAACATACCCCTTTGTTATCTACGTTGTTTGCGCCTGCAGTAATACTGTACCGCAATACCTAACCATTATCTTCATCTTTCACCCATAGATGGCAGTAGCAAAGCGCCTGCATCTATGCTGTGCCGCAGTGTTCTTACAATACGAGCTGAGCAATGAGCATTGAGCAAGCAAGTGATATTGAAATCATAGGCGGCGGAACGAGGGGGGCACCGGGGCACCGTGCTCCCCTTGATTTTGGCATTTTAACATAGCCCTTTCCATGCAACGCCCATGGGCGTTGCATGGAAAGAATGGGACCAAAAGTCGGCAGTGCCCCCCTTTAATTGAAGGTGTTCCGCCGCCACTGATTGAAATTCCGAGGTAGAGGTTCTCTACGTATATGCTGTTACTCTTATCAATCGCTGCACGTTTTAAACCGATTGTTTAGTCTGTGTAGCTATGACGGGCACTATAACTTTTCCTATGGTAAGGTCACTTGGACGTAACCTGGTGACCTAACCTTGAGCGACCTAAGCCTGAAAGTAACGCAGCATGTGTGAGAAAGATGTATGAAAAGGTGTGCCAAAAACGGCGGCGCTACACAACGCCGTTTTCGAGATATTTACATAAATCCACATAGGGTGTCCAAGCATCCCCACCGCCCGGTGCGGATAATTTTTTGCACGTGCAGAGCGCACCTTTGGGGGCCACCAGGAGATGGATATGCTCAATAACTATGCTGGAATGCGTTCTGGGTGGCCTGTGTAAATTTGGCACTTTGAGCTTGCCAGCGCTACCCGCCCTACCCACATATGTTACACCTGGAGTGCAACATCAAAAGGTTTGCACGTGCACAGCACGTGCACCGTGTACCCCAGCACGCCTATTTGTACAGCACCTTAACCCTCGCATGTGTGCGGCGTTTGCCAGCTTCTAATGTGTAGGGGGGGGGTCGGTTGGACCCCCCCCTTGCCGTTTGGCCCCTGATCGAGCTAGAGCTTCGCGGAAAAAACGAGCGTGTTGCCCGTGACGAGAGGAAGCCGATGATACCCAATTTTAAGGTCCTAGGTCATTGGTTGACCTTCCAGGTCAGGTCAATGACCCAAAGTCGGGAAAATCGGGACCTGTTAGAAAGTCGTAAAGTGTGGCTGCTAAGGAGTTTTTCGGGGTGCTGATCACGAATATCGTGTTAGTTTTGATCACAGATGATGTCTTGAAGCATTTAGACCAGGTCGGGTCAGGTCAGGTCAGGTCAACCAGTAGGCGTCGTGACGGGTATTCGTAGTACGTGTCAACCGCCTCTGACAGCTTCGTAACATGTTACGAAGTCACCAAAACTACTTCGTAAATGTTCAAATGGTTGCTAAATTCGAATTCAGCTCCAAAAACTAGCCTAGAAACATGTAAAACTCGAAAAAGTGACCCGAGGTCACCCGAGGTCACCAAAGGTCAATGACCTGACCTGACCTTCAGGTGACCTTGACACACACGGGAGTAACATCAAATCACATGTTTGAACGTTTGAAACCACGAAAAGCTTGCAAACACGCGGCTAGTGCGAGCCGACATACGCGAAATCGCGATTCCGGCCAAACATGGTCTCGGAAAAGAGGTCACAGGTCAAAGGTCATTTGGGTCAGGGTCATGAAATTTTCAGGGTAGGTGTAAAATTGATCAATGCGAGGGTACTGAAAGTTTCGTCGCGATCGGCCGCTTTTTACGCGAGTTATTCGCGAAAAACCATGGGGGGGGGTCCATCCGACCCCCCCCCCCCCTACACATGCGAGGGTTAAAGCGCGTGTCCAGTAGTGTCAGGCTGGGGGGATCCATGTGATCGCAAGGCACCTCGCAGTTGCGATCAAACGTAAGTTGAATCGGAACAGATATTGGAGGGATCCATCACATCGTAGGCTAAGTAGATACGCAAGTTGTATCGCAAATGGTGAAGATACGAACAAACTTTACGAATCTTCTCGGTCGATCGGAAGGCCGATCGTAGCGAAGCTTTACCTCTTTCTCAAGAGAAAAATATAAGAAATTTTCAAAATTTTCACAAAACCGAAATATATGTTAAAACAAATATGGTTGATGAACACGTGTGCCAAATTTGAAGTCGATTTCTTCACAAATGGCTGCGCTAGAGCGTTTTAAATTTACACGTTGAAAACGGTCACTTTCACGTCATTTTTGTAATTTTTTTTTTCAATTTTGAAATTTATAAAGTGTGTTGGGCATTTTTTTCGCGTTAATTGAGAAAATCTGACCAAAACATGTATCGCACCATCAATGATGCGATACGCCATCAGAGGCCGCGCCGCGGACAGGTGGGCGCGGCGATACCTAGGCCGCGTGGGGGTTACACTACTGTTCGGGAAGGGCTATGTCAACGCGAGGCAGGCCGCGGGGGAGCCGGTTGCGGCGCCGGTCCGTATTTGTCGGCGCCTAACAGTGCAGCGGTGCGTTTATGGCGGAGGGAGGGGAAGCGGTGTAGTGTCGGCAAGGCCGCACACAAGAGAGGGCACACGGGCCTCCCCCCCCCCCCCCCATTCGAGTTGGGGCCCCTAATCTTTAGACCGCCGAAGACCATGTAAAATGAACTGAAATAATGATTGAAAAGACCGGGAGGGCCCATCTCGTTCCCAAGCAGGCCCATACGAGTCCATAAATGCCCAGTAGCGCAGCCAAGGGTATTGTGGTGAAATTTCAATGGCCCTCAAAAGACCTCAAAGGGCCCACAGATGGGGTCACCGGATCCTCAGATGGTCTGGAAGGGCCCTCGGTTAGCGTCAAATGGCCCTCATCTGGTGTCAAAGGGCCCTCAGATGGCCAAATGAAGGGCCACAAGATGGCCTCAAAGGGCCCTCAGATGGGTTCAAAGGGCTCTCAGCCAACGTTAAACTTACCTCAGAAGACCTTAAAGGACGTCAAAGGGCCCTAAACCTGCGTCAGAGGGCCCTGAGCTGGCGTCAAACGACCCTCCGAAGGCCTTAAAGAGTCCTTAGCTTGTGTCAGAGGGCCCCCAGCTGGTGTCAGTGAGCCCTCCTCAGCTGGCGCCAAAAGTCCATCTGAAGGCCTCAAACGGTCGTCAGCTGGAGTACAACGGTCCTCAGATGCCGTCACGCGGCCCTCAAAAGCCTCAAGGAGCCCTTATAAGGTCTCAAAGGGCCCTCATTTGGCCTCAAAAGGCCCTCCGCTAGCGTTAACCGGACTTCAGAAGGCCTTAAAGGGCCCTTATCTGGTGTCAGAGGGCCCCCAGCTAGTGTCAGAGGGCCCTCAGTTGGCGCAAAATGGCCATCAGAAGGCCTCAAACGGTCCGTAACTGGAGTCCAACCGCAACGGTCCTCAAGTGGCGTCAAGCGGCCCTCAAAAAGCCCCAAAGGCCGCTTAGAAGGCAGCAAAGGGCCCTCATATGACCCCAAAGGGTCCTCTGCTGGCGTCAAACGGACCTCAGAAGGTCTCAAAGGGCGTCAAAGGGCCCTGAGCTCGTGTCAAATATAAAAGCGCCCTTAGTTGGTGTCAGGAGGCCCCCAGTTGGTGTCAGCGTGCCCTCAGCTGGTGTCAGAGAGCCCTCAGTTGGCATCTACTGGCCATCAGAAAGCCCCAAACGGTCCTCAGATGGCGTCCAACGGTCCTCAGCTGACGTTAAGAGGCCCTCAAAAAGGCCTCAAAGACCCCTCGGCTGCTGAAGAGGCCCTTAGCCTCAAGGGAAACTCAAGAGACGTTAAACGGCCCTAAAAAGGCTTGAAAGGGTCCTCTGCTGGTGGCAAAGGGCTCGCATATGACATCAATAACAGCTTTGTCAAAAACGGACCTGAGAGACCTTGCCGGTCCCTGGTTATAAGGGACTCCTGTCTCTTGCAGTAACCTGAGTGGCCCACGTTTACTGAGGGGCCCCTGGTTATTGAAGGAGTCCCTGGTTATTGGAAGGACCCCTGATTATCAGAGGGTTCCCTGGTCACCTGGTGGGTCCCTGATCAATTGAAACCTCCCGATCATCTGAGCGCCCCCTGATTGCCTTGGTCTTGGCGTTGGCGTACAGTTTAAAGTCGTCGGCACACTGCGGCCTCCTCTTTCTCAACAAGTCCCTCTATTTCTTCTGCAGCGAGGGCGATTTCGTCAAAATACTCCTCCATCGCGAAGCCTCGTGCGCAGACGCAGTCTTCGGGGCGCTCGCTGCGCCAACTCTTGACGACAACTGACGGGCTCCAAATGGAACAGATGGACTCCGAAACGAACGTGGGAATGCCGACACATGATCCCTCCAAATTTACAGAGGAGGAGATGTCCCTGACAGCCCCTTTGCAATAGGGGTCACTTTTACACTATAGACGTATGGGGAATTCGACCTTATCGACATGGTACTACGAGGTCAGCTGATCTGCTTGGCATTTAAATCGTAGTAAAACTGGCATTTAAACGCTGCGAAACAACTTACGTACAACGTAGCTCCGATTTGCCCCTCTTTCTTTTTCATCCCTCCGATTTTCTTCCGATCAAGAGAAGTTTCGTACCGAGAGAAGTTTCGCAGCCACGTCCGATATAACTTACGATAGCACGGATCCCCCAGTGTGCCAAATTTGGTGTGCCTAGGTCAAGGTTTTCCGGAATCGGAGGATGCCACCTCAAAACATGTTTTTCGCCACTAGCGCGTGCATTCCGCACCCCCTGATGCCGAGCATACCATATGTTAGTGGTCCAACACTGGGACATGTGACCTGTGAGTTTGGCACCTGTGCCGCCCTTCGTTTGATTTGAAGCGTCGCTTAAAGGTTTTTGCCCTTTGTAAGTTTGTCGGCACGTGGCACGCGCCATGTGACACCGAGTGACATGTGACATCCATCATCACCTGCCTCAAGGAATTACCCGTCGAACGGTACCACCAGCATCTCGATCCGATCATCCGTTTGGACGCGAGTCTAATTGTATTGGCTCGATGACCTTCCAGAGCACGGTTTTTTGGCAACGTAAAATGGCGCCTTGTCGGCTTCACCTGAATGGAGGTGGTTGCGGGTCCAGTTTATTTATACGTCCGTGGTCCGAGTGCAGTTACTTTACAAAAAAGCACGCTTTATGTAACTTAACTTTCAGCTAGAAGCTAATTAGCTACCAGCGTAAGCAGAATTTGTAAGAAGTAAAAACCATGGCTGTGCGCTGTGGGTCACGTGTTATATGCAAGGCCCGCCAAGGGTATGTGCCCAACGCACATAACTCATTATTCTTACGATGGACACTGCGAGTCCTGAATGTAAATAAATGACATCCTTAGAAACATGTCAGGAAATATCTGACAGTATCTGACTGATGGCGTGACTTGATGACTACCCTGACAGTGTCTGGCATATGCCAGTGACTCGGTAACTAGCCTGACAGTGTCTGACATATATTAGTGACACAATGACTACCCTGACAGTATCTGACATACGTCAGTGACACAATGACTACCCTGACAGTGTCTGACATATGTCAGTGACACAATGACTACCCTGACAGTATCTGACATGTCAATGACTCGGTGAATAGCCTGACAGTGTCTATACCATATGGCAGTGACACAGTGACTGACCTGACAGTGTCTGACATATGACAGTGACTCGCTGACTCACCTGACAGTGTCTGACATATGACAGTGACTCGCTGACTCACCTGACAGTGTCTGACATATGACAGTGACTCTGTGACTAGTCTGACAGTGTCTGACATATGTCAGTGACTCGCTGACTCACCTGACAGTGTCTGACATATGACAGTGACTCGCTGACTCACCTGACAGTGTCTGAAATATGACAGTGACTCGCTGACTCACCTGACAGTGTCTGACATATGACAGTGACTCGCTGACTCACCTGACAGTGTCTGACATATGACAGTGACTCGCTGGCTCACCTGACAGTGCCGGAAAGGTGACGTTCTCGATCGACTCCTGCCGCGGCGAGTTGCCGTTCTTTCCGAATGAACACCGGCCGGTGGTGAGTGGTAGAAGACGAACTCCGGACACTGGCCGAGAATCGTTCGTGTCGAAACTCAAACTCAGGCTGTTCATGCTGAAACGACACCACAAACAGAACCGTTGTCAGTTGACATCAAAGCAGCGCTCAGCAAAGAAGGCTAGAATAAAATAGTGCCTGAGATTTTAAGACCAATATCGGTCCACACCTAAGGCTTTTCATCTTCTACAACAGTCATAAAACGCATTTTGCAATCTCATTTGTTTAGTTTTGCCTTACTTTCGATTGCTTTCAATTATCATTTTCCTTTGGGTGCTGGTTCCGTAAGTCAAGTGAAGTGGAATACTGTATCATGTATTTTACAGCATTCCACAGTAAAATGCATCGTACAGAGGCGAGCCCTAAATCCCTGGGAGCTACCCTCTAAGTGCCGTTGTCCCGCGTAACCTCCACATAGGTCCCGTTATGTCCCGTGAGCTTCCCTTAGCTCCCGCTGTCCCCATTCCTGCGGCACGTCTCTGCGAGAGGCTCGGCAGAGCGTCCGCTGCCATCAGTGCTAAGGACGTCACCGACCCCAATCGGTCCTGTCACGACAGACGGCCATCGCCCGTCACTTCCGACGAACGGTACAGGCTGGCCGAGCCCGACCCCTGGGACGTGAGCCTAGGGAGCGGGAATGCAGAAGGACGACAGAGAGACATACATGCAGGCGGCGGCTATTTTTCCGGCAGGCGGCTATTTTTCTGTTGGTAAAACTGGCCCATGATTGAATGGACCGCCGCGATGTGGACGGTGGAAGGAGTCTGGCTGGTGGTGCCAGTCACCACCCCTCCTCTTATCCCTCCACTGGGGGTCGACGAGGAACCGTCTGAATTGCCTCTAAATGCGTCACGCGCATCATGTGAACGATCAGTCGCGATCGCCGGAGGCTGCCACCAATCAGAGAGCCGCCACGCGTGACGCGGTTCATCGTCGACCAATCAGAGAGAAGCAGTGCGTGCCTGGCACGGAGGGCATCAACAGAGAACCAGAACACAACGCTTAGAAAGCAAAACACGGCCTGTTTTTACTGATACAGTAGTCGATTGTGCCGTTCGTGGAACTCGGAAATCCTTTGAGACCGACAGCTAGGTCATAAACACATAACTTCGATGAAACTGAGAACAGAATTAGCTCGTCCATAAAATGGTCTGGCGGAAACCTTTAGTTGAGTTGAGTTCGTACAGAGCATGCCCAGAACCTGTACACTTGTACGTACAGTCATAAACGCATTCTAGACACACTGGCGTATGGAAGTCTTAAAGCAGCAATTTCACTGATAAGCTCTGTTATCCAGCATTTATGATAATCAATGACCGATCACGATTAGTTAATTGCACACAACTGTCGGTGCAGTTTAGATAATTGAGATTTGTCTAACTATACAACAACCACTGATAGTTTAGTAGGTAACTGGTAAGGTACACGCATTTTCGTGGTTATATCATGAGCAGGTATATGAAAGTATATAAGGAAATATGCATTAGCATAGATATTAGATAGCATGATTCATGTTATCTATGGCATTAACTATGTATCTGAACGTAAGATGAGAATGATGAAAATAAGTTAAAAGATGATGATATTTAGGAATGAAGCTTTTTGCAGGCTCATAACAAGAATAAACATTTTTCACTTTCTAAGAGTTACGAGCAAAATGGTAATTTTCAACACTATTCTAAACAAATATATACATTATGGACATTAAAGGGACCCTCCCACCTTCAAAAAAGTTAATGAATTGGCATGAAAGTGATGTCGCTAGGTTCAGAAAGAGCGAAAACGAATATCTACCAAATATTATCGAAAAATATTCACCGGTTTTCAAGATATTAGACTTTTACTTTTGTTTACTTTTTGGGATCTCCGCTGTTCCTAGCGACTTTATTTGAAGGTGCGGCATTTGTTGCGCGCAAAGCAGCATATACCACCGCGTGCTACCAAACGTTTTAGTAAAAGATTTAAAATCGTTAGATCTCCGCTGACGTCACACATTCAGAGGGATATTCAAAAGCATTAGCCCCTCTGAATCAAAACGCTGCAATTTTGAAATTCATTATTTCCGATTTAAGGCATTTCTCGATGTTGTGAGTGCCGAAACCGGTAATTGTGAGCCAGGGACCCCATTTTGGCTATCTCAACTCAAATCTAATGTTAAGGTGGGAGGGTCCCTTTAAATCCAGATTGAAAACGAAGGCAGTTGTTTCGAGAAAGGACGTGATCACTGACGATGTATCGATTGTCACGCCGCTCTCTAGGTTCGACCGGTGGTACCACGATATCGCATCACGGCTACCGGGAAGTGTTGGGACGCCGCCATGTCACGCCATGTCACGTCATGCTACTTCACGTCATTGACACGTCATGTCACATCATACCAAGTCATCACGTCATGTCTGTCACGCGGATAAGGCGTGGAGAGTCAGATCAGGACGCCGGAGGTCAGGTCAGAGCATGAGAGATTATGCCAAAGAGCTGGAGGCCAGGTCAGAGCACAGAAGTGTCCGGTCGGGGCGCCCGGAGGCCAGCTCAGGAGATAAGAGCTCGGCCTGGGACTCAGGGGTCTCTCCGGCTCTATTTTGGTCACAGATCAGCCGTCGGCTCCGTAAGCTTACCGCTCTGACCACTCAGCAGGGGCTGGAGCTCTCCTTGATACATGATCAGCAGCGATCAGCGGGTATATTGGAGCAAGCATCGTCCCCATTACCGTGAACGAATGCGTCGAAGCTGTTGTGGGCAAATTCCTCCATGACCTTTCTGAAGGTCCCATTAGGCTCCGCAATTTTAGACCAGCATGGCTTGCTTATATAACGTTATTTTTGTAAAGGTTTATGCTAAGCTTGTGGAGTGCAGCATTTGACATCTGAGCGTACAGCCAATGGTATACATATGTTTGCTCTAAAGATAGAGATGACAAAGTATCCGCGGTTAATGTCCTCTTTGAGTCTACGGGTGTGGCTGTGGTTAATAAAGTGCGCGTATGACAGTGTGGAACACATTCGTATTACTGTGATTGAATTCAGCCAATGAAACCCAAGCATCTGAAATAGTTGTGCTAAGCTATGTGCTTTTTTAAGATTGGAAACTTATTGGACCCGAAGCGGCCGTCTACATATACACTGTACAGTCATGGCTGCGGCTGCCAGTTTTAGCCGATGTGACCGTCACGTCACATTCCAGGCGTGATCGACCGGTGGTGCGCCGCATACCGAGCCAGGGCTGGAGGCGGGCACAGATCATCCCAAAGGTCAATGGCAGGTCAGTGCAGGGGTGCCACCGATTGAACGACAGGTCACGGCCGGGTGAGTGCAGAGATACCAACGATTCGACGACAGGTCACTAGCGGGTCAGTGCAGGGCTCAGCGTCATAAATATGCTCCTATGCTACCTGACAGATTTAGGATCTCATGGCGCCATTTCCAAATCTACTTTTGCACAACTGCTCTTTCACAGAAATGTGACTAAAGAATTAACGTTTTCCTAAAACAAATATTCAAAGGCCACCCATTTCAATCTTGATTATGAAACATCGAAATGAATTTATGATAAGTATGAAGATACCTATTACCTATTGTAAGAAATTGGTGCAGATTTGGTTAAGTTTGTGTATTCGCCAGATAACACGTCGTGAAAACGGTTCATATCGCCATGCTGCGCGATAAGTGAACAGACGTTGAAGCGAGAAAAATAAAAAATGCGAAGAAACTAGACGTTTGAGTAACCTTTCACCTGTGGAATCCGAATCAATAATCGGTTGACATAGCTCTAGCTCAAGGTTAGCATTCCATATTTACAGCGGGCAACCACTGCCCAGCAACGGCTCAGTCATGCCGTTGCTGCCACCGGCATTTCAACTGAAAGCTATAATATAGTTATATAGTCGATAGTCGATATTTCTGCTGAAAGTCAGTTGCTAGTCCAAAAAATTGCATTGATGCCGGGTTATCACTGAGGACTATACCAACATCAACTAATGGATTTTCAGATTAGTAAAGTTTTTCAGTGCTCTAGCGAGGAGCATATTCAGTATAATTAGGCTAATAAATAAGTTTGACCTTTTCTTTGACATCAAAAATATAAAACCGAAAAATATATTTCGAAACGGTGAGCTTTCGGCCACTCGACGTTATCAAACCAACGTGATAGTTAGATAGCACTTTCAAAAAATTAATGCATCGTTTTTGAATTTTTCTATCTATCACGTTGCTTTGATAAAAGCCAGTGACCGAGTCCTCACCGTTTTTAAATATGCTTTTTGGTTTGTACATTTTTGATGTCGAGGAAAAGGCCAACCTGATTTATTAGCCTGACTATAATGCTTTTTTTCATTCATTTAAAGCAATGCTCAAAATGTCGTTTTAAAGTGACCATCCCACCTTAACATTAGTTTTTAGTTGAGATAGCCAAATTGGTGGCCATGGCCTGGAAATACCGGTTTGGGCACTCACAACATCGAAAAATGCTTTAATTCGGAGATATGGAATTTCAAACTTGCAGTTTTCGGATTCTAAGGGGCTAATCTATTGGAATGCCCCCTTAGAATTTGTGACGTCAGCGGAGATCTAACGATTTTTAACTCTTGTACTAAAACGTTTGGTAGCACGCGGTGGTATATGCTGCTTTGCGCGCAACAAATGCCGAACTTTCAAATAAAGTCGCTAGGAACAGCGGAGGTCTCAAAAAGTACCTAAACAAAAGTTAAAGTCTAATATCTTGAAAACCGGTGAATATTTTTCGATGAAATTTGGTAGATATTCGTTTTCACTCTTTCTGAACCGAGCGACATCACTTTCATGCCAATTCATTAACTTTTTTGAAGGTGGGAGGGTCCTTTTAATGAATAGACTGGTATTTAAATGCTTATAATCAAGCCCCGAAAATAAAGCATGTCACGCTCAACACTAACGTTCAGCATAACATTCTGGCCAGCTTTTCGCCGGCCTGGCGTCGGCACTGGGGAATTCGTATTTGTTTGTCCTTGAGTTCGCCCACAATCGACCGCCGCCCAATGCCCGCTGTTTTCTATGGGTCCGCTTCTAGGCACTGTCACGCCGACTGAATGCGACCCCGGCCCACACAGGCCTCTGCGGACGGCGTTCGTCTGCGACTGGGTCCCCAGTGAATGGCGTCACCATCGGCTCTGTGCTGTGTGCGCGCGAAGGTCAGGGTCACTGCCGAACTGACCAGGCGGGTGCACTAATGATCGACCGCCACCTGGAGGGTTTCGGCGGTTAGTAGGGAGGTGTATCTGCTTCAGTAGGTATGCGAAATTGGTGCACACAAGGCAGTAGATAGATGATTGACGACAGTGGACAACAGTCTGGATCTGATTTTTTCCTACTGGCTATTCAGCGAAACGAATAATGCGTGCGTGCAGCGTGGTCGATGCCATAGCTCATTCCTTATATCCTCCAGGCATAAAAATCACGAAATTTGGAGATGTATATAACGTCTCTAAACAATAGACACCGTCGCAAACTCATACCAAACACTGTGCGTTTAAAATTGCGATCTTTATCTGGAACTACTAAGCGTAGTCGGGGGCCCACCGCGCACGCAGCCCGGGATTACGCGCCTGCCTGCGCTGGTAGACTGGCCCGCCCGGCTCTAACGTACTGCGGTACAGTATACCACTCCAGGCAGCCAGCGGATGACTGCGCGGCGGACACAGCAGGACATAACAAATCATGCTTTTTGCCGACCTTGGTTTGTTAGGGGATGGTTATGGGATATTGGCATCGTTGTGGTTTTACGATGGATGCATTTGTTTATTGTTATAGGATTTACCATGGATTTACCTTAGCTTGTAGGGCCTACACAGTTCACTTCATCTTGTCAAATCCCTTGAAAGCATCACCTTCTCTTCCGACCATCGCCCACGTAGTATACCTAATGTTTTATGATTTTCTGTAATATTATCAGTAAATACGTTATTTTTACTGTGAATGAAATGAATAACGTCCTACACGAATAACAAACGGATATTGCATGTTTGCACTGTAGGTACTTGGATGCTATCAGTGTTGCAACGTGTTATTCGCTTGTCGCGGCTTCCATCTGGCCTGCCTTGGTGACCTGGTGGCCTAAATGGCCGGATCACGCCGATCCATAGCACCCCAATGTGCGTGTCCAGTCCGTCCCTCTCCCTCCCACCCCGCCCACCACCACCGACGACGTTCCTTACAGCCCCGCCACCCCTCACCATCCACGGTCTTCCACCGTGTCGGCCAGCGCCGACCGCAACGCCCACTTACCGGCAGACCATTGAAACAGAGGCATGCCGGCTTTTCAATTAAACTTTGAAACGTAATAGAACGTCGCTATACTTCTAGCTCACCCGAAGGTAGTTTTGTGCCGCTTATGTATTGACCTAATATTCTCCTTGGTTTTACACTTCCCTATACTGAAAGCTCAAGTTAAAAATGCATTGCACTCTTACTTGATTGCCCCTCAATTTCACACTCATCACACACTCAACTAAAGCCATTAGCTTGCACACCACACACCCTCAAGACACCATTACCTTGTCTACTTTCCTCATATAATAACGCTAATATGTCCGTGTCTGTAATCGTATGCGATGACCTGCGCGTTTTACAGGCTAATGTCACAAGTCAGACAGGACATCCTTCCTCCCATCCTCTCTCCGCTCTCACCTGAAGGCACTGGTGGGCCGGCCGGACGTGGGTGAGGTCTGGGCCGTACCGAACAGCGTCCTCTGGCGGTCTCGTGGCGTGAACGGACGGCTCGTGTCCACGGTACGGACCACGGCCCGACCGTCTCCGAGCGCCGCGCGAGCCTGAGCCGACACACGCACACACCAGAGGCGGTCACACTCGAGTTGAGACAGATCTCAGTCAAACAGCTTTCAGCCGATGATGTGATCACATCAGCGCAGATAAAAGCATGAGAATGTGGTGTTTCAGAATGGAATAGAATAACTAGTTATATTGCAAAAGATTTAAATGAAATAGGAACTGGGTAGTAGCATAAAAAACTTGACTGTTGGATTGCAAATAATCGTTGCAAAAAAGTTAACGGCAAAGAAAGGGGATGTCATCAACTAACCTCATGTATGATTTCTGCAGACGTCTTTTTGGCCCTGGGCAGGGCGTAGAAGGGCAGGTCTCCGTTGGCGGGCAGGCCGCCATGTCTGCCGGCTGACGCCTGTCCGCTCATCAGCTCGGTCATATCAGCCGGCTGCTGGCCCCGCCGCCGTCGCTGCTGCTGCTGCTGCTGCTGATCCTCTTCGTCCGAGCTGCTCAGCCGGCAGTAGTCGCTATAGTCCATGCATTCCTGCGCCCCAGACAGTCGGATAACGTGCTGTCTGTCACAGCAGACCGGAGACGCACGTGCCTATCGCCGCAGCGAGGATTGACGCATCGAATGAAATTTTACCATCATGCGTCGAAAAGTCAGGAGCTGGAAGTTATCACTGGCGAACGTTATGTACGATGTACAAAACCAATTGCCGTGGTTAAATGGTTTGGACGCTTTTGCTCAATCTGTGCTAAGACCATTTTAAAAAGGTTATACCAATGATGCGTGACAATTTAGCCGCTCCTGAATTTAAATGAGACCCGCAATTTGCATTGTGTATTGTGCAGAAGATTTATGTTAAATTCACGACAAAATATTTTGATGGATCTCGTATCCTGGAAAACTTCTTAGAAATATTTCGCGTAGTTCTTTGCTATACAGAGATGTCCCCAGAGATAAAACAGCTCATAGATGGATGACCATTCTAAATTTGCTAGTCAAAGAGGATTAGGTAGTTTTCATTTAATCAGCAGACTTCTGCCATACCATTAGCCTCGACCGAATTACTTCTGTCACACCTAAATGTCGGCTGCCGCGTTCTATCCGTCGTGGCATGGCACGCTCAGCAAGAAGTGGCACGCTTATGCTGTATGATCTATTTATCACCGGTAACAACTAACATAAACAGAGGCTGGCGCCGCTTCCTTTTTTAACGACCGGGAAACGAAGGATAAGATAAGATTTCGTCATTACTGCCAAAAGGAGGCATTCCATTTTTACTAAGCCTTGTTAGTGGGCAGGTATATACGTACTTAAAACGAAAGGCAAGCATGGGGTAGATTGCGTAAGCTGTTTAAGATATCGTTGTAAATTTAAAAAAAAAAACTCGTTCAAACAATGTTCAAGCTCTGATACCGGATTGAAATCAACATAGGGCATCAAAAATGGGGAAGAGAACCTACCTGGATTCGCCACACCTTCCTTCAGCACACAAGCGTTGAGATGGCAGGACACCCCGTATCTATCCTCACAAGTTAACGATGTTAGTAATTGAAGAAACCATTAACCAGTAAAATGCTCGTCACAAGCAGGGTGTTGAGTCAGTCAGTCAACCCTCTGAACGGCGACTACGTGCCGGCGTCACTCGTCGGTCTGCGACTGGCGGCCGGCGTCCGCCGGATTCGTCGCATGCGCGTCATTTGGGAATGCTTTGCCGTTGCCTAGCAACGTCAGCCAAACACGTTGGCCGACCGACGGCGACGACTATCCAACCAGCAGGCGGCGCAGGTCCCAACGCCACAACATCTGTAGCTCAATTTTATTTTTTAACTTAAAGTTAAGTCATGGCTCATGCCATGCGTCATTTAAATTCAGCACAGTTCAGGTCAATATGAACTGTTTACCGCTGGTGCTAGCCTTTATGTTAGATTACCGCTGGCTTCATTGCACGCATGAGGTATGCGTTGCGTATAATGTGCCTAGTTACTTACATATGTGTACTAGTAAGTGCAATGTGTATGCCGTGCGCGCACGGTGCAAAGTATGATGTGGACAGCGCAATGTGTGCTGAGCAATGGAATGTATTTAGCAGCCGTGCGTGCAAGTATGCTTGTGTCTTGTGAGCAATCTGCATACGCCATACACGCAGGTATTATATGCATATGGTGTGTGTCATCTCATCATTGTACTATCTATCAAATATGCGATAGTTAAGTATGCATGAACATTGTATGTGTAACTGAAGTCTGGAATAAAGACCTTTTCCAGCAGCTGTTTTCAAGCAAACGTCTCCGACTAGCTTTTCAAATTGTAATGCAACTGTTTGTAAACCTAATTCAGCTTATTCCATTATCCTTATTCTTCTTGCATCCGGTCCAACCTCTGAAACATTCTGAAAAAGTTGACAGGACAGGAACATGTCCAGCAACTGAAAATTGTCCGATTTCTTTATTCATGTTTTGATTTGAAATATTAAAAAAGATATACTTTTATTATTTTGATACACTAGAGTGATTGGACAATTGGACATGTAAAACAAACCAGCACATAAACATATGCTCTGGCATACAGAGGTCTATGGTTCTGGCTTTGAAGGATGCCTTTAAGTATGTTGAACTTTTGAATAGTGCACTGAGTGAGAAATGTAAAATGCTGTCCGACCATAAACGAAGCCCCAAAAGGTGCTGGACTCCTTTCGTACTCTGAAAATAAAAGCCAAAAAAATCCCAAAGTTTTCGAATTTCGAAAAAAAAACTGAGCACATATGATAATTGATAGCCACTACCGTCTTTCATCCACATAACTAATTTGAGATCGATACCTCTTTTTTGGCCAAGTTATAGCGAAATAAACTGTTCAAAATTGATTCACTTCAAATTTTCAAACTGAATTTTTAGCAGTTCTAGACTACGTGTAGCGCAAAACAAAGACCCCATCAGACTCCCCGTGACAGGAAGCATCGAAACGATGCCCATTTTATGCCAAAATATCAACTTCGAACTTTGACCTTTACTGACCTGACATTGACCTGACCTCCACCAGAAAGTAACCGAAACCGTTCCTGATCGGGTCGTTTAACCAGCACCATTGAATTTGAAATAAAAAATTGACCATAAAACATGCATTGCAGAGCCCCAGTAAAATTGGGTTCATGTGCTGACCCTTATTAATGACCTGACCTCTGTGGCCTGACCTGGTATCAGTAACCTCTTTTAGCAACATATGTACTAGGCAACTGACGCCCTATCTACGATTTTCGATAAAATGCGTTTTACTCGATGCTATAGCGCATTCCCTAGAAGACCCGAGTAGGTGATGTGTTATCTTTGACCTGGTCAATGACGTCATCGGTGACCCCGAGGTCAATGAAATTAAATTTGCCTTGTGAAATTTGACAGGGCTATCGAACGCTGTTTGAATGTTGCGAATCCGTCCAGTAGTTTCAGAGATACGAGGGGAGGGGCAAAAAATAGCTCCCCCCAGGTCGCGTTATAAGCAAACCCACTCAGCTCTATAATGAGCAGACCCCACCAGGGCGCAGGCCTATTAGCCTGAGCTTGACCGTTTCGAATCGTCTTTGCATTTGGCACGTGTTGTGAAATGTGAATCGTCTGGCGTGAAATGTTAGAATCTGATCTCTGTGGAGTGTTGATGTCCGAAACAATCGACAAATGAGATATATGTATCCATAGACCTCTGTACACCGGTGTACAGAGGTCTATGATGTATCACATAAATATCATTTGCCGCTTGCTTTCCTCATGCATGTCTCGATATTGCGTTGGACGCTGAGCTCCTGAGACCTCAGGGTTGACCTGACTGACATTAAAATCGAGTACTAGTTGCTGTATCTCGTAACGGAGCACACGCTCGTTTTTTTTCCGCGACGCTCTATAGCTCTATTAAGCCGCGCACCGACTGTGCCAACTTCGTACCGACGGGGGGGGGGGCGGATGACCGCCCCCCCCCCTGAGATCTCGAGAACGAAGCAAGATAGCGACAAGCAGTAAACGGCATCGGATACGCACGGACAAGGTCTACAATTTTTACTCAGGTCATTTTCAGGTCAGGTCAAAGATGACGTCACAGGGGTCAAAAAATTCAAAATGGCGGCGCTAGATATAGAGAGTTTTTCTCAAATAACTTTCGAATTAGTCAAGATAGGAACAAACTAAGGGCACCATCGTGATCCTCTCGTCAATCCGCATCGAATGATATATATGTTGACCTCGAAAGGTCAAGGTCAAAGGTTGACCTCAGATCACGTGACCTCGAGGTCATCATGTATATCATTCGATGCGTCTTGACGAGCTGAACACAATGAGACCATCCGCGCGGCTGTATCTTGTTCCTGTACGGAGTTATTGGCAAAAAACCGCTGGTGACCTTTGATGACGTCACATGACCTTACAGCTGCCCAATAGCAAAACAGACCTCAAGGTAGTGAAGGTTGATCGTATATGAAGTCATGAATGGTATATGGTGCCATTCCGACCCGTTTTCTGGGTAAAAACAGGGAGTTGATTTTCCCCCATTGACTTATAATGGGGAGGTCGAGAAATTGACCTGACCTTAGGTCACCGATATCAAAATTCCGTGATATACAAATTGTAGCTACTAATGATCTCATAACAACCTGCGAATTTCAAAGGCCTCCGACATCTACTGTAGCTCTGGCACGGTGACAAAGTTGCAAAAAAGTGACTTGAGGTTGGGTCATTCAAAATGACCTGGTGACCTGACCTTGAAAGTTAGGAGGTTCAAACTTGCACACCATGTGTAATATTGATGAGAGAATAGACGTACCAAATTTCGCGCCGCGGTTTTTCCGCTATTTGCGAAAAACCTCAGGGGGGCGGACATCCGCCCCCCCCGTCGGTGCGCGTGTTAACCCACGCCCCGTTGGGCTCTGCCGAGCAACGCTGGGGGGGGGGGCATTTTGGCCCCCCTAAGATCTCGAGAACCACGCAACCTAGCGACAAGCGGCAAACGGTGTTGGATAGCCCTATCAGGGAACTACCTTGTGACCCAATTTTATTGACCCAGGTCAAACCGATGACGTCACAGGTCAGGTCAAAGGTCCAATTTTCACCGTTTACAGGCATTTCAGGAAATGCGTTGTAAAATCGAGTAAAATGCATTTCATTGAAAATCATCGATAGGGAAATGTTCTTCAAACACATATTTTGCTATTTGAGGTCACTGATACCAGGTCAGGTCACAGAGGTCAGGTCACTGGGGGGCAACAATATGAAAGTGTCGTGTGATACATGTTTTATGGCCCATTTTACATGACAAATGCGATTATGTGGGTCAAGCAGCCTTTGGGGCCAGCTTAGGTCACGTTTTGGTCAAGGTCAGGTCAAGGTCAGGTCAAATAAGGTCAAATTTCAAAGTTAATATTTTTTGCATAAAATGGGTATCGAATCGATGCAGCTCGTCACGGGGAGTTCAATGGTGGTCTTTGTTTTGCCGTACATGGTCTAGAATCGCTAAAAATTGAGTTCAAAAATTTGACGTCATCATTTTTGAACAGTTTTTTCGCTATAACTTGGCCAAAAAACGAGATATCGATCTGACATTTGGTATGTATATAGAAGAGTGCAGGGACTATCACACATATTCCGGGTTTTTCGAAATTCGGAAAATTTTTGGATTTTTTTAGTTTTTCTAAAAAAATCAATTTTTTGAATTTTTTTGGGTCAAAAACCCAAAATTTTGAAAATCCGAGATAGCAGTTTTGTAGCGCCGCTTTTTGTCTACTAGACCATGCAAAGAACTTTGAAATTGCTTGATAACTGTAGATTTGGTGAGCGTTTCAAGATTGCATGTTTTTTGCTCATTTTTGCTCGAACATGACCTCAGTTTGACCTCAATAACTCCTGACCTAAGGTGACCTAAGACTTGAAATTTGGTGTGAAGGTGTCAAATTGATGCCAGGGAAGGTACAAACACGGCGAGGGGTCGTTCCCCTCCCTCCTCGGCCGGCGCGTATGTATAGAAAACCAATGGGTCTAGCGAGGGTTAAAATTGGGCATCATCAGCCTCCTCTCGTCATGGGCAGTACGCTTTTTTCCGCGAAGCTCTCGCTCGAGCTTCGATCAGAGGCCGAACGGCACGGGGGGAAGGGGAACGGAGCCCCCCCCCCCACACACACACTATACGTTAGACGCTGACAAAACACAAATACGGGCGAGGGTTTAGAGATTTTCCCCTTTAGAGGCTGAGTCGTTGACGTAGCTCAAATTTGAGCCTATCTCCAGAAAGTGAGTTAAAATATCATTGAATGCCCTGTCCACGGCGCAGCTCTCTTCGCTCCAGAGTTGACGCCAATTTGTAAAAAAAAAGCTTATGAATATGCGAAATTTGACCTTTGATGACCTCTTGTGGCCTGACCTCTGTCCTGGCCTAAGAAAAATGCCCAGAAACTGTTTTAGTGATTTCTGACGCTCTTTCGAATGCCGCTTAGCGCGTGTCGTTAGGTATCCTGGGAGCTGAGCTGAACGGGGGGGGGGGGGGCAAACACCCCTCCCGCCCGGCGGCCCGACGCGCGGCTAATTGAAACAATTTTCTATGACAGAAAAAACGTAGCCACTGATTTTCGCATATAACTGATTGATGTTAGTTGTGGTGATAAAAATATTGTAACATCTTTTAGGTACCTACGATGCGCAATTCGTGAAATTGCGCATCTTGTTCGCAAGCCTGGATACCAATGATACGAGCCGCAGTTATTTTGACACTGCTCGCTACATAGGTATGTAATATGTATGTCATCTGGGCATAGAATGTTGGCGTTCCGGTGTAAACCAAGCGCTATAATTACAGACATTGATGGGTTTTGCGAAGTTATGACACAGCTTTGCCTCAGAGCGTAGCCGCAAAGCTCTCCAGCTGCTCCACGCCTCCATGGAGACAAACATAAGGTGACAGTTGTGAACAAATAAAAAATGTATTTCCCGGCATAAGACATCGGTGCAGCGTCACACATCTGTACCGGACATCACAGTTTAGCTTGATTATATGAGGTCTCCCTTCTACTTTTTCAGGAGAGCTAATGTTGCCCAAGATTACTTTACTATCGTTGCCAAAGATAATATAAGCGATGAGGGCAGTTGGGCGAGATTCCATTGCAATGAGCCACATTGCAACTGGGCTCCACAAGGCGGCGAACATGGAAGTAAAATGCATTACGATGGTAGGCGAGGACACGCACAAACCAGACCCACTACGGACAGGCCCTTCCCGTTCCAAGTCGCCACGTAGTTCATGAAACCTCTGTGACAGATAAACAACACTGATAGGGCACCACTCAGATCCACTCTACGGCATATGCCCAGCTCAGGCACAAAATCAGCCCAGCAAACGTTGGCACACCTGAGACCTGAGCCTGACGCCGGCCTGAAAGGCGGTCGGTCACAGCCGCGAAACCCGTAACTTCACAGACCGGCGTATGTAGCTAACTACCGCCTAACACGACAGCGTACCCGCACCGGATCCCCTCCACACCATGCAACACCCGAAAGCCCTCTCAGTATCCCTGTGAAAGTCTGTGGCCGCCGAACTCGTGGTAGCAGTGGCTGGAAGGGATGGTTGCCTTCGCAACATCGTCTAAATAGGCGGAATAGAAACGGAGATGCCCAACAATAAAAGCATCCCTGAAATAAGGCACTTCTGCTTATAGTTGGGCTAAGTGGAGCAGCCTTCAATCAATACCTACACATCACACGCCAGCACTCTAAGAGTACGCCATACTAGAACAAAAAGTCGGCCTCGCTATCCTTCAGGCTTAAATGGTCAGGTAACTGTGAATGTAGCATGGCACCGAACACCTTCTGTTTTTGTTCTGTCCCCACCCCGGGGAGGCTGGCGCCGCTGCACCGCTGCCTCGCGCACGAGCTCCTGGTTGTACTCGTCTCCGTAGTAGACGAGCAGCTCGGTGTTGGCGGCGATCGGGCGGCACGTGCGGTACCAGATGCGCCAGCGGTGCTGGTATGCCGTCACGTTCTCATCGGCCGCAGACGGCGCGCAGTTGACGTAGCGCATCCAGTTGGCGCACGCCGGGTCGGCCGCGTCCACACAGAACCAGAGTCGGCCGTTACGCAGTACCTCCCAGCTGCAGCCGCCGGCGGCGGCGCGCGACCGGCTGCACTCTCGCCGGCCCAGGTACGGCCCGAAACGGAGGCCGGGGTGCAGCGGGCGCCGGGTCCACACGCCCAGCCCGCCGCGGTGCACCCCCGACGGGCCGACTCGCAGCACGGAGGGCACCGAGCGGGCGGCGCGCTCCTGGGGAGGCGTGTCCGCGGGCACCACCGAGTCCCGCACGGGGATCGGCTGGCCGTGCAGCAGGCAGTCGCCGTCCACGCACAGCCGGCCGCACTGGTCACAGTTTATCAGCTCGTCACCGGGCCCAGACGGCAGGCCGTCTGCGCCGCCCCGTGATGCCTGGCGACGGGACGCGGTACGTCAATGGAGGCAATACTCACGCCAATGGTACAATGACAGCATTATTAACGTCCCATGCTTTACTTTAGAAAAAAGATGGTCGTAGAAGCATCATACAATGTACGGACTACGGAAGCTACCAGCCAGGCAAATTTATAGGTGCAACAGAAACTTCAAACAATAGATCAGCGGTAAGAACAAACCAAAACTACTCATTTGGAGTGGACATTTTTGGTCATCACTTTACCTTCAATTAGCAAAAAAGAGAAAACACAATATTAGTTTAATGTGTACTAAAAATCCTAGCTCCAGTTGTTGTAAGTAGTTGTCAACTTTCCTACCACGCTGCATTAAAGCCATTTCTCGCACTGGCTTAGCTCACAGGCGGCACGTACCCGACTGCTAACTGACGAGTGCATCGAACAGGCATCATCCACTCCACTGTCCGAGTCGGAGAGTCGCCGGGTCCGCGCCACTGCAGCCTCTGAAGCCAGTTCATGTCGTCAGTGAGCAATGAAACAATACTGAATGAAAAAAGTTAAAAAAGACGATAAAAAAACAAACTACATTAGACGTTGGCTTTAAATAAGCCAGTAATAAAACACTAGTAAACAATAAATAGTTTGGGGCTTTGGGCTGTATGAACACGATAAAAATAAGACAACGCTATGGGTTAACTAGCATAATTTTGATCAGAGTGCAGTCCCAGCCACTACATTGCAACTAACCACCACCACCCTGCTACGTACCACGCTTGGAGAGCGGCAAAGACTCCGCATTTCTTAATCTCCAAGAAGTTTCCGATCTCGCTGCTTTCACAGCGCGCCTTGACCCAACCACTTCTTTCGCATTTGCACTGACACCTGTTTGGTCGCTCAAGCTGTCACGCACTTTCCCAGCTTCCCGAGGAGACGTTGTCTTCTGAATCAGGTCCCCAGGGCCGGCGGATGCGCGCCCCGGGCCGCTCGCCGTCCTCCCCCTCCCCCTCCTCAGGAAACACGCGAGGAGCGGGGGAACCGCAGACAGATGCCGCGACCGCGGACAGCCCGACGATTTGTTGCCATTGAAGTTCCTGTGAAAAATGTCACTTACAGTTAATTCAATTAATTTCAATCGATAAATGTCGTGATAAGCAGTCTATCCTAATGCAATATGTAATGAAAATATGGCACTTCACGGCCAACCTATAGGTCTAGCTGGTACAAACGCTGATGATCAATATTAGCCCGCATTTCGTTGTCCATTCCCAGACCATGGTGTTTTAATCCCTGTTATCTTGGAAACTACCGGGTCGTGGTTCAAAATTCCAACGGCGTTCGACGGAGGACGCTCGATGGCACATTACAGGTCTTGAAAAAACTCGGATTTATTGGCCTCAGTATTTCAAATGACATCACAGGCCAGTTGAAAGTAGTTTAGTTGACACCATTGTAAAAGTATGAAGTTAGCATTAAAAAAGATCGTAGAAATCCATAGGGATTATTTTTGTTAGACATAATTTGCTATTTGAAGCTATTTTATCCAGTCAGATAACCGGTCCCGTAGCTCAGTCGGGAGAGCGTTGGACTCCGCGTGGTGAGAGAACGCTTCCCGGTAACAACGGTCGGGATCAAAGCGCGATGGGCCTTTGACGATTATGAGGCTATGGTTGCGGTTGGTGGCAGGCCGTAGCCAGCAGAAGTCAGTGAGGGGGACCGGCCGTGCGCGACTTTGTGCATAAGTTTAACTTTGGACTCTAAATTCTGTCATAGACCAGAAATTGCGCAAACGGAAGGTAGAGGGTAGGGCCAGCGCAACAAGCTCCGCTTAGCGGGGTTTCTGTTCTTGTGAATCCATCCATTCAAAAGGCTCGAACTAAATTTATTTAAAAAAAGATCACGAATTTAACATAGCATTTAGGTCAATATGGTTCAAACTCGCATATGGTAAAGGTGAACTGTCAGGGTCAGCTCAAGGTCAGGTAAATGACTTTTTCGTAAGATTTCACTGTGTTGCTTTTATCACAATATGCAATAGGTACTTCCAAAAATAGAACAGGGAATTATTAAAGCGTAGATTAACACTGACAATTCATCATGTGTCATCTCATTCAAGAGAAAGTGCTGGTGTTAATTCTATACTTGTGAGAGTAACTGCTGTAGAAGCTTATTTTGCCTCTAAGTAGGTAAATCATCTACACATGATGTCACTTTGATGCTATTTACAAACGTGCTACCTATCTAAGTGGCCTGAGCTTTGAAACAGGAGGTTAAGTATATGTAAAATAGAGCACTGAAAGTTTCACTTAAAAACAGCTTTCTATAAAATAATGTTTTGACATGCCTATTGTTTATCCATTTAGCATGTATTAAGACAAAGTCAGGAAAATATTCACCTCAAAAGTATGTGTGTATTGTGTAATGTTTTGCATGACTCTACACTAACGATTTGCATAAGGAACTCATGAAATTAAAATACTACTGACAGTGTTGTATGCAGTCAGTGTGGAGAGCTCCATACCAACCTCCAAAAAAGTATTAATTTTAAACAAAAACTCAAGTGGTTATCTTTTTTTCCAATTCTTACTGAACACCTTACTTTCATACATTTTTGATAGTGAACTGTTAGAAAATGTTTACCATGAAAGTGGATGGCTGATAGGGGTGTTTGTTGGTCTGGCAGACTTTGACTTGGGCTTTGACCTATTTACACCACCTTCACTGCATTTTAAAGCTCCCACATGACAAATCATGGCACCCAAATAATGAGTATGACAATAAAATGTAAATCTTACAATCATTTTTGAAAAGTAACAGATGAAAAGATATAATGTGCAGACAGGCCTGATATTACCTATGCTGGTAAAAACAAAGCATACTTACGTGATGAAGCATTTTACCACTTCTTCTAATGGTGGTGCATTTTGGTCAAGAGGATCCTGGAATAATAAAATCAGTGCCATAATCAAATCGTGTCACAATCAAAATGATAATGGCGTTTGATCTGCCAGCACTGTGCTGGGGGACATAGGCAAGCAGCTAGTTTTGTTATGTTGGAGTAGCATTAAACAAAGGTGCAAGAGAATAATAGGTACCTTAATCACTGTCTACCTATTACATTATCCATCCTTATTTACCATTGCTAAACTTTTACAATATCAATTTATTTGAATCACTTGACTCATGTCACTTCAAGTGAGATGCTTAAAATGACCCATCAAGGTAAAAATAGACAACCATACATGCTTATTCACCAAAGTGCAACCTGTATGGCAATAAAACCATGTCAATTATTTGAATTAGACTGCTATTAGAATGACTAAATGGAGTGGATCGTGTAAATTAAGGAAATATAGGTTCCATTTTTAGCATGTAGTTTTGAACTGAAATAGCAGTATTGCAGCTGGAGCTAATACCAGCACAATTAAGCTTTTACACCAGAATAATCACTCTAGCCAGGAGGATCAATTATAGTTCTGAAATTATTCCCTTAAAGGAGGAATGGATTCCCTTATGGGCTAAGCTAATGTAAAGAATGCAGCCACCTGTGGTGGAGGCCAATCTTCAGCCAATCAGCATGCAGCTGGCTTGAGCTAAGTAGGTAGGCACCTAATATGATTGGTCAACGTGTACCTAATGATTTTTAGCTGCAACCCCTATCTAGCCTTTACCAATGTTGGAAAATTGTTCTACCTATAATATAATATCTTCAAAACTCTTTTGTAGATGTTCATTATCTTCTTTTTAATCATTTTGATTTCAAGCATTAAAATTATGACTGTAGCATAGATGAATGTGAGTTGGTCAAGTGGTATATTCCCTTAAAGGTTTTAAGTACCTACCTAATCTGCTTCTATGTGACAGAAATGCCCATCATTGTAAGTATACAAAAGGGTATAATCCTGCGACAGTATAAGTCAGAGAGACTGAATGCTAGTCGACAGCCGTGCAGTAGCGGCGGAACACCTTCAATTAAGGGGGAGGGGGCACTGCCAACTTTTGGTCCCATTCTTTCCATGAAACACCCATAGGGCTAATGTTAAAATGCCAAAATCAAAGGGGGGCATGGTGCCCCGGTGCCCTCCCCGTTCCGACGCCTATGCAGCCGTGACAGATTGAGATTGAGGTAGTTCCAGTTCACACTTCACAATGATTCATGCGCTATTGATCCTCACACATACCGGTCTCGTAATCCTTTGATATTGCTTCGCAATTGAATCGTCCACTTTCAAAAGATAATCAAATACCAAAGCATTTACTTCTCTCGAAGTGTCCATATTAAAAATAAAAATGTTGGAACCCCATTCAAGACCACGCATGTGCACGCGGAAGTGGATGCGCGCGCGCGAGAGCTGCTGCGTCATAACCGAATATGAAGCGTCATATATGTAGATGTTCACGCATTATTTTGCAGCACTTATATCGCTCCTGTACATTGCTGCCAAAAACCAAACCCAGTTCTGGGCGAACGCCGTGATGGGTTATGAAATAATTGATTAATGATTCGATTCTTTTTTATATTATGCCAAGAAAGTTGTTTTGATTTACACGTGTCCATTTACATGACAAATCACAAGTGGTGCACGTGTGCCATAACTTTGTACCTACAAATTGTATAAAATTTTAGACCTAGCACCATTTGAAATGAAAGTTTTATATTCTAGGACAGATGAAATTAGAAATGATTGATAAATAAACACATTTTGAAGCATATTTTAACCAGATTTCAATGCAAGCAAAGCCTTAGTGCGATCTATGGTGCGAATGCTTGAAGGTTTTTATGAATCTTCTAATTGGGAGAGCCACAATGAAAGTCAACCTCTGCCAAAGAACGTGCGGCTTTGTTGTCGAGTTCCTTAGCAACATGGATTGCGGCCATCCTGTCATCCGGGGGGACTGCATAGGGCATAAGTGTGTGTCGTGACACCGGCCTGGCGCTAAAAGTTTTGGCGATATCAGTTAGAGATTAAGTGGCTTTATGTTTTACATTTTGCGAATTATTGTTGGATATCACTTTATCCCATCAGCTACTCTCCATAAACGAGACGGTTCCTCAAGGCTCAAGATAACGATAGAATCCGATACTTTTCTTACAAGTAGCCCATCGAGAAAAACTGGTAAGCATTGCGATGCGAGCGGCCGCCTGCCCCTGAAATTCGCTTCCTTTTCCTTCCCCTTGCTTTATACGGAGCTCGTGCTATGCAGTTCTTGCATTTTGCGAGAAATAATTCCTTTTCGTTGCTGCTTATTGCATCATTTGAGTTCGAACGAATCAAATGCAAACACGCGCTACGTTTCGGAAATGCGCTTCCCCGTTGCTTCTTGTAGTTGACACGGCCAGGGTCAATTGCTGACTATGATTATTATGCCACTTTAAACAGTTATTGATTATCCGTCTTGCCTGCCTTCGTTAGCTGATGATTTAACCCGTAGGGCTATCGGCGGACCCTGGCCACCCGTAAAGGGGGCCGTGTTTCGCCCTCCCCCTAAAATGTTGGAAAGTTGCCGGTCGATTTTCAAAATTCAAGCGTGGTGTTCGATAGCCCCACCAGGGAACTACCTTGTGACCCAAGTTCATTGACCTTGGTCAAACTGATGACGTCACAGGTCAGGTCAAATGTCACGTTTTCATGGTTTAGGTACAGGCATTCTGAGAAATATGTTGTAAAATCGAGTAAAATGCATGCAGGCTATTGAAAACAAGCAATAAAAATTTTTGTTTAACACATCATATTATGTATGCTATTTGAGGTCACTGATACCAGGTCAGGTCACAGAGGTCAAGTGAGTGTCAGAATGTTGAAGTGTCGTGTGATGCATGTTTTATGGTCCACTTTACATGACAAATGCGATGATGTGGGCTAGGTGACCTCTGGGGCCAGTCTAGGTTACGTTCTGCTGAAGATTAGGTCAAGGTCAGGTCAAATAAGGTTATTGTCGGCTGTGGGAGACGCATATTAATGTTTGGAAATATTGCTCCGCTAAATATTGTTCTTTTGGCGTTCAGCTTTCACTGGAACTCAAAAATACATGTGTATGTTTTCAAGAATGTCCGGGACAGCCCGTTGAATAAAAAATTATAAAGTTTTACAAAAACGTAATTTTCAAAAAAGGCCGTCGATCGATTTTGATAAAAAAGTAAATTTTTGGATTCAGCTTACCGTCAGCTTTCGAATGGTATATATCGTTTCTTCTGAGCCTGAGATGACCTTCCGACGAACCGTATAGGTGAGCGGCATTCGAAAGAGCGTTGAAATTAATGAAGAAAATTCGGTCATTATTTTAGGTCAGGTCAAACGTCAAATTTCGCCAATTTTCGACAAATTGGCGCATAACTCGGAAATGAATATGTAGAGCTACAGCGCCGCGGAAAAGCGCATTCGATAGCTCTTTTGACCCGCGCCCCACTGACTCCCGTTTTTCTGCAATAACTTCTAAACCGCTTGACGTATGACCGCAAAACTTTCAGTTCCTTCGGCTGCATCAATTTGACACCTTGTGTCAAAATTGCAACTTTGTATCTATCATAGATCGGCCGGAAATGACGTCAAAGTGATGTCATGTTCTGCCGATTTCGACGCAAAACATTGAACCACGGGAATCGCTCCCAAGAGCTCAGTTTTTGAGCTAGATCCGATTTCTTTGCATAAGAGGACTTAGAATGGACTGCGCTATCAAACTGCCATCTCGAATTTTGAAAAAATAAAAATTTAAAAAATTATATATTAAAATTCAAAATATGTATTTTTATCTTTTTTTCAAAAATTTTTGATTTTTCGAACAAAAAAAGAAACATATATGATAGAACACATGCTAATGACTTACTCTAGCAAGTTTTAGCCAGATATCTTCAAAAATGGCCAAGTTATACGCATTATAGCAAAAATTTCACAATTTCAAATTTTTCAAATCAATTTTCCTGTAGGAATTTGACATCGTACACCAATATAAATAGCACCATCGTGTTCCTGAGCTCAAACTGCATCCGATTGACATGTTTTTTTTGTTGTTGTTGAAAAATTTCAACTTTGAAATTTGACCTTTTTTGACATGAAAGTGACCTGACCTCAGCTATATTCAGAAGAAAATGGCCTCAAATGACACAGGCGAACCGAATTCGAAACCTATGGCCTAAATGGACCATAAAACATGTGTCACGTGGCCGACTTAAGACATAATATTTCCGTGACCTATGATGACCTGACCCTGACCTGAAAATAAAAGTACAAGTTTGGTTCCCGGCCTCAGAGTATTTAAAGCATCTGTTCACGACTGTGTAAACAAAAAATCAGCCTGATCTGACCTGTAAGACGGCAGCCTGAGCCCAAAATATAAACAAGCCAAATATCGATAATAATTTTTACTTTGACCTAACCTGTGACGTCATCGGTGACCTCGAGGTCAATGAAATTAGGTTTCGCTCGACTATCAGATGCCGTTTGAAATTTGACGATCGGCTCAGTGGTCACCAGGTCAAGTTAAGTGACCAAGCCTAAAAAAGTTTGCAATCATGTCCAGCCTGCAGTGTTTGTCAAAAAGGTTTTAAATTTGGTAGATTGCATGCTGTTATGGGCGCCTACAATTTGTATATCTCGGATTTTTATATCCGTGACCTAAGGTCAGGTCAGTGGCGTGACCTTTCCATTACAAGTCAATGGAGAAAAATGAAAATGCCTCTAGATCCGTGTGTAAACATAGGAACAGTCCAAATATTTCAGAATCACAATGATTTGGACCACCCGTAATGACCAAGGTGTCATTTTTGCTGATAGCCTCTAGAAAGGTCATCCGAGGTCATTTGAGGCTACAAACAGATTTTTGCCAATAACTCGCGATTGGAAAGAGATAGAACGCTGCAGGTCTCATTGTGTTTGTCTTGTTGAGACGCAGCGACTGATATGCAACATGACCTTTTCCGGTCAGGTCATGACCTTGACCTGAGGTCAAATTTTCAAGTTGACCTTTCAAGGTCAAAGTATAGTTTGCTCCCATTGACTTAAGTCAATGGGAGCAGATTGAACTGCTCTTGATTTGAGCGAAAACACTCAAACATCGGGAAACAGGCAAACATGGCACACTGAATCGGAAAATTGCGCCCGTTCCTCCTCTCTATATCCCTGAGGCCATCTCAGGTCATGAAACGTCTCCAACAGTCATTTGATAACAACTTTAGATAGAAACATGCTAGAGCGATGAATTCACCTCACATACGGTCAGCTCAACGATACGAATCGGCTGATATGCAGCATGACATTTTCTGTCACCTTACCCTGAGGTCAAATTTTGAAGTTGACCGTTTCAGCTAAAATAGGTCATTCGACGTGTCTCGACGAGAGAGACGCGATGCGGGTAAAATCAACGTAGTACAAGTTTAGTATCAAACGTTATTGCTGAACAAAGTAGTTCCGCAAAAAAAAAATCAATTTTTAAGTTTTGTCCTCTGGGGGATAGACCGTTGGCATTGACCCTAGGTCAAATCTGAGAACAATATTCAGCAATGCTTTGAAAGAGCCATCGAATGCGTTTTTCCTCGACACTGTGGCTCTATTTGTTTGTTGCAAAGATATGCGCCGATTTGTGAAAAATTGCCAAAATCGGGTAAAAGTTCGTGATAACTTTTGGGTAATTCCATATACCTCAGAGTCGAGGCGACTTAAAAAAAATGACCTGAATGGTTAACCCTCGCCGGACCTATTGGTTTTCTACATACGCGCCGGCCGAGGGGGGGGGGGGGCGGGTACGACCCCCCCCCCCCTCGCCGTTTCGCCCCTGGTGGAGCTAGCGCGTCGCGGAAAAAACGAGCGTGTGCGCCGTTACGAGACGCAGAGATTGGTACCCGATTTTAAGGTCCTAGGTCAACCGGTGACCTCTGAGGTCAGGTCAAGTGCCCCAGGGTACGGTTCAGTTTTTGGTGAATAACTTCGCAAAAAACGGCCGCAGAGCGCCGATTTTGGCAGCATCGTGTTCGCCTCGCTCAGGCGCGTCGAATGATATACTTTTTGTCCGGGTCAGGTCAACTTGGGGTGTTGACCTCAGGTCAAGGTCAGGTCAGCACCCCCAGGTCACGAAGTTGGTCGAAAGAGGTCATGTCGCATATCATTCGATTCGGCAGGCCTTCCTGAGTCCATTGGTGCCTTTCCCGACTCGCTAGCTCAATTTGATCAAGAGTTATTGACGAAAAACTAATTTGACCTTGATGACGTCATAAATGACGTCACGCAAGGTCAACATTGCAAAAGTGACGCATCTAACCTTGCAAGGAGTGCATCTAATCACGATTCTGTGTGCTTGAGATAGTTGGAGATCGTTCCCGGCGCCAGAATAGCAGTTTGAATTTTTCCCCATTGACTTATAATGGTGAGGTCACGAAAATGACCTGACCTCATATGACCTTTAGGAAAAATCCGAGATATACAAGTTGTTGGACTCATAATGGATACTAGATCCTGCAAGTTTCATTTCCCTGTGACATCTCCTCTGGCAGTGAGGGCGTTGCGAAGTTGCGACATCTGAAGACCGTGCAGAGGTTCACTTATGACGTCATAGGTCAGTGACCTGACCTGACCCAAAAATGCGGTTGGTGTCAAAAGATCCGGCTTGGATCAAAGGTCAGGTATGCCAAGTTTCAGCTCTCTATCGCCAGCGTGTTCGGAGCTATCGCGAAAAAACCCTATGGGGGGGGGGGCGGCACCCGCCCCCCCCCCCCTCGGCCGGCGAGGGTTAAGGAAAATCTAGTAGCGAGCTATATCTTGATTTTTTCAGCGTCTTTCTGGCTTTCTCACTTCCCGAGATAACCTGGTGTAACCAACTACGTCCCCTCCCCCCGCCCTGCACCATGGCGAAGTTGGAGCTGAGACCCCGCGCGGGGCTCGGGTCATTCTTCTCTTCAATTAAATGAGCGCTAATCACTTAGGGCATTCTCTCGACAAATCTCGCGCAGTGTTCAAAGGATGTCTACAGTCAGGGTCGAAATTAGAGGTGGCAAAAGATGAAAATTTTGGGAACCAGACTCGAACCAGACCCGGCTGGACATTTCTGGAACCAGTCGGACCCGGTCTTAGTTGGAATCGGAACCAGTTGGATCCGTTCCCCAAAAGTCAATTAATACAAACAACTTGTAGGTATCATTAGTTGCATCATATAAAACAGCCTACTTCGCACTGGCAATACTCATGAGCTACTGTGTGCAAAGAAACATTCACTTCATTCACTTCATATTTTGCAGTAATGTGCAGTGTGCAAGATGTATAGTTTATGGTAGGACCCGGTTGGGCCCGTCACAAAATTTCCAGGAACCGGTCTGGACCCATATGGGTCCAGACTGGTTCCTTGGACCGGGTCCTCGGGTCCACATTTGCCACCTCTAGTCGAAATTAAATAAAACGAACTTACGTCTTGTTTACCGAAGATGCCCAGATCCAGTTGAACAATGTATTAAAGTCGTTAATAGCCGTTTTCACGACGGCCATCTGGTACACATTTGGTGCACATCTGGTACAGATTAGGTGCAGATTTGGTCAAATCAGGTTTAGTGTGTCTCATAGCAGCTATCAGCTAGGGTTGCACTAATTGCTTATATGCCTGCTTTGTCATATTATCAGAGAGCATCATCCATTAAAACACTGAAATAAATTCATAAAATGAAGATATTTGCTGTAAAAGAAATTAGGTGCAGATTTGGTCAAATCAGGTGCATGCGCCGGATAGCCCGTCGTGAAAACGGCTATTATAGGTATATGACAGATATTCATTTAAAATCGCATGAAATCGAGTTTTTGGCTCTAAACTCAACCCAATGATAGAGGAGCCCAACAAATTTTATCAATACCTATTGACCTGGTGACCTGACCTTACGTGACCTGGGGACAAAAATTGCACAAACGATGCTGAATTGGTGTAGCTATACCCTAAAAAGAAAAACTGGTGGGTGTTGCCAAACCCCCATCCCCATCCCGGGCGAAGGCTTACAAGCTTACTTATAGCGTAACAAACATAACCCAGCTAGTAATGCATTTCCGTTTGTCAGGTTAGCTCGGAGTGGTGGACCACCACCCAGCGACAGCGGCGACCATGAACCAGCTACGGGTGCGCTACCACCAGCTGAAGATCGACATGTTCGCACTGTACCAGGCCACCATGGACAGTCGCGGCGTCAAGGTGCACCGCGTCGAGCAGGCGCTGGGCGACCTGCCGGCGCCCGGCCCCAGCCACGTGCAGCTGCGTAACGAGGACGCCGCCTACGTGCAGAAGCTCAGCGAAATGGAGAAGAAGATCACCGTGGGAGAGCACGGCCGACGCCGGCGGCACATGCTTCGCAAGGTCAGTCGCCAGCCCGGCTAGATGCGAACGGACAGAGCCGAGTAATGGATAGGCCGCGGGGACTTATCGGAGACAGTGTAGAATTACGATAGGCGGTTATCAAGACCGTACCGTTTTCATCACAGTACATCCTTATTATTTGATTCCTTTTACAGCATGAATGAAAAAAATCGACATTAGGTATCCAGTTCGTGATTTGTTAATGGGATTAACTTTATCATGCCCCGCGTAATGATATCTCGGAAACTTTTGTATTAATTCTATCCAGGGAAGTCAGACAGGTAAATCGTGGGCGTTGGTCGTTGGATGCTACCGAGCTGGTTACAATTTTATTATAAACGGTCACCGGGTGTTGGAATTGTGTAACGGCTGCCGGGTGGTACTCCGGCTGAACACGGCAAAACACGGCTGGCCGCCGTCGCTGCAGCGAGCGGCGGGCGGCACAGCCTACCCGGCGGGCTGAGCGGCGGGCGGCGCAGCCTACCCGGCGGGCTGAACGGCGGGCGGCACAGCCTACCCGGCGGGCGCCCGCGCGGTAGGCTCATTGATCGGCGAGCCGTGAATTGACCGTACGCGATGTGGGGTCCGGGGCCGCAGCGGGATGTCACTCTTGGTCGAGAGTCGGTCGGGGCCGGATGAACCGCAGTGTTGGGCTGCTGGTGCGGGACTTCTGGCCCGCTAGTAGCGTTCTTGGCGGATTGTTCAATGTAGTTTCGTTGGCGGCTGTCGGATGGGACTCTCGTCTTGTCCAAAGCTTCTGGCCAAACTGAATTGGGCGGTCCAAATGGGAGAGGGGGACTGTAGTCTACCCTCTTAACCAGACGTCGGGGTGCCTGGTCCCGGCCACTGCCCATGGTCAATATACTCTGAGTCATATTGGTCCATGGACAGTCCTCTGCAGAGGTTTCACTTTTAACTCACGGCTTAACCGTACAAGGGAGGTATTTTCACGGGTAGGGTCGGCCTTCTGCCGACCATTCACATCCTACTTGCACAATCGCATTGCACAGTTTGGCTGTATGCTGCCCGTTTTGTTTGGTGCAATAAGAATACGTGAGGAACCAAAGTTTACAGTCTTTTATTGGTGGCTAGTTGCGACCGGGGCAGGAAGCTACCAGAGATTTAGTGACAATTGGGCCTCGTTCGTAACACCGGGTCCCAAATCCATACATACCTTCAAAATCTCATGGCTGACCCGTGACCGTTCGTTCTGTTTCGACTCGTCAGTTGAACTTTTCCCGGTCGTCTGGCGAGCCGTCGGCCGGTGAGGTGGTGGACGCGGCGGCGGCGGCGGCCGTGGAGCCGAGCACCGGGGCCGAGTCGACGCGTCACGAGTCCGGCTGCCGGGAGCTGGACCGGCACTCCAACATCACTGTGCTGCGCTGCTACCGGTGCACCAAGCGCTTCGACGACCAGACCAGCCTGTTCGCCCACTGGCGCGACGAGATCAACTGCCACATCGTCTGTCTGTTCTGCCGGGAGGAGTTCATCACCAACGCCAAGCACGACCAGCACATCCGGCTGTGTCAGGCGCTCGTGTGTGCCCAGTGCAAGGCGCAGTGCAGCGACTACGCCGAGTACGAGCAACACATCGCCGTGTGTCTGTTCGCGGCAAAGTGCGAGCCGGTCGAGGTGCTGGCGGCACGCGTGCAGTGCCCTTACTGCGACCGACTCTTCACGCAGATCCACATGTTCAAGCGGCATCTCAAGATCATGCACGAGGTGGAGCACATGCAGCGCTTCGGCCTCAAGATCCAGCGTAAGTTCCGTCCGAACGAGCGCGAGTTTCCGTGCCGCCAGTGCGGGCGCACGTTCAACCGCGTGTACAACCTGAAGATGCACCAGCTGTCGCACGGCCGGAACGGCCAGTACCGCTGCGAGACGTGCAACAAGACGTTCCGCTTCCGCTCGAATCTGGAGCGGCACGCCCGCTCGCACACTGCGCAGCAGCACGAGTGCCGCGTGTGCGGCCAGCAGTTCCGGCTGCTGCGCCAGCTGAGAGGTCACATGAACGTCGCTCACGACAAGGACCAATTCGCCTGCGAGATCTGCCAGAAGAGCTGCGACGGCTACCAGCGGCTGCTGACGCACGCGCGCACCCACCACACGCAGAAGGCCTACTCGTGCGGCGTGTGCGGCCGCGTCTTCAGCACCAAGCACAAGTACAAGGAGCACATGAACGTGCACGACGGCCGGTACACGTACGAGTGTCACATGTGCTCGGAGCGCTTCTTCACGCGCGACCACCTGCGCAAGCACTACCGTAAGCAGCACCCGGAGGTGAAGCGTCTGCCGCGGCGCGCCACCATGCGCCGTCCGCTGGACCAGGGGCGCTCCTTCTACGAGCCCACAGACCTGGGGCCGATGATTAACGACACAGTGACGCTGTACCAGGCGAGCGCCGACAGCGGCGACGCCTCCGTGGTCAAGTTTGAGGTGGTGGGCGAGCCGTGCGACCGCCAGGTGGTGCAGACGTTCACGGCCGACCAGACCAGTCAGGAGATGATGGACGGAGGGTACCAGGTGAGGGCGCACGGCCACGGAACGACGGGGGCTGAGTGGGTTATCATTCGCATTTCGAACACGTGTTTGGTTTAGATCTGAACCTCGTTTATCAATAGCTCGTTTGACATTCTTGCATTTTTCGTACACTGGCAAGGGTATTTAATACTTACATATAACGTGACGATATGCTGTTACTATTCGGTCATTGATTAATTCGGCCTATAGTACCGTTTTGGTGAAACGAATGTCCGAATGACGTCCGCTCCATCTGACACCATGGTACGCTGTTCAGGTGTACGAGGGCTCGGACCAGCACATTCTGGGCGAGTACACGCCAGTGGCCGAGGGGGACGGGTACGGCACCCCCGGCGCCTGTCACCGGACGGCTGCCGGCCACACGGTCCAGTACTTCCCGGCGCAGCAGCAGGTGAGCGACACTGAGCGTTCAGCTGAGCGACGAGCTAAAAAAGATCGGCAGGAAGCCTAGTTCGTTGTTGAATAAGATCATATAAGATTTATCCACTCAATTTCGTACCTGTAGACTGAAGTGATGATTGCTGTGGGATGCCGTTAGCGCGATCTGCAGCTCGCTGGTGACTGTAGTTCCTCCGTCTGCCGCCAGGTGCCGGACGGTGTGGACGGCGCCGCCACTCTGCTCAGTCTGGAGCCGGCCTCCTCGGCTGAAGTACCAGAGGGTGCCACCGTGATGACCTACATCGTGCCCGAGACAACCTCATCCCAGTTCAGCGTACAGGACAGCACCTGGGCCGGCGGCAGCCTGTTCCACTTCCCCGGCCTGATCACCCCCGAGAAGGGCGCGGCTGGCGGCGGGCTGTACGCGGCGCCCGGCGCCCCCGGGCCATCAGGGGCGCCCGCAGGGTCGTCCCTGTTCCTGACGCCGGACAAGGCGCCGCTGGCTCCTCCCAGCCTGTTCACCACGCCGGAGCGGCCGTCAGGCGGCGCGGGGCGGCCGGCGCCGGAGGCCGGGCTGCTGTCCACGCCGGACCGCGGCGGCGGCGGCGAGGCAGGTCTGCTGTACACGCCGGCCGGGCCGGCCGCGTCGCCGCTGGGCTGGCCGGCCGCCGACCGGCAGCCGGAGCTGGCACTGGCGCACGGCTACCCGCCGCTGGTGAAGACGGAGGCCGCCGCCGTGACGGAGGGCGGCAGCCCGCGGTACCAGCCGCCGCCGCCGCCACCGCCACTGGCCATCAGCAGCGGCCAGGGCGCCATCTTCACGTCGCCGCAGCAGGCACCGGTGTTCGTCTCCTCACTGGCCGAATAGGGGACGCGCCGGGCGAGGTGCTGGCGACTCGCGGCAGGCGCCTCTGTAAGCAGCAGTATCGCCCGTGAGGGGTAGTGTATAATTACCGTGGGTGGGAGGGGTGAACAGACGAGTCCGTTGAGAAGTGCTACTGAACCGTCCGGTGAATTACAGTGATGGCTCCGATGACAGGACGATTCTACATTGCATGCGCATTTGTTTTACCTGTAGATACCTTATACGATCGTGTGAGCGAGTTAAGTTGTTGCAGTTTCTGCCATGCTATTTATATTATTTATGACATTGGTTGCACTTCGTTCAAGGTTGGGGCCATTGATTGACCCGTTGATTTTGTTGTCTTTCAATACAGATACCTTCTGAAACACCAGAGATCGCTGCTATCCGAGCCAAACACTGCACCGATTCACGCGCGTTTCAGATTTATTTCTTGATTTAGAAAACAACAGCATATAAGATCCACCATACGAGAAGACCATACAACGACGCCAATACTGTTCTCATTGCGCCCAGCGGAGCGAACCCTTGAAAGACGCATCAGACGGGAAAATGGCGTACAAGTGAACCAGACTAAGATTGACCTAAGCATGCTTACAGGAATTCCTCACGGAATAGTGGTATCTACACGTACTAGTTAGGCGAGCGCCCGGTAGGAGGGCCGGCCGCTGCGACTCTGTCGCGCCCTGCGTGGAGACCGCACGGGTGGGTTGACATTATATCTCGCAGCCTCGCACAAGGCAGCGGGCCGAACGGCCTCCGTGTCCCTCAGGCTAGATCATTCGCTCCGTCACTCGCTCTCACACACCGACTGGCCGGACGGACCGCCGAGACGGCGCTCCGTACACCTGTACACTGTACACGCGTGCCCACGCCGCCTTTGAGTCGCACACCCAGACACCCTCTCAGAGACGCACTGACACTCCGTCTCCCGGTGGAGCCGCACGCGTCCACTTCTCAGGCTCCCTAACACACCCATCCGCAGTCGCACCTCTTACTCGCTCACCTCTCAGCCACCACACAGCGCACACGGGCGACGCCGATACTCGTAACAACGTGTCGCCTAGCTAAAACGCACCAGCACAACGTTCAATAAATAACGATCAGGACTCAATATAGGATGAGGCGCTGGAGACGCACCGCGCAAGGCGGCGCTCTCCCAGGTAAAAGGCGGCACGCGCGGTCGGCGGGGGACCCGGGGGCACCTAGCACCGCAGGTCAACCGAGTGGCAGCCACTCACAGAAAACCAACAACTTTTGAATTAAATTCACAACATAAAGTTCCACTCTGAAACAATAATATCAAAAACCACCACTCATCCTGACGAAATTTTCTCTAAAAATCCCCTGAAGCGTAAAACGCCTACCGATGCATCATCTGAAGGTTTTTGATCGCGTGTGCCACGAGCTGGTGGCCAGTTTTGCTCCGCCGGGCCGCCGCGCGCTCGCAGAGTACACTACTACCGATGGCTATCGTCCGTATTGCACGTGGCCGGCGCCGCGCGCGCGGGCGGCACGCACAACACGCGCGGAATGCTCTAGCGGTCAGCGTCATTAGGTCATGGTCACTCCGAGCGCAGTCCGGCACTTTTCGTATACCACGTACGATATGCTAACCGCCGGCGCCACTTTGAGGAAGTTGGGCGCGATGCCGCGGTACAGGCCCAGGAAGCCCTCCTGGCGCACAATCGAGCGGAACAGCGTGCGCATGTTGAGTGTTGCTGGGTCCACGCCGCCGGCCTGCTGCTGCAGAACGGCTGTGGGCACAGGATCATAACGGTCACGGGGTGCAGCTCATCATCGAGCCATGTGAGAAGCAGCGTAATGGCCATCAGACAAACGGATTACAACCCTCTTGCCAGCGCACAAAGAACACGGAGTAAACACCGACTCCCAAGACCGTGTAGTAGACGGCAGGGAAGAAGGATCCCTCACCTAACGGACAAGGTGTCGTTAGGTGAGGGATCCTCTTCCCGAGTCATTCAGAGAGAAGTATCCAACACCAGTGTACCAGCGCCAGCGGATAGGAGGTTGTCACCGAGAAGGATCACTCACCGGCGGGGAGGAGTCAGTCGCCGAGAGGAATCACTCACCGGCGCACTGTAGGCCGGCAGCCTGAAAAAGCGCTAGAAATTCCCCCAAACTGACTGTCCGCAATATGAACAAAATAGGTATCATTTGATCCCAAATTGATCGAAGAATACGATTCCGATGCTAGTTTTGGCCTAAGGTCAAAATTGAGGTCGTCAGTTGTCACCAAACACAAGACAATTTAGACTCTATAGGCCACCACATTTACCGATTTTAATGATGAACTTTAGTGGTAATTTATTAGTTGACCAATCGTCGTTTTGAACGAAATTTCCTGTCAGACTAGTTCAGGGCACTGTTGTTCACTGTGCCAACATCATTCTGACATATTGCATCGCTTTTCTGCAAGATATGCTAGCTGTTTGCAAGCAGCTGCAAGACGTAATTTAAAATCATATCCAATTTTTTAATTAGACTTTTATAAAAACGTTATTTCGAGCAGCTAAAAATGAACATTTCATACTAGCCTCTGATTACTCATCTTTTGATCCATATAGGTGCTTTGCTGCTTTTCCCTGCTACTTTTCGAGATATGCGCCAGTAAACCACATGATGTAGGGGCAATTGTCACCTCGCCGCTCTACTGAAGGCCCGGCGCTCTTTAAAACGCTGGAAGTTGTGAAAAACAAACGCTTATAATCTAAATGAAATATGTGTCCCTGAGCTCAGAATTGATCAACGCACACAATGCTGTCAACATTTCTGGGCCAAACTAAAAAATTCAGTCATTATTAACCCCTAAACACAAGTCAGTGATAATCAACAACAACTTGCTCTTTAGTTAGACTTTTTGAGAAATGTTATTTCGAGCCGTTAAAAATGGCCATGCCATACAAACCACCAATCATCTTTCTGTCATGCCCTACTCGCAATTTTTGCTAATGCCTGCTACTCTTCGAGGTCACGTGACCTCACCATTAAAAGTGAATGGGGAAATAAGGAAACTGTTGTTTTTGCGCATGGAATGATTTCAAAGTATCTCAAGCACACGGAATCGTGATTTCGTGCACTCTTTGCAAGATCTGATGCTTGACTTTTGCATTTTTGACCTTCCGTGACGTCATTTATGACGTCATAGGAGTCATAGGAGTTTCTCGTCAATAACTCATGATCAAATTGAGCCAGCGACTCGGGAAAGCCACCAATGGACTCGGGAAGACCTCCCGAATCGAATGATATGCGATACGACCTCCTTCGATTAAGTTCGTGGCCTGATGGGCTCTGAACTGACCTTGACTCGAGGTCAATACCTTAAGTTGACCTCATCCGAACAAAAAGTATACCATTCGACGCGCCTGAGCCAGGCGAACACGATGGTGCCAAAATCGCTGCTCTGCGGCCATTTTTTGCGAAATTATTTGCCAAAAACCAAACCCTACCTTGGGCTTTTTAACTTCACCTCAGAGGTTACCGGTTGACCTGGGACCTTAAAATCGGGTATCAATCGTTCCGCCTTGAAACGGCGCACACGCTTGTTTTTTCCGCGAGGCTCTAGCTCTATTAGGGGCGAAACGGCAAAAAGGGGTCGTACCAACCCTCCCCCCCCCCTCGGCCGGCCGAGGGGGTGGGGGGTCCGACAATAGGTCCGGCGAGGGTGAAGCAGCCCCACTTCGTTTTTAGCATGTTTGCTTGTCACTGAGATCAACAACTCAATCACAAATAATTTCTAGCACTTTTCCGGACCCCCGGCCCAGTGTGCGGCGGCCTGCAGGCGGGTGCGGACCAGCGCCAGCGGATAGGAGTCAGTCACCGAGAAGGATCACTCACCGGCGGCCTGCAGGCGGGTGCGGACCAGCGCCAGCGGATAGGAGTCAGTCACCGAGAGGGATCACTCACCGGCGGCCTGCAGGCGGGTGCGGACCAGCGCCAGCGGATAGGAGTCAGTCACCGAGAGGGATCACTCACCGGCGGCCTGCAGGCGGGTGCGGACCAGCGCCAGCGGATAGGAGTCAGTCACCGAGAAGGATCACTCACCGGCGGCCTGCAGGCGGGTGCGGACCAGCGCCAGCGGATAGGAGTCAGTCACCGAGAGGGATCACTCACCGGCGGCCTGCAGGCGGGTGCGGACCAGCCGCAGCGCCAGCGGATAGGAGTCAGTCGCCGAGAGGGATCACTCACCGGCGGCCTGCAGGCGGGTGCGGACCAGCGCCAGCGGATATGAGTCAGTCACCGAGAAGGATCACTCGCCGGCGGGTAGGAGTCAGTCACCGAGAAGGATCACCCACCGGCGGCCTGCAGGCGGGTGCGGACCAGCGCCAGCGGATAGGAGTCAGTCGCCGAGAGGGATCACTCACCGGCGGCCTGTAGGCGGGTGCGGACCAGCGCCAGCGGGTAGGAGGCGATCTGGCCGCACGTGCTGCTGACCGTGCCGCAGGCGAGCAGCACCATCACGCCCGGGTCCTCCGTCTCGTCGTGGTTGCGCAGGTAACGCTTCTTCAGCGTCTCATACACGCACAGATCGATACCTGAGAGAATAGAGGCGCCCGACGGTCACGTTACAGAAAGTTTATAGCAATAGCTTGATGAGCGCCATAATGCAATTAGGTCGTGACATTCTTATGAACATCTTCAATATCTTCCAGATGGCAATCCTCAATTTACTAACTCACTATAATTACCAGTAAAACGCCTTTTGGGCGACCAACGGAGCGAGCGAGAGGATGGGCCTTGCGCGTGCGAAATTGCGAGGGGGTACCTCCAACTAACTTGTGCACTGCACCCTACTAACCGGTCTTTAGCGATGTGCCAAATTTCAGCGCAATCGGCCTAGCCGTTCTCGAGATCTGGAAGCGGCACACTGCACGTGCGCACGTGCAAGCGGGGTCCAAACTGACTTTTGCACGGCACCCTACTAACTGGTCCCCAACCGTGTACCAAATTTGAGCGCAATCGGCCCAGCCGTTCTCGAGATCTGGGAGCGTCCCCTGCACGTGCGCACGTGCTGTAGCACCCCAACCTTAACACATGCAGATGAATTATCTGATGGAGACCTAACTGTGTACCGAGTTTCAATTCAATCGGCCCAACCGTTGTGCCGTTATTGAGGTTGCAATTTTGGGGGTTCTTAAAAAAATGTCCAACTTTACCACGCGCCACGTGCGGTGGTTGGCAAGAACGCATGGTGGCCATCACACCACAGAACTTTTACGTCCAAGTGACATTCAGTAAAGAAGACCGCTTGTCAATCGGATGTCCCGTTCCTGAGATATTAGCTTTTGAAGAGCGTCCCCACGGCCGGCCGGCCGGCCGGCCGCTCATACTCAGGATTTTCCCTTAATTCAGTATGAGACTCCGCTCGCTTCGCTCGCTCCGTAACAAGTTATTCGTCATTTCTTCCACACTGGCGCACGATCGATTCGGTCACCATAAATACGATCGAAAAGATAAAATCGACTTCAACAAAACTGAACATAACTGATCGAATATTACATAATGGGCTATCCTCCCCTTGCCCCTGCTACCCAAGAAAGCCAGGTAGTAGGTACGGCACCGCCTCTCCTCAGCTCTCCTACGTTACACATCAGGCCCTGACCAGTTGCAGTGGCCAATCGCTCACCAGCGTACGGAATGATGCCCAGCAGGTTGGGGATGTAGCCCTTGTAGAAGGCACGCATGCCCTCGGCGTTGTAGATTTTCATCGCAGCGTCCACCATACCCTTGTACTGGCCGGTGCGCCGCAGTGCCAGGCGAGTCTTCAACACCTGGCGGGGGCGTAAAGGCGGTCATTGGAGTGATCCAACTAGCAGGACAGACAGCGGCGGGGGCCACAGAGTCTTGGAGCTAATGTGACATGGTCAAGGAATACGCAATACCACGATACCGCTCCACTGAGTATGAATACGTAATCTTTGATAGGATTACAACAGCTAGCGCCTGACTGAACCAAGGGGATCATTATTTACTAATGGTCCTGCACCAAACAATATTTCACTTGTGACAAATACGGTGAGAAGTGCGCAGTAGGAGGCCAACGTAATAACAGCAACATCAAAGCCAGCAACGCTTCATTTGTTGGACGCGGATAGCAGAAAGGTCATTCACCGATGCATGTCAGACCAATTTTCACCTAAGCGCTATTGCTTTGTGCAATGCGCATGAAAGTTCACAGAAACCCATAAGCCTCACTGTTACGAAAGAGCATTTACAGGGTGTTTCATAATTAACGTTACAAGATCAAAGCTCAATATCTCTGGGCATAATGACTTTATTTCCGCCAAAATTGCACCATATGTACCCAAAACCACAGAGACCAACATCCTTAAGTCCTACTCGAAGTGGCCGCCTCCAGCCTTCACAGCGGCAGCCAACCGTCTCCTGAAGTCACGGACTGCGGCACGCACAACCGCGTCGGGGATCTTCTGCCAGGCGCTGATCAGAGATCGTTTGAGATCGTCGATCTTCTTGTGCGGTTTGGAGCAGGCTTCCTTCTCGAGCACGGACCACATCGTGTAATCCATCGGATTCAGATCTGGGGATGATGGGGGCCACTGGTCCTTGGTGATTAAGCCTGGGCAGTTGTCTTCGCATCACTGTTGGGTGACGCGCGCGGTGTGGCTTGTTGCGCCGTCCTGCTGAAAAGTCCAGCCCTTGTCTCCGTACGTCTTCTTGGCCCACGGCTTCAGCGTCTGTTCAAGGATGGTCTCGATGTAGGTTTCTTTGTTGATTTTTACGCCCTCGGGCACAAAAACCAACGGCGACTTTCATCTTCAGGCGCGGGTGTGGACTTGTGTGGCGGCGCGAAGGTACTGGACTCGAATGACCTCTAGACTGCAAGTAGGGTCAAGGTCTGTGCCCCCTGGCGACCGACAGCTGTTGCGGAGTTTCATGCACTAGTGCCCCCGATCCGCATCGCGGCTGGCCGCAGGGGGCACGCGTTAATCCACCCACACATCCCAGCCGCCAGGTCGGCTCGCCGGCCGGCATGCAAGTCACCTTTCTGACACGAGGTAGGAAATGACGTCATTGCCATTGAAGCCTGTGCGTTGAAGACTTGAAATTCATACAGGAGGTGCGTAATAGATACCTGTTGACTACACCACGCAGCCATGTACAGCCGTCTTCAAACAGGTCCGTGAGCAACAAGCTTATCACACAGGCTCTAATCCTGATATTCGAGATAATCGCAGACTCGGACCTCATTTGGATCAGTCTTTCATCAGCTACACCCATTATCTGTCCAAAGGGCATTCAAAATGCAATTAACCAGGACCAGAATTATGTGCTCTTTCCAATGGTGTATAGTGTTTTCAGAAAAACCACCTTTAAGTGTACCAAAATTGAGTGGCAACTCTTGTAACGGTAATTGTGAAACACCCTGTACATCAATCTGGTGGTTATCAATAGAGCACCGATAGCCCGCAGACTTATCTTAAGTTCAGTTCAGTTCAGTTCACTTCTGCGCAATCCAGTACCACATATGCATAGTATCCAGGATTCAGTACCACAAATAGCATCCAGCTATTACAGAGGTTATCAATATCATGTCACCAAGAAATATTAACGAAAAGGCAGTCTTGCAGACTACGTAGAGTTACTACGTAGAGCTTTATATCCCACTGTCACTGGTTTTATCGCCACTGATAATTTGACACTGTTTTCGTTAGCAACAAAGCTCAATTAATCGCGCGGTTGCATTGTTTCACAGAACATAGCCAGGCAGCTGCACGGAGAAAAGATTATACGGCCACCTCACTCCCCCACCATACCCCCACACTCCGTCTCCACACCCCCTCCCTTACCTCCATCGGGTAGATGACAGTCTGGCTGAAGCCGCCCGCGAAGCTGCCGGCCGCGAAGCGCTCATAGATGCTGATTTCGCGCGGCCGCTCACCGCGCAGCGCCCGCTTGGCGTACTCGTAGGCCATGAACTTGAGTGCCGACTCGGGCGCGATCTTGAGCACGTTGATGCCGTTGCCACGCCACAGGGAGCGCACGCCTCCCTCGTTCAGCATGTGACGCAGACAGTGCTTGATGCTGGAGAAGTGAGACTTGCCGTGCACCTGGAGGGCGACGAGAGGAGACGGATGGGTGGTTAGAATCATGTCAGGAGAAAAACAAATAAATTCAAAGTTTAGATACCGTGTAAGAGTTTATGACGAGCAGAACGCTCGGAAGGTGAGATTCAGTAGCCCAGTGGCATGATTTTTACTTGTCTTAGGTAACTGTTGAAGATGTCGTTTCGACGTAATATTTAAATAAGGTCGGTTCATAGCAAACATCCATAACAATCCAACGAGGTGCCTTCTAGCCTAGCACGTAATTCCCAGAAGGCGGCGCGAGGTGCGGTCCCGTCCGCTCGTCTCCTGTAACCCACCTGAAGGAACACCTTGAGCCGGTCGAGCGGCGCGGTGGCGGTGCGCGACACTGCGCCGGCCACCCCGCCGGCCAGCAGGTGCCGCCACCATAGTCCCTGCTGCAGCTCGGCCGCGCTGAAGTCGTCCGGCACGTTCAGGTCCTCGCCGATGTCCAGGTACTGCAAGCAGAGCAGACCACGTGCGTCCAGCAGGCGCAGCAGCGGGCCGGCGGCCGGCAGCGCGGCGCGCGGTAGCCAGCCGGCCAGCGGCTGCAGCGGCGGCGGCGGCGCCACCATGGCGCAGGCCGCCCCCGGCCGCGACGAGCGCAGGCCCGCAACCATGGCGGCGGCCGGCTGCGGCGGCCACAGACTCCGGTCAGCGCGGTGGTAGCGGGGCGGTGGATCCGGCCGGCAGCCGGGGAGGGCGGCACGGGGGGCACCCAACCGGCCTGAGAGACGCGAGAGACCGGGCGGACCTCAGTCAGAGGTCGTCCCGGTCACACGGGTCACACAGAGCCGGACAGACTGCCACCGAGTCGCCCCTCCCCGGCCGACCAGCCGCGGACAACAGAAACCCACAGACAGAAGCCATGCAAAGAACTGGGCGAACCAAGAGCTTTGCGGCCAAACACAACATGTGCACTGCGTAATTCGAAGATGAGCAAAACACACAGCCAAAATATAATATGGTGAAATAATAAGCATGAATTCACAATATGAAAGGCTGAATAAAGGTGGTGGTATTCCTCAAAGGAGTCAGTGTGCTAACTACGAAATCAACAGCATGCGCTACTCAGAAAAGAAACATACTCCGCGGGACAAAGGCAAGGAGCATGCCAGGGCATTCAAAGGAGCGTACCTACTGCCTTGCCTACTTGGGCGTTGACAAGAGGGCTCACTCCTCGTTACATGACTGGCTCAAGTTACAAGGGATATAAAGCAAGTAGCCAACCAAAAGGTTCGCAAAAGACGATTTCCAACCAACCAAAAGGTTCGCAAAAAGACCATTTCCAAAGCAGTACCGTAAGTACCGTTCTAGAAGGTTCTGACTACGGATATCCCAAGATCCTGCCCAAAAAGAAGAGGAGTTATAGTTCGTTTTTTTTTTTCAAAAGGACGCTGGCTCAAAGTTCCTTATCGAAGCTCTCACGTGAGTTTTGGCAGCTTCAGCGTCTGGCCAAGAATTTCTTACCGAAAAAATATTCGATTTCAAATTGTGCACGGTAAGTGCCTGGAAATTGTGTCTTGAAAAAATAGCACACTATGATGACGTCACTGGTGGCAGCAGGCACTCAATGTCCGTACGATGGGACCAAATTTCGACGAATTTGGGGAAAACTTCGTTTTTCACTGTTGCCGAGGTTATAATCGAGTAAGCGGTTTCGTCCATTATAGTTTTACGCTACATTGCAAAACAAGTTCGACAGCATGACGTCACCACTGTTCTCAAATCTGGTTCCAAAACGCACGGATGGAAATTATCGGGAATAATTCACATGTTAAAATAAGGCGACGTTCGAGTTTCTCAGGTTCAGTTTTTGCTAGTTTTGCTCGCTAAAACGCGTGCTTTTTCGAAAAACATACTTGGAGCCAGAGTCCTTTTGAAAAAAAAAAACGAACTACTGGATCTTGCCTTGAAAGTTCCCATTCCCAGGCAGCTTAAAATCGATAGCTTTTCCTTTTCACAGTGCCAGTCAGGCAGTACAAATGTGGAGAAAAGGAACATGAAATGAGGCGAACCACGTTTCAACAAAGCTTTATATCGTTTGTTCGATTTGAAACTTGCTCTTGATCCAGCCTAACAAGAAACAAACATATCACCGGTACAGCGTCACACTAGACCGTCTGCGCTGAGCAGGTTAGCTGGGTCAGCTACTGCACACAGCAGGGTCTGCCCGCCGCCGAGCCGTCGACAGTCGGGCGGGCGGCGTCCGGCGGCGACCGGTCGGCGGCCCTGGCTGGACGGGACACGGTGACACGGTTAGCGCGGACGGGGACACGAGACACACCGCCGGCGGCTGGCACACGACACAAGGCACACGCATAGGCGGCTACAGAACACTACAGAGGCAGACGGGCAGACAGACGGACGGATATGACACAGAGAGCTGATGGTCAGTGGATGTCGCAGCCGCAATACAACTGATACAACAGAGAGTCCACTGACACGTGCCACAAGGCAGACGGCACATAAGTTATCTTACCTGCGCTGTAGAAAGAAATGGTCTGATCTACGAACAATGCGAGTAGCTACAACGGTCAATCACACAGTTAAACAGATGCAGAGCAAGATCAAGCGGCAAACAGTACTTGGTATGTCTCAATAGGATCAGTAGATCAGAACTATGCTCGAAACAAGGGGTAGCCCCTTGAGGCGCTAAGCACACAGCTACAGCGCGACAACGCGCTCGGCTACTAAGCACACGCCAGTTGAGAGCGGCGCTGTTATGTGTAGAGAGCTACCTCAGACGGTACGAGCTGTCCGGGGACAGGGGAAGGACGGTTCCGGCAGAACGCTTACCGTTGAGTGTCGCCAGTACTGGAGGATGTCGTGCAGTTCCGAACTCGGGTGGAAGAGCAGGTAGTCGCGCCACTCGCCAAAGTTGATCACCAGAGTACCGTCTTTGTCCATACTGCAAGACGAACAATGACAGCCGTCAGAAGAACTCTAGGAAGCCGATATACTCGTAAAAGGAATTAATTGCAGATGAATTCGTGGGAGCACGGGGAGTGTGCTGGCATTAACTCGTCTAACCGAACAACTGGAGTCTGTCATTCCAGCCATTAAACCGGTGACATCTGGTATGCACCAGTCCCATGCCTTCGGCCGGTGAGCTATATGTAAACACGGTCGGCACCCGATGTATGAACTGGCCGTGATGACGTCACAGTCGGGCAGAGCGCCAGGCTACGACTCTCTCTCCCGAGTGACAGGCAGACGAAGGACGGCCCGCGGTGGCGGCATCATAGCATTCACGGCCGGAGACAGCCGGCTCGTCAACTACCTTCGTGCCCCCGTACGTATTAAACAGTGGTCTGAGACATGCCACGCCTGCGTCAGCCGCTCAACCCCGCACCGTCTGTAAATTTACAGCCGGATAGCTTGCATTTTCACGGATGACGCTCGAGCTATTAAGCTTTTAATAGCACTGACGACTATCCGGGGTAATTCAGATGAAACATGGAAGTTGGCACGCATGCCCAAAGTCCATTGACGAGCCATTGTCTAAAGCCAGCGTCACTTTTTTTCGTTCAAAACGAGCCTACGAAAAAGTGAAGTACTCGTACTCATCTGCGCACAAGCGTTCTAATCACAAACGTTGGCAAACATCAAATGTCCACATCTCAATTCTCCGAGTTGATCACGTTTCCCGTTATCAAAAGCCGCCTGACTGAAAGGTGGGCTTCCCGGTGGATTTGTCGCCGAACCACATCCACTCATAATCCGAGATATTGCGCAACAGTGCAGGCACTTCGGTGCGCAATCGCAAGGATCTTGCAGCAGCTCTGGTTAGTTTAATGGCTTTGGCTGCACGTGGCCATTAGGCACGAAGTGACCCAGAGACTGTCCGCGTCACGGAGCACGTGGACACAGGGTGACTGGCGTGCTCACACGCCACGCGGTGGTCTTAGTTGCATGCCCATTGATGACCAGAAGAGACAGCAATGGCAATGGTGGGTATAATATAATATAAATGTATAATGGTAAGCATCAAAGGTGGCGATGGTAGGGTTGACAGTGATGAAGGGAGACGAAAGGTTGATGACTGTGTCGCTGCGAGGGAGGAAGGTCTGGAATGGAAAGCAATGACACTGTTTATGGCACAAGAATCATCCGGTAGTTCGGGCAGCGACCGGTCCTATCGCTTACGGATAATGAGAGTGGACCAGTCACAAATACGTGCTCACGCACTTATAAAGGTCAGAGCGTATGATGTGGAGTCCTATAGATATCAGGGAGCAGCGCGATCAACACCGATTCAAGTAACAGGGAGCAATATTCGGCAGAAAATGATTAACTTTAATGGAAAATTGCGCATATTTAGTAGGAATACATAGAGAACGAGACCCACAGGCCTAGTTGGCCTGATAAAATCTCGAGAAGCTGTAAGTAAGTAAGTAAGTAAATACATCCCGAAGACAAATCAGACACCTACTAACGAAAAGGGCCGCAGCCTGGTAGCCTACGACATTCGATGGAATTTCACCACCAGAGCAGTTAAGAAAATGTTCATTTCAAACCAGTCACGGGAGCAAAATCACTTATCACAAGGGTCCGACATACGCAATGACATTATCAACCACTTTCAATACAATCACAAGAGGGCTTACTATAAAACTTGAACGACTCTCGTCAATGATATCACTGATAGGTCACCAGTAACTACTCGACGGAGTTTACCATGACAACACCATGGCAAAGCTTGAATTGTGAGGCATCGAACATACTACACAAACAAATCCGTACGTGGGTATTTATTCCTGGATTTAATTTCTTCCCATTTTTATAGACCCAGTCCCCCTATATCCTACCCGTAGACAACCCATGAACTCACCGCTCAAGGAGCTTCCTGGCCTCGCCTCTGGTGATTTTCAGTCCGAGTTTGTGCAGCGAGCTGTAAATCTCGTCCAGATCCAGGCGACCTGCCGCACACAGCGCACCGTTCGTGTCAGGACCGTCTCGCGCGTCACACACACTGCACAGCACCACTACCCCTCACACTCCGCCGGGAGAGAGTGCCGATACAGACAGCGGACGCCAGTGCCGGGCCGGGCCGAACCCGGGAACCGGCCGGCGGCCGCCTGGACCCCTGTGACGTCAGAGGCCCAGCTGCCGTGACGTCATCGGGTTCCCGGAGTTCGCGGAACGCAATGAGTGAGGATAGCGTCACCGCAAGTCTACGCAGAGGCCCGGGCGGGCGGTACGCGGCCGAAATGGAAAGGGAAATACCAGGCCGATGCTGGGATCTGTGGAGCCACCAGCGGAAGCGCCGCCACAGGTGGCAGACGGAGCTTTGCCTGAGCTGCCTCAGCTAGCTCGGGCTCCCGTTGGCACCAGTTGGGAAGGTTGGTGGATCATACGTAAGGCAGAATTAGGCTGGCCAGTAGCAGTCAACTGTAACAGCCACCTTTTAGCGCTCTACCCCTATCCCTTATCCAAGCATGGTTGAACGGACGGAGTGCAATGGGGTCTTGTTTATCGAATCGTGCAATCTCTGGGATCACCGTTCAGTCGAGCACGAGCCGGGCGCGTGACAGTAGGTACCGGCACCACAGCGCCACCACTGACGTCAGAGGTGACACTGCACAGGTGAGCCGATGATAAGGCGGAGTGGAGCCAATGTCCTGGGTCAACACTGACAATACAGGCAGGGTTTGTATACAAACAGCAGCGCCAGGGTGGAGGAGGAAGGGAGGCAGGAAAAACTGGGCATTGCTCTTGCAGTGACAGTTTCGTTGGGGGCCGAGGGGTCATTGAGACAACTCTGCAAAAGTAAGCAGCGAACACATTTGGAGAGGAGTGCACGGTCACAGTGTCAATAAACGCCACGTCCGTATCACGAGACTCCATGCTGCCGTCCAGTGTCCATGCCTTGCCCTCCCTCCGTCAATGGATGGGACAGTGAGATCTAACGCCTAGACTGACGCCTCGATGTTTTTTAACATTCCCGTCTAAAAAAACAACAACAACAACAACAATTGTATACTCCCTGGCCGCTTCGATCGCCTTCTATCTATAATGAATTATAGAGCAATCTTACAATCACATTGTCTTATTATTTTTCCCATACCTGCTACATTGCATGATTAAATCGAGACATCCAGGAATTTAAACGGCACGTGCACTGTACCACACTTTTCAAAGTTTAATGCAGTGCTTTAATATTGCCAGCCGTGTGGTTCAAGGGGTGTGGTTAAACGCGTTGAACCACACGGCTGCTGACGTCACTATCAATTATAGTTGTGAGCTTTTTGGCAGGTATGGGAAACACCTTCCAGCCCTAAGGCCGGGAATTCAATAAATGTCACCTCGCTTTTTTAGCGAAAAGCACCTCGGGCCTAACGGCCCTCGGAGTTTTCGCTAAAAAACCTCGGTGACATTTATTGAATCATCCCGGCCCCGGGCAGGAATATATTGTCTTTAATGCCACACTGTATTTATAATTCTCACTTAGTCTGTCCCTGAGCTCCCCGAACGATCCCCTGCTCCCCTGGCCACACTGACTACGGCGGCACGTGACCGTGGCGTGACGGCAGCGTTCCGTGAACCGCCGGCCGCCGCGCCCCGTGCCGCGGTGTGACCGCACTGCCGAGTACCTACACGGTCCGAGCGATCTCAGAGTCAATCCCAGAGGGCGGTCATCGGTCAGCGATCGGTCACCGCGCCCAGGGACGGCCGATAAGATAGGGTCCGACGTCCGTCTGTCCGCTAAATGCTGCGTGGTAGTAGAGCTAGCTGGTGAGAGGGAAAGTCTCCCCCGCCCAGCTGACACATCGCGGGGGGCACACGGGTCAGGGGGCTATCTTTCGAGAGCACAATATCCGGGCTGGCCGCTACAGCCAAGGGCAGTGACAAGATGGCACTGCGGGGTCTTGCGTAAAAGTCTCAAGAGTGATAAAAGTCTCAAAAGTGATAGAGAGAAATGGCCTGGGATGCGTCGCCATATGGGGAGCAGGGAACTCCGGCGGGGCACCCAGGTGACAGCCTCGGGGCGACCTCGAGACGCCAGATGTTCCACGGGGACGCGACTGGGGCGTTACACGGGAGCCGGGAGAGCCCCTGAGCCCGGCGGCGTCTGTTACCACCCAGCGTCGGCCCCGACATCTGCCCCCAGAGATGTCATCAGCCGGCCGAGAGGACCGTTACACCGGGGAACCGACACCATCAGATGTTCCGCGGGAGGCAGACAGGTGACCCCAGACACTACAAAGAACGCAGGTGGACATGGGGGAACACCCACCGAGCGTCGCACAAGGACGAGTGGTAATACAACAAAACACGCCTGAAGGCTGAAGCAGGTCCAATGCCGTGTCCCTACTTCCCAATCAAGCTCATGCATACAAAAAGCAAGGTCCCACTGAGAGTCCCGTGTATAATACCTATAGGAACCCACTTCACTAGATACCTCATTAATACAATAGATAAAGCACAGTACAAAGCACAAAGGGCACACCAAACATGCACAAAAACTTACATGTGTCGCACGAGACCAAAACACGCAGATATACGCAGAAGATCGAACACGTCAGTTCGCCCTCTCCGAGGAACAACAAGTAAGCATAAAAACCAGAAAAGTCAAACATGTTCGTCTCCGCTATCACACGTCGCAACCATTAGCTGGGAAAATACGCAACTACTGATCCCGAGCTTTGCTGCTCGTTCGACATAGTAACCATAGACGCTCCACGATTAGTGACAAACTCACAACCATTATATGATTTACGCCTCCCAGAGTACTCTGAGAAATATTGACGAGGTAAGCCATTATATCCGATCTTCCCGATCCATCGCTGGTGATTAGCAGCCTTTTGATGGCGACAGAGGCAGACGACAAAAGACACATTCAGGTAACGAAACTACTGAGATCTATGACACAATTCCTTAAGTTTCCAGATGGCTCAAGATTGTGGCAGTTACATGAAAAACGTGAACAAGCGGAGCAGTGCTGCGCACACCACTAGTACGACGAATAGGAAGCAAAAACTCAAAGGGTGATGATAAGCAAACATGACACCTGCGCAGCATTCCGCTTGCCTCACACCATTATATTCTGTAACTATTACCTTACGTCATCGTGTTATTAGCAGCGCATCACCTCAGTGCAGATCCAAATAGTGCGACGCACATCTATCAGGCCGGAGATGCGGCAGGACGCACCTAGCCGCCCTTACGCACAGAGAACATTTACACCTTCCCCCCACCCACACCTGCACTCCCCCTCTCCCCCTTCCCCCCTGCAGGCTTCAGGAGACACCCACGCTCAACGCTCAGCGGGCGAACGCAGAAAAACACTATTCATAAGCACAATATGATACCATAAAATGACTGGCAAAGGTATTAAGCGTCTCCATAATTAGTACCTCACGCTAATCTCATATAAGCATACATGCACAGTGAACCCACTTATGCTAGGAGCTCCGAAAGTTCTACCTTTTGCCAAATTTATTCATCACGTACCGTAAGGTCTATCTATTTGGTACGAGACTAGGGTGACCCGCGTGCTCCGCAACGCGGAAAGGGGTATTTTCGATCGGCGGGTATTTGGTTTTCTTGTGTCGGTTGGGTTATCCATCCCTTTCGGTGGATTGCTTTTTGACGGCTAAACGATTTGGTTTGGAAATAATATCCATCGCATCGGGGTGCCCATGTCTGATAAGCATGCTTTCCACTTCAAAATCTGTCGTTAAAGTTCAGTGAACCTATGAAATGTGTTTTATAACTTAGGTGCGTAGTTTTTTGACAAATGAAAGGCGTAGATAATTTTCGCGAAAAATGGTTTTGCAGAGGTTTGAAACATTAACATTTTAAAGAATACTGTTGCTTGTCATGCAAACGTGATGATTGGATCTTGGAGAGAATTGAATGCTCTTTCTAATGATAGCATTTTCAATTGTCAAACGTATCAGGTTAAGCTGCAAACCCCGTGTAATTATTTAGTGCCACAATATGGGCAAATGCCATTTTCTCCAGCGATTTGTTCCACCTTGTTTTTGATCAATTAGCTTTTCACAATTTCATCATGAGAGACGGTACATTTCTCCTGCGAATAGGCGCTGTTTTGACTCACTCATTCTGATGGTCACGTGAACATAAAATAAAATCCAAAATCCATTTAAAACGGCACTTTTTGAAATAAAATTGCCCTCACGTGTGCACGTGGCGCGTGCCATCCTCCGCACCGCACACCATTCGATAGCCCGTTCGATTCTCTACACGATGGTGTTTCCCCGTGCCAATCGGGCCTACGGTTACCGAGATATTGCACGGAAACCGGACCCGTGTCGGGCAAATTTAGCCATTTTCGCCCGTTTTTGCAAGCCGATTTATACATGTAAAGTCTATGACGCGAAATTGCACGTTTCGAGCACGCGCCACGCGCTCGCTATCGACCCGATCGAGCTGAGACCCCTCAAAGGCACGTTATCCATCCTTGTTCTATGAGTTGCGCAAACTTCCGCGCGGTAGGTGCAACGGTGTGACCTGTAACCCGCGCTACGTAGCACCATGTCGCGACCTCGGTTACAGACAGAAACTACGTCACCACAAATAGTAATATAGACAAGCGGCTGCGCCACTTGCTTTGCTGCGTGGTAGGAAAAATTGCGGCACCAGCCAATTTGCTTTCGAATGGTGTTTGATTCATGTCGATGTGTCGTCTAGAAGCATAGATATGGACGGAAATGTGAAGAGAATTTAAAAAAGAACTGTTCTGAGGGCGTTGTTGGATGAAATTTGGGTGATACGGGGTCAAGACGGGTCAAAGGGGTCAGCCCCGGTCACTTTGGGTCAGGCCAGGTCACATAGGTCACCTCTCGTCCGCTGGGATCAGCCCGGGCCACTGTTCTGCTTTTGCCTCCACCACTACCCCTACCCCTAACATTACACCTACCCCTACCACTACCCCTACCACTACCCCTACCACTACCCCTACCACTACCCCTACCCCTACCACTACATCTACCCCTACCCCTACCACTACCACTACCCCTACCACTACCCCTACCACTACACCTACCACTACTCCTACCACTACCACTACCCCTACCCCTATCCCTACTCCTACCACTACCACTGCCCCTACCCCTACCGCTACCACTACCACTACATCTATCCCTACCCCTACCACTACTACTACACATACTCCTACCCCTACCACTACCCCTACCACTACCCCTACCACTACCCCTACCACTACCCCTACCACTACCCCTACTACTACCTCTACCCCTACTGGCTACTACCCCTACCACTACTACTACATCTACCCCTACCACTACCACTAACACTACCCCTACCCCTACCTCCTACCACTACCACTACCTCTACCACTACCACTACCCCTACCACTACCACTACCTACCACTGGGTCATGTCAGGTCGTATAATAATTGGATTCAATGAGTATTAAAAAAAACAGACTTTAAAAGTGCTTTTAGCACTGCTCCTATTCGTGCCATTCCATTACCCTTAATCGTATTTGTCGGAAATGGCGCTTACGCGCTTTGTGACAAATGTGGCGCATTGCAGCAAACGTGGCGCATTTTCACCCGGTGATTGAGCATGCATCTTTGCACCAAATTGCGCCCATATCGGACCATATTTAACAAAACTGTTCGATTTGCGGCAAAAATGACGCCCTGAGATAATTGTGGCGTATTGCGGCAAACGCGGTGAATTTGTAAAATCGTATCACAAACTGTTCCCATCGAACGAAAATCAACACGTTCTCTCGACACTTTTTATTCAAATTAAAACCTGCCCATCCGCCAATGCGAGGCACCCGCCACCGATCGGCATGCATTTAGTTCACAAAGTTTGTCGACCCCGGCTCTCAATGAAGATCTACGAACCGATCAAAATTTCATTGGCGTTCTTCCGGCGCGTCACACGTGCCAACCGTGCACCCCAGCGAGTGGAAACCTAAAAAAGGCGTTGACCCGGTCTGTCAACTAGAAGGTGTGCAAATTTCAACCTCCTACGACATACCGTCTGCCATGTAGGCGAGGTTACTTGAACCCACTACACGATGTGCGGACACACAGACTCACAGACTCACAGACAGACGGATTCTGTTCAAATAGTAATATAGAAGATTTACAGTTTCCGGCCGCCTTTTCACGAGAGCAACAATTTCTAACAACAAAAATGTAGCCCTTCGTTAGCTTTCCCAGGTATGTGTGTTTCTGGTTGGTGGGCAAGATTGGAACAATAACCTGCTGGGTTTTGAAGAATACCGGTTGTGCGTGAAATAATCTACTGCAATTGTCATGAGTTAAGAAATTCGATTTTGACCGGGCATTATAAAAAGCACCTGCAAAAAAGTAATAAAATGTTCTGTTACAACTTACAAGCTACTTTAAATTTCTCAACACATCTGGATATTCTATATAAAAACATTACGTTTCATATCATGGCTTGTAACAAGGAAATACAATGGCCCTTCTCACTTCCAATAAATTTTCCTAATGGCTGTATCAAATAGCTCCATCGTGCATTGCCCTACGCTCATAACGCCTTTCGTTGGCTTGAGATCCCAGCACCTTCATTCTCCGCCCAGCACGGTATCTCATCCAGCACCCACACCTGAGTGTACTCAGTCCCCAGTCCAAATCCGTCCACCCAGTCCCAGTCCACCCAGTCCCAGTCCACCCAGTCCCAGTCCAGCTCAGTCCACCCACTCCCCGGGGGCAACTCACCGTCCTTGTTGTGGTCGAGAGAGCTGAAGACGAGCCGCAGCTTCTTCTCGTGCTCGATGACGTAGTGCACGAACTCGGCCAGCGTCAGGTCGCCGCTCTGGTTCTGGTCAGAGCGCTCGATGAATTTCTGACCGAAAGAAAAACAGCATAACTACAGTCAGCATGTGCAGAATCGCACAGCAGGTGGTTAATCAATACGCAGGAGCTAATGATTACCAGGGCAAATGAATGGACAATGCATTCCTGTAATTAGTTAAACCGTTAAGATGGAGATTATTACATTCCATGCATGGACTTTGGTCAGGAGCGTATCTATGACGACCAATAAAACGAAAATAATCAGAACTTGCATGAGCTACATGCAACTTGAATAATTATATGAGAACTTAATTCTGTATTGAATGCCTAATGAATAACAAACAACCATTTGATTCTACTTCAATGCGAGTTACAAACTCTGAGAAAACAGATAGCCAACTTCAGCGGTGAAGTCAGCGAGTGAGTTGGTGGAAAATCATCTATTGCACGGAGCCGCTCCCGGCGCTATGCCGACCGCGCTGCTGCCGACGCCCGATCAACTTTGCATCAAGCAGCTATCGGCGCCGTTAACGTACCGGTCACGAGGCAGGAGCATCCGGCCGCGTGATGTCGGCTGCGCGTGGCTCCCAGTCGCAAGGCAAGGCACGAGGCGGATCAGCAGTCTATTGAACCCCTATTCTCTCAATCTCCAGCCTAGGCGCCGCACTGTAGGCCGGCAGCCTGAAAAAGCGCTAGAAATTCCCCCAAACTGACTGTCCGCAATATGAACAAAATAGGTACCATTTAATCCCAAATTGATCGCAGAATACGATTCCGATGCTAGTTTTGCCCTAAGGTCAAAATTGAGCTCGTCAGTTGTCGCCAAACGCAAGACAATTTAGACTCTCTATAGGCCACCACATTTACCGATTTTAATGATGAACTTTAGTGGTAATTTATTAGTTGACCAATCGTCGTTTTGAACGAAATTTCCTGTCAGACTAGTTCAGGGCACTGTTGTTCACTGTGCCAACATCATTCTGACATATTGCATCGCTTTTCTGCAAGATAAGCTAGCTGTTTGCAAGCAGCTGCAAGACGTAATTTAAAATCATATCCAAATTTTTAATTAGACTTTTATAAAAACGTTATTTCGAGCGGCTAAAAATGAACATTTTATACTATCCTCTGATTACTCATCTTTTATTCCATATAGGTGCTTTGCTGCTTTTCCCTGCTACTTTTCGAGATATGCGCCAGTAAACCACATGATGTAGGGGCAATTGTCACCTCGCCGCTCTACTGAAGGCCCGGCGCTCTTTAAAACGCTGGAAGTTGTGAAAAACAAACGCTTATAATCTAAATAAAATATATGTCCCTGAGCTCAGAATTGATCAACGCACACAATGCTGTCAACATTTCTGGGCCAAACTAAAAAATTCAGTCATAATTAACCCCTAAACACAAGTCAGTGATAATCAACAACAACTTGCTCTTTAGTTAGACTTTTTGAGAAATGTTATTTCGAGCCGTTAAAAATGGCCATGCCATACAAACCACCAATCATCTTTCTGTCATGCCCTACTCGCAATTTTTGCTAATGCCTGCTACTCTTCGAGGTCACGTGACCTCACCATTAAAAGTGAATGGGGAAATAAGGAAACTGTTATTTTTGCGCATGGAATGATTTCAAACTATCTCAAGCACACGGAATCGTGATTTCGTGCACTCCTTGCAAGATCCCATGCTTTACTTTTGCATTTTTGACCTTCCGTGACGTCATTTATGACGTCACACCGGTCATAGGAGTTTCTCGTCAATAACTCATGATCAAATTGAGCCAGCGACTCGGGAAAGCCACCAATGGACTCGGGAAGACCTCCCGAATCGAATGATATGCGATACGACCTCCTTAGATTAAGTTCGTGGCCTGATGGGCTCTGAACTGACCTTGACTCGAGGTCAATACCTTAAGTTGACCTCACCCGAACAAAAAGTATACCATTCGACGCGCCTGAGCCAGGCGAACACGATGGTGCCAAAATCGCTGCTCTGCGGCCATTTTTTGCGAAATTATTTGCCAAAAACCAAACCCTACCTTGGGCTTTTTGACTTCACCTCAGAGGTTACCGGTTGACCTGGGACCTTAAAATCGGGTTTCAATCGTTCCGCCTTGAAACGGCGCACACGCTTGTTTTTTCCGCGAGGCTCTAGCTCCATAAGGGGCGAAACGGCAAAAAGGGGTCGTACCAACCCTCCCCCTCGGCCGGCCGAGGGGGTGGGGGGTCCGACAATAGGTCCGGCGAGGGTTAAGCAGCCCCACTTCGTTTTTAGCATGTTTGCTTGTCACTGAGATCAACAACTCAATCACAAATAATTTCTAGCACTTTTCCGGACCCCCGGCCCAGTGTGCGCCGGGGCGGGGACACCGGTCGCCGCTTTGCATCAAGCCTCACTGACTATCGGCGCCGTTAACGCACCGGTCACGGGGCAGGAGCATCCGGCCGCGTGATGTCGGCTGCGCGTGGCTCCCAGTCGCAAGGCAAGGCACGAGGCGGATCAGCAGTCTATTGAACCCCTATTCTCTCAATCTCCAGCCTAGGCGCCGGGGCGGGGACACCGGTCGCCGGTCGCAAAGGACTCGCTAATCCCTTCTTTTGCCCTCGCAGCCCCGACCCATCGGCCGTGTGCGGCGCCAGACTCACGTACAATCCCCGTCCTTTGTTCGGGAGACGCGGGTCCACCGCGTGGTCGGTAATGGGTGCGTGCGGGGACGGCGTAATCGTCCGCCATGGGTCGTCCCACGTGGCCCCAGCGCCACCCTGTCCTGACGGACTGCTGGGACGGGATACTGACTGAGGAAACCCTGTGGGAACGCTGGTGAAACGTAGCTGGTCGTGCGCTCTCACGACGATGGTAAGTCCGCTGTCACTCAGTGCGATAATGAGTAGTGGGCACTGGTCAGTGGTCATGTGAAGTGGGCAGAGGACAGACTATGGGCACTGGATAAGGGACAGGGGACAGATGCAGGTCTACAGACATTCGCCTCCCGGCTCCAATCGTCAACAACATTCAACGTTCAACGGTCGAGCGCAAAAAGCCTCTCATCATTCATTCGCCGCATAGGACATCGCGCAAAGGTGGACAGACGAATATGGACTATCTAGAGTCGACTGAGAGCCAGACGCGGCACCAGAGTGCGTCACATGTTCTCACATTCGTCTGAGCGCTGCGCACTTTTGTATAAACACAGCCCCCCCCCCCCCCCTGCACCGTTACATAAGAGCTGCACTGTTGAGCTAATATGCCATGTTACATAAAGTGGAACAAGCTGATGAATATACCGATTTGGCGTTTGATACCGAGAAACGGGAGACAACACACGTAATTTTTCGTGTAAAATAGCGTAAAATTGATGCCCAACGACGAGCTAACCAGCATGGCAACAGATTGCTTTGATCTGCCAACAGCTCGTCAAACTATTTCACGTTGCCGCTAAAAAGCCAAGCTTTCAGACAACGTTACACCACAATCAACCAGCAAATTAGTCTCTGGGTTAAAAACTCAAACCTGTCCGGGCGACTGGCCACGTTACGTCAATGGCATAACGTTTACATTACAGCGTCGACTCCAAACAGACTGACCGAGTTCAGCCGAATCAGCGCGGCACTGCCATCGGTCGGCCACGACGGTCACATTCCGGTGACAGCTCGCGCTCAGAGATCACGCGCCGTGGTTTAGATAGCCGCCGCCCACCTAGGATGACGCGCAGTTCTTACCGGGAGCATCAGCTGACAGCCACTACGCACTGAGCCACAAAGGTCACACCGGCCAGTCAAAACATCGAGCGCACAACCTCCGGCCATAACATGGAGCGCACATCCACCAAACACCACGGACGGTGTCTGACAGGGCTTGGTTTCAGCACCATTCACCTTTCCAGTAACGTCAGCGTCATCCGCAGCGGCCACCTCCGGCCAATCCCGTGCCGGCGGAGGGAGGGCAGAGTGCTGGCCGTGACCCATAGTGGCGGTGGGCCCCCCTGGCCCACTGCCACGGCGCGCGGACCCGGCCGGCAGCTGACCCGCCCAGCCGACCGCGCCAGGACCGTCCAATATGACCCGGGTGGGCGGCTGAGCCGGGACCGCCCCTCCAGGCACCCGCACCATTAGCACAGGGGCGAGTCACCAGGCCCAAAACCAGACTACCCCACATTGGAGGCGGGTAGTGAGAGTTGCTGGGACCGGCCTACCGGACTCTTTTGATCTGACACTGGAGGCGGAGTGATAGAATGCAGAATCCGGTCACTCACCACGCCGGTGGCACTGCTGGCCCGCGTCGACCGCCGATACACCGCCAATGCCAGTCTGGCCCACGGGACGACTGGGTCGGACACCACCCTTCACCGATCGACCATAGACACTACACACGGCGGCCAGTCTCTCCTGAGTGGCTCCTCGTGCGACATAGCGGGCCTGTGCCGCTGTCTGGCTATGTCAGCGCTGCTGACGCCAGTCCCACAGAAGGGTCTGAGTCAGCACCCACCCCAGCCATGACCAACCCCAAAATCAATGATCAGCAGACGACGAAAAACGCCACGGTTGCAGAATCCCTCCCCTGCGGGGGACGTCATTAACGGTCACGTTTCCATCGAGGTGGCGACATCACAAACTGAAGTGGCGGTCAGCACATCGATACGGATCCTCCAGACAGTGTATTCCAATTAGGTAGAACAAATGAGCACCCAGTGGACTCATAAACAGCTTCATCAACGACAAGTCGCCGCATTAGGACATCGCATTGGTCTACTCAGTCTGACCAGAAACTGCACTACTCCGTTGTATAAACCAAAGACGGCGTGGCGAGCTGCGGGGGTAAAGGTCAGCTGCCTGTTAGTGCCGCGTCATGTCATATTCGAGCGGCCCGGATAGGACACGCCCCCCTCCGGGCCGCGGCCGGGCACGTTCCAGTGACTGGGATACGGAGCCCGCACACCACGGAGCGGAGGGTGTAGTGTACGGGCACGGCTGGCGGCACTCAGCTGATTTCTCGTATTAACAAAATGTTGGAATTGCATTTATTCTGCTCAATGAAGTGATTCCGGACCACGTTACGGCCTTGCTTCATGCAATTATGTCGACGAAGTTTGAACATGATATGCTAGTATGCCAACTGCAGCGAGCACGCCCATTTACTCAGCTGTCTAAGCCGGTGCTCGAGTCTGTCCGTCATCCAGGTCACAGGAAAGTCGTGAAAACTTCGTGCCCTTGGTTGGACGAGACCGTCCAGCCAGACATCGACCCCACCACCGGCGACACGCCCCCCTCTCGGCAGACGCCACGCCCCCATCCGCAGACGCCACCCGCTTCCATAGAACCCGGGCAAGCTGCAGAGCTTGTACCGCGCTGACACCACCCGCGGACCGTATTACACATTCATACGGATGGATCGTGATTCGTGATACAGTGTCGCCAGGCAGACAGGGACGGTGGACGACAGGCTGCACTCCGCCCGCGACCGGTACCGGGAGGACACGCCGACCAGTACTGGGCAGTTACACCGACCAGTTCCCAGAAATCGGTACATCCATCGATAGACGTGTGGAACTTAACATGCAGAATAGCACTCATCGAAACATGGCTATTGGATAGCCTGGTGCGCACTATGTACCCAGAATGGCATTCAGACCACTCAAACTCAAAACAGGAATTTAATTTGGTTACGTAACACATCAGCCAAAATAAACAAACTTATCCTCCCGACATTCGCACTCTTTCCGACAAACAGGAGTTAGTGCGGTCAGCCTGTGCGCCAAAGCGGTGTATAGTCTGTATCGTCGACCGGTGCCTGGATGTGTGTGTGTGTGGGGGGGGGGGGGGCTCTGTGTATATAGCTCCACCATCGGCGCCTGGTGGCCCAGTGGGGGCGGCACGGAACAACATCGGCACGCCAGCCACGGCCTGATCGGAGTGGCAGCAAATACACCGACCGCACCAATTAGAAGGGGCCAGCAAACAGCACGTGCAGAGATACGAGGGGGTTGCTCCGAGGAGGTTACGGGAAGAGATACCCGTAACACTGATGTCACCGATAAACACGAGAAACAGAATAAGAGTTGAATAATAAATATGAAATTAACCAGGGATGCGGAGCCGGAGCCGGAGTCGGAGCCGGAGCCGCCGGAGCCGGCATATTTTGCCCGGAGCCGGAGCCGGAGCCGGAGCCGTGAAACAATATAGCCCGGAGCCGGAGCCGGAGCCGGAGCCGCCAAAAAAGGGGGCGACTCCGGCTCCTTTTTATTTTTTGAAGAGGAAAAAAATAATTGACCTAGTTCGGTTTGACAGTACAAGGCAGTAAAACGATATGGTACTTACGTCATGGGCCATCAAGTGAATGAAAAAATCCGAATATCCCCAGTATCCCACAGTACGCAAACAACTTCCTGTTTGCTCTTCCCCCCCCCCCCCCCCACGTCTACTGCATCCCCAGAACATGAGGACCAGTCATCAGGTGACGGCCATTGTTTTCAAACCAGTGCAGTGGACTGCGACTCCCAGCACCGTCTCATCCCCCCCCACCCCTCACCCCCCAATGCAGCCGAGACGGGTGTCAGCTTACGATGGTTCACTGAACTCCGATCCGATTCGCGGCGACTGCGTTTCCAATGCCATCGCTTCCTAGCCCTTTGTTCTGCCAGTTCTCTCCGAGGTGCGTTTGCGCGGGGACGCGGTGAGCCGGTCATGGCAAAGAGTAACGCGTATAACCAATCCAATTTTTCTTCCACCCGTATTTAATTGATTGCGTAGGGGATGTACTGAGTCGGAGCCGGAGCCGCCGGAGCCGGAGCCGCCGGAGCCGGACCATTTTACTCGGAGCCGGAGCCGGAGCCGGAGCCGCCATACCATTTCACCCGGAGCCGGAGCCGGAGCCGGAGCCGATTTTTTTCTCCGGAGCCGGAGCCGGAGCCGGAGCCGTCTGAAATTTCCACGGCTCCGCATCCCTGAAATTAACCCTATTAGTGGCAGGCTCCTGGCTACCCCTATTAGTGGCAGGGGGGCTGTTTACGACCCCCCTTGATATCTCGAGATCTAACGGGCCGATTTTCAAAATTCAAACGGCATTCGATTTCGCTCAACGTGATCTACATTTCTAAAAAATAAAAATTAAAAAATGTCAATAGGGAGTAGAAGGGGGTAAAAACGGGCAAATTGCAGATACATTTTAGACTGTTTATCACGGCCAGGTTTCTGAACCAATCTTAACGCAACTTTTGCCGATCGATAGAGAATGAACCAGGAATTCACATGGATCCTAAAAATATGCATTTTCAAAAATCATAGGCGGATACAGATCATTGAGATTGGGGGTTCACAAAAAATATAGTAAATAAGGTTTTTGTTGGTACCTACTGTTTCTAAAAAGGGTGGTAATGGTCTTGTTATGTTACAATTTTCTTATGAGAGAAGGACTACAATTGTATTGGTCATGCATAGGCGGTGTCAGGGCACCTATGTTGGGAGGTAAAACATAACCCCCCTTTTTGGACGCCTGGATTGGATCCGCCTATTATAGCAAAAACGTGTCAAAAGAGGATGCACAATAACTTTGTACATGTTATCACATGATACCTTTCATTCACTGTTCGTATAACTGGTGCATACAGTTATAATACATCAGCATCGTGATCTTCGCCCAAATGACTCGCTTCACAAATAGGACCCCCCAATTCCCAGTGCTCTGGAGCCGCCCCTGGTAAAGTTATGAACTTGAAATTTTCAGGGAATGTGCCCAATTTAGTTTTAGGAAAAGTCAGAAAATTTCAGCACCGTAGCTTCAGCAGTTTCGGAGATATTCCCGAAAAACCTGAGGGGTGGATGAAAACAACCCCCCCCCCTGCCACTAATACGGTTAAATGAGTGAAAATACCCGTTGGTTTCTGTGAAACGATGTAGCTATGCAACAAGTTACAAGGTAATGCTTACAAATCCGCATGAAGCCAAACGGACCTAACGGGTCTCGAGGTCGACCAACGACATGTCCTGGCCATGACCATAACTGTCATCACCCATGCATGGATGACAATGTCGCATGGACGACAGCTGCTCCTCTGTCTTGTCAAAACTCAAACACCGACCAGTCATCGGTGTATGACAGACCGGCGGAGCTGCCCTGCCAGCAGCGCGCCCGTCTCGCCCTGCCCCAGCTGCGCCGTCTCACCGGCCGCGGCAGGACCCGAAGGAACGCCAAGACACCGGTGACCTTGACATTGGTGACGGCAGGACCCCTGCGCACACCGCCCGTCCCCTGAAGGTCAGCGGCGCCGTCAGTTGGGGGCGACCAGCAATGAGTGGCGCCGCAGCGGAACGGGGTGCGAGTCACGACGGCTCCAGGGCCCGGCTGACCAGTGACCAGCGCCGGTACTTTTCCACTGTCACTCCGCATTTGGCGTGCGTTGGTAGTGTGCGGGGTTCAAGCTGGCTGTCGGATGGTGATCCCTATATTCCAAGCGGCAGGGTGGATCGGTGGCTCCAACAGCGCCGGCCGCCGATAGCGCAGGAGGGCGGCGAGGGACGCGCCTCAGCTTGTCCGGGCAGTATCACGTGTCCGGGGCGTGATGAAGCTTAGCTAAGACCGGTCGGCCACTGTCCACAAGCGCCGCCCAGCGCTCCCAAGAAAGCACCGAACAAATGAGTATCAGGTAACCAATTTGAAAAAAGGCGACCCACGACTAGTCGGATGACGCAAGTAAAAAACGTGCACGTTTTCCTCAGGTGCGGGAAAGGTAAGACGCCCGAGAAAAGCTATTTGCCAAACTACCGGAATTGGTTTCAGGTAGCGCGGCGCCTTTCCGAGCCTTTGACGTCACTCAGCGAGAAATCCGATGCACATAGAGCCACGAGAAAATTAGGATACCTTCTTCAGCTCTGCACACAGATATATTCGTTGACGGCAAATAAAGTCCCGGAGGGCGAGGGAGCCGACGAGGCTCGGTGTTGATGGCGCAGAGCCGTGTTTAGGTGGAAAACTGGAAACCGAACCCATACGGAAGGGAAATCAGCTTCTGTCCGGCGGAGACCGCACTCGCTTTACTCCCCATAACTCAACTAACAAGTCCTCGGAACTAGTTTACCTCTGAAATGAGTCTAACAGAGACCTCAATGACATGCGGACTAGTGTAGAGTCTCTGGTGGCAAGGAAAGTCTGAAAACTCTAATACACGATGATGTCAACAAGATCACAATCCGTAAAACTTTGTCATAGGTGGGCATCGTTCCTCAAAATTGTAACTTCGTTACTCGTCCCTCCGTTCCCTCAAAACGTGACTTCCGTTACTCGTTCCTCCGTTCCTCTGCATATAATGTAACGGAAGTTCTTTTAGTCCGTTACTCCGTTACAGCAAAATAAAAAACGTTAAAATGTTGGGTATTTCACACATTTTTGAGACCATTCTGACACAAACTAAACCTACCGAGAAAGCGGAATGCCCACCAAATCTACCAAGACAGTGGGCACTGATTGGACACTAAACCTTGGAACGTCTGGTGGTACTGATGCGCATCACTTGTCCCCGGCCAGATGCCGGTTGCCCTTCACGAACACTAGACGTTCCAGGTTGGCATCTGAGAGCATAGGCGGCGGAACGGGGGGGGGGGGGGAAGGGGCACCGGTGCACCGTGCCCCCTTTGATTTGGCATTTTAACATTAGCCCTATGTGCGTTGCATGGAAAGAATGGGACAAAGAGTCGGCAGTGCCCCCCCCCCCCTCTATAACCTTCGCCCTGGTGGGGGGGGGGGCCATTTTGGCCCCCCCCTGTGGTTTTTCAGCGATAACTCAGAAACCACTTGAGTTAGCGCCCTGAAACTTTGTATAGCTGTTTATTCAACATTTTTACATCATGTCCTTTTTTTGGGGGTTCGGGTCAGGTCAGGTCAGGTCACAAGGTCACCAAAACTGACACCACCTCTAAAAAAGTTCAAAGCTCTCTCAAAGGCACAGCTTTTATCCGATCGATGTAAAATTTACAGTACTTGAAGATGTCACCCAGCTCTACAAAATGGCTATCTCGGATTTTTTATAAATGTGACCTAAGGTCAGGTCAGGTCATCGCTGCTCCCCATTATAAGTCAATGGGAGAATCGAAAAGTAGTTGTTTTTCAGCTAAATCGGGCGTGATTGTTCCTATATTTCGTTATTGAAGTGTCTTGGGTCAGCAAATCACAGCCCATGTGAAACCATTTGCTTGTGACCTCGCTGAGGTCACGCTAGGTCATCTCCCTGGTCACCAGAGGTCACCAGCGGTTTTTCTGCACTTACTTGTTATTGAATAGAGATAGAGACTCCGTTCGACGTTTATCGTGTTTGTCTCGTCAATGCGGATCGAATGATATGCAGCATGACCTATTTCGGTAAGGTCATGACCTTGACCTGAGGTCAAATTTTCAAAATGACCTTTCGAGGTCAAACTATATATCATTCGACGCGTCTCGACGAGCCAAGCACGATGGTGCATGAATCGTTTCTCTATTTTCTCGTGAATGCATGCTATAGTTAAAAAACATTTTCAACGAAATTTGCCAAGTTGACCTTGCATGACCTCTGTAGGCCAAACCGTTGAGCTGAGGTCAAATCTGACGAACCTTGGCGAAAGAGCTTGAAAAGAGCTATCGATTGCTTTTTTCCGCGGCTCTCTAGCTCTTCTAGTTTCCGAGCTACAGCGGAATATGTCCGGCAACACCGAAAACACTGAAATTTGACCTATGATGACCTCTAGCGACCTCAATATTGACCTTAGCGAAAAAATGACCGAAATACTTTCGAACGTACTTGTTATGGGCTTTCGTTTGCTTTTTTCCGCGTCTTCCTAGCCCTCTTCGTTTTCGAGTTAGACGGGGGGGGTCATTTTGGCCCCCCCCCCCCCACCAGGGCGAAGGTGGCTCAGACCCACACCAGGGCGCGGGTTAATTGAAGATCTTCCGCTGCCACTTTCTGAGAGGGTAGCCCTTTTTGCACGTAGCACATCTTTTCCCATTGAGAACCTGCGCTCTACTGAGGCGCTTGAAGGGACGCCCGTGTTGAACTTTGCGAACACATACTGCAACGCCGGCTCATTGCGGAAGGCCAGTACACTGTACACTGAGGCCATCTTCCGTCTTCAAGTCAGGGCTGCTCAATAATCCACTATTCCGCTGCTGCATTAATGTCTGTGGGTTAGCTGAAAGATCAACGCTCGAACAACGAAAGGTAACTGAGGAACGAAGGAACGGACTAAACTGTTAACCTGTAACGGAGGAACGAACAACCAATGTAACGGAAGTTACTTGGTCCGTTACCCTTTTTAAAATGTAACGAGTCCGTTCCTCCGTTCCTAAAAATTGTAACGGCGTTCCGGAACGGAGGAACGGAGGAACGGATCGTGCCCACCTATGAACTTTGTAAATGTCCCCTGAAGTCAGCGCATTGCGTGAATTTCGCACCTAAACGTGTAACGACGATCTAGTGCACTGTTGGTCGCGCGAGTTGCTAGAAACTGTCGGTATCAGTCAACTGCCCAGCAACGACCCAGGCACGACCGTCGCTCACGTCATCTGTATTGCAATCACGTCATCTAACTATATTGCAATCGACATTGCCCCATATTGCGATGAAGATGCGATCTCATTACCAATTTATTGCTCGGAGAACAATCACACAGCGTCAGAAGTCGCGTGCGTCTGTGCCTTGGCGCGCCGCAGAGCGACTGTGATTGCTATCCCGGCAACGAGTGGTGACCGAACACATATGAGAGCTATCCTCGTCACAGACCATCGCGGCTGACGTGTCCCTGTCGCTACGAGCAGAGATGAGAAACAAAGGAGTCAGCATCCCCCACCGAACGCGGCGTGTCTAATGTGCGCAGATTTACTTCAATGTCGTGAGAAGGCAAAACAAGTAAGATGCAGGGAGATTTTTGCAGGGAGATTGACACTGATGCAATAATGCAAATTCAGGATAAATGTGCCTGACATGACTACCTCGGCAATAAAAATAGTCACTAAGAAGTATTCCCATGAACACCTTCCAAATATGTAGTTTCGACACCCAAATAACAGATGTCATATATGACATCAGTTTATAGGTATTGCTGTATAAACAATGCATTGCGCTTATCAAAAAAGAAAAGAAAAAACAGCGCAAACGAACAGAACAGCATAGTTGATAAAATCGCCATCGGAAGCTCTGACGTGAATAATGATCATCTTGAGTCCAGATCCCTACCAATATTCATAAGGTAAACTTCGGAGAGCACTCCGCCCCTCGACACACTACGGCCGTCGCAGCCTGCGTCGGCCGTGCGGCCGCACTTCCGCCCGGCGGCCCACCCCCATCCGCATCACAGGCCACAGCTGTGGGGTCAACAACCCTGAGTGTCTGCCGTGTACCTACTGTGTAAGTACCGCGGCCGCGCGCCCCGCGTCTGTCCCACTCACACCGCACACGCCCCTCACCAGGCGGAGGGAGGGGTGCACTGTGCAGGCGGCTCGCCAGGCGCGCACAGAATCCAGGACATTCGACTGTGATTGACGCATAGCGCCTGGGCGCCAGGACTGACGCAGAACTCTCCCGGGTTCTGAGTCATCTCTACTTCGCACAAGTGTGCCCCATTTCAAACAGAGATTGCTGGAGAATGGAGAGGTCTGCCCCAATGCACGATAAATATCATATCACGATTAATATCATGCACATAGCATCATCAAACATCGACTGTGGCGAAGTCTTCTCCAATGTAAATGTTAACCGAATTTCGGCCTTCTTCCGCCATTCACAACTACGCAGCAGCATACCAGACATGATGTAACCTCTGACACGATCGGAGCGGACAGGAGGCCACACCCGGCCGGCGCCTCAGACGAAACAGGCTCCTGCCGGTGACAGGCCGCCGCCGTCTCTGGCACGGGCCGCCGGGTAGCGCGTGGTTCCGGATGAGACGGACAACTTCGGAGGCCGGCTGCGGTAGTTATTAGTCAGATAGCGGCTCCCGAAACTCCCGCATTCTGCTAGACGCGTCACCACGCCGGAGGGTAGCCGGAGAATCGGTGACTCAAGGTCTGCTGCAAAGCGCGGGCACAATCCTGTTGCGATGGGACTGCAGTGCGACTTTTCAACAGACCTCGAGCGGGTGCGATAATTCGTAAATGTGATGCATTGCGATCACAACCGATCAAAGCCACTGTCATAACCAATAAAAAGAGTGATTGAAACATTCCACTCCTTCCATGTTACATTCAGTCATCAAGGTAAGCCACTTCATTTAGCTGCTCTCTGTCCATAATCGCCTCTCAATAATCGCCCCTTCCCCCATGCCCAGCCGGCTGCGGCAAAAGGCTCGAAGCTCCCCGCGGTGCCGCCGGCGATTATAACGGTGCGTGTGACCAGAGCCGCTCAGTGGGAGCGGATCACCGGGTGACCAGCGGCAGTCGGTCAGCTGTCAGTTCCGCCCGGTAACATCTCCCCGCCGTGCGGACACTGCACCAGTACCGGCATCGTCCGCCGGGCCCTATTGATCTGACTCTACCCGCCGCCGGGCGGGGAGGACGCCGGCCGCCGCCCGGGGCGGGACGGGGCGGGAATGACCTTGACCGGTGCACATAGCCCTGCGGCGGAAATGGCGGGTCGATGCCAGTCAGACGGTAAGGAATGCGGCTGTCTGCAGCATGAGGAACGTCTGTCAACGTTCGCCCCGAGCCCTGCCTCCAGCCCTCCATCTTCCTCAACTCATCTTTCGGCGCACTTGGGTGCCGACTGCTGATCGAAAAGAACGCAGGTAGCAGCCTGCACTGCCGCCGCCAGCAGCCCTGGTCCACTCAGCGTCACGGCGACACACGTAAACTACAATAAACGGATCGAGCCCTAGACGCATGCACTGCGGCCGACCCAGTCAAATCGACACAGCTAGTGCAGGCGAGCAAAACAGGACGGGCGGGATGGACAGCCGCCAAGCAGTTTTGGACTTTATCCTATGCAATATGCAGAACTATCCATCTCTACGCAGGCATCTCAAGTCTCGACACACGTTGGAAGAAAAGAAGAGAAGTAGCACAGAATCACTGCCTCGAAACCAGTCATATCAGACCGGCACACTATGTAGGATGCCGTCGTTGGACATGACAACGAAAGCGGGGCACTCAGAGATGATTAAAGTTGCCAGAAGTCTTGCCCAACGCACTCATCCGACAACGCCCACGATTCCGTCAGTTTCCTGCGTTGTGCCCTACTTTCCACCGTCCGATTCATTCAATTAACAGCCGAGCAAGTCGTCTAAGTAGAACAGCAGCTCCTGCGCGGTCCTGATCCAACTTTCGGCCCAGTTTCTCACCCCCAAGGGGACAAGTAAGCCAAGGTGCATGTCGCACACGAGACTCCATCGTCAGATTGGCCGGCTAGCCGGACGGCAACGGTAGGGCGCGACCATCGGCTCCAGCGCCGGCGCCCAGAGGACAGGCTGCCTCCGCGGGCAACCGGAACCAGCGATAACACATCCTCACGGCGGCACGCCACAACCGAAGCCCAACAAAAAGACAACCCGAGTCGACCCAACCCGACCCGAGCGCACCGTCTGATCCGGGCGTCAAACTCGGATGGGACGACAGAGTCATTCAGTGGGGTCGTGGCTGAAGTGACGACACGGCAGCCCGGCGGCTTACACAGCCTACACAGCCCAGCCTGCAGTGGGCGACACTTCCATATCGGACCGGCACCGGCCGTCGAACGGGGCTCAGCCCGGCACGCAGACCGTCAAACGGCACTCGGCAACACCGGACGGAGTAGCCCGCTACCCGAGCGAGTTTGAATAAGAACAACATCGAGGGCAAACGACGCAAATGTAGCGAAAAATAATTGCATGGAATGTGTCATCAAAATCGATTATAGCCATAGGTGAGAAGGCGTCTTCGGCGAAACGGCAACCACATGGTCATAAGGCTGATACAGAGGTCAAAGTCAAAAACAGGGCGAGCTGACCCGTGCCTCCCGCCGATAAGGGGTGAGAGTGGGTACTGGTAAGCACAGACCACCGCTCCCAGCCGCACTAGAGCTCTGAAGCCCTGGATAGGGAGCTGCCGAAGCCGTACCTCGTCTGGTGCTACCTGGGAGCTGCGGCTGTGCACCGGGTCGCGCCGGACAGGAACGGGCACTGCATTTGGTCGGGTCGGCGACTGACCGGCGGGGGGGGGGGGTGTGGGAGGGGGGAGGCGGAGGGACCAGACACGTCTGGCGCACGATTCCCTCTTCCGGAGCCCGGCGGGGCCAGCGCCAGGCCCGAGACCCCCTGGGGTTCGGTTACCGCCGGCGCGTCAGAGGGGCCGGACCGGCCGAGAAGGCGGGGAGGGGGACAGACGCGGTGCCCGACCCCCGGGGAGACGACCGATGGCCCTCCTCGGATCGATACAGGGAAGGGTGGGGTGTTTGCCAGACGCGCCGGTCCCGTCCCCGGCCAGCGGGACCCTATCATCCCAGCTGAATGGTGTGAGACCAGTCCCAGAGCTGGGTCAGTCAGTCAGCTGCTGATTGCTTCTGACACTAGAAGAATTGGGGGAAAAGTAGCATGTTTATGGACATTTGAATATAGGTACTTCTCTACCATAGGTACCTAGCATCTACCCTGACATTTAATACAAAAGGGAAGGTAAACTGAACTTGGAATATGAGAGGTTAAAGGTAACAACAGATTATATAAAACAGAGGCATTGAAATGTGTGGTTAGCTTTGTAACAATTCACTTTCTAAATTTATGAATGGAAAAATGTTCATTTTGCTACAGATAACAGAAAATCATGTGATGATCACATTTTTCATGACAATCACATTTGCCAAATTAAAAAAGCAGGTATACCTAGATATGCCTTATACCTGTACAAGTAAAATATTACAAAGGTCCCACCAGGCAATGCCAACTCAGAACATCGTTGGTATTCTAAGTGGGACAACGACCTTCATCTGGCTAAACCATAGAAGTCTCAACTCAAAGAGTTAAATATGCCTACAGATGTGCCCTAATCTGAAAAATATAGCAAGGAAAAGAAGAGTTTTACCTACCAATTCATCTTGTTGTGATAATAATCAGTGGGCAATGATGGGGCATACCAGAACACCGATTCCATCCAATACCCTATAATCTATATACTGTATGCTTCAGAGAAGCAGTATTATGCTAGAATTCATCAAAATAAAAATGTGTATCACTCGGGAAAATATGAAGCAGAAAAGCAGCCTATCTACCTATGAATCAGTACAGCAATAAGCACTGTGACAGCGATCACATACCAACTGTACACTTCCCTCGTCTTCTCCATCGAGATTCGAGATAGCCCTAAATGGCAAAAGAACATTAAGCAGGCTCTGTCATCAATCAAATCACTAGCAGCCAGGTCACATTCCATTGCCGTGATTCATAACGGCAGCTGGTTTCATTTTTTCATGCCAATAAAACCTGAGAGCAGCTTACCTCAGCATGTCCTGGTAGTTGATGGACACCCATCCTTTTCAATGACTCTGAAAGATCTTGAACATCAATCCTTCCATCGCCATTTGCATCGAGCTGCTTGAAAAGCTTTTCGAGCCTTTTTTCATCCTCCTCACTCAGCTCATGCAAGTAATGAGGAAAATGAGAACCGTTTTCAATAGCTGAAGCTTCTTTCTTCATCTAGATAGTACTTCTATCAATCAAAGCTAAATTTATTTCCTTCAGTATGAATTATTTTAACACTTATCCAAAACCATAGGTTGATTTCCAACCGATTCTACAGCCTGAAATACCGGAACGACCTCAATCAACGGCAGAGAGCACCCGTAGAGAAATTCGCCACAATACTGTCTCTAGCGCCAGATATGTCAGCATTTGATTGTTCCGGAAATCAAGGATGTGGTAAATCAAACCTTAAACCACTGCAAAAAACGACAATTGCAATGAACCTCACATAGCAAAGATAAACCTATCTTCCTATGAAGTCATATCCCTTAGGAATACAAATAAGGCTTGTGATGGCATCTTGGGTTGCATAAGCTATTAATTAGACATGTTTGACTTAGGCTTCGAATGTTATAGATGCGAGTTCATAGCTCATTGGGTGTATTTCTGTGCATGCTTCTGAAAAATGCAACTAAAAAGAGACAAGAAAGCAAGGCTATTTTTACCAGGTTTACCATGCATGGACCTAATTAGTAATTTCCTCAAAATTTCCAAAATTCTCAAATTCTTATTCCCTGGGGCTCCTGTCAAACTGACTGACCCTGTATGTTTAGTCCCAAATAGCCCATACCACTGAATCGTATCGTTACCAAGCCATACTACGTCATCCAGCTGTGTACAACGTGCGTCTCATGGGTGTTGATTTCCGCCGGGTTGGGGGTGCCCAAGCTCTCCAAATTCCCCGCCGGCTCGGCCGGCTTGGCTTTGGAGCCCCAGCACTCAGCAGACAGCGTGGGTCAAGGTCACCGCTAGGGCAGCGGTGGATTTGCTACGCCCGGCCCGGGCACCCTCAACTCGGCAGAAATCGACACCTATGGTCTCAGTCATTGTTCACATACCAAGCGTCACCCTGCGGCCTGCCGGCAGTCGTAGTACCTACCTAGACGTGACCTCCTTCCTCTGTAATCGCAACCGCAGTGAGCATTAGCAGGAGACTAGTCGAACAGGTAACTGCGTCAATTGTTACGACTTACGAACTTCAGAAGTAAGTTCGTCAATGTGCCCATAAAACCTATACATGTGTGCAAGGAAACATTGATCTCACGTCATTCGAGATTCCGCCTCCCCACTTTTTCAGTTGGTAGTTGTCAGTTTGTGTTCACCCATGGCAATATAACCCAGCCCATCTCTCCGTATACAGCATGAAAGGCGCTAGCAAGTTCACATAATATCACCAATGTAGTTCTTCAGACTAAAGTAGGTACACATACTACCCTAAATACAATTTTAAACGCTTTCATACACCCCAGTGTCGTTTCACCAGTTCACACGCTCCCTTGAATGGGTGCAGTGCTGCAGGAGAGTCGGCCGTTTACGGTTACCCCACCGTCTCTCCTTTAGCATAGCGACTGACGGATCCGGTCCCGCTGGACCTGGATAGTGTAATGCGTGGCCTCTGAGTCTACACTGCGGCGGCAAATGAGCCGGAAACTGCGCAGTGTGTGAACCAAGGACCAAGGCTATGTCCCAGGGCCGAGACGGCGTGTCCGCGGCACTGTGGACAGCCAGAGGGGCTCAGGACTCACTCTGAATCGATAAATCCAGTGTGATACGCAGTTGTGCACACTTGACGAGGTCCCACGAGGAACGACGTGATGAAACGACTAGGAACTAACTGACTTTTGAGGAGTAATGAACCGCGGAAGAGTTGCTGATAAGCTCACTTGAAGAAGGTTCATTCAGTTAGTTGATGGCTATCCGTTATTACAATCAGGCGTTTGATTGAGGTTAACATTGCATGTGTAACTTTTAAAAGTGCCGATAACTTATCAACTTGCAGCAACTCACCTACGCATACATGACCCAAACCTCATCACAAAAGCAATAGGGAGAAGAAAACATTTATCAAAGACGATATCCACACAACGCATCACTGCATACTATCTGACTTCGCGTTCAGCACACTGAGGCAACGAGCGGGTGACTTCCCGGCTCCAGCGGCACAACTACGGCATTATTGCAGTAGTTCACACTAGCAGCCGCCCCGGCACCGGCCAGCACGGGTCGGCTCCCGCCGCTCCCAGTGGCGGCTCGGAGCGGTAACCGGTGCCGGGCCGGGCCGGGCCGGTCGGCCGCGCGGGCCGGCGGCACTGTATAGATGTCGCCGTCAGCCCGACTGGCCCGGGGGGTCACACCACAGCGCGGCCACCCTCGTGGCTGGTCACACCACAGCGCGGCCACCCTCGTGGTTGGTCACGGCCTCCTTCATCCGCGCGAACCAGGGCCCGATCTTGGTGTGCTGCAGCAGCTCCTGGAAGGCGTCGCAGCCCTCTGCCGGCACACAGACACACAAACACACACAGTGAGAGGCGCCGACTGCGGCAGACGCGACTCGTCTCCCGGTCTCGGACTCATTAGCTGCGGACTGACGCAGTTCGCAGGCCGACGACAGGAGCACTGAACGCTGCATCGCCTACAATCGCCCCAGTTGATTGAGCTAATCAAATTAACGATAGGCAAGCAATGTAAGGATGTGCGTTGCCAACGGCGTTAGCGGTCAAATAGGGGAAATACAAGAACATTACTGACGAACATTTATGATCATATGTAACGTCTATATCACGTTCAGGACACATGGGCTACAATAACAGCGTTGTAAAAATAATGAGTGCACTTGTATATTCAAACAAATATCTCGTGACCATGTGCGCATCATGTGTGCAAAACTTTCGGCAAATAAAGTCTAAAAAAATCCATAGAATCATGGGGAATTTCAATGGTGATCAGATACATTAAATCGATGCATTAAATGATTAGGATTCATTCGGAACGCTGAATGATTCGATACAATCCATTTTGGGGTAACGATATGATTGCTGAGGAAGGAATATATAAACAAGACACCGAAAGCATCAACGATAATATGGACTCTGTGGATAAAATACATTAAAGCCTTGTTCGTTATTCCAAAGTCCACACAATCTCTGCTTTCGTTAGCTTGACATTCTCTTGGAACAGACAAGGCGTTTTGTGCGTATTAAGGACAAAGCTCTGAAGTATTTCATTAATTTTGAAATTCAAATGCTGCAGGCAGGTTCAATTATGCATATGAACAAGTTTGCTAGCCTGACTTGGCGAATTCGGATAAACAGGGACCTGAACATAAAAGCAATGCGGAGCCGCTTAGACAAATACTGCACTCACACAAATTACCTCATCTGTGCCTTTTTTCATTTTGTAATATGCATGACACAAAGGACATTCGGAGCTAGGTTAATCCCGCTCGCGCATAAAATAAGTGTGGAGGCAGCGACATCCGTGCCCTCCTACTCCAATGGCTCTCCACTGACGCTCGGAGCCGTGTGCTGGGGAAAACCGAGCCGGACCCACCGCGTTCGAGTCATTAATATCGACACCGACACCACTGAGCAGCGATTGAGCAGGATGTGGGGACTCAAAGTGTAGTTACTTGCACACACACCAGGAGCCAAACTGGGATTAGCGCTAGTTCATTCAAAGATACGCTGTGCGCGTCGCCCGATGAGCACTAACGAAAACATTGTCCTCTGAAAAGCCCTTTGATCAGTGCGATGGTTAAGCTGTTTGTCGCCTGAGATGACATAAGTAGAGCAAGTAAACAACCATAAGATAGCCCGCATCAAAACAGATTAAAATGTTCTCATTTTCAATTACCCAAGCATATTAATAGCGGTTCATTGCAATTATGCAAATTGCAAAAACTCGGGAAAATATACCGAGCTCATAAGTGGTGTTGCAATTCCTGCTGGAAACAAGCCAGCGGGAACCGGATGGTAACCGGTGGGGGCGAGGGCTCCAGGGGCTCGAGTCGTCCCCCTATTTTCATCGAAGCAGGAGAAACATTCGTAGCTAGTGAGCAACCTAAAACGGCAGAGAATAAGTTCAGTTTTAGCATTCGTTAATAAAGTCGTGAGCTGCGGGGCTCCACGCTCCCCTACCTTTGCCGCGCCACAGCGATGGTCCGATCGTAGTACGGCAATCATGACCCCTCACCCGACGGCCTCCTTCGGTCGCCTTTGTCGAATTGCCTTCAAATCAAACTGTTATTGGTTTCGAAGATTTTGAGCGCCGTTGCTGGACGTTTGCATGGTAAAAGCTCAAGATTCTACAATTGTCATTTGAAACACCATGACATATCTCCCACAAATGCAGATGTAATGTTACATCATATGCACTTAAGTTAATTTCCGGCGTCGGAATAAAATAAAACCTTGAAAAAAGAAACAAATAGCACTACAAAACTTTACACCTAAGCTCACACCGGTAACTAATTAGCCAGACTGTTCAAAAACAAACACATTGAGCCAGAGAAACGACCACTAAGATGCAATGCCAACCGGAACTTGTTCTGAACGACCGGCGCGAGCAGTCAAAATGCAGACCTAAAATAGCCAATTCGCCCAGCATTGCCACTTCTCAGAACTGCAATACTACAGAAAAGGTGACTTTCTCATCATTCACCGGTCACACGACCACGACCGTATACGTACGCGCGACCGGAATTTATTTCACCGGCGACCTTTACCGCTCTCCTACACACGGACGGGGCATCCCAGGTCGGCGGTGGGCGCCGAGTGCCGGTCACACGACCAGCAGACTCCAATAACACGGTACGGCACTTCGGACCAGCGTCCCCCGGGACGGCTCCGAGCGACCGCCGCCCGCGCGCGCTGGGGTAACATCTCGGCGGCAGGCTGCGGCGCGGCCGTGCATACCAACGCCTCCCGTCCTGCAACGCTGACACACGGACAGACAGACAGACAGCGGAGGCACGTTCCTCAGGTGTAACTACCGCGGATCGATGGCGGTATCCGCCGGAAAGACCGCTCAGATCCGGCCGGATAGACCGCTCGGTGACGGCGGCGAACGGCAGCGGCGCGCTCGGCAATACCCAGTAATGCAGTACCCATTGTAGCGGCCCGGCCACGACCAGGTACTTGAATGTCACTGACGGCGGAACCCGGTCTCTGGGGATTGCCGCCGCCCACCGGTGACGTCACATGCTCTCAGGACGGTGTGACGTCACATAACAAGGACGACGAGACGGCACTGCTGAGGCGGTGCGGTGCCGGTCGGTCGATCCATCAGGCGCGTGAATACTTCATGTCATCCGCTGCAAATTGGAGCCAAGAACTTCCGAACGCGATAGTCGGGCGACCGGATACTACACGGATGAGACTCTTCTCTAATTTTGCTCTCAAATGTCCCAGCTGAGCCCAAAGTATGACAGAGCACATTTTGACAGACGCAAGAGTACCATAGTTGCATTCGAATCACGCTAAATGCTTAACCCTCGCCCGTATTGGTGTTTTTCCAGCCGCGAACGTATAAGGCGGGGTCCGTTGGACCCCCCCCCCCTTGCCGTTTCGCCCCTGATCGAGCTAGAGCTTCGCAGAAAAAAGGAGCGTGTTGCCCGTGACGAGAGGGAGCCGATAATACCCAATGTTAAGGTCCTAGGTCATTGGTTGACCTTGCAGGTCAGGTCAATGACCCCAAAGGCGGGAAAATCGGGACCTGTTAGAACGTCGTAAAGTGTGGCTGCCATAGGGTTTTTCGGGGTGCTGATCACGAATATCATGTTAGTTTTGATCACAGATGATGTCTTCATGTGTTTAGGCCGGGTCGGGTCAGGTCAGGTCAGGTCAACCAGTAAGGGTATTCGTAGTAGGTGGCAACCGCCTCTGACAGCTTCGTAACATGTTACGAAGGCACCAAAACTACTTCGTAAATGTTCATATGGTTGCTAAATTCGAATTCAGCTCCAAAAACTGGCCTACAAACATGTAAAACTCGAAAAAGTGAACCGAGGTCATCAAAGGTCAAAGACCTGACCTGACCTTCAGGTGACCTTGACACCCACCCTAATGCATGGGGGCAACATCATATCACATGTTTGAACGCTTGAAACCACGAAAAGACTGCAAACGCGCGGCTAATGCGAGCCGACATACGCCGAATCGCGATTCCAGCCAAACATGGTCTCGAAAAGTAGGTCACAGGTCAAAGGTCATTTGGGTCAGGGTCATGAAATTTTCAGGGTAGGTGTGAAATTGATGAACGCGAGGGTGCTGAAAGTTTCGGCGCGATCGGCCGCTTTTTACGCGAGTTATTCGCGAAAAACCATGGGGGGGGGTCCGTTCGACCCCCCCCCCCCCCTATACGGGCGAGGGTTAATACAATTAAACTGGAACGGAAACTTGACCCTCACTACGTTAAAGGTTGATTTAAAATCGGAACCTTCCATTTTTTTCAATAAAAACTGCCAAGATGTTACCAAAAGCTTATTTGTCGTTTGCTTATAAAGTAATACCACCTTTTGCAAAACCTTAAATGATGGGTGTTAATCATCCTAGGTAAGGTTTCGCGGTGCACTAATAATTAAGGCTTGACGTTTATCCGAATAGCTGTAAACTTTCGACTACGCCCTTAATGTGTTCCCGCAACTGATCGTATTTGTGCTAAGCGCAGCGAATAGCAGTATTTTTCAATAAGCTATGTGCTTCACTGGTTTACTCGTTACTGCACTTGACTTTAAATTGAAAATGTCTACATATTTCAATAACTATGCGGCAAAGACAATCAGCGTTTTACAAATGTACCTTCCCGTGAAACGTAATTCAATCATCCAGCATCATTTTCCGGAGTTTGTTCACATTGCATTCGTGGATGGAAAACGCATACCGTTGTTCTTGTGTGCGGAGCTGACGAACTCACATCCATTTCAGAAATTCTCATCTGCGCTGCGTGGCGCGAAACACTGCGGGTGGTAGGTACTTTGTTACGCCCACGCAGCGTAACAGCAACGCTATCTGCTAAGGCTTCGTTCGGTGGTGTTACTAAACGCCTGCTGGCTCTTTTGAGTTGTTCGTACTCTTTTACTCTGTCACACATCACACATGTATGTTGTATTTTATCTAGTGCCTACTTCATCATTTTGTGTTTTATGCAGTGCATGTTATGTGTTATCACTTTACATTGCCTGAAATGCCGCACGCTAATTTAATGGATGCAAGCTGAAATGTGTGACTGATTGACATACTGATTGTTGTACGCAAAGTTCAAGTCAATTAGGAGGGAGAATGCAATAGGGTTGATTGAATTTAATAAGAGAAGTGGCAATTTGCCAGTCCTCCCCACACACCCAGTATTACCACTCAAAGACTGTCCACCCGCTGCCGTGTTTACGACGCTGTGGTGCCCGTCGAGTCTGTGCCCCTCCCTGTCCTGCGCTCGCTCGCTGTTCTCACCGATGCTGGAGAGGACGCCGTAGACGGAGACGTCGGCCACGTTGGGCCGCTCGCCACCCAGGAACGGCGTGCCCCGATGGCGCAGCTCGCGGGTCCACGTGTCGCACGCCTCGTACAGCGACTCGCGTACGTCAGACTTGAGGTTGTGTCTGCCGGCGCGCACAGAAGCCAAGTAAAAATACACACAAAACGAGCTCATACAAAGCGGCGGCGGCGCCGAGATAGACCTCCCCAGTCGATGTGTCGCGCTGTGGCAGTGTTTGTTAGCGACCTGACGTAGTAGCGGTGACGCTGCTTTCACATGCGTCACACAAGGACTGCATCGGGATCACGCCGGCAGGCCGTGACACTGCACGACTCTATGGGGAGGCGAGCTGCGTGACACTCGCGTTGCTGTGCACACGACACGGCACCACACCTGGTCAGCAGCTATATGCACGTGACCACACGGCACACGGTGCTGACAGCCCTCTGAAACACTGACGTCACCACAAATACACAAAAATTTAGCCAACGTGATACTCGATCAGATGCCATTTGCAGGTGCAGACTCATCCCAACGAGCAGCCGCCCCCGTGAGTGCGCTTCGGCGCCGGTTATCAACCTTCTGTTTTCCTAGGAGGCCAATATTGAAACACATATAAAAACAAAATGAGGCAGAAGCCACACCCGGACGCGGGATCCTGTTGACTACGCGGTAAGCGCCGCCGCCCCGCCCGTGTTGCCGGGCCGGCTCTGGGCGGACGAGCAACACTCCATCACGTATGCGTCGACCGTCTGATCAATGCCGTCCAATGCATGACTTCAGGGAGCCGTCAAATACCTGGCGGCATTGGTGACTGGCCCAGAGACGCCCCAGCTTCCCCGCGGCCAGACCGACCGGCCAGTTCGCGGCATTACGTAACGGAAATGAGCTCTGCTGCGGGGGAGGCGATTCATTGCACGGCACACACAGCTATACGCTACAAGAAACCCGCAATAATGCGCCCGAACACACACAGAGCAGCCGCGAGAGGCGACGAAATAAATACAGTTCATACGAAACACCCACGATCCGTAAAAACATGTCATTCGTCTCCATAACATGGCAACATCACAAAAGGGAGTAAGGGAGAAAAATAACGGAAACACGCAAAAATCAAAATAAAGCTATGTATATTGCAGAGCAGCAGATTGCAGCTATGCATATTATAGAAAGATATGTAGATCCCACCCCACCTTGCGTCTCGACTGTCGACAGCACCCACCTGCGTTTGAGGATCTTGCCGATGCCGTACATGGCGGCGGCGCCCACATAGATGACCAGCAGGCGCTCCCAGTTGGAGAAGAGCCGCTCCCAGTCGCCGGTCTCGGAGAACCAGCGGAACGCCTGCAGCGCCTCAGAGGGCGTCCGGTACACGTTGGGGGACAGCGTGTGCACCAGCACGTCGTCAGCCCAGCGGCGCCAGGCGCGCTCCGCCCTGCAGCGCGGAGGGCAGGCCGCAGAGGTCAGGTCACAGCTCAGTGATTGGGTCAGGGAGCGGGTCGGGAGTCGGGTGGAGATAGGACAGGCAGGGAAGGCGAATTCAGACTAGGCACCAGAGGCCGATTCCATAAAGCTTGGTAGTATTTTACATCAAGGTGCATTTTACGCCCTCTAGAAGTGGATGGTTTCAGCATGTTCTGAGGGTGTATTATACGCCGGATGTATGTTTTCGTTCGCTTTTTGTTATATTTCATAACATTCACATTTTGTTTATAAAACCGTTCGGTGTAAATTGCAACCAAATGGGTAGAATACTGCGGTAGTTGCATGTTACGTCCTTTCATGAAATCAGCCGCAAGCGGAACACCGAAAATTACGCTTGTTCTGACTATGACATGTGCAGAATTGGTCATTACTGCGATAATCCTGTTCACCAGAACGCCTAATATCGTAAACATACATTGCCAGAACACGATTTCTTGTTAGCGCACCACAGAGGGAGATCAGTATTCTATCATAGCCAGAAGACTGCTTCCTGTAAACGCATCACGCAGGGAGGTCAATATTCTATTTAGTGGATGTAAGAGAGACACTGCGCAGCTGGGGCTATTTAGATGCAGAGCGATTCCTGCTTGCTGCGCAGCATTCACGCTATATTGACGGTCAAAGTGCCGCAGCTATCCGCTATCAAGTCGGGCGCCTATGCATGAAATCGCCTACTGATCAGCGTTGCCTTATGACGCGTCGCACCATACAGCGGCTCTCGGCAGGGCCGGCGGTCCGGTCCGGTCCGGTCCGGTCCGGTCCGGCGCGGTCCTTTGCGGCAATATCGCCGGCCTGCTGACGTAACAGAGGCTGGTCCCTCCGCGGCGCAGCGCCCGCTCAGGGCACGCAGTCGCTGCATCACGGCACCGCGGCCGCCGGCGGGCCTATTGACACCGCCGCCAATAATGACCTTACGTCATGTGAGCGATTGGCGTTATTTTGGGGCGGAGCCGCGGCCGCCGCGACCTGGTGCGCCATTCGTGGCCCCAGTGTCAACAGCAGCGGGCGCGCCTCATCTGCGCTGTGTGCACTGCAGATACGCGCGGTCCTCGGCCGCGCCGACCGGACACACACCAGAAAAGTCCCGCGCCGCGCCGAGACACGGTCCATCTAACGAGGGGGGGGGGGGGGCGGAGGATGGGGCTCTGCCGCGGCCCCCACACCTGACGCGGGGCGGGGGATAATTTAAGGACAACGGCCGATGGCCGAACCGATACTACATTCACATGCAGGCGATCCTACCTACCTTCCTCTATTTTCAGCCTTACAGAACAAATTGAGATTCCCCGTAACCTGAGGGTGCTTTATTCTTGAACAGTGGCTAAGGTTAATGAAGGTGCACTGAAGCCCAGGGGATTTTCGAATCACAAACTAATTATTGGAGAATGGTGCCAATCAAGGGCGCGAAACAGAGTTTCAGCTTAGAGAGGACGACGAAAGGCGATATAGTTTAAACACAATTGTGAGCCGACTGTTGTCCAGGGTGTGAGCCCAGAATACTACATAAGCATGCTTACGTAAAGGTTCCAGAAGTTTGGTGTTTGGTTCAATAAATGGCCAAAACTTCGCAATGAGATCAGGTAAGTACAGTGCAAGGTATTGTCTAATCAGAGGAATTGCGGGATTGCGAATAATCACGACAAACAGGTGAGGAAACACAAATAAATATATTAGAAATCAGTTCGGAGAAGTTCACAAGACATCCGGACACAATACCAAAGCCATTTGCTGTTCCGAAACTACATGGAGAGTGGCACGGATGCCCACAAACACTTGGCACTCGGATGGTAGAGACAAAGGCCTCTATTTACACACTCAACTCCTCGTCTCGGTCACCCAAGGACGCGCGCACAACGATCGCATCGCACGTTCCGGGCAAGCTGAGCTACCATTTCTGCGCTCAGCGATGGCCACACGCTGGTCCGTTCTCAGTATTGTGTAGCACGGGATGAAAACAAACTGCCCATAATAGCGCATCGGGCGCAGAGTATACATCTGACCGGCGCGTGATACGACTAAACAGCGACAGCCGCACATATGACGGCCGTTCACCCGGAGAGCAGCACAAAGTGCTCCTGGAACACCGCGCAGTTGGTGCCACAGCGGGCGGTGCACATCAGAGGACGCTGTGATGAGAACGAACCAGTCCCCGGCAGGACGCCGTGCGTCACCGCGGCGCCCTTCACGCTCAAAGGGAGCGCGAATAAAATAGCGCTTCTCAGACCGGCAGATTATTAGAAAACTTGATAACGATAACTCCAGAGGACACCACAAAGGTGATATTTATTTATGAAAAACTTATAATGCGCAGATGAGCGGAGGGAAATATACTAACCGAATTGAAAACCCGCGCTCTAATTATACGCATCAGTCAGTTTCGCTGGCGCGGCACGTGTGCACGTTGGGCGGTATACCGGCGACCGCAGTCGTCGCTCAAAGTAATCGGCTCCCGGGGGCGGACGGGTGCCGGTAATTGGCGACAATGGCACATCTCGCGCCATTAGCGCGCGCCCCAGCGGCCGGCACGCCCGTCCGGGGGCGACAGCCGCCCGTTGCGTCAGGGACCATTACTGAAATCGGCCGCCTCCCGGCTCGGCACCGTCCGTGGCGAAAACGTCGCCAGACCAGTTCCGGCCGCTTCCGGCACTCGTTCGACGGCGGGGCGGGCGGGGTAAGTGCCGGCGCGCCGCGGCGCCCGGAGCGCGAGCGGAGCTTGTCGGGCGCGGGCGGTTCATGGCCGGACACCCGGACCCACCCGGGAGGCTGATGACTCGCGAAGAGCTGTAATTGTCAGCAAGAGAAGACAGGGAGTCAAATTGAGTTTGTCGCCGGCGCTCAGCGCAGCCGTCGACCCGTCCCGGGGCGGGGTCGGTCGCCTGGTTCACGGCCGATACGGACCGCCCAGGAGCCGGTCACTCGACACCCCAGACGGGCGGCTCTCGAGACAGGCTGCCGGGCACAGACGAGCTCCAATAAGCCGTCCGAGTGTCCGGGGAGGGGGAAGCCGCCGCCGACCGCCGGACGCCCCCGTTCCGCCAGCGCCGGCCGGCTCGGCGGTCTGGTGATGGCCGGTAGGCACCGGACGCTCCCCCGTTCGTCTTGGAGCCGGAGACGGCCCCGGCGATGGATACCCGCCACCGGCGCCACACACACTCACAGAGCCATACGTCAGCGGCGGCCACCACTGTCCCCAGCCGTCAGCCGGGAAGGGAAGAACGGCACGCCGCAGAGAGACGGCATCCTGAGCCGCGCCCGGAACGTGCACTGTGCCGCCGCACGTGAACCCATCGGCACGTGAGCTGGACACGAACAGTGTGCGACGTCCGGCTTTGGATGGGTCCCCGGGGAGACCTTGACACCGAACTGTACCGACGGCGCGGGGGCGGGAGGAGGGTTTCCACTCAAACCGATAGGTCGGCCCGACTACTGGCCGCTATCACCAGCGCGGCATGATGCAACGAAACCCGCAGTGTTTGCAACCGGTCAGTGAAACTGGATCAACGCAGCCTGAGCGGCAGCCGAATAGGCAACAAAAGGACTTAATCATTGCTATAGGCTTCTTAATAGATGAAAAACACCCATCGGGGTCATAAGATAACGAATAAAATGTAGCGAGTCGTGATCATATGACAAAGAAGTCTCCAAACAAGACAATCCAGGGGCCTGGACTGCAAGATGATGCTTGTCAATGCATTCACGGTACAACGTTCTGGTATCGGTGAAATATGTACGAGTATTCACTATTCACCGCAGACAAAGCCAAGATCTAAAGCGGATGGGCGCAAAACCAAAAATTCAGTGTGTCTTCGAAACGAGCAAATGAGTTTAAAAATCTCGGACACCTGAGGACGGCCAGCAAGGACTGCTACAACAGCCTGTCGAGCGAACCTGGCCTACCAATGGGGCTCCGGAAAGTCGAGCCGTGGGAGCCATGTCAGCTGGTGGCTGGTGGCGTAGGTTGATGCAGCTTGTCAGTTAAAGTGGTTGGGATGTGCTTACGTGTGTCCGAGTGTGCATGTATAGCATTGTGTTTATGAATAGGATGGTGCGAGCAATAAGCTTTTGAAGGTGATGGATAACTTCAGGCGCCTAATGCAGAGCATGACTTGCGTTTCATGTTAAATTGTGTGAATTTCTATTGGTTGAAGAGAGGTTTTACGGTATGCAATACATAGTACACGCAGGTAATAGGTATGCATACTGAAATCCTCCATGAAACCATTGGAGTAAATTGGCCATCATGCAGTCTCTCAAGCGTCGGCCGTCGCTTCATTCCAACAGCACAACGCGTAGTGAGGCGACGGAGGTAGCGCGGCGGCTGTCTTCCTGACAGGTAGACTGTACCGCACAACACACCTGTCGTGCGGCGCAGCAGCGTTCCGCGGCGGCGGCGAGGTATGGGCCCGTGCGGAGCCTGGTGGAAGCTGGGCATCATTGGCGTCCAATTTCAGCATCAACGCCGTGGGCATACCACCTTGCTATCCCTTCCAGAATGATCCATGGTATAGCACATAGATAAATGATCAGTGGGCGACGGTGGCGCATGTCGATCAGCGACGTTACCTCGGACGTCATCGTCAATAGCAATACAGTTTTTTACGGTTTGGAAAGGCGTTGAAAACAGAGTATAATTGTCCGCTATCAAACTCAATAAGTAAAACATTTTCATTCACATGTTAACAATGTTTCCGGTTCTGGTGGTGCATCCAAAGGCGGAGAGAAGTGGATTCCATGGTCTTTGAGACCCATATCACTGCCCAGTACATCTTCTAAGATTCAAACGCTCACATAAAACAGTGATTTCATTACGATGTTCCACTGACGTCTGACATATTCACAATCCTCCAAAAGCGTAGGTACCTATGCTTTGGTCACCTCATTTTGGGACCATCTGGGCAACAATATCATAAGATAATATTATAATCATATTTGAACTGCAATGCAGCTTAATCATGGTGCCAGCTTCATAATAAATTAACCGTAGAACAAACTTTATGCGGTGCTTTATTTCTAACCACCTGGCTTACTTTTATATTTTTCCTCATACGAACTGACTGGTTGTTAAATATTCACAAATAAAATACGGCACGTAAGTCCATCGTCCAGCACTGCATTTCATTGCATTAACACCGCAGCCATTATGTTTAGTTATTTGAATATTAACAATTTGAAAATTAACTAGTGAAGTTCGGACAGGCTTTAATGAATTTCGTACCAGCTAACATTTTTACAGGTGCTGAACAGTCCGGGTTGAGCAATTGTTCAATGGGAGTAAGGATTATATGTTAGAAGAAGCCTGAGACAGAGATAAAGAATCAACTCTATTGAATCATTCAAGCTAAATCAACTGTGGTGAAGCATTTAGGTTATCCTCACTGCAAAGTGATTTGCGAATAAACATTGGACGCAAGACCAACCGTTTCTTGCTTGTTGATTAATTTGCCGTCAATTTCCAACTGGAACTGCTGTGGGAAATTCAGACTTTGTATACGTGCAGTCAAGGTCAGAGAGTTCCCATTGGATGACTGCAACACAGGTCTTCACAAACGTTGTGCCAAAAGACAAGACAGGAGGCTAATGAGGGCCCGCATCCCCGGCAGAATCATCCAGAAGCGTTAAGGGGAGAGCGGTGACACATGAGCCACAGGTTAAGAACATCGATCAGGAAAACTGCGACGGTCCTGGCCGGCGTAGAACCCATAGTTAGGGGCAGGTCAGGCTCAGCAACAGGTGACCCCCGCTGCCAAGTTGGCGCCGCTGCCTGTCCGCCGTCCACGTATTTAGCAGCGCAGTTGGCCGCTGTTGGACAGGGTACACGCTGGGCACTGGAGGATCGGTCAGACTCCCGAGCCCCGCTCGGGTCTGAGCCGGAGCGACAGAGGAGGCGTGAAATATACAGACGCCAAAGTCGGACGCATACGATCGCGGAAACCGAATCAAAGGCGATGTGAAGCAGTTTACGAGCTCAGAGGGCAAAGTTCACTGCTCGTCCGGGATACTTTTGACAGCGCTCTAACATCTGCAGGGTGGGGCAGTCGGCCAGTGGCCAAGCCATCCAGCACACGTCGAAATATGAGAGAACTCGGTCCGGAGCGAGCACTGCCGGGGGGAGCGGGTGCAGCAAGTGTTTGACTTGGAGACTTACAACAATCACCGGCCGCCGCCAAACCTGCACCCGGAGACGGTACACAGTGTTGAAACTGGACCCAGAGACAGACACAGGGTGTTGAAACCACGGCCATCTTATTCCGGTACCGGGCGAGAGCTGGCCGAGCGAAGAATCTGGGGATAAACTAACACGGAGCCTATCTTAGAAAAGTTCACCGGGTTGGGATCCAAGAAATACGTCCACCCGCGTGCCAACGTCCGAATGTGGAAACGGAAATAAAGTATGGTAACATCCACAATCACAGATCTATTTCTGCATAGCGCGGAAAATGCCTGCGGTAATAAACATTTAATTCCGAGGAAACATGCAGTCCGCATTGGGAACAACTTCTGAAAATATTAGCATTCCCTGTGGTGGCAAATATAATAAGTAGAACTTTTATCATGGCCGCCCATTGAAAGGTAACCGATCGCCTCCCCCGCTCATTACACCGATACTGACCGGAAAACACGGTCCCAAAACAGCCAGTACTCCCCCGTTACACACGATACCATCCCAAAATACTACGGCCGCCACTCAGAGGTTGGCAGCAGTCGCCTCTGTCACCCACCAGCATACCAGGGAGTTACCCGGCGCAGCCTTCCAACTGCCTTCGTTAATTCGCGGCTGTGTTTACACTGACGTCAATGAATGCCCCGAGAGTCAGCGCTGTGATTCCTGGACATGCGGCAAAGTCCGGCCAGAGGGGGCGGGGCGGGGTGGCAAGGGCGCGGGGTGGACCGAGCTCTTATATGGCACCGCCAGGAACGAGGGGCATTCCTCTGAGCCGAGCGTGCTACGTCAGCTACGTGCCAAACGAGTCACGGGACCAACTATGAATGGACACGAACTAAAACCGGCGACAGGGCAGGGACGGAGGACGAGGCTTGATGTCCCGCGACACAAACGTCACGTAGGGAGACAAGGTTGTTTTCCTTGGAGGTGTGTGCAGTGTGCGGTGTGATTAGCAGTGCAATCTACTACGAGCGGTGTACCGCAATTCGCAAACTGACGGGGGTTTCACCGTGACCTTTATTGTGCCCCGAGCCGGATGTTCGCACCCTTAATTGGTGGCCATAGAGTGGGACATGTAACAAACACTGCAAGGAGTTTATTATGGACGCGCCGACTGCGGTGGTCATGTTGTCCCAGACACTGCAAGGTGCAAAGTGCAGACAAATGTTAGGCAAACAAGCACCAAATGCAGTAGTCTGCGAATCAAGCATCGGTGTTGCTATCGAGTTTATTTTATCTTATTTCATTTTATTGTTACAAAACATAATTCAATGAAGCGCAGTCGTCACTCGTCGGTATAAAAAAGCAGCCTCAGTAAATGGTCTACTAAAAAAGCTTACTCGGACGAAAAAAAAAATATATGTACAATTTTCTGTCTCACAAAGACGACACTATACCTAGGAAAGGCATGGGAAATGTGCCCACAGTAGCCAGAAGCACCCGGTGTATGATAAGACTATGGATAACAGCAACATGCTAATTGCTAACTCACAATTTTGCTCATGATTTGTCCCTTCTCCCAAGATGCTTTACAGGCCTTGGAAGCCAAGTCTATGGTAAACACAGTAGCACCAACGGTAACGTCGGCAGGCAGCTCTCGGGAGTGGGGGGAGGGGCGGGGCAGCCGCCGACGGGGGTCGGGATTCCCGCGCAGCCCTCTGCGCACCCTCGGCGGCCGGTATTTATATGCAGCGGCCGTCGGCGGAGACCAACAGACGACCGGTGACCGAGCAGAGGAGAACAGACCCCGACAGTGCTGAGCTACACGCAGACGGCCATGGGGGAGAGCGGCACACTACCAGAGAGCCCGCTGGAGAGCCGGCTGAGCCCGGACGGACACCGCGGCAGCCTCGACGGAAACGAAGGTGAGAATCCAGAAAATCACGGAAGCACAAGGCGGCTCATTTGAAGTCTGATCACTCAGTCACCGTTTTAAATTTCTGATCCATAGGAACTTGGACTTTTTGGCATATCCAACTGATGGGGAAGATAATTCCATTTCCCTGCTCATGCAGGAAAAAACGCGTACATTTATTCAACTAAGTTGCTACATCAAACATTTTTTTTCTTCAAAAAGCCAAAAAGCTACGCATTCATATAATTTGTTGTTTAATCCAGATATTATATCGGGGAACATAAAGCAAAAAAGATCGGCGAACTGTTTCGCAGCTGAGACCCACCAATAGCCAACAAAGAATCAAAACCCCAATCGCATATAAAAAAGAACGACGGCCTCTTTGGTCTTTTTTGCGAGGTGAACAGCATTGTTTTTCTACGGCTTTGTCGTAACTTCTCTTTTTTCTCCCGACAGATGGTGAGAGCACTGCGTGCTGGTCGGACACGAGCGGCTCCTCGGACCTCTCCGAGTCAGAGCGCAGGGCCGACGGACGCTTCTCCCGCCAGCTCGAGCGGCGCAGGAGGAAGCGCGAGCAGCGAGACCTCTGGGCGGCCAGTCTGGACCGGACCGCACAGGCGGCACACTAGCGCCGCCACACTCAGCAGCGGCAGCTGGCACAACTTCAGGTTACACAACCCACCGACAGAGGGGCTCCATCTTGTGTGACATGACCCGAGGTCAGGTCAAACTGAGGCTTTTCCATGGCAGCTCATGAGATCTTAATTTTTCACATGTTTCGGGAGTCTCAGTACTCGATCAATGAGCATTAGAGACGCAGGAGCTGACGCGAATCGTATGCTCGAACGTTCAGCAGCTTGTGCTACTTGCGACGCTGTGTGTCTTGTAATAATTGGGCGCATGTAAAATGATAATGAAGATGTGTATATCAGTAGGAACATCCTCGCGGACTGCCGAATTACTGAGGCATTAGACCGATGTTTCTTCATTAAAATCGGGAGCGGTTAGCGTTGATTGCGATGCATGGTGGTTTGTCTCGACAGTACAAAAGTGGGTCAGCAGTCGCACAATGTTAGCGTGGCCCACCGCGACGCGTGTGTTGTTGGATTTGTGTGCAGAGTGTTATCTATGAGATGAATATGGTGGTGTTCAGGAAAAGGAGCGAATAAATATCTAAGAAATATCTGAAAGTATGTCTGTAAGAAAGGATGGGGGGGATTGTGAAGCAAATAAGCTGCAGGATTGATACCGATTTTAATGCCTGCCTATAACAGGTGATACGTTGAACACAATCAAGCCACACAACACATTGTCGAGCAAATTTGGGTGAAAATGTAAGCACATCCACCAACCAGTATAGAGCGTTTCTTCCAAAAATTACTAAACCAAATTTCGCCTTTGATTAAGGAAAAAGGTAAAGCTGTTATAAAGGACACCTGGCCTGGATAGGAACTATTTTAGACACATTCTTATCATTTGTCCAAGTTAGTAATCTCATGTGGGTGTAGATAGAAGCTAGGGCGAGCATTAATTTTTGTTGAGGTAAGGTCACCGTGACCTGGTGATCTGACCCTTGGTGACATAGTGCTAGTGACCCAGACCTACCCAGACCCATTTTTACTTGCAAAGATATGATGCATAATACATGACGAAAACGACATTTTCTAGACGCTTACGAAAAACTGAAGGAGGGAAGAAGAAACCGCTCGGCAACGCTCGGAACGCCCTCGGGGCATCGATAGAGAAACGTCCCATATCGCCACGGCGCGGATTATGGGCAATAACAGGTAAAGTAGCCGGCTTTCTTACCAGAGCAGTACAATCTTCCTGTATCGATAACGTTTTATCAGACTGCTAAAACGGCAATTCGCTAAAAAGGGATTAAGCAAGAGAGTGAGAGAGAGCGCGCGCGTGAGAGAGAGAGAGAGGGAGAGAGGGAAAGAAAGAGGGGAATGAGAGAAGAGGAGAGAGAGCGCGCGCGAAAGAGAGAGAGAGAGAGAGAGAGAGAGAGGGAGAGAGAGAGAGAGAGAGAGAGAGAGAGAGAGAGAGAGAGAGAGAGAGAGAGAGAGAGAGAGAGAGAGAGAGAGAGAGAGAGAGAGAGAGAGAGAGAGAGAGAGAGAGAGAGAGAGAGAGAGAGAAGAGAAACAGAAGGCATAAAAAGAGGAGAGTAAGAGATCGAGAGGAAAGAAAGAAAGAGACAGAAAGAGATAGAGAGGGGAGAAAGAGGGGGAAAGAGAGAGGTCAAATCGTGTTGCTACACAACCTAAGACCTGAGAAACTGCCTCAGTATGACTACCGCGGCGCTGGATAATAAATAGTTGCAGCAAAAACGCAGATGCCGCGAAGCCAAAAAATCATACCAGTGAATTAGCTGGTCAGGCTCGTTCATATTTATTGCAGGTGGATCTTCTTCGGTGAAGCTTTCCAATCGGCCCCACTCTCCGATAGCAGAGCACTCTGGTGATGACCGAGAGCGGGCGGGTGCCCGACGACACCTCCCAGCACGCCCCCGGGGCACACCGTCCGATCACCCCCCTCCGCCCCCAGTCCGGCCCCATCGGGACGCGCGCCACTAAGTTTAGGCAAGACGACATCTGACTAACGTACTTAACTGATTGAGGCCGCTGGCAACGACCGCTAGACATCGCGCAAGGGCAACGCTTGGAAAGTTTTGGGGTCAAGAGTCCGAGCGGCCCCGAAGTGCCAGGTCGCTGCGGTCGGTCCGTGCACCAACAGGTGCATGACACTGACCCCAGGCCAGCGCGTCTCTTGAAAAGGATGCAGGTACAATTTTTGAACATTTGGATAATATAATCGAGCGGTTTATTGCGACACAAATTTTCCATTATACCAGACGAATATCGTACGCCCGCATTATCCGTGGGTTGCAAGGCCACGCAAGTGATCTCGAGAAACTGCACTGATGTCACCGATCACAACAGCCCGGCGCGCCACCGTCCAAGTTCATTACCACGGCAAGTGGCTGCCGACCCAGGGCCGGGTTAGAGCTGCCCTGAGCCAGCCAATCAATGGTCGACGTCGTAGGCCGCCGCGGACACGACGCGTTAGCATACGACAGTTGTCTATTTATGCGGTATGGTAATTCACGCATTTTTTTCAACTACGGCCGTGTTTAGAACGGGGAGGATTTGCAGTTCGCCGGAATAACTATATCGAGATAAGACATACATGACTGATGATCTTACATAATTCTGGCTTTTCTTATCGCCAGGTACGGTAGAACTCGCGCAACTTTTAACTCGACGGAAGTCCCATCCACAGGGGTGTGCGTTAGAATCAGGAAAAATGCGGAGGGGAATAACCACGGTCCAGTATCACAAGGTATCAATCAAGAACTTATTTCTATTACGTCAATGCCCAGTCCATCCCGAGCAGTATTCTCAATAATCCTAAGCCCACCTCTTCTATCACTGATCGCGGCCTTTACACGACCCCTGAAACTGCCGCTTAGGTTGGCTACCTGTCTTTCGGACAAGTCGGCCATGGATTATGGTGGTCCTCAGAGGTTTGAAAACTTTAAAATGGTGTGGGTTCGCTTGTTAAAATCCGTCTAATAAGCAACCAAGAGATAGTTGTTGCTGGATATACGACTTTTCAAGAATCGTTATTTTGCTGCCACTTTTTGTGCGGTAAGAAGACAAACTCTTGCACTGCGAACATCGTGTATAATTTGTTGAACGAAGTTTATCATTTGCACATCAGTAATACACCTTTTTGCACTCAAAATAGGCATCTTTTCATTCAATTTCGGCGAATTGCATTCAATTTTAGCGATCTCTCATTTGCTTCGAATAGAGAGATCGCTAAAATTGAATGCAATTCGCCGAAATTGAATGAAAAGATGCCTATTTTGAGTGCAAAAAGGTGTATTTGCTGGGTTGCAGGACACTGGGACCGAATGAGGGGCTAAATCACACACGAAGTACAGTCCACAGCAGAGGTAATGTGCGGTTTCAGTCATGGGTATGTTCTGCTTCTGAAGCTTAGGAACGATTAGCCAGACTACAATGAAACTTTGAATGTAGCTTATATGTATCGTCACCCTTGCAGCTGCAACTTTAGCTATTGACATCTTCTTTTCGATCACTCCGCATTAAACAATCGCCAGTCAAAGCCAACCGTTGAGATTGGTAAAACCCTACATTACTTTAGCGGTGGGCTGTACAATAACAGCCAATCACAACACTGAAAAATTATCACAGTGAACCGGGCGCGGGCAAGGTCGGATGCTGGGTTTGCGGTGTCATTCGCAACAAGCACTTCTTAGCGGGGCATCCGGGTCCAAAGTCACATAACTATCGATTGAGACAAAATTTGATAATGAGCAAACCCCGAGCAATGACATGTGACCGTGCCGTCCTTCCTCAGCCAGCCTCACTATCCCGTAACCCCGCCGACCGCCTCCCTCAGCCTGTCCCGCAGCGCTGTGGCTATATATCGCTAGCCCTCTCCGGCGCTATGCCACTCCGTCGTGATTCAGACGGCAGAACGACTGGCGACGTCCGCGGGCGGCACCAATCTGGGCCGTGATGGCGGAGCCCGCTGCGTAGGGCGCGCACCATCAGAGAACACTCGCCACTGACGTCAGGGGCTCGTTGAGCCGGCTAAAGGCAATGAGAAGCAAACGGCCAGCAGCCCGCCGACTGTGACGCCAATGGTACTGATGGATCGCAGTGACGAGCACAAATCGACAAAGACTAGCCGGAGGTATGTTGATTGTAAAATGTTCCATGCATTTTCTTGCGCCAGATAAGACAATATGCGGAAATCAAATAATGAACATTTACGTAGACCATTTATGTAACGCGTCATACACATTGCAAACGGCGGTTTCCAGAAACGTCACTTTACTTTGCATTGTGCTTTGCCGGTTTAATGCTTCGTGTATGATTTAGCCCTCTCATTCCTCATCCTGTCTGTGTCCCGCAAGCAAGCAAATATTACAGATGGGGCATTCCACGATGGATCGACCAAAAATAAATAAAATTTACACCCTCATATTTTATTTTTTGCTTAAAATTGGTCTAATGGGTTGTGATGGGCGGGGAACCCAGCTGTGGCAAGGATTTTTTTCTTCGAACAACGGTTTCCGAGATATAGCCTCGGGCAGTTCCTGGAGGTCACACTGCAACCCTATGTTTGGCGGCTTATAACTCAGAAACTATTGGTTTTCTATGGTAAAAACTTTATATGGTTCAACTTGCAATCAACCAACAAACGCCTTGGCTATCTCGGATTTTCGATTTTTGAAAATTTTGATTACGTGACATCTTGACCTTTTTTTCGAAGAGTGACCTTGATATTATTCCAACTGAAAGTCGCAATTTTGTCTGATGACGATTAAAGCCTTATCAATTGTCATTCATATGCGATAATAAAAAAGTGGCTTTCGGCCTGCGTTGACCTCAGGTCAGGTCATTTTTATGACCTTCCCATTATTACGAGCGGGAGCGACAGCGAGATCTCGAGAACAAAGCAAGATAGCGACAAGTGGTAAACGGCACAAAGTACACATGGATAAGGTCTACAATTTTTACTCAGGTCATTTTCAGCTCAGGTCAAAGATGACGTCACAGGGGTAAAAAGAAAGTCTAAATGGCGGCACTACATATATATGAAGTTTTTCTCGAATAACTTTCAAAGTATCCCAGCTATGAACAAACTAATAGCACCATCGTGATCCTCTCGTCGATCCGCATCGAAACATGTGCATGTTGACCTCGAAAGGTCAAGGTCAAAAGTTGACCTTAGGTTACGTGACCTTAAGGTCATCATATATATCATTCGATGGGCCTTGACGAGCTGAACACAATGAGCCTATCCGCGCGGCTGTACCTCAAACCTGTAAGGAGTTATTAGCAAAAAAAACCTTTGGTGACCTTTAATGACGTCACATGACCCAAGAGCAACGTCACAGTTGACCAAGAGCAAAAAAGGTCTCAAGGTAGTCAAAGTTAGTCGTATATGAAGTCACTCATGGTATATTAGGCAATTCCGACGCGTTTTAGTGTAAAAACAAGGGAGCTGATTTTCCCCCAATTGACTTATAATGGGGTGGTCAAGAAATTGACCTGATCTTAGGTCATCGGTATTGAAATTCAAAACGAACTGGCGCTAGGCGAAAGCAAACACAATGGTGCCTGTTCTACGTCTCTTTCTTTATTAGATCAAAAGGTGCAGCCAAAACTATTTTGACTTCCTTTTTACCCCTGTGACGTCATCTTTGACCTGACCTGAAAATGACCTCCGTAAAAATTGTAGACCTTATCCGTGTGAATCCTGTACCGTTTACCGCTTGTCGCTATCTTGCTTTATTCTCGAGATCTCGCGTCGCTCCCGCTCGTAATAATGGACAGGTCATAAAAATGACCTGACCTGAGGTCAACGCAGGCCGAAAGCCACTTTTTTATTTGCGCATATGAATGACAATTGATAAGGTTTTAATCGTCATCAGACATAATTGCGACTTTCAGTTGGGAAAATATCAAGGTCGAAAAAAAGGTTAAGATGTCACGTGATCAAAATTTTCAAAAATCGAAAATCCGAGATAGCCAAAACATTTGTTGGTTAATTGCGAGTTGAACCATATAAAGTTTTTACCATAGAAAACCAATAGTTTCTGAGTTATAAGCCGCCAAACATAGGGTTGCAGCGTGACCTCCAGGAATTGCCTGAGGCTATATCTCGGAAACCGTTGTTCGAAGAAAAAAATCCTTGGCACAGCTGGCTTCCCCGCCCATCACAACCCATTAGACCAATTTTAAGCAAAAAATAAAATATGAGGGTGTACGGCTTTGGTCGATCTATCGTGGAATGCCCCAGATTGCAAAGTATAAACTTCGTCACAACAAATTATCTGCAATGCTCGTAATGCACGAAGTTGGCTTCTTACCGCACAAAAAAATGGCTGCAAACTAACGCTTCTTGTAAAGGCGTACTTCCTCACAAAACAGCACTATAAGAATAGTACCGTACAAACTCATCAAGCCAAGCAGCTTGCAAACCGTGGCGATTGCACACATGGCAACTCAGTTCCGCTCTTAGTACCCCCTTCACAACAGGCGGCTATAACCGCTGGCCGGCCGGGGCTCCGTGCTCGGGTGTCGGGTGACGCGTGCGACCCATCCTCTGTGACGAACGAGCCCGCCCGGAACTGTGCCACTTACCGAGCTCAGCGAGACAGCAGTATATTCCGCATAGCCAAGGCCTGCCCACGACCAACTTTAGCGCGCCGGCTGCAATGGGTCACTCTGACGTAAATACTCGTCCGCTGACGCTGAATGCTGGCATCAACGGCTGTTAACACTGGGTCACAGGGCCAGCCTGAGAAACGGGTACATACAGCTTGACGTCGAAACTTGAGCTGTCACCAACTATATTCCTAACAAGAAAACGGTCATTGGTCACATTCGCTGCATTCGTAGTCGCCGTATTCGCTGGCGAGTGATAAGCAGATCATATCCGAGCTTCGATAACATGATTGATACAGTCCTTAGGGCTTCATTTTGGGGGAAAACTTCCCCTTAGTTCTGTTCGTAAAACTCCCATCGATATAAGTGAAGCAATGAAACACCCAATCAGTAACGAAGCAAAAAGAAAGCTTGTCGAAAGACTGAATAGGCATGAGCAATGTGATTAGTTTGGCATGATTACAAGAGGATCACTGGTTAGTGGAAGCAACCACCGTTGGTCAAGACAATCTGCGTCTATCGGACCTGTCGCATCCAAAAATATGATGCTCATTTTCTAGCATTCATCTCACATTAGTGCTACCAGCTCGACTTCCTGAAACCCAAAAGAAGCCCGTCGGGCAAAGGGCTGTCCGTGGAAGATTACTTCCGATATAAGAACAGGACTTATGAAACAAAATAAAACAAATGATCAACTCCATGAAGCTACGGTCTCTAACTTCCCAGCACATCTGATAAGGGAGGAGCACATCATAGTTTTCGGGAGGTAGCAAATAACATTATGATAACAGGAATAATAACAGCAGGAGTTAATGTTAAAATGAAACAAAGTTGCCACAAGGGCCTAGACACATCCCCACCCCCCAGCACCAGGAAAATTATGTAACAGAAGTCTTTACTCAAACAAAGTATACCCACAACAACTGTAAAATCCATTACCTCACAAAGTCCGGATTAATGGCCGCTGAGCGCGGTCTAGGAAGCGTCTTTTGTCATCTTACCGCTTATGTTATGACGGTGATATAATAACGCATATATGCAATGTGCATTCAGGCATCAAAGAGGCATATTCAACGAAAACATAAGGAGCGAGCTAAGCCTCTCAAAGCCGGGCACTGAGGCCATGAAATGATGCAACATCAATCCGGCGAGGAATATGAGATGGCGTAATGCAGACTCAGTGACTGCTGCTACGGCGCGAGGCTGCCAGCTTGGCTTCCTGGTCAGACTGGAATGATGATTGTCGATTGAAAACATGCCATCAATCAAATCACTGCCCAAAGCACCAGTGCAATGATAGAGAAGACGCGAAAGTTCCATCGATAGCTGGATCATCAAGCCGGAATTTTCACAATCGCCTACGCCGTAGCTTCTGGCATTACAGAGCAGTCATGCCCGTATCCACAAAAAGTCAGATGTCTTAGAAAACAATAACTATGTTGCCAAATAACAGTAAAAGATATGGGACGTGCAACTACGTTGTGCTACAGACTGCGAGGAATATGAGAACAGTGGCTCTTGTGTCACAGAGCAGCGTTGAGCATTAACCTCCGACCTAAGAAAGATCATTAGGCCGATGTTGTGCCTCAATATATTGCGATTCGTTGGTGGGCTCTACGACTGCCATCATTATAAGTTTCATTAGATAATTAAATACTTAATCCGATCGCCCGGAGAAAACCACTTCCAGCCGCAACGATGCCAGTCAGATCCCCGGTAAAGCCTTTGGCAGCGGCCACTAAAGCGGCTCAAAGTTACACCAACAATGCCGCCCGGGGTGCCGGCACCGTGATCGGCTTCCTGGTGAAAAGTTTGTCAACTAAGGCTTAATAATTATATCTATTCCTGTCCTAAGCACCGACTGTTACCAACAGGCCATTCAAAACTCACCGGAAAGGCCGGCAGAGTAAATCGCTAGCAATGTTTTCTGAAGAGTTACGTCAGTACGTACTCTGGTCTCTGACCCACGTAACAGTGATGGTCGGTACTACCAACCGTAACCGATTTCCTGTGACTCTCCACAAACACTGCAAAAAATCACAGCGTGATGCAACAGCGAACGTGACGGAGGCCACGCCGGGATCACGTCCCGTTACCGTCATCTCGTGCAGCGGTCCCCGTCCCCTGACCGTGCGTCCAGCGGCGGGCCGGGGATCCCGTCACAGCGAGATCCTCGGACTCGACTGCGTCACCGACCGCTGACGTCACGCAGTTAAACATAAACGGACGACGAATGCTGGCTGGCGTCCAGCAGCCAGGTCTGGTTCAGGTTATGGAAAAAGTAATATGGAAACAATGGCTTGCAGTTTAGCTCAGCTACTGAGACGAAATGGAGCATAATGTTAATTTTCGATCTAAAACACTGTAAGTAACGTTGCTGGGGGAATTAACTCGCATTCAACGGATGAAATCAAAATGTAAAGATGCTCCAACTAAGGTGTTTAACAAAACATTTTGTCAAGTTAATTGTCTTCCCTCCTTCATATTTCCTCTTCCTAAAGACATCAGATAACTCAACGAACTGGTACAGGATGCGCCCGCTTTGCCCAATATATATCGTTGTGCAGCTCTGTCCTGCACTACATGGTGAGATAAAGCTGCAACTCTGGAGGAGGAGGGGCGGCCGCCGACGGGGGTCGGGATTCCCGCGCAGCCCTCTGCGCACCCTCGGCGGCCGGCGTTTATATGCAGCGGCCGTCGGCGGAGACCAACAGACGACCGGTGACCGAGCAGCAGAGAACAGAACCCGACAGTGCTGAGATACACGCAGACGGCCATGGGGGAGAGCGGCACACTACCAGAGAGCCCGCTGGAGAACCGGCTGAGCCCGGACCGACACCGCGGCAGCCTCGACGGAAACGAAGGTGAGAATCGAGAAAAAAAGAACACGCAACGTTCATGTTTTGATAAAATCGCCGGAACACCAAATAGCCCTTCCTCAGTCTCAAAAAGATTTCTCAGTCATGCGAAGCAAATCGGGTTCGTCTCTCCAACCTTCATCAATCTATGATCCATACACTTAACTGTCTTGCAGTACCATGAAACATTTTTCATCTTTATGTACTACGCAACATCAGACAACACTCAGGCAGCCGCTTGACATTCATGGAAAACTTTCAATTGTATCAGGAAAGAAATGGTTCTGACTGAGGTTCAACAAACCATCGTTTAAAATTATGCATGAAGCATGGCATCAAATTTGTATGTGTAACACTTCGAATAATGTATGCTTGAATTCAGTGCCCTTCGTAGGCAATCAGTTGGGAAGCGTTAATAATATGACCGAAACATCTAAGATAAATAGAAATAGCTTGATGTGGTGTCAGCAATACAGGCCTAAGTTTTTTTTTTAAACAGATTTGATTTTCAAAACCAATAATGCTCTGTGAAGAGCTTTCAGATATCACAGCCTATTATAATGACCTGTCTGATGACATATATAATCCGAAATGAGAATCGGATGAGTGAGGACGTTTTCGATTATCGAGTAGCCCAGGCATCTATCGTTCATTCTCCAACCCAACACCCCAGGCATCTATCGTCGGGTGTCTTTTAGCAGATCCTGTGCAGTGTGCATTCCGGTCTAAACGGGTTTTTCTTTCTTCTTCCGACAGATGGCGAGAGCACGGCGTGCTGGTCGGACACGAGCGGCTCCTCGGACCTCTCCGAGTCAGAGCGCAGGGCCGACGGACGCTTCTCCCGCCAGCTCGAGCGGCGCAGGAGGAAGCGCGAGCAGCGAGACCTCTGGGCGGCCAGCCTCGACCGGACCGCACAGGCGGCACACTAGCGCCGCCACACTCAGCAGCGGCAGCTGGCGCAGCTTCAGGTTACACAACCCACCGACAGACTTCGCCTCTCTTGTCGGGCTCCACGCAGCTCTCGCGCTTATGTCGGGGCTCGGGCTGACTAAATGCATTGCTGACAGTACAGAAATGTGGCCAGTGTGAACAATATTCATCGTGTATCATTACCAGTGCATCGTGTGATATCACCATGTTTTCTGCGCAGCTCAAACTGTAGGCGAAGCTTGAAGTACCGGCTGATTGGACCGTGTGTGGCAGCTACGACTGGCCGGGACGACATTGTTTGTAAAAGGCTAGCGGTGTACGTACCAGCTTAACGTACAAAGGCCAGTCACATTTTTTGTTTGCCTAAGACGCTGTTAATACTACGTGATATATGATAGTGGGTCGCATCGATCATGTTGTTATGTGTAGGTACTACGATTGAGTGAAGCATGAACTGTAAATACAAAGCAAAGAACTTGGCAGTAAATACCGTCTCTAGACGAAAAACCCATAGCACGATCGAAGCATGCAAACTGAGGACACTCATGTCAAGGGAGAACTTGATAATTTGGAAATTACCGGCGATGAAAATACTATATCGCAATTCATAAGTAGGAAATTACCGGCGATGATAGCCCTATCCCGCAATGCAGCCCAGAAATATCCGCCAGTAACGGACTTACTTGATGTCCTCCTTGGTCCTCTTGGTGTCCCGGTCGCCGTACATGAGGAAGTACTTGTTCATGATGTCGGTGCGCCGGCGGCCGTCGGCGTCTGTGGCCGTCAGCGGCGGGTAGTAGGAGGCCAGCTCGGGCAGCTCGCGACTCGGGTCGTACAGGTACGAGTAGAGCGCCGACATCACCATCGAGCTGTCGTTCAGTTGCTGCCGGCGACGGGCGGGCGCGAGGTCAGCGGGACTGCAGCGGGCGAGCAGGGTATGTGCAGGTGATTTATAGAGATAGAAATGGCATAGGATAGCTCTATAGTTTAACTCTGCCACCTCTGAAAGTAAAAAAGCATCATTTTGAGCAAGGCCCAAACCCTCATGAAAGAGCATGGATAGAGCTATATGAGCATTACTTCACAGTAACTTAACACAAGAGTTTTTGAACACCAGATGGCTATCCAATAATATGAGGTTTGAGAGAAGTGACCAGAAAGCACTGCAATGTTCATGTGTCTAGCATCTAGGATTCATTATTTACACATCCCAGATTTTACCTGCATTCCAAACCCCATCCTAGCTCACCTGCCATCCTTGTGGTGTTTCGGCCACCACGACAGGCACCTTCTTGTAGGAGGACCACTTGACTTCCTTCCTCAGCACAGGGTTGACCTCAATCAGGTCATATGAGATGCCATAGTAGTCCAGGAATGCCCTGACTTTACAGCAGAATGGACAAGTCTGATACTGATACAGTGTCAGCTTGAGACCAGTGTTGTCTCCTGGGATTGATACCTGTCAGACAAGAAAAATAATGAGGCATGGAATATGCATGCTATGGAAAATACATGCCTCTTCAAGATTACAAAACTTGCTCATAGAATGTCATGAAAAGTTAGTCATATGACCTAACTAGGCCTGTTTTCTTACAAAAATAATAAAACATAAACATTTTCTATACATATAGGGTCAACTGATTTAAGAAACAAAAATTCAATTTATAGCAACCCTATGCTTGAAAATAATAACACTCAGCCATTGGATGTATCCCACTAATAGGCATGCAAAGGCGTATTAGCTAAAGGGGGCTGTATAGAAAGCATCGAACTAGTACTAGTTTGAATGTAGCATGGACTCTACAGGAAAAAACTTCCACAAACTCTGTATACAGGAGAATTAATAAATACGCAGCACGTAAAAAATACGCTCGATACAGGAACCACAATTGATATCACCAACAAAATGAAAGTGATGATACATACATCAAACAGAAGATTGAAATTCATATTGCATGGCTGAAGTGCTATCAAGTTGGGTTAAAGTCCACTGGTTATGTAATGCAATGTGAAACAGGGATTATGTAACAACCCCTCCTCGACACCTTACCCTTCTCGATGGTGGGTGTTCGGGTGGAGGCTCCTTGAGAAGAAACTGAGCTCCTGATGCTGGCTTGGCCAGCAGTTTTTTTCGTTGCTCATAGCTATAATATCCATAAGCACCTCCTACACCGATGCCAAGAAGCACGGCCTTTCCAAACACGCCGAGCTTCGGCTTCTTCCGCTGAGTTTCAGAGTTAGTTGATGCACAACGCACTGCCTCTATTCGGGCCGACGAATTTCGCAGAAGAATGTCTTTCGTGGAATATCCGGATTTAAGCACATTTAATTCTTTATTTAAAAAATTCCGTCCTAACCACAGCGCTCCGGTCACACACCCCTGGCGCGCCATTTTTGTCACTAACGCACCAAATTCGCTGCTGCCTAATCAAAGCAGTGTGCTATTACAACCGCTAGATGGCAGTAGTAAAAACGCCTGCATGTAGGCTGTACCGCAATACACGACTCGCTGGCTTCGAACCTATGCGTTTATAGAGGACACATGTGACAAGGGCGGCGCCACCGTGGGGGCAGTGGGGGCAGACTGCCCCCACTGGCAGGAAGCCGTGGGGGCAAGACTATGTTTTTGCCCCCACAAAATTTGGCTGATGTTGAAAACGGAACAGAAGACCGGTGCAACATTCATGATAGGCGGTTATAATAGTAGGTACGCCTGTTTTTGACGGTCCCCGTATCAAGTGCATCATCAAAACGTTCGTTCTCGGACCGTCTGTCGCATATCTCCTATTCCCACTCATTCTCCTTATATATCTTCATTCACCAGTAGGCTGCACCCTCGAGCTTGACCTCGAGGAGGTTGGGAGGCAATTTGCCAAAAGTCGGCCAGAGAAGAGATCACTCTCTTTTGGGAACCCTTAGACTGAGACTGAGCTCAGGGAGGTATGACAAAATGTGATAGGTATGTATATCCGCCATCCGGGTTATCTGGAAATGTATGTGGGTCACCCTAATGAAGCTTATCCTGGTATATCAATCGGTGTGAGAGAATCGCACATATACTACAGGAAAAAGAGAACTAGGTAGGTAGGTACTAACTATTAGTATTGTTTTGAGAAAAATACCATTTTACATCTCAACAAACAACATAATGTTTTCACAGGTTTGTGTCTCGCAATCTAGTTTTAAAGTTTTATTTGCTCACGACCTTAATCTGGCCGGGCCCGAGGGTAATCCCAACTACCGCAGCCCGGGGGTAGCCCCCCCCCCCTTTCCCCCCACCTGTATAACTCCGTAAATAAGGCAGCTACAGAAACAAAAATGGTACCAAATGAAAGGTACCTACGAGAAGATTCTAAAGCACTTATACTTTTTGACCTCAGGTCAATGTTCAAGGTCAGAAGTCAAGGTCAAAAAGCAAAAACCGACACTTCTGTAGTGGTCTCAAAATACGTGTTCCAGAGGACGGTATGGTGCATAAAACCGGCTAAAATGGATGTTAAACGAAAGAATAGAGTTTGGGGATTTGGATCCTGTGCATAACATTCAAATTCAATGTCACGGTCATGCTCAAAATTGACAACAAACTTTGCACTTTTTCTTATATCTTGTATACTACATTCCGAGATGTTTTGAAATGTTTTGAAACTTAGCGGACCTCTATTTGTGCTTGAGCTTACGATACAAGGCTGCTACAAGGTCAAAGTCACAAGAGAGTATCCTTGCTAGAGGCTATTTCACTTATTCAAGTCAAGCATAATAATTAAGACATGTTTTGCCATCCTGAGGCTCTAAATGAATGCTTAGGGCAAAATGGATGCCAGAATCGTGATCAGCGGCTACGAAATCATCACAAACGACCTTTCATGTGTCAAAGTCAACCAGAGGTCATTCGAGGTCCTATGAGGTCAACATAAAACTTGACCTTTTCCAAACAATATATATGTCATTCGACGCGGTCTCGACGAAACGAATGCGAAGGTACCACTGCCGTAGCTCTAGGACCATTTTTGTTAAAGTTATTTGCGAAAAAAGCTAAAGCCCCAGCTCGGAGTCGTTGACCTGACCTCTGACTTCAGGTCACCAAAGTTACTTAAGTATTTTGTCTAGGTCAAGTGCTACACAACCGTGCTCGTAATTTATCTTTATCTCTAAAACTCTATTTTTGGCAGCTGGTTGAAGTTCACGTCTGTGAAGCCGAAGTTTGCCGTGCAGGAGTCTAGAAAAATCGGCCCTGAGACGTTATCAAGGAGGCTAGGTCCTTTTTTTTTTTGCTTCAAAAGGTGCAAAATAATGGGGGATAGGGTACAGCAAATTTCGTCTTTCTATCCCTAAGCGTTCATGAGGTATCGCAAATATTCGCCAGGGGGAGGCGAAAAACGCTCCTCCCTTCCCGGCCCGCGAGGAGCTCAATGGTTGAGCTCAATACGCATGCATGAAACCTGAAACCATAATAATTTTGAATGGCAACATCTAGGGGCAAGGTGCTCATGGATTTTACAGATCGGCTATCAGACAACAGTCGGGTCACCTCAAGCTTGCCCCCACTGGCGAAAATTCGTGGCGCCGCCACTGCAGTGACATGGAATTGGCCTAATAGTCACTGCCCACTGGTGAATCTAGGAATGGAGGTAAATATTCTGCAGCGCCTGAATTCGAATTGTAGCACCTGCGCCTGTAGCGCCTGAATGGAAAAAATTTATTAGGAATGTTTATGTATGCACCTGTCCTACAGCAGGCCGACGACGAATCGAAATCGACCAGACCAATGTCTCTCACCTCACAATGTTTCCTCTTAGCCCCTGCCATCCTTGAATAAATTTTCCATCGCAATTATCGGACGTGAGACGATGGGACCCATAATTACATGCAACACAAATTACAGGTACCCACTTCCCAAGCAAAAACATTGCTTGCCCAGTCAGAGTAACCTTTGTCGGAATGGTGGCTGCCCGGGCTGGGTATTGGACATGAGGTATGACTTCAGACCTGCTCCTTTGAGGGCAGCCAGTCCCAGCGGGACAGGCTACTGGCTGGTGTCTTGCGACGTACCAGTTCAATGCTTAGTGACAGATACCTATAGGCTACAGCACCAATAATGGGACGTAATCGAGGAATGTCATGTGTCTATGTTCTACTTGACGTTGGGAATGAAAAGGTTTTGAATGTTTTTTATTGACTGTGATGAGCTGCCAATGACATTTGCCTTCAACCTAGAACCCTCGCACGCCGAGGGGGGGGGGGGGCGGGTGCCGCCCCCCTCCCCGTTGTTTTTTTTTTTCGCGATAGCTTCGAACACGCTGGGATAGAAAGCTGAAACTTAGCATACCTGACCTTTGATCCAAGCCGCGTCTTGTGACACCAACCGCATTTTCAGGTCAGGTCAGGTCACTGACCTATGACGTCATAAGTGAACCTCTGCACGGTCCTCAGATGTCGCAACTTCGCAACGCCCTCAGTGCCAGAGGAACTTATACAAGGAGATGAAACTTACAGGATGTATTGTTCTCCTGAGGTCTCATAACTTTCATAGCTCGGATTTTTCCTAAAGGTCACATGTGGTCAGGTCGGTCACGTGACCTCACCATTATTAGTCAATGGGGAAAACCGAAGCTGCTTTTTTGGCGCCGGGAACGATCTCAAACTATCTCAATTCTCAAGCACACGGAATCGGGATTTCTTGCACTCCTTGCAACGTCCGATGCTTCACTTTTGCATTGTTGACCTTGCGTGACGTCAGTTATGACGTCCGACCTTTATGATGCCACTTGGGTCATCAGAGTTTTTTTTTCTGTCCATAACTCCCGATCAAATTAAGCTAGCGAGTCGGGAAAGCCACCAATTGACTCAGGAAGACCTGCCAAATCGAATGATATGCGACATATCCTCCTTTGACCAACTTCGTGACTTGAGAGGCTCTGCACTGACCTTGACCCGAGGTCAGCATCTTAACCCGCGCCCCACTGGGGGGGGGCTATTCATAGACCCCTCCCGTTTTTCTGCAATAACTTCTAAACCGCTTGACGTATCGCCACCAAACTTTCAGTACCTTCGGCTGCATCAATTTGACACCTTGTGTCGAAATTTGAACTTCGTATATATCATAGGTCGGCCGGAAATGACGTCAGAGTGACGTCATGTTCGGTCGATTTCGACGCAAAACATTGAACCACGGGAATCGCTCCCAAGAGCTCAGTTTTTGAGCTAGATCCAATTTCTTTGCATGAGAGAACTTAGAATGGACTGCGCTATCAAACTGCTATCTCGGATTTCGAAACTTTTGAAAAATTTGAAAATAAAATATATTAAAATCCAAAATTTGCATTTTTTTTCAAAAAGTTTTTGACTTTTCGAAAAAAAAAACGGAAAATATACGAAAGAATACATGCTTATAAATTACTCTAGCAAGTCTTAGCCAGATATCTTTAAAAATGGCCAATTTATACGCATTATAGCAAAAATTTCACAATTTTATTTTTTTCAAATCAATTTTTCAGTACGAATTTGACAGCGTACACTAATATGAATAGCACCATCGTGTTCTTGAGCTCAAACTGCATCCGATAGACATGTTTTTGTTGAAACATTTTAACTTTAAAGTTTGACCTTTTTGACCTGAGTGACCTGACCTCAGCTATATTCAGATGAAAATGGCCTCAAATGACACAGTCGACACCGAATGCGAAATCTATGGCCTAAATGGACCATAAAACATGTGTCACGTGACCGACCTATGATATAAGATTTCCATGACCTGTGATGACCTGACCCTGACCTGAAAATCAAAGTACAAGTTTGGTACCCTCAGGTTATCTAAAGCATCTGTTCACGAGTGTGTAAACCAAAAATCAGCCTGATCTGACTTGCAAGACGGCAGCCAGAGCCCAAAATGTGAACAAGCCAAACATTGATAATTTTTACTTTGACCTGACCTGTGACGCCATCGGTGACCTCGAGTTCAATGAAATTAGGTTTCGCTCGACAGTTTTTTCCGGGGCTATCAGATTCCGTTTGAATTTTGACGATCGGCCCCGTAGTTTCGGAGTTAGGAGAGTGGGGCTATAGCCCCCCCCCCCCCCCCAGTAGGGCGCGTTATACACAGACCCCAGTGGAGCGCGGGTTAACCCTATTAGTGGCAGGCTCCTGGCTACCCCCTATTAGTGGCAGGGGGGGCTGTTTACGATCCCCCCTTGATATCTCGAGATCTAACGGGCCGATTTTCAAAATTCAAACGGCATTCGATTTCGCTCAACGTGATCTACATTTCTAAAAAATAAAAATTAAAAAATGTCAATAGGGGGGTAGAGGGGGGTAAAAACGGGCAAATTGCAGATACATTTTAGACTGTTTATCACGGCCAGGTTTCTGAACCAATCTTAACGCCACTTTTGCCGATCGATAGAGAATGAACCAGGAATTCACATGGATCCCAAAAATATGCATTTTCAAAAATCATAGGCGGATACAGATCATTGAGATTGGGGGTACACAAAAAGTATAGTAAATAAGGTTTTTGTTGGTACTGTTTCTAAAAATGGTGGTAATGGTCTTGTTATGTTACAATTTTCTTATGAGAGAACGACTACAATTGTATTGGTCATGCATAGGCGGTGTCAGGGCACCTATGTTGGGAGGTAAAACATAACCCCCCTTTTTGGACGCCTGGATCCGCCTATTATAGCAAAAACGTGCCAAAAGAGGATGCACAATAACTGTATATGTTATCACATGACACCTTTCATTCACTGTTCGTAAAACTGGTGCAGCATCGTGATCTTCGCCCAAATGACTCGCTTCACGAATAGGACCCCCCAATTCCCAGTGCTCTGGAGCCGCCCCTGGTAAAGTTATGAACTTGAAATTTTCAGGGAATGTGCCCAATTTAGTTTTAGGAAAAGTCAAAAAATTTCAGCATCGTAACTTCAGCGGTTTCGGAGATATTCCCGAAAAAACCTGAGGGGTGGATAAAAACAACCCCCCCCCCCCCTACCACTAATAGGGTTAAGTTGATCTCAACCGAACAAAAAGATATACCATTCGACGCGCCTGGGCTAGACAAGCACTATGATACCAAAATCACGGTTCTGCTACCATTTTTGGTGAATTTATTTACCAAAAACCGAATCCGTTGCTTGGGCCACTTGACCTGACCTTAGTGGCCACCAGTTGACCTGGGATCGTAAAATCTGGTACCAATCGCTCTGAGATTGTCGTAACAGTGCACACGCTCGTTTTTTTTCTGCGATGTTCCAGCTTTATTAGGGACGAAACTGTGAGTGGGTCAGACCCCCACCACCTCCACCTCCATTCCCTCGGCCGGGGCGCATTTAGTAAACCAATAGGTCGAGCGAAGTGTAAAGTACCTCGCTTTTTCCTGAAACGGCACAACTTTAACCGAATGGATGCAGGAAGATCGGTAGGCCAGCAGCGACGCTACCGTCTTTCGACAATTACGACCGTCGTTGGCTTCACAGTTTCGTATAATGCAACTCACGATAGCGCATTCGGCCTGCAGTGCCATGGGCGAATATATCAGCCATTAGCTAATAAGTGAGGTTAGTTACTAGTTAGGCCTATGATAAACCCGACCTCGTCATTGGGTTTTCTCGTTAATGCTTTACTCTATTCTAAGAGAACATCTCTATTTTTAGTGTTTTAGGTCAAGCTCGCGATCGGCCCTCCATTTCAGTAGGTGCAATCGACGACGAAAGACCTATTAAAGAGCCGTCAAATGATTTCAACAATATAGCTCTATTGACACACAAACTATAGATCAATTCGTACAAACATTTCGATAGATATCAGGAAAATTTGGCCATTGATAACCTAATGTGGGACCCTACCGAGCGTAAGTATGCTTACATTCTTCATCATCCCGACGCTGTTTCGAATATCGTTTAACGCGTGTCGCTATAGGCCCAGGAGCCAAGGTGGAAGGGGCTGGGGCGTACAAACGCTCTCCGACCCTGTACGTTTGCCTCCGTAGTCCGTCCCATCGCCTTCGGCTCGCGGATCGGCTTCGGCCGGCAGCCGGTGACTGACAACCGGCCAGCGGCTGGTATCGGTAAAAATTCGGATCTTGCTCTGATTTGCTGGAGCAGCCTGTCCAAGAGCGTATTTGACTACATGAAACAGCACAACGCATTTTGGCATGATTAAACCTTTCACAAACATCGCTAACAAAAAAAGGAACGACAGCCGAAGACAGTCAGATCTGAGCAGGTAGATTCAGGCTACCTGTAGAAAGTGTCCTGACACACAGTACCCCAGCTCGTGACGCTGCCTATCAGCGATTGCCAGCGGCGGGCTGTGTGGTGCTATCGGCCCGTCGCCCCGGACACCCCGTCCGGCAGCACTTTCCCCAGCGGCGGTGTACGACATCGTCAGCACGCTAGAGACCTTCAGTCGGCAGCGACGGCCGTCCAAAAGCGGCCGACTCGACCGGCGCGCTCTTAGTGAAGTTGGGAGGGTCACCCGGAGGGCGGTGACCTGACTGACCCGGTGATGCCTGACCGCTCTAAGGGAGCCGTGGCAGCGGCGGTGGTGGGACTGCTTCTCGGCTGTGCGCTGACACCTAGGTAAGATGGTCATGGTGCTATATTGATTAGAGACTAGAGCAACCATTTATTTTGATGACGCGTGCAACAGAAAGAGGAATAAAATGCTTAGAACCTATCTGGTACCATAACCAGTGCTTAAAAAATGACATTATTTTACTTTATTTCATGAAGTGTAATGTTTACGTTGTGTTTAGCACAGTTGGTCGTGCGAATAATAAAATTGATAATGTGCTCTTATCCTAATGTGTGGATTTTTTTCGCCCCATTTTCAGAGTGGCGTCGGCGGAACCAGTCCCGGAGGCAGACAGCATCATGGACGCCATTGCCGCCTCACTTGGTGCAATTTACAAGCATCAGACCGCTCATAACGGTGAGGGCCCAGCCACGGACGAGGTCGAAGAACACGACGCAGAAGCTCAGGTCGACCTGGGGACACTGATCGGGGAGCTGTGGCCGGCTGCCAGGGCGGCCGCTGAGCAAGGACGCGTCGAGGCCTTCCCAAACCCCGAGCGAGAGGAACGGTCCGGCGAGCCGAGCGCAGAGGAAGCGGATGGTGCCGGCGCGAGTTTCCTGCTGCCGCGGATCAGCACCTACTGGCGAGCGCTGAATGCCATTCTCGGGGGTAAGGACCTGGGCGAGTCGGGGGTGGTGGACGCAGCGCTGGAACGGCTGTTTGGATCGCAGGAGTCGGACAAAAAGGGAGTGGAGAAAAGCGAGACATCCTCTCCGCGACAGACCAGATCCAAAGGAAGCGCGGTCAGTGAAGAAAAGAGCGCGCAAACGTCCACAGATGCGTCGAACACGTCTGCTGACTCGGCAGTAGAATCCAACAAGACCAAAGGAGTGCTGAAAGCCAATACAGAATCAGTTGCAACAAATACATCTGCGCCAGCAACTAGTCCGATCGAACAAGAGGTTTCGGAGGAAAGCAGCAAGTCATTAGAAGATGCACCTCTGGAAAGCTCAACAAAGACTCCGTCTGGTCTATTGGAGCGGGAAACCAGCTCTGAGACAGAGGCAGACGATGCGAGTAAAGATACGGCGGTCACCAGCGCAGCAGACGAGCCAAAAGAGCACCGCGGCCGGGCGGGCTCCACCTGGTTCCGCCGCCACCAGTCCGACCGAGCCGTCCCCTTCCTGAGCCCGCCGCTGCGAGGACTGGGTGGGGCGCTGGGCAACAGCACCTTCAGCCGCCTGCTGGCCGGACACCTGAACCACGCGGCCCGAAACAGCAGCGGCGGCGCCGGGCTGCTCGGCAGGGTGTCCAGCATCAGAGCGCTGGGACGACTGATGGCAGCGCGCCGGGCTGCGGCAGCTAACAGGAGCAGCAGCAACGGCACCAGCTCAACCAGTGGCGAGAGTAGACGGGCGTTCAGCTTCAAGGCGCTGGGACGTCTTTTCGCAAATCGACAAACTCTCGCCCCCGACGACAGCACCAAAGGTGGGGTAACGAAAAACACGACAAGCTCGTCTGGGGACGCCCGAAACCACAGTTCAGCCACCATCGTGTCAGAACAGACTCCTGGGAACGGCACGGACCACCGAAATACCACCCGACGAGCGACCAGAAGACCCAACCGACTGCTCTTCCGTCTGGGGAGCCGAACGGGAGCAGCCCTCAACGTCACGCGGAAGCGGCCGGGGTCCAACAGCAGCGACTCTCAGACGGACGCCTGGACCACGACGGCCTCGTCGCTGCTGATGGGGCTGCTGACGCCGGGCCGACTGACTGACACAGTGTCAGAGGCAGTGGGCCGCGCCAGCAGCCGGCTGGCCGACCAGCTGCTGGGCCGGCTGACCGGGCCGCTGCAGACGGTCACCGGTCGCGCCAGCAGCGGGCTGCGCCGGCTGCTGGCACCCGCCCAGCGGCTGGTGATGGGTCCGCTGGCCGAGCCGGTGCGGCCGCCGCCGGCCTCGGCTCGATCGCGCCGACCGCGCTCCGAGCTGGAGCGGCTCCAGCGCCGTCTGTACCACTCGGAGAGCGTGCAGCGCGCCTCTGCCGCCGAACTGGCGCGGCTGAGGCGCAGGATGGTGGAGCGCCGCCTGGCCAGCCGCGCCCACTGGTCCGTGGCGGCGGCAGAGAGGAACGGCGATATGCTGGCCCACCTCTGGACCCTGCAGCCCTGACCAGAGCTGGCATCGTGTGGGAGACGGAAAGGAGCCGAGAGTGTCGTATTTATCGCATTTAATCTGTCGTTGAAATAAGAATCGTAAGCCGTTATTTCGAAGGCCTTTTTTGTTCCTTTATTGGCGCTTTGCTGCGCTCCGAGTTTCGAAGTCAATTAAATGAACAGATACGAGCGTAAACAGCTTTAAATAACATGTGTCTTCCCGGGGAAAGATTAGCCAATGTCACTGATCAGCACCCAACAAAATATCTTTCAGCAAAATATATATGTCATAAACAGTTTTGGAGAGGATACGGTTAACGGTATGGGGCAGTACAAGTTAGAAAGATGGCTATTATCTGGTAACAACTGAGCGCAAAGGAGCTTTTTCCATGTTCATGATAAGTTAATGGAATAAGGAATGCGTACTTCTGCGACTAGCGCTCGACTTGACTCACAGCTGGCCCGGGCAATCCGACGGTGTTTTGTCGGACCTCGTGTGATCCCAGCTTGAAGTGAATAGTTTATGCTTGCGACCCACTAACAAAAATACGATATTTGACGAGTCGCCAATAACCCAAGAAAAGATAAACCAATATCCAAACCATTTTATTTGAGAAGATGGGCGTGATAGACCAATAGCTACCGAAACATGCCTGCTTTTTTTCGTCAACCAGAGTCTGACACAACAATTTTCCATTTTCCTGCGCCCACAAAGGATTCACTGTACAACATCTATCGCCATTCCAAGCATATGTTAATCACGTGAGCCTGGTCGCCTGCTCTGGCGACCTGGCATGACCAAGCAATAGCTTCAACAGCGGTACGGCGCACCGTCCATCGGAGGCCCGCGGCCCACAGCGGGCCCGGGGCGACCCCCCTCTCACTGCCGGTCACACCGTGCACTGCCCGTACCGCGCCGAAACCGTACCGACACCGTACTGACGACACAGGGCCGGTACCGACACCGGGCCGGCGCCTGCGGGCTGCGACACCGGCGACTGCAGCACGATGTGTGTGTAAATAGAGGCAGACGTACCCGGCTGTCTCTCCTCCCGTGCCGCCGCGGTCCGACGGCCAACAAACAGTCGATAACGGCGTTAAATCTGTGGACAGGTACAAACACAGGTGTCATGACTCCTACACAGAGACAACGCCGCGCAGTAGACGAGGCTTACTTGTGCAGAAGGTTAGATAGACAAGATGAACCGGAAGTGCCACAAATCAAATGCTATATCAACAGCCGCGGCTATCGAGTGTAACTAGTAAAAGTCTACGCATCATTTATTCCAGTGCATTATCATTAAAAACATCCACATATTGTCTTCTTTACATAAATAACCTCATCCATAGATTTTCAGTTCCGAGATAAAAAGGACAGTTAAGATTTCGTCACCAAAAGATAAACAAATGAAAAATCCGTATCACCCCTTGCCCAATCGTCGTTACCTATCAAAAAATGCCCATTCCCAGACGGTCAGTTAAGACGCAAACAGACATCTTATCTCTAAATGGCAGAATCTTTATCGCAACTAACACGAAACCGTTCCCCTTCCCCGTTATCCGAGGGGTCTGGAGGTGATAGCGCGGGAGCAGATAAGGCAAATTACGCAATGTCTAGGGGACCGATACGGTAATCTATGGTGTCGAGAGACGTTTACGGAGAATCTGTCAAACTGACTAAGAACATGTTAGATTGTCCTTATTTTAGGGATGAATCAGTAACAGCCACAAACTACTTCAGCTTTTAATATGGGCCAGACCAGTTGTCTATTCAATGTTAGATATATAGATCATTGAAAAACAATGCATGGCTAGACATGTTATGTTAATAATAATTGTTCACTGAAAAACATGCAAGTTGCATATTGCAAAGCCAAATGAAACTTATTAAAACATCTAATCAATGACACCATCAAAGTCTGCATGAGTAAAACTGATGCTCAATATGCCAGCAGCCCCGATATCGAAGCCAGCGCCCCCTGACGGTACGAACGGAGCGCTCCCGGTCGGGGACCGTCGCGGCGGCGCCACTCACGTTGTCGATGTCGTCGTCCGAGTCGGAGTCGTCGCCGCCGACGTCGTTGAACTGGATGTCGTCGTCCATGCCGTCGCCGACGAAGGTGCCCGCCTCGGTGATCTGTACAGAGTCGGGGATCTCGCCGTACGTCTTCAGGTTCCGCGCCTCGTCGTCGTTGTACTTGAGGATGACGTCGGCCTTCTGGTCCTGGAACTCGCGCAGTCCCACCAGCACGATGTCGCCCTGGTTGATCCACACCTTCTTGCGCAGCTTGCCGCGAATGTGACACAGGCGCTTCACGCCGTCGAAGCACATCGCCTCCAGACGGCCGTTACCCAGCATCTTGGCCACTTGGGCGTACTCTGTGGGGATGTGACACAGTGTGAATCGTGGGACACGGTGCCATTGCAACTGCTATGTGGTGAAAGGCTTTTTTTTTGTCTAGACAGTTTCCAACATAAGTAAATGACTAGGACACCAACAACTTCAGCTACACTTAGGCTACACCTACTGCGATGCAAAAGTCCTATCACAGTTACATCCATTATACAATGACAACTATTTTTGACTAGGTCTAAAGTACTAAGCTGATCTCCTGACAAAAATGAAGGTTATGCAGTTAACTTATATCATGAGTTAGTTATGAGTTATGCCCATGTCATTTTATAGCCCACACAATTAAAAATGGGAGTGACAGGCTGGATGTGCAAATTCATCAAAAACCAAATAGCTTCTTGAACTAAACTTACAGTTTAAGTCAGCACAATACAACTTCAGGAAATGACATAAAAACAAAAAAAGTTTACACTATTGCCAGATCCAAATGCAATGAGAAATTTCAGCATATAGCTCCTACAAAATAAAATACACTGGTAAAAATTTGCAATTGTTTCCAACTTGCCCCATGAAAAGGCCCAACAACTAGTAGTTAGTACCTAAGTAGGCAGAAGAAACTGCCCCCAATCACTACAATGTATAAGAGAAGCAGCATCCAAGGAGAACTTGAGAATAAGGACATTCGTGGGGGAGGGGGTATCCACTGATTAACCTGATGCCACATTTATAGATCTACCAGTGCTCATAAAGACCACAAAGTTTCAATTCAAGAACAGACAATATCAAACAGGCATAGCAGCATGCATATAAGGCAAGCTTTCATAATAATTCTCACATATGGTCATTGAGGTAAGTAAAAGCAAGTAACCACAAGCTTAAAATGCTTAATGCTATTACAATTTATTGAATTTGATGAGGCAGTTGAAAGAATGTTGACTGGTGTCAAAATTAATTTGACCTTGTGCATCAGATTTAGCATGTTGTATCTTATGCTTCCCTTACCATGAAATATGGCTAGTTTTAGCCCTACTAACAAAACACATTGATGTACAAAAGATGTTTCACAAACTCAAGAATCTTCCTTGGCTGGTACACCTAGGATCCATGACTACTGCCCCTCCACCACAACATTTTTTTGTGACACCAGGGAGCTGACAGGCAAGTCAGCCACACGAGTTGTAGGTACCTATACTTTTAGTTTGGAAAATCATAAGAAACAATAGCCTGTAAATTAACTAGTGCAGAATGTCATTTAAAAAAGGTTAATTTACCATAGAAATAATGTAAAAATAAACTTACCTTGACCATCTTCTTTGAAAATCAGCTCTCTCTTGTCGGCTTCATTCTCATTCTTTCCCCTCCTCCTGTTCTTTCCTCCCTTTCCTGCAAGAATACAGCATCAAAAGTTATTGTTATTGCATATCAGTTAATTCATCCTTGGCTAAAAAAAAAAATGAATAAACAATGCAAATTCTCGCGTGAAACCGAAAAAGAGCCAATTCTGCAGTCACCCGCAAACAGGTGGACTGGTATTCAGCTCCCACTTACCCTTATTCTTCGGCATGATTTGTGCCTAGCAAAGAGACAATGATAAGAATAAAAAACCGATTCTACAACGCAAACACAATGCGTTTCCAGAAAATCGTGCCTAAATTCGCCCCAGACGTCCACGGACACACACAGCCGACCACGCAATGGCGGCTAAAGGAAGTCGCTCAGCTAACTCACGACAGCATTGCGCAAAGTGTCTGTGGCGCAGAAGAGGCAAATGCTGCGAAACAGATAATTTTGGGTAATGAGTGACGTATTAGTAAGTTAATTGTAGCATAAATTGTGGTTCAATTTGTATTTATATGAATAATAATAATTTAATTACAATAACATGTTAAAAGTTTTTTATGTTACAATATTTGAGAAAAAATATGATAATAAAAATAAAAATAAAAATACGTCATTTACATTATTTATCTACCAGCAGTCCACATGCTTAGCTCACGCCTTGGCTCACGCTGAGCTCACGGCTCGTTTATTTGGCTTGGCCCGTTTCGCTCACTTGGCTCAAGCGGCTCAAGTTTTATATTGTAGCTCATCGGAGCTTAAGTTTGGCTAATAGGGCTCAGGCGAGACGCATCACTCTTCTAGCTCAGCTCACTCGGAAGCATTGGCTGAGCTTCAACCAAGCCTATATAATAACCACTTAAACTTAGCTCAGCTTCTTATTTGTTCAGACGTCCACTAGCTCATGGGCGTGCAGCCTGGGCTCAAGTTTCAAGTTTAAGTGTTTTTGAGCGTTAGGCTCAATAATTTGATTCGAACTCAAGGTTAAAATGGACCTAGCATCATGGAAGATAATAATCATTGTTGTTCTTCTATTGCTTCCTCTCGGGTTCACTCTCCTACCATTTAAGCTCATCAGATATGTCGAGCATGCAGATGATTCTCAAAAGGACAGGTAGGCAGTTTGTTTGACATGATGGTTTTGTGATGTACTGTCATTGACATGGATGTGAATTGTGATGTTGATGCACTACTCAATGAATCATATTGGATTCATTTTTGGAGTATCTATACCTTATGAATGATTAGAAGTTCTCTAGCCTGCTGGCAGTAGGTAGGTAGGTACCTAACAACAGTTTCATGGCTAAGCTGATGTACTTCAAGATAATATGTGACTTCTCTGCATAACTAGATCAACTGTCTGTTGTTTTATGCTCTGCTTTGTGAGCTTCTTAACGAGGTATTGTTGGTTCATTTGTATGTTTTTTTTATCATTTTAATGTTGATGCCCGTTTTCAGATTGTATCGGATCCTGAGCCTGCTGAACTGCTTCTCTGGAGGTGTGTTCCTGGGCGCCTGCCTCCTGGACCTGTTCCCAGACACCCAGGACATGATGGACAGCATCATGGTGCGTATATCATCCAGCTTCAGCTTCCCAGTGGCTGAGTTTACTGTGGCAATGGGCTTCTTCATTGTGCTTATTGTAGAGGGTATAGTGGCGAGCTGTCACGGCGCCAGCGGCGGCGTCGGGCCGGGAGGGGACGTGGAGGAATCTGAGCCGCTCATCAGCGGCGCGGCGGTCAACTACGGCGCCGCCGACCGGGAGGAGGCGGGCGCGGACGGCCACGGCCACGGCCACTCGCACCTGCCGTCGGGCCAGGCCGGCATCCGGTCGCTGATGCTGGTGCTGGCTCTGTCGTTGCACTCTGTGATCGAGGGACTGGCCATCGGACTGCAGGAGAGCTCCGACCAGCTGCTGCAGCTGTTCGCCGCCGTCGGCATCCACAAGGGCATCCTGGGCTTCTCGCTGGGCCTGAGCCTGGTGCGCGACGGCTCGCTCTCGTTCTGCCGGATGCTGACGTCTGCGCTGGTGTTTTCGGGCGCCTCGCCGCTGGGCCTGGGCATCGGCTGGGCGGTGACGGACGCGGGCAGCTCGCTGGCCGGCGACACGGCCAACGCCGTCCTGCAGGGCGTGGCGTGCGGCACATTCCTCTACATCACCTTCTTCGAGGTGCTGCCGCACGAGTTCCGCGACAACACGGACCGCCTGCTGCGCACCCTGTTCGTGGTCATCGGCTTCGGCGTGGTCTGCTGCGTGCTCTTCCTGGATCCGGACGTGCGCACGCCGAATAGCGGTGGCGGTGGCGGCTCGCCCTAGCTGAGATTCTGAGACTACTTCGCTCTTTGACTGCTGACACTGTTTGAGTCGGTCGTGGCTGAGGCCATGTCTTATTAGTTATTGATCCGCTGCAACACCAAAAGACAGGACATAACCAATTCATGCACCACTTTCTCAGGAATGCGGTGTGGGAACAATTGGAATTAGTTCAACTAGTGGAACATCAAAAGGGAATAACTCAAGTGGCATGGGGGCTCGCTGACATTTGACTCAACCCAAAGAATTAGTATTTGTCATTCCCATCCTAGATGAATTGCAGTGCCGACTGATAACAAACGAGAATTATTTTTGCTGAGTGTATTATTCAGCCTAGTGTTCACTTTCAGCGTACAAACCCTCACTAAATGGCGCAAATCTCGTATCGATATTACCTAGAAGTCATAACTAGCTGTAGCGTCAGTGTGCCTCGCATTGGGTAGTGAATTAGTCTGTCACTTAGCACCCCACTGCGTCGTGATCATTGGAGTGCCTCGGCTGTTCATTGGAGTTGGTTGTCGTACAGGGACCTGTGCGTCGTGAACTCATCGCATCCATTGTAAGATGACAGTTTCTCATTGTGATTTGGTGGCCGGAGGGCTATATCGTAGTTCGTATAGCTGCATTCATTATTACGGCTCATTGACCTTCATGTTGGGACTTGGAAGTGGTCGATGTCTGATTGTGGAAAGAAATGCGCAAAGATGTTCATTCAGGTGTTGTATTCGATGAGTAATTAGTTTGTCCTAATGCCTCCCTATTGTTCATATGCTAAAGTTTCCTTATCGGTCAACAGCGAGGTTCGGTAAATGTCTTTGTTGATGTTGGTAGGCTTGTGTCAGATTGTGAGTTCAGGAATTTGATTGCACGTTATACTTGATATGGGCTTCCAAAATGTATTTTTAGATCTTAGGTCATAGATTTTAATAATTCAATGGGAAGCCCAGCCACGTATTCCGCTACTTATCATTCGTCTTGGGCTGCGCCAACTTAAAGAACATTTATGCATGGAGTTATTTCATTCGTGTTAATTTGTGCATGCCGTATGCGTTATGCTCAGGATGCCTGTTTTGTTTCCTTTGCTTTTCCGCTAAATCAAGAAAGGTTTTCCAGTTTATTAATCTATATGTTCGGGATGTATAGCATGTTTTACTATGCATACTTGCTTGTCATTTGCAATTCTTTATTGTATTTTAGCCATGTAGCAATGTATTTTAAGAATTCCCAAGTGAATATCTGACTACGTCTGCCTGACGTGGTCGTACGTATACTCCGCGAGATGAAAACGAGCGATGTTTCTGGTGCCTACGGACATCTCACCGGCCCGGCTCAGGCTACTGTCCTAATTAGTTCTCTGTCGGTCGCACTGCCTGCGCTCTGCTACTGGACGGTTTGTTGATCCTAGGCAGTTTCTTGTTTCTGTACACTTACACTTACAGTTCAAGCTAAGACTAAGCTAAGACATTTGGAATAGCGAGGCAGATCGTCGAGCAGAACCACTGGCCGTGTGCCCTATGTTACAGAACCCGCGATGTTTAGCTTTATCGTTTATTTGGGGAAAGCTGTGATATGTATTATCTTTCATTCATATCTCAATTGTTTTTATTGTAATAGAAGTGTAGCCAATAATACAGTTTAAAATGTCACTTGATTTTCTATCGCCATGATCCCGCCTCTTGTGGTGCGCTGTTGTGAATTGTACGCTATTGGGTTTACTGATATGCCTGCCGTCGCTTCGCCAACCCGTATCTCTTTCACAACTGCGATTCTGCCAATTTTTGCGTTTTACTGATTCCAGTTTAATATGTTGCTATTGCTGGACAAGGCCACTTAACGAGATGCAACATTCACCGAAGTGTATTTACGCGTTGACAACGTTCCAGTTCTTGTCTTGGCTCCCAGGCTGATGTTTTTACTCGAACACTATGACTTTCTCTGCCTTCATTCCTAGGAACAATGACCTGTTGATATGCAAAGTTATAACGTCAGACTGGTAGAGCCTGCCCATAAGTACCTACGCTTATATGATAAAATACTATGTGAAACCTAACCGTCAAATACCGCATAGCAATGTTGGTAGGTACACATAAAATGGCAATGTCAGGTAAAACACTTCAAATATCAGGAAGGCTAAGGACAGACCTACATCGTCACACCAAAGACAACAATGAGTCACAGCAATTGGTGGCGGGATCGTGCTGCCTTAATTCGATTTCGAGCACAATCTGTATTCTTTGGATCGATTGATTTAATCAGCAATGCGTTCACAAACACTGCTCCAGTAGTGCCCGCTCGGTGTGATTTAATGTTCCTCCGGCGCTGGCCCCAACTAAAATTTCTGAAAATACTTAACGCCTGATCAAAGCTGAATTGGAAAAGTCGTCCCCTAGTTAGATCACCGCCCTTAGTTCCATACAATTATTTAGACATCACATTTAGGGCAAAATGTACGCTTACTACCTACGTAACACACCTGCAAGACAAAAATCGGATATGTTGGTTTCTTTCATGCCGACCTATCAGTGGCGTGACCCGACACTATCTCCAGTGGCAGGGATGCCTCTCCTCCCTGCCATCGCGCCTGACATTTCCACGGTTCACACAGAAAACACTGAGTGAGCACACCGATAACCTATGACCGTCTCCGACGCCTCGATAAAACAGGATTGGATGGCTGACATTTGACAGAAGCTCGGGCTGCTGGCCGTGATATCGACCACCGGTGTAGCGGTGTTCCGTCCGCGTCGCAGGGCCTCTGTCCCCGTAGACCGTCTCCCCACCGTCGCTCAGCGCGAGGTGCCAGCGTCAGGTCGAGGTCGGGTCACATCGGTCATGTCCTCCGCCGACACGAACTGGTCTGCCGACCGGTGCGGCAGCGGCGCGTCCTCGCCGCCGTCGGCAGCGGGCAGCAGGTCCAGTGCCGAGACGAACTTGTCCAGGGTGGCGGAGAGCAGCGCGCCGTTCTCGGCTTCCCTGCCAGTGGCGCTGGCGGAGGCCGACGCGGCCCGGCTGTTCTGGGCAGACGGCGCGCGGGACGGGTCGGCGCTGAGCAGAGCGCCCTGCTGCATCTGGCGCACCAGCGAGATGAAGTCGGCCTTGGACCTCCGCGACATGATCTTCATCTTGACGACGTCCTTGAGGCTCATCTTGCTGGTGAGCTGTTTGGCTCTGATGGCGCGCAGAATCTCGGCCTTGATGACGTCCAGGTTGATTCTCGTGTTGTACTCGGTGAGTTGACTCAGCCGGTCAAAGTCTTTGGTCTTGTAGCAGAAGTTCATCGTTCCGAATGCCTCCTGGCCGCCGCTGAATAGGTTGAAATCTCCGAACTCGAACTCTTCTTTGGTCTCTCTCGGAACGCCTGGAACACGTACAAATAGTTTAATTGCTTTCCTGTGGCTCCAATAAGACGCCATTTCAATTTTGGTTCACTGATGCACCCTTTGATGTAAACGCGCTGCTTCATACAGTACCCGGCAACCAGTAAGCATATAAGGTTACTTTCGATGGTTGATGGATTTTCTAGCTTGTCTAAAAACAATAAAACAGTGGAAAGAAATGGTATGAATTCCAATTTCCAACACGTCATTACCTACTCAAGAAACAATTGTTTCCGCTAACCCAGAAAATGTCTAGGGACGTGGTGGTTTGAGAACATATTGGCTATGGACATTGGACATACCTGGCGCTTTGAATTTCCGGAATGACGTGTTGACGAGGACAAAATGCATGATGGTAGGGCAGTTTTCGCCTCTGAATATGTACACTTCTCTGAGAGGCTCGGTCTCGAACTGGCGAGCCTGTTCCCGAACGTTCGGGAATGGTAGCCTGTTTTTCCGTGCCCAAGTCTCTGCTAAGAATAGCTCCTGAAAATGAGAACATTTTGAAAACGTTATGGAAATGGATAGAAGACTCAACCTCAACCACTTTACACACACGTTGCGGCTGATGTTTAATGAAAACTACTTGTACCTAATGCTCATTTACTTATTACGGGGTATGATGCATGTATAAATAACGCATTGATTACTGCTTATATCCGTGCATTTAACAGGCAATCGATCCTTCTCCTTCTCTTTGCATTGCTCGGCGCGCGACTCGACTGACCGAGAAGAGGTCCTTGTCGTCCTCTTCCCGGCCGCTGAAGTCGAACGAGATGTAGAGGTCGACGCCTCGCTGCGGCCGCAGGAGCACCGGGTACGGCGAGTTGAAGGTGAGGCCGGCGTCCACCAGCAGCAGACGCTCGCTGGCCGTGTCCATCATCTCGTGGATCCGCGCAAAATCCGTCTCTGGAGAAGAACCGCACCCTGTCAGTCTGGGAGAGGACTCTTGTCCTCGGTGCGAGCAATGTAGCACATCACGCGACACGCATCACCATCCTCCTCTCTTCCCTTACTTGAGCCGGTGAGTGAGGGATGAAATGGCATTAGATATGGCAGGATGGCGCTTACTGGCATCTCTCTTTTGGGGTGAGATAAGGTATCGATTGGGTAGCAGAATATCTACCATCATCATTCCCCTCGGAGGCTCGGGGAGACGAGATGGTGGGACAGGAAGGCACCCACTATTTTTCCCTATAAGGGCGAGATCGGCTAGGACAGGGAGACACCCACCATCGCCCTCGTCCTCGGGTGGCCCGGTGAGGGGCGAGATGGGGTGTCGGTGGGACAGGGAACCACACACCATCGTCTCCGTAAGGACAATATGGGGTATCGGTGGGACAGGGAGACACCCACCGTCGTCCTCAGGGCGAGATGGGGTGTCGGTGGGACAGGGAGACACCCACCGTCGTCCTCATCCTCTGGTGGCCCGGTGAAGGGCGAAATGGGATGTCGGTGGAGCAGCCGCAGGCCGTACAGCGGGTTGAAGATGGCGCCGGCCCGGCCCGCCCGGCTGTTCAACAGCTCGCTGGTCATCATGCGCTGCCACAGCGTCAGCTTCTTCTCCTTGAGCTCCTGGTCGCGCTGTTCCCTGCCGGCCAGCGCCGCAGGGGTTCACAGCGTCGCACGGCAGCTGGTCACGGGACGGGTCATTCGCTAATTCCCGGTACCCGATGTCGGTCTATTTACTAGGAGCGTGCGCATGGTTTCTAATCCTAGACCTATTGTGATTTTATTTTATATGGGTACCTAGGTGGTGGTATTCACTTTATATCCCCACTTGCTCGGAAGAATTTAAAGTTATGAAATGATATATTTTTACATTTACGGTTTGATGGTGCACGACTGACTTTTCTTTGTTCCAGAACTCGTTGGTCTTTGCGCTGCTGGTGCTTGCTGTTGGTTCGCCTGTTTTGCTAGGCTCCTCCGCAGTGCAGACCAGGTCCTCAGGCACGCCAGCGCTCTCGTCCGCGTCAATATCCTCATCGTCCACCTTCTCCTCTGAAACGGCAACTCTGGTCAAACTTCCAGTATTGAAACAAGAAACAACTGGTTAAACACCAGCGTACTGAAACAGCTCTGTTTTAACTCCAGCTTACTGAAACGGCGACTCCGTTCAAGCAAACATATCCCTGACATATGCCACTGTAGCTCAATGAAACATCGACTCAAGTCGAGGCTTCCTGGCATCGAACCTTGACAACAGCTGAAAATGAGTGCTTTGTATGGACAATCGTACGCCTTGTGTGTGAGACGGCAAGTACTTAGCGCTGACGTGCTCACCCAGGTCGCGAAGGTTCTGGATTTCGGCGGCCTGTCCCAGAGACTGTGGCTGATCGCTCTCCTCCTTGTCGACCAGCCGTTTGAACAGGATCGTGAAGGCGCTGCCCCAGATGCCCTGCAGAAAGTGCAGCGGGTACTCGGGGAACGGCTTGGCGATTTTACCCTTGAAGTAGCGGCTGCCGAATTTGCTGGCGTCCATGAAAGTGCCATACTTTGGAATTCCGACTTCGAACGGCGTGAACTCGACCCATTCCTGAAACAGATCGAACGAGGGTTACTCGGCTCACCGGTACGTCCTCGTTCGCCGTAAAACCGATGGGATGTCGGAGTCAGGCGAGTCAGCTCTCGTTCGCCATAAAACCGATGGGATGTCGGAGTCAGGCGATATCAAGCGTGCGTCGAGGAAATGAGAAATTATGTGGGCTCGGCCTCGGGCAGAAGACATGTGTTTATGGTTCCTACCAGTTTTCTGCGAGAGAACTTTGCTCCTATCCTTTATGGTTCAAGTTTTCCATTTTGTTAAGTTTTATTATGCGTCTTCAACCAGACCCTTTCGAATGTAAGTTTTACTATTCAGCTGGTTATGTTTATTAGGTATATCTACTCTCAACTCTGTTATTAGGGGAAGTTGGGGCAATGCCGGAGTTGGGGCAAAGCCGAAATTCGAGATATTTCGAAAACCGTAAGACATGGATGCCACCTGTCAGTGTTGCTCTGAAGCTTAAGTAACTACAATTATCGCATGTTTGTTACGAGTCGTCATTCGGAATACTTCGGCTGTGAGGGCGCCAAGAGCGTTTTCAAGGTACGTACGCGTTCCTTGTACTACATGCGCCTTTGAAGCTGCATTTCTTACTCATTATGCTACCGTTTGTCTGGCCAATTCGGTCAAGTAATCGTCAGCATGTCTTTGCAAAAGTGTGCTGCCTATTTGAAATTTATACGGCACGTTGAAAAGTTATGGGCCTGCAAATGGAAAGTATGGCTGGCTGGGGTAATGCCGAAAACGTGCAATTACGCACGTTAAAGCACGCTACGTGGACTTTACTGCTGTAGAACAGCAACGCGAATTTTTAGTCACACAAATTACACTTTCAACCGACACAACGGCCTGTTACCATAAGGAATGATTTACCTGGCCTTTTTCTTATTATATCACACAATTATAACTTCAGTGTGCACCAAGCGTCCTCAAGCTCTTAAAACGCGTGTCAGCTTTGACGAATTCTGGATAAAATTTGAGATAAAATAGCAAAACATCAATTTCGGCATTCCCGTAGATCATTTCTCCCATTTTCGGCTTTCCCCGCAGTCCGGGGCAACGCCGAAAAAGTCACCTCTTTGATATTTTTAGTTTGTGCGCTTAACGGTATGCGAATTCATCAAATGCGCCTGGTATGTTTGAAAGGCAAAAGACTGGCCTCTCGAATGACGCCAACAAGAATAGCTGATGTTGTCTACCTTGCGTGCTACGGGCGTCAGAAAAAAAAGTATTCGGCGTTCCCCCAACTTCCCCTATATTTATTTTAATTTTTTATTTACGAGCTGGTAACTATTAACAGACGTTCTGTTTACTTGGAACACCTTGGCGGAGACGTTCTGTTTACCTGGAACACCTTAGCGGAGACGTTCTTTTTGACGTGCAGGCTGGTGAACAGTGGCAGCGGCGCGTGGCCGCCGCTCACCACCCGCCTCATGTCCGACAGCGTCGCGTCCTTATCGTGCACGATGGTGTCGCGCAGCAGCATGCCGAAGAAGTCGGTGAAGCTGACCGGCTGGCCGCTGACTGACTTCACCACCAGCGTGTTCATGTACCTGACGAACGGCGCGGTGAGGTGGCTGGTGAAACAAGAACACCGCTGCTGTTTTGCTAAGCACGGCATAGATGTAAGTGGTACATCGAAAAAGTGAATTGAGCCTAAATGGGTATAAAGCCACGCTCTGTGGGTTTACGGTGTGTTTGAAATTTCCGTGCAAATAAATGTCATTCCTGGTTTGAATTAGTTGCTTGCATCCAGTCACTGGCCAGTGGACGGGTTTCCTTCGGCGCCTGTAATGGGAGCGTTCGGTCGCTCCTAGTGAGTCAAAACTTTGGCTATATGGCAGCCACCTCGCTGTCTGGGGACTGACCTCATGAACGTCTGGGCGCTCAGGTGGGAGAGCAGGCCGAGGCCGGTCCTCTTGCGGAAGTAGTCGAGCACCTCGTCGGTGGGGATGTGCGGGAAGTTGGGGTGGGTGTAGAGCTGGCTGACGAACCACGTCGAGCCCGACAGACCGGCGATGTACATGCACATCTCGATGATGCCCGAGTCCTTGAGCGCCTTGAACACGCCGCAGAGGGCGATCATGGCGCGGAAGCCGCCTCCGGAGCCGAGCAGGGCCACCACAGGGGTCTGTCGGCACGGCAGGAGTCGCCGGTCAGAGGTCATGTGGCGGTGTGACCGTCGTGCTAGTGTGGACTGTGGAGGCCAGCAGAATCGCGACCAGTTCGTTTGTGGTGTGATGTACGCTCACTTATCAGTGCATCATAAATGATAATCACAAATCATGAGCATCAATTATGTAACTTGGCACCTAACGGATGTTTTTAAGCATGCTTATTAATTCCTCGGACTTCACCTGTCCATCTCGTGGTTCTAAGGTCACTTATGTCGTTCGTGTGGATTATTTGGAATGCAGTCCGATGGTTGGTCACCAAAGTGTCCGATCTCTTTCCAATCCTAGATCTCTTTTCGATCGCTCAAAGGGTCGATCTCGATCATCGCTGCTTCTGCTCGATCTGCTGGATAAAACGTCAACAACTCATTCCTTAGATAATTTCCTACCTTCATTGTTGACGTGAGATTGGCCTCTTCCCCGAAACAGGCGTTCATGGCATTCATGCAGCGCTTCAGTCGGTCGCGGCGGAACTGTTTCTCCTCGTCGCAGAGCGCCAGGCTGAACCGCAGGTCTGTGCTGTCACTGCCGGGGACAAACTCGTTAGACGACCGGGCCATTGAGATGGATCCGCTGTCGGAACTAGCTAGCGGCCGTCTGGTAATTAAATCTACCGGCGCGGCGGCAATCTGTGGAAATCACCGCACGGCTGCACTGATTGCCCTGAAGTTGCCGGCTCAAATCGGGAGACTGTCGCATCGTGAACTGCAGCAAGATCGATTGCAAGGCCCGAGATGCTGGGTATGTCGGCAGACAGTCACATGTTGTAACTGTACATACTATAAGGTAATACAAAAGCTGCAGACTGAACTCAAAGAGTATACTAATCCAGATTTCCAAGTTAAAACCGCATTTCCAGGAGGTTTTGAACTGTACTGCTCGGTACGCTTATTGCACACTTACTTGACTGCTCGCCGAAGCCTCAAGTGAACGGCAGATTCCTGTAAAAAATACCGTGTCAACTCATCTCATACAGTAGCGGCGGAACACCTTCAATTAAGGGACGGGGCCACTGCCGACTTTTGGTCCCATTCTTTCCATGCAACGGCGCTCATAGGACTAATGTTAAAATGCCAAAATCAAAGGGGGGGCACGGTTCCCCGTTGGCCTCCCCATTCCGCCGCCTATGATCTCATATCGTGTCCTGTTCCTTCTGAGCGAGGCAGCGATGGGCCGAACGTTATAAGGATGGGCTCACCTCTCCGAACTGAACCTTGATCTGCGTCTCCTCGTCCAGCTTGAGGTCGGAGATGTCCACCTTCATGATGCCGATGACGTAATCCACGACAATGTTGGCGTCCACCAGAGCGATTTCTGTCAGCGAGAAAATAAGCGGTGTTGTCGCCTCCACCAAAGCTCCGTGGGATTTATGTCCACGTACGCTGTCGGTGTGGGAAAATATTCATTATTCATATGCGTCGTAACTTTGCGTCGTACTCAAATTCTTTGACGAACGCTATGGGCTCACCTGACCATGAAAACGATACGTTCATTAATAACTTCGCTGGCAATGCGTTAACTCATGCAATTTCTCGGAGATGGACTGCTATGTCATGCTGTTATTTCCGTGGCACGACCGAAGTACGAATAGGTATCTATCTCTGCAACCTGATTCATGTAAGCTCGCGCAATTTGCAATTACCTATTGTGTTTTAACGCACCATGCAGAGCTGTGCCACTCGTAGGTATTTCTCAGAGGCCAGCGGGAACGTACCATATGTAGTAGTATGTAGGTAGGTATACGTAGACCGTCGGCGTAACTTACTAAATACACTTGCGTTGTGCTGCAATGCTCACTTTATCAGTAAGCCTCCTAATTCGCGACCCTCTGGTCCGCTGTGTTTTGCCTTTCTCATTCGCGATCCATTAAGTGCCTTTTTTGTCGCTGTCTCATCAGACGGCGCCCGGCTGAGAGCGCCGTTACGTGGTGCACTATAGTTCCAATTACCTTGGACAATCGGCGCCCCAGCCGAGCAAACAGGCAGCATGATCAGAGCATCGTGGCAAGTCACATGGGACCGACAAGCAGTAGTTAGTTGCCTTACCTCCTGCCTGCTCTTGCCTCTTGCTCGTCCTTTATGTCAAGTTTCTGCCCGATGTTTGTGACTTTGATAACCTAGTAGTTAGTTGGTCGTCCTGTGTCACAGCCGCCTCCCCTGGTCGGACGCCTGGTTGCGCCCCTGCGTAGTGTCCAATATCACGGCGCGGCGTGTGTTGTCTCGCTGCCGACATGGCCGACACGCTGAGATTACCGTGCCGTGTACGGCGCGCCGAGAGCCGGTGTGAGGCCCGTCTGATCAATGACGCCGAGAGAGCACGTCTCGCCCCGATACCGACCGGACTCGTTTAGTGACGGACGGCAGGGCCGCTGGTCAAACGACTCTTTATGCCGACTGCACAATGCACATCGCGTCAATAGGCCTACCTACTGAGTGTAACTCAGTAACCTCTGAGACAGCAGTACAGATGCTATCCAAGGGCGTTACACCAAAGGTGCCACGTTTTGGGCTTGCGGTAAGCGATTAATGCCTGGTCTGATGAGCATACGGTAGGTTCACGCGGTACTTGTCCTGGGTGATGTCCGTCAGACATAGCTTGCATTCCATTGTGTGCAATGCTGAGAGGCTCAAGTTCAACCTGGCATAGCTTTGGGTTTCATGCTCTGGATAGTTCAGGTGTGCCTGCTAGTCGTGGACACTCAGCGGCTCGGGTACCGCGATATACCGATATACCGATGACTGTGCAGGCAAGTCAGTTGCACTGAATGAGAGTTCTTACCACCAGAAGAAAAAATATTCAATGGACCTATGAACAGGTGACATGAAGTTTCCCACCCGTGCATTCCAACTTGCAAGCCTTGTCACCATGCGAAAAAGGGAAACCCAGCATTCTCATCGTCAAAAACTAGGAAGGGAACAAACTTAAAGCAAAAGTAACTAGTAAGCAGATGGGACAGATCAAATATTGTTGTTAGTGACGTGATGGACGCCTAAGTGATCTACAGTGAAGGCCCTTCAGAAGTCTGGATGTCAATGCGCATTATCAACCTCCTGTCTCCTATAGTTATTTGACGCGTCACGGATCGGATCCGGCCCGTCTTACCCAGGATGCTGTTGTGCTCTGCGTCGTAGAGGAACTCGAACTCCTGGTTCCACACGGGGTTGATGCAGTTGTCGACACAGGGCGTGCGCTGTGAGCCACCGTTGGTACCCGGCACGGAGAGCACCACGTACGGGTCGGGGGTGTCCACTGCGGCACACGGGGCACTTGTGTCATGGAAATATCACGTATGTTAGTACATACGCGGTACGGGTCGGATTGATTCTAGCATGACACAGGGTCCAGGGACACCATTGTCACGGAAAGATCACGTATGGTTCGGGGTGTCCATTTTGACCAGGAGTGTCAGTTTGTGGGACTGGAATGCCCCGTACGGGTCGGGAGTGTTTACTGCGGCACACTGGATCGGGTTTTGAATCTCCTGTATTGCTGTTATTGATCCACCGAGCTGACAGGATCGGAAGTGCTGTGTCTCGTGCTGTGCCAGTCACCTGGCTAGCTGCACTCCCGTGGGACGTGTGGTCATCTCATCTCGATTGGAAGAGGGTCTGGCGGCCGCAGGGACGGACACGCGCGAGATGAGAGGAATGGAGGAGAGGCGGAGGGAGTGGATCACTGGCGAACAAAGACGAGACGGTTATGAGGCTAGTCTCCTGCATCCCAGATCATTCAAACTATATGTAGAATGGAGCACGGGTCTCGCCTTGATACTAACAGTGTAAAGTCACCACCCTGGCCCCCTCACCGAGATACCTTCATGACACCACTTATGACACCACTTATACATGACACCACTTATAGGCTACTTTGGCGCGTTTTCAGCGCACATGCACAGATAACAAGCACTTCCCGAGAGCTCCTTCCGCTGCCCAACATGCTTTGAAACTGTGACAGGTGAAACGCAGAAAACCTAGAGGAGAAGTTGTGGACTTTTCAGAGGTAACTGTAGAGAAGAACAGCTTTAAGGGTTTCCTCTTGCGCTCAGGAACAAAGAAAATTGCAAAGGACAGCTTCAATGTGGACATGACATTGCAGAGACAATTGAGATGAAAAATTGTTCACTTCTGGCCGTCAGAGACACACCCATTAGAGCCGTACGTGCGTGTTTCGAGTGACGTCCCGAAATTAAAGGGACCCTCCCACCTTCAAAAAAGCTAATGAATTGGCATGAAAGTGATGTCGCTCGGTTCAGAAAGAGCAAAAATGAATATCTACCAAATTTCATCGAAAAATATTCACCGGTTTTCAAGATATTAGACTTTTACTTTTGTTTACTTTTTGGGATCTCTGCTGTTCCTAGCGACTTTATTTGAAAGTGCGGCATTTGTTGCGCGCAAAGCAGCATATACCACCGCGTGCTGCCAAACGTTTTAGTAAAAGATTTAAAAATCGTTAGATCTCCGCTGACGTCACAAATTCTAAGGGGGCATACCAATGCATTAGCCCCTTAGAATCCGAAAACTGCAAGTTTGAAATTCCATATCTCCGAATTAAAGCATTTTTCGATGCTGTGAATGCCCAAACCGGTATTTTCAGGCCATGGCCACCAATTTGGCTATCTCAACTAAAAACTAATGTTAAGGTGGGAGGGTCCCTTTAAACGCGTGTGCTTACGGAGAGGGAGGAGTTTGAGGGAGCGCTCTACATCCGATACTTTCAACTTGCCTATGTCGAGATTGGATTCTTGGTGAACAGAGAAAAACGATGAGGAAGATGTAAACGTTTTTGCTTTTGCTTTTGATAAATGTTTTTGCTTTGCTTCGAATCTTCGTTGAATTGCATGCCATAAGGTGAATGCTGGACTTATCCAACCAGTAAAACGCCTTTTGGGCGACCAACGGAGCGAGCGAGAGGATGGGCCTTGCACGTGCGAAATTGCGAGGGGGTACCTCCAACTAACTTGTGCACTGCACCCTACTAACCGGTCTTTAGCGATGTGCCAAATTTCAGCGCAATCGGCCTAGCCGTTCTCGAGATCTGGAAGCGGCACACTGCACGTGCGCACGCCGCACGTGCAAGCGGGGTCCAAACTGACTTTTGCACGGCACCCTACTAACTGGTCCCCAGCCGTGTACCAAATTTGAGTGCAATCGGCCCAGCCGTTCTCGAGATCTGGGAGCACCCCCTGCACGTGCGCACGTGCTGTAGCACCCCAACCTTAACACATGCAGATTAATTATCTGATGGAGACCTAACTGTGTACCGAGTTTCAATTCAATCGGCCCAACCGTTGTGCCGTTATTGAGGTTGCAATTTTGAGGGTTCTTAAAAAATGTCCAACTTTAGCATGCACCACGTGCGGTGGTTGGCAAGAACGCATGGTGGCCATCACACCACATAACTTTTACGTCCAAGTGACATTCAGTAAAAAAGACCGCTTGTCAATCGGATGTCCCGTTCCTAAGATATTAGCTTTTGAAGAGCGTCCCCACGGCCGGCCGGCCGGCCGGCCGCTCATACTCAGGATTTTCCCTTAATTCAGTATGAGACTCCGCTCGCTTCGCTCGCTCCGTAATAACCATGCTATTGGTTGGTGAAACAGGTTCAATCGGTACAAACAACAGGAGAGAAAAAGAGAGAGAGAGAGGGAGGAGACAGCTTTGCCGTTTTGATACGGATGGGCGTCGCTTGCCTTATTGTTAGCTCAGCGTGAATTACCAAATACCAATCATCATATTATTGAGAAGCGTCACATTGCGCTCCAACCACTTCACGGCAGTCTATAGTTGGGATTTGAAGGTCAACATTCTATCGTAAGCGCGCGTATTGTCTCTATCTGCCCATAGACATCCGACTCATGTTCTGATGTTTACATACAAGGTCCGCCGGCTGATAGTAGGAATACAAGGTCCGCCGGCTCAGCCAGCCAGCCTACTGCGGCTGGCTGAGTCGATGGCTTATCTCGCTAATGGAGTGTGGATGAAGCGTACAGGGGAACAGCACAGCCGAGACATTGAGCTGCTGCCTTCCCAGTGTGAGAGGCAGTTCACCACAGCGTGAATGCTTGACGTTCAATGGGGAAGCTCAAACAAGCACCATCGTCTTGGTGCTACGAGATGAGAATTCTCCAAGTAATTATATTCTCGGTCCTGTCGTAACCATGTGTCGATAAGAGGATGCTGAATCGGGAAATACAGATTTACGCAGAGTATTTAGCACTTAAGCTCCATTAGTTTTGTGCACCGGGCCTGATCACTTCTTGAAGAATGAGATTAGCCAAGGACCAAGAATAAGAGATGAACGCCGTCAGTTTTATATTTAACCCTGATACCGTGTCACTTACACTGGAAATGTCCATCGGATACCATTTTTTTGGTATACCGATACCAAACCGATGCCAACTTGGTATTAGGTATTTCAGTCCTAATGTTTTTGGTATTTTGTTGGTATTATGAAGCCTCACTTACGTATAAGGGGCTGTGACTTTGGTAAAAAGTTGGTATTACCCTCATGTTCCCAACTTGGTTCGGTTTCGGTATTTTCTCATGGTTTTGGTCGGTATTTTGTTTGGTATCGGTGTTCCGATTTTCTGTAACTGACACCTCTAACTTACACCCTTCAGAGATGTCATTTCTAAATGATCATTGTTCACGATGGCAGGAGAGTTTGACCTTTTGGATAGCCGCTCAATTTGATCTGCAACTTCACTGGAATATTTCATGAGGCACTTTGACCAGCGGCGCTTGGCTCCGCGTACGTGCCACTTGGCATCAATTGGCCGACATTGGCCATCTGACGCGGAGACGGATGGCCGGCGTTAGGCACTGCTGAGCGCAGAGACTGCAGCTTCGGTCCGAGGCTGTAGCATTGGCATGAGCCTGCAGCTTTGGTCCGAGTCTGCAGCATTGGCCCGAGTCTGCAAGCCAGCTGGTCTCCGGTCGGATTGTTATACACGCAGACTTCTGCGCTGTCCATGCTTTTATTATTATTCTGTTAATTTAACAGCGCCTTTGTGAAAGACGGAACCTATATATGTATCGGAATCTTTAATCTTTTATCTTTATTTTGAACATTGGCCGATGTCGATAAAAAATCGCTGTCGCACTTCGCGTGAGTCTTCATGGAAATGCTTACTTACCTACCAACATATGGAAGTCGAACAGAACTATGTGATGTTAAAGAGCCACGTCAGTAATTTCTTAGAATGTTGTTTTATCCAGAAACGCCATCACTCAAGACGAACGAACTCGTGTGTCGTTTCATGACGATGGTAAGTATAACGACCGCGCACATTATGGCGAAACTTTCTGGAAACAGCTGAAACTCATCTGAAACTCGTCTGTAGGTGCGGTCGTCAAAACGTGGACGATCGCTGGCTGGCTTGTCATGCATATACAGACAGGTGTATGTTGGTGACGCATACGCCATGTAGGTCTGGTGAAGTCTGTAAACGGGTTGAGTTATGCCCTTGATGTGGAATAAATGTCATGCTCTTCTTGACAGCCTGCTGTATTTGGATTCCCGGCAGAGTAATAACCCGAGATCCGAGACCGAACTTATTGTATAGTTATAAAGCAAAACTTAAACTCATACCACAAATGAGGAAACGAGATGTAGTGCCTATGCGGAAGCTATACCTATAGGTGTAGAAAGGTTTTACTGTTTGTCATTTATGGACGTATGTTACCGTTTATCCCGTTTATCACTCTGTCGAGCACGTATCTTCCATAACATACCAGGCACCGTTTGCACAAGATAGGCACACAGACATCACCTCATTTACCATGGAATGTATCGGCAAGGTCGATTAGCCCCGTAATCCGCATATCTAACGACCGCCAGGCCGAGCCCAGACTACCTGCCTGCCGCTCTGGGCGGGGTGGGTGAGGTACTGGAGAGTTGAGAGGCAGAGCGGCCCCGCCCTGCTCACTGCACAGTTGGAGTGCCCGGGGGCAGAGCGGGCCGGATGTCAGTCGAGTGCCTCGTCACTGTGCCGTGCATTGAGTGCCGGCCGCCGCCAGCGTATCTGCACAGCGAGGCGGACAGGGAGTGGGGGCGGGATGGGTGGGGAGGGGAGAGGGTGATGGTTGGTGCGAGCAAAATTAAAAGTAGTCACTGCTTGGTGGGCATGACACGCAACTGGAGGGTTAATAAAAGCCGGCTAATAAAAGTCGGGTGAATGAGCATTGCAGCGATCAAAATTGACACAGGTATAGGACTGGATAAGCGAAGGCCGTATCAGACGTCCCGGATGGGCGCCTAAGGGGCTGCAGGCGCTGAGTTGGCGCCTTACGTTTCCGGAACGCCCCATTGTATGCGGACGCCGGCGACCCGGAGCCGCTCGCGGTCTGACGTGTAGGTACCCGGCGCACCGACCGACGCGACGCAGACATGCAACGTGGGCGTGGATGTTGGAACTCCTGTGTCGGAAGTAATGGGATACTAGGATATTAATATTAGCAGTGAACTCGTGGTAAGGGCCCGAGCCGCGCATTTATGCATCCTGTAGAGAAACTTTCAGCTTTTTCAAAAGATGGCGCTAGTGGTGTGCGCCTGAAGTTATGCTGTGCCGCATGGCCTTAGCCTGAAGCATTTCCACGTTTTGGAATGCATCGCAGTCGCGGATGTGAGAACCAATGAACATAGCAGCTCGCTGTTTCTGTAGGGACACGGAGGGACTCAGAGATGTTTTTTTTCGAGTTTCTATGGCCGGTGTCCCACGGGGCGGCATCTCGCTGCGCCTCGACAGGCGGCCTGTTGCGCTCCTGAATGGCCAATACGGCCGGTGAGCGGCTCGGGCGGAGCGGCGCCCGGGGAGAGCTGGCAGGCCACTGCACGTGCGGCCGACGAGGCCCGGGGGATGGCCGCATGGCGTCCAATTCCGCTTATGGCCACCGACGCGCAGCGCCGCCACTTTTAGGCCGGAAAATGCATTCGAGCTGCGCGAGTCTCAAAGGTAATTGATGTCTGTGCTTCGCGGGAAATGTCTGACTGCACTCAGTGCCGCCTGTGGGCCATTGAACAAAGGAACATAAGTGGAGCAAAAGCACCAAAAGCATGATTTCCTCTTCCTAAGCAGCCATGCATCTCCTGGTTTGATGGCTATTGCAAGCTTATTTTAGTGTAGTTATAGTTAGTACCTGTTCCATGCCGCCAAATAATTACACATTTTACGGTGACATTAGTGATAGCTGAGGAACGCTGAATCAATTGCAAGCTTGGCATAGCGACCGATGCATTTTCTCTCGCAGGCAAAGTCTAGCATGCTGATAATGCATGCATTCAACTCGGCTGTGGCAGCGGAGCACAACCGCGCCCTTCTGCGCAGATGAATTCAGAATGCAGCGGCCGTCCATCCAGACGAGACATACCCGGTGAGAATCGTTCCACCGGGCACTCCAAACGGTCACCTGTCTCAACGAGACCATTCCGAAAAGTTCTGGCCAGTGCCATACTTTGCGGCTGCTACACCAGAACCAAGGCTATGTAAACGACCAGAACCCAGGGCGAAGCGTTGCCGGGCCAACGGACGGCGGCCGGTTCGTTGCACTGGCGAGACGGATCTCTAATGACACCAATTTGGGTCACCGCAGGATAGCTTGTGCGGGGATTCCGTCGTAGGAAGGCAAGGAGGCTGACAGACAGGTGGATTGCTGTGTTTTGTGAGCGGGCGCGGCTCGGTGAGGGTAGGTTTATCCGGTATGATTGGTTGGGAGCTGATCAAATGCTGTGCAGCTGGTCTTGTATTGCCCGTTTGGCGGCGGTATTGTGTAATGCTGGTGAAGAAGGCTCTGGGCGAAACATCGTCGCCTATACGAGGGGCGTTCAAAAAGTTCTCGGCCCGACCATGAAGGAGCAGAGATACGATGTCGACTTATTAGACCAAAAATGTTCATTTAGTCAAATAACCAGCGTTAAGACAAAAATATTTCGCGCAGCGCTTCGCGAGAGGCCCCTGGGTCTCCATAGCCAAATGGGGTTTGGACGCATCTGGTACGTCCAAGACGGCTGCTTTTGTCTCCTTGCTGTCAGCGAAGTTGACACAGCTAAGCAATTTCCTTATGTTGGGGAAGAGGTGGCAACCTGAGGGTGCAAGGTACGGAGGAAAAAAGTGGCTGTGACAACAACTCGAAGCCACAGCTCACTGCTTCGCTGATCGTCACCCTGCTCATGTGTGCTGGTGCGTGGCCCTGGATCAGGCGCACACTTTTAGTCAGCTTCCCTAGTCTCTCCTTGATATCTGCTGCTCGCTACTGTTATCGAAGGGAGGTGTAGCATTCATCATTAATTGTGCGCCCCTGTTTTAGAAAGTTGACGAGCAGAGCCCCGCCATCATCCAAAAATGCAACCACTGTCACCTTGCCGTCTGACTTAAACATGTCGCACACATTTGGTGGCCTTTACTCAGTGTGCTTCCACTTGTGCAACTCGGTCACGCCCTGAGGGTCAATGTGTGACACCCACAATCCCTCCACGGTAACAAGTAGTTCAATGAACTCTTTTGGATCTTCGATATAGGGGCCAAAATTTTCGCGTTACGCCTCCTTTCGAGTTTGCCGTCTCTCTGGAGTCAGCAAACGGGGGATGCATCTTGCAGAGATCTTAAACATATTAATACGCTATCGAAGAATGGCTTTGAGGAACCTGATAGACAACTCCGCTTCTGCTGCGTTGTTTCAGACCAGAACATTTGTCATTTTTCACAAAGAAGTGCTTATTTTTCATATTTTCTTGAGTCAATGCTGTTGATGGCTGGCCACTGCGGGGGTGACCATTAATGATCTGTTGACCAAAATTGAACAGAGATGCCCACTTTTTGACGCTACTGTAAGAAAGACAAACCTCAACATGTGTTGGCACTAGCTTTTCGTGAATAACGTTTGGTGCATTTTTCTGCAATACATGAACCAAATCACTGCTCTCTCCTGGGCGTCGCCCATTCTGACCGGGAATAGCAAACTATGCTACGATTAATTAGCAGCCTGAACCAATCACAGGGCAGATTGGTTAATGGCTACGTAAGTGGACATCCCAATAACACATCATTGAACACACCGCGTTGCAGGCCGAAATTCCAACTCCTTCATGGTTGGGCCGAGAACTTTTTGAACGCCCCTCGTAGAGTTACTGGTTTCTGCTGTCGGCATGAGAACTGCCTGAAATGGTAGAGTTCGTGACTAGTGAAGTGTTTGGCATTCAGCGGTGTTTAATTTGTGACGTCCTTCACTCTGTCGACTTCATTACCGAATCCCACGAACCCAACAACAGATAACTACTCTGCTTGATTACGAGGCTCTCAAAATTTGCGCGTAGCTATCCCTAATACTGATGGAGTACCTTTCTCTTGTCCTCTTGTCAGATTCACCTCATTAGTAGGTACATACAACACCGCCATTACCAAAGTGGTGCCTTAGTTATGACTTACCTCTGGTCACTGAGATGACATAGTAACATGCAGGCGCAGATGACATTTCTGTGTTTATTAACACGACGACAGTCATTTATAACATGCACATTGTATAGCGGTGACCGGGGAGACGATGAAACAGGCCTGTGGCAGCTACGACCCATCGGCACCAGCCCAGTGTGTGAGACAGGCCCCTACCGGCGCCGTCCCACACTCCCCGAGTTCATGCCCACCTCCCTCCGCCCCCGGGTTTGTCGTACTCACACATGTCGCGCGTCCTGCCCATGGTGATATTGTCGCCGCGCAGCACCGTGACGTGCAGCACCTGACACGAGTCGTGGTCCACCTCGAATATTTGAAACGGATCGAAATCCGTGCTGAAAATAAACAAATACAAATAATGAATAACAACGAAATTTGCGCTCGGTGTCGTCTATGTCTACTGATTACATGGTTTGTATTGTTCCTGATGTGGTGATGTGTGCTCACTACTGTGTACAGTGTACACTCTTTGGGGTCCGGATTTGTATACTTGCTGCTCGTCGACGTAGGTACTTGCTGGCTGATTTTCCAGTGCATATTTTGCAGTCAATATTCAATAACAGCTATACCTACGTGGCTCGTTTGTTTGTGTAACACGCCACACGGCCTCATCGGCCTCTTTGTGCGCTGCCGTTGCAGCACAACGGCACCTCTGCCGGTCTCCGTTCGTCTGTTTGTCTTCTGCTCCCCAGCTGCTCGTCTGTTATTCGTGTCAGCTCGGCGTCGCTATCAGAGGTGACGTGTCTCCGACTTGAGTGACCGTCCCATGGCCACCCGGCTCTATCTTATCCCGGCGTTTGTCGGTGGATATTGTGGTATTTCCGTCAAACAAGTGCCGTATGAAAATCTGGATATGCCCACTCAATCATTTGCGGCTTCATACTTTCGCAATGACGTAGAAATTTAGGAACGACTGGCATTTAGCTATGTGACGAATGGCACACGACACTTGTGTGGCAGTCGCACATGGAGCAGATATCTGTAGTGCACGATTAGTGTATCAAGTTCACCGATGCGAGACTTAGTTCAAGTGATAAGAAAAGCAAATATTAAATATGCATGTTGCATAGGGTTTAGAATCTTGAGACTGAATAGAAATTTAGATTAGAAGTTCACGGGCTGTTTCTCGGACCAGGTTAGGAGCTACTCTAATTTAGATCGACCAGACCACTATTTAGAGAGGAATGAAAACGGTAAATCAAAAGTGCTGAGAACAAGTAGGTATGCACTTATAGATCCTAGTGCATACTTACAGGAGCTGCACTATTTTCACGTTGCTTGCTGCTTGCCGCTTGACTGTTTTACTTTACGGTAGGTATAACTAGGTATGTCTGACGCAGTTAAATCTCATCAGAGCACACTACCAACGCTTGACATTTTTTAATTTAATGTCTTAACGAGAATGTTATTGTGCTATTATAGATAGCCGACCATCTCCATCCCCATGTTCAAAACGCAACCTAAATCTCATCCAATTGATGAGAAAACACGAAGCAGAAGATTCTCGACGAATGTATTGTGATAAATCGTCTGTTTACATGCACGTTAGGCCTGAAACTGCAATATGTCTGCAACATGCAGCTGCAGTCAATGTAGTTTCGAAATGTGCTATATCGGCAGTAGCCGATAAATTCATATTGGTCGAATGTGATTCAGCGAACGCCGGACAATGTGTAACCTCTCCTTGCAGCCTCAATATTATGTGACTCTAAAATTCCCATTTATCTTCTGTAGCTGACTTTTGATAAGACATTTATTGTGCTCAATGACGTTTATGGTGGCAGTCGCGAGCAGTGCTAGCCAGTGAACGCAATATCTTTAACCCTCGCCAGCACAGGGGGGAGGGTTGATGCAACCCCCCCTAAGGTTTTTCGCGAATAACTCGCGTAAAAGGCGGCCGATCCCGACGAAACTTTCAGTACCCTCGTATTGATCAATTTTACACCTACCCTTAAAATTTCATGACCCTGACTCAAATGACCTTTGATCTGTGACCTCTTTTCCGAGACCATGTTTGGCCGGAATCGCGATTCGGCGTATGTCGGCTCGCATTAGCCGCGCGTTTACAAGCTTTTCGTGGTTTCAAACGTTCAAACATGTGATTTGATGTTGCTCCCATGCATTAGGGTGGGTGTCAAGGTCACCTGAAGGTCAGGTCAGGTCATTGACCTTTGGTGACCTCGGTTCACTTTTTCGAGTTTTTCATGTTTCTAGGCTAGTTCTTGGAGCTGAATTCGAATTTAGCAACCATTTGAGCATTTACGAAGTAGTTTTGGTGCCTTCGTTACATGTTACGAAGCTATCAGAGGCGGATGACAGGTACTACGAATACCCGTCACGACCCCTATCGGTTGACCTGACCTGACCTGACCCGACCTGGTCGAAACGCTTAACGACATCATCTATGATCAAAACTAACACGATATTCGTGATCAGCACCCCGGAAAACCCCTTAGCAGCCACACTTTACGACTTTCTAACAGGTCCCGATATTCCCGATTTTTGGGTCATTGACCTGACCTGGTTTGGTCATTGACCTGACCTGGAAGGTCAACCGATGACCAAGGACCTTAAAATTGGGTATCATTGGCTTCCTCTCGTGATGGGCAGCACGCTCGTTTTTTTTCCGCGAAGCTCTACCTCAATCAGGGGCCAAACGCGAGGGGGGGGGGGGGTCGTACCAACCCTTGTGCCGTCGAAGGACACAAAATGGCATGTACCGGCGAGGGTTAACTGCAACGGGTGGACCTAGTTAGCCGTGAGCTCCCGTGTACGTGTATACCATTGTGTGTGTGCAACTGCAGTCGCAGGGCAAATGGCGCATATTTTGCCTATACTCACTTCTCTATGGATGAGAGGATGTTCCAGTTGGCACACATGCTGCTGTTTGGAGAGGGTCGACCCGGAGCTCGGCCGGCCGGGCCCAAGAGGCCCCTCACTGCTGATGTGCCGGGTCGGAGTGGCTCCTCAGGCGCCGGAACCGCCTCCTCTCCCTTCTCCCCACTCTCTCCACTCTCTCCTCCCGGCTCCCGCAACTCTGAAATGAACGCAGGTGATTTCATTTGGTGCAATATGAGCTAACTCATACGGTGAGCTTTGGCTGTCGGTTTCCGAAGCGTGTAGGGAAGTTTATTACCTACCGCGAAGTTCCCACTGAATATGATCCTGCACAGAGCTATGGTTGTGGGTTAATTGCAAATCGGCAGCATTCCATACCTGCCGCAAAACAAAGCTTTGAGTGGACGAACATTGGACGTCTCACCTATAGACCGAACAGCTGCGCGACCCAGCTGAACAGCCTAATTACGACAGCCCGGCGCCCACCTCTGAGCTGCGTTGAGACACCAGCTGGTGTCGCCGCCGGCATTGAAGCTCTGGAGTGTGTGCTGTGCTGTCCACTGTCCAGTGCTAGGTCTGCGGACCGGTACAGTTCCAAAGAAGGCGTCCTGGACTGGCCCTGAACATTTCCCACTTGTGACAGCTGGTGATTGGAACTTTTCATCCTTCTGGAGGAGCCCTAGCTTGAAAAGGCCTTCCTTACTTTCAGTAGAGATTGTTGTTAATTCAACAGTGGGTAGTTAGGAGAAACGCGCTGCTATGTAGCACCAAGATGCATCATGCACGGCTTAGGAACATGTTCACCTTTTGCGCATCGACAGATCATTGACAAAATGACGATAACAGCAGTCAGCCGTCTCCATTACCCAGGCTGCTGGCTGGGTTGAGCATTGCTAGAGAACTAGTGGACTAACAGGACTGACGGACTGTTGGATCGACTGACTGTTGGACCGACAGGCTGTTGGACTGATAGACTGACGGACTGTTGGACCGACTGACTGTTCGACTGACGGCCTGCTGGACCGACAGACTGACGGGCTGTTGGACTGACGGACTGACGGACTGTTGGACCGACGGACTGTTGGACTTACGGACTGTTGGATCGACGGGCTGTTGGACTGAAAGAACTAACTTACTGTTGGACTGACGGATTGTTGGACCGACAGACTGCTATACTTACAGAGGTGACTGACTGTTAGATTTACGGACTGTTGAAACGACGGGATGTTGGACTGACGGGCTGTTGGACTGACAGAGCTAACTGACAAGCCGCCGGGCTGATTGTTGGACGGACAGAGCTCTGGATTGTCGCACTGTTTGACTGAGAGGCTGACTGTCGCACTGTTGGTTGTAGACTGAGAGACTGAATGACTGCTCGACTGACGACTGGGAAAATATGTTGATTGGCTGATTGGCAGCTGGATTGATGACGAGCTTCACTGATCAGTTGTCCGTTACATGTTCAGCTACACCGCGAGTCTGGCTACCTCAGGTGCGTAATGTGCCGGGCCCTCTACCGTCAATACCGTGCGAATCACCCGAACGCATGCACGGGTCCGGGCGCCGCCTGCTCCCGAATGTCGGGTGTTTAATTCGGCAATAAAGCACCGTGAGCCGATGCTGGCATGACGGAGTCGCACGCAACGCTCGTCTCCGCGGCCACAGGGCCAACCGCGGCCTCCCGGCAGCGCCGCCGGGCTCGGGCGCCGCCGGACGAGGCTGTCGGTCCCGGGATCGTGCAGTCGTAGAGCCTCGGTCTGTTCCAGAGACTAGAGAGGGGCCTTTGTAGTCTGATCTCTGGAGGGGCCTTTGACTGCAGTCTGGTCACGACGCCGGCATGGCTGCAGTCGTGGCTGTAGTCTGGTTCCGGCAGTGCTCTTTGCAGTCTGGTCACGAGAACGGCCTTTGACTGCAGTGTGGTTGGGACAGCAGCATTTGACTGCAGTCTGGACACGAGGGCGGCCTTTGACTGCAGTCTGATCCCTTGCGGTCGAGAACCGCAGTCGTACATATGTATGAGGGCTAACAGCTCCAGAACAGACGGATACCCGAGTCCCGAGGGAAATTGGCGTCCTTTACACTTACAATGGGGAGTTTCGGGTTTCATGGCTTTAGTGAAAATGCGTCTGTCACACCTGATGCCTAGTCGGCGTCACGGACATTGGCGCAGACAATTCCCGTGATGGGCATAACTTCGACAAACAGGAATAATGGCGGGAATGTGTGTGCTGAAAAAGCAGCAATGTATGTATAAAGTTAATTAAGTCTCAAACCGATTGTTTCTACGCATATTATTAGGTCGTTCAATAAGTAACGAACAATCGGTCATAACTTCTTTATTTCTTTATTTAACACTTTCAAACTTTCACAGATTATAGATCAAATGCAGGGGCTCCGCCACAGGGGGGGGTCGCGGGGGTCCGGACCCCCTCAATAATTTACCTGGGGGGTACAGTACCCCCCAATATTCCAGATACCTATAAGCTTGTTTTCGCGTAAAAATGACTAAATCATTCACTATATGCATTTTGAGCGTGTTGACAGTCGTATAGCTAAGGAACTGAAGATCTAGAAATGTAGGGAACCCTTATAATGTCATAGCAGACAAAGTGCTCGACAGTGACACTCACCGGTCAACGTGGGAGTGTCATCATTTCGCCATTTTTGTTATTACTATGAATGCATTTAAGATGGCTAGGATTAGCTAGGTATGCTAGAATTTGACTAAAATCCCATTTTGCGAGGGGGGTCCAGCTTGTAGGGCACCTCATTGACACAACACCTGCCCTAAGAGAGCTTCAAATCGATCTGAGAATCCTCTTTCAATGTGAGGTTATCCATATAGTGTCGGGGGTCCATGTCGGTCCTTCAGAGCACCATACTAGTCTAAGCATCCTCACACCGTTCTGAGGTAATCTGCAATATATCTGCACAGGGCTCTATTGCAGGTTCGTAGAGGTAGGACGTTCACAAGTCAAAATCCCAACAGCAAGTGGAGCATTTTGATATCCATTTTCAGGTCAGGATAGGTCACACTCATCACAGAGACTGAATCTGAATGTCAATTGTCAGTCTCTAAAAGGACTCTATGTTGCTATATGAGGGCAGGGCTTTCAAATCCTTACAATAACTGCTAAAGCCCTGAGCTTTCCTTTAAGTACGGCCTAGGAGAGCTCTACACTGGCTTTAGAGCCTACGTAGATACCTGAGGGCCTATGTAGGTCCCCCAAGCCCATGCCAGTCACTGAGAGTCCAATGCGTTCTCTGATGGCCAATACCTTCCGCCTTTGGAGTGCGCAACACTGGCCTCTACTCCTCAAGAACGTCAATTTTAGAGGCCCCCATGTCGGTGTCAATAGGGCTCTGCTCTTCGGTTTTCGATTCCTTATGCAATCTGAACCTTTGTTTTGCAGTTTAAACTTAAAGCAAACCTCTTCCAATACAATTGTTATGTTTCTTTGTACTCAAGAAAAACAGCAATTTGTCGTCGATTTCGGGCGCAGCAGTGGGGGGGGGGGGGGGGTGGCATCCTGGTGATTTCTGGCGTTGCGGTGGCATCCCCTTGAATGCCACCCTGGATTCGCCAGTGAGGTTTTGTGTTTTGGGTCGGACCCCCCCAATCCCAAAACCGTGGCGGAGCCCCTGATCAAATGTTTCTGAATGTAGCCTTTGCCTCAAACCAGTCGCCGCCCGCCTGCACACACTTCTACCAGCGTTCCGGCCAACACCGGAATTCCGCCCGGAAAACGCGTTTTCCGTCTTTTTCACCCAGTGCTTGACAGCGCACCTGACTTCAGCGTCGGTCTCGAAGTGTTCACCACGGAAGCCATCCTTCAGGGGACCAGAGGTGAAAATCTGAAGGAGCCAGGTTCGCACTGTACATAGGGCGGCTGGGGCATGATATTCAGCCCTGTCTCGCGATCTCCTCGCGTGTGGCGTGAGGCATTTGCGGACGAGCGTTGTCATGGTCAATGGTGTCATCCTGGTGGGCTTTCTTGAACCTGGGCGGACTATGGACAGCGGGCCGCTACATCACAGTCATGCAGGAGACTGAGAAAAGCAATCCTGAAGAAGAGGCGCGGCTCGGATGTCAACAACATCACCATACACCATGACAACGCCCGACCGCACTTGTCTCACGCCACGCGCGAGGAGATCGCGTGACAGGGCTGAATATCATGCCCCAGCCGCCCTACAGTCCGGACCTGGCTCCTTCAGATTTTCACCTCTTTGGTCCCCTGAAGGATGGCCTCCGTGGTGAACACTTCGAGACCGACGCTGAAGTCATGTGCACTGTCATGAACTGGGTGAAAAAGACGGAAAACGCGTTTTTCCGGGCGGAATTCCGGCGATGGCCGGAACGCTGGGAGAAGTGTGTGCAGGCGGGCGGCGGCTGGTTTGAGGCATAGGCTGCATTCAGAAATGTCTGATCTATAATCTGTGAAAGTTTGAAAGTGTGAAATAAAGAAATAAAGAAGTTATGACCGATTGTTCGTTACTTATTGAACGACCTAATAAAATATCCAAACCCAAAGTCATGGAAAAAGCCAAAAGAATTCATCATATAAGAATCCATTATCTCGATGTTCGAAAATCGATAGTTTACTGGCATGCTATCCTTATTAGATTTATCGGTGATCGAAGTTTCCGTAGAGGTTGCTGCCGAATAAATGACCTAACACTTCTCTGTCTCATCCACTTGAGGGGACTAACATTGCCGTTGCGAGTTCATCGATTCAGTCGTGGTGTGAGGCCTACTCATGAGTGCTCACTACTCAGCGCTCATACCACAGTTGACATCACTTGTTCACCGATGACACCGATGACATCATTGTTCACCGCGTCACTCGATCTACTTTTTCTCGGGCGAGGCTCACCCGACCTCGGTGGCTGTTTCATCGCATGTAAGGGAAGACGGGCGATCAATCCAGAGGCGACGTAAACAGTAACAACCGTCAGACATCCCGGTGAGCTTTCAAGTAAGGTCCATCCCCTCCAACTCGGTCCCTGGGTCACGTAGCGGCAAACGGTTAGCGGCTTTTAAACTTCAAAGGGTCATTATAATCATTCTCATTACTGTATGTATAAGGTCCTTTCAAGACAGGTCACCAGACATCACGAAATCGTAACTTTCCCCGACATTTATGTTTTTAACAATTGGCTCCTGACTTGTTAGTCGGATTTTTAAGTCTGTCTTATCGTATAAAGGTTAAATGAAAAACGCACATGAAGTCAATGTCACAATGTCACAATCATCAGTCACAATGCACCTTTAACACAGCTGAGCTGAAAACCTCGTCTTCCTCTTGATGTTACTTTGAACTTTCTATTCATTCCTTTTGCTCGTCTTGTGCCGTATTTATATGTGCACGTAAAGCGATCAGAGAAAATAAAACAATCTGACTATAAGGGTTAAAACGCCATAAAAATGCGATACTTTTTCAATATCTTAACCTAACAAGAACGTCATGGTCAGATTTTACCTTATGTTAAAAGATGAGCCTCAGTGACCAATAACCGTTAAAACAGAAAATGTGTGCAATAATGTTTGTCATGGTTTAGGCATGTTTAGGTATGTAGTATTACGTGACATTACTTTTTAAATAAGCATGCATTCATCAAGTCGCGTGAAACGTCTATCATCTATTTGAATGCGTATTTAGAATTACAAGAATCCTAAAAGTATCTCAGGTAAAGGTCATGACCACAAAATTGACCCGACCTTCAGTCACCTGCATCGGAAATTCGAGGTACCTATATGTCCCATGCATACTACTTCTTTATGACTCGTTGAAAGCTCAAAGGAATCTGTCGTTTGGTTGTCGGTCGGTCGGTCAGTCGGTCGGTCCGTCTGTCTTTCTGCCTCATCGGTTGGTCGGTCGGCCGGTTGGTCTGTCGGTTGGTCTGTCGGTCGGTCTTTCGGTCAGTCGGTCGGTCGGTCGGTCGGTCGGTGTCTGTCCGTCTGTCTTTCTGCCTGTCGGTTGCTCGGTCGGTTGCTCGGTCGGTTGGTCGGTCGGTCAACACGTACCCGGACACGCACCTGGATCTCCGGAATGGATCTTCTCCTGACCGTGGCAGGGCCGAAAATACGACTTTTTCCACCTGATCACTGCCCCACCGTCTGCCGGCGTGCGCCGTACGCGGCGGAGGCTGTATCTGCACTGGCGCTCCGACAGCCGCGAGAAGGCGACTGTACGGGTGACTGTACGGGCGGCCGGCGTCGCTCAATGCCGGCCTCCGCCGCGGTCGGCAGGTGGCGTCTCACTCACCTGTGCTCACTGGGATCACAGCGTCCGACGGCGGCCCACGGCAATGTGGGACCGGCGGGCACCGATGGCGGGATCGAGTGCGTACGTAAGGACCGGCGCTGCTAGCCACGCGTGACATCTCACATGATCAGTGCGTCTGCATTACAGCTCGCTTCACACTTATCGCGATGACGGCCTTTTTTCAGCCAGACTCTAATCTTTTGGGTTATGAGTGAGGACACCGCCGAATGTTCAGCGCTCACGTAATCATAAAAGTTCGTCTGTTGAATTCCGACCGGCTATCTTATCGGCCCACTGCAAACACCAACTATTGTAGTAGATTGTAGTAAGCTGTTGTTAGGTTTCGTTGGTTAAGATGTCATTGAGCTAGGTATTGACAGGTGCAAAGACGCAGTGCAATGAGGAAGGGGAATCGATGCCACTTCGACATGTCAAGAGCGTTGTCAGAGATGTCAGTGTTAGACAGACATGTCAAAGGATGTGTTGGAGGTGAAGTAGCTAAGTGATCAGTAAAGCGACTATATTCAGTGCACTATTACAACCAACATCCATATGAGCATACCTAAAGGAATTTCATAATGCATTTTTAACCCGCGCACCGACGGGGGGGGGGCGGATATCCGCCCCCCTGAGGTTTTTCGCGAATAGCGGAAAAACCGCGGCGCGTAGCGCCGCGAAATTTGGTATGACTATTCCCTCATCAATTTTACACATGGTGTGCAAGTTTGAACCTCCTACCTTTCAAGGTCAGGTCACCAGGTCACTTTGAATGACCCAACCTCAAGTCACTTTTTTGCAACTTTGTCACCGTGCCAGAGCTACAGTAGATGTCGGAGGCCTTTGAAAGTCGCAGGATGTTATTAGGTCATTAGTAGCTACAATTTGTTTATCTCGGAATTTTGATATCGGTGACCTAAGGTCAGGTCAATTTCGCGACCTCCCCATTATAAGTCAATGGGGGAAAAATCAACTCCCTGTTTTTACCACTAAAACGGGTCGGAATGGCCCCATATACCATACATGACTTCATATACGATCAACCTTCACTACCTTGAGGTCTGTTTTGCTGCTGGGCAGCTGTGAGGTCATGTGACGTCATCAAAGGTCACCAAAGGTTGTTGGCCAATAACTCCGTACAGGAACAAGATACAGACGCGTGGATGGTCTCATTGTGTTCAGCTCGTCAAGACGCATCGAATGATATACATGATGACCTCGAGGTCACGTGACCTGAGGTCAACCTTTGACCTTGACCTTTCGAGGTCAACATATATATCATTCGATGCGGATTGACGAGAGGATTACGATGATGCCCTTAGTTTGTTCCTATCTTGACTAATTCGAAAGTTATTCGAGAAAAACTCTCTCCATATCTAGCGCCGCCATTTTGACTTTTTCGACCCCTGTGACGTCATCTTTGACCTGACCTGAAAATGACCTTAGTAAAAATTGTAGATATTGACTGTGCGTATCCGATGCCGTTTACCGCTTGTCGCTATCTTGCTTCGTTCTCGAGATCTCAGGGGGGCGGTCATCCGCCCCCCCCCCCGTCGGTGCGAAGTTGGCGCAGACCCCCGTCGGTGCGCGGGTTAATGTCAACAACTATAGCATAGAATATAAAATAAACATACCTTTTATGTCCATTAAACAATGGCCTAAGAGACACACATTTCTTTATCCTAAAAAGCTGGTACTATTTCGTGATTCCCCTTCTAGAACCCGAACAAAAATGTATGCAGCACGCAAAGGGACTTTTACGGCATGCACACTAAGCACTATCCTGACATATTCATGCTTAGGTATAATATATATTAACCCTCGCATGTGTGCGGCGTTTGCCAGCTTCTAATGTGTAGGGGGGGGGGGGGTCGGTTGGACCCCCCCTTGCGGTTTGGCCCCTGATCGAGCTAGAGCTTCGCAGAAAAAACGAGCGTGTTGCCCGTGACGAGAGGAAGCCGATGATACCCAATTTTAAGGTCCTAGGTCATTGGTTGACCTTCCAGGTCAGGTCAATGACCCAAAGTCGTGAAAATCGGGACCTGTTAGAAAGTCGTAAAGTGTGGCTGCTAAGGGGTTTTTCGGGGTGCTGATCACGAATATCGTGTTAGTTTTGATCACAGATGATGTCTTGAAGCATTTAGACCAGGTCGGGTCAGGTCAGGTCAGGTCAACCAGTAGGCGTCGTGGCGGGTATTCGTAGTACGTGTCAACCGCCTCTGACAGCTTCGTAACATGTTACGAAGTCACCAAAACTACTTCGTAAATGTTCAAATGGTTGCTAAATTCGAATTCAGCTCCAAAAACTAGCCTAGAAACATGTAAAACTCGAAAAAGTGACCCGAGGTCACCCGAGGTCACCAAAGGTCAATGACCTGACCTGACCTTCAAGTGACCTTGACACACACGGGAGTAACATCAAATCACATGTTTGAACGTTTGAAACCACGAAAAGCTTGCAAACACGCGGCTAGTGCGAGCCGACATACGCGAAATCGCGATTCCGGCCAAACATGGTCTCGGAAAAGAGGTCACAGGTCAAAGGTCATTTGGGTCAGGGTCATGAAATTTTCAGGGTAGGTGTCAAATTGATCAATGCGAGGGTACTGAAAGTTTCGTTGCGATCGGCCGCTTTTTACGCGAGTTATTCACGAAAAACCATGGGGGGGGGTCCATCCGACCCCCCCCCTACACATGCGAGGGTTAATATATATATATATATATATATATATATATATATATATATATATATATATATATATATATATATATATATATATATATATATATATATATATATATATATATATATATATATATATATATATATATATGTATGTATCACAGATAACAGTAGTACTACTGATATCTGTGTATGCATGTATAATATATATTTGAACAATATATTACGAATCAAGCTTACTCGCAGCGGGGTTAGGGGTGATAATAATAAGTGCCGTCGTATAAAAAGGGAATTGTTTAAAACCGTCTACTCGTAGATAGGTGTGACGCTTCTTGCCCCATTACAGTATCATCTTTATGATGTTTCTGTGAGATGAGTGTCGGGGAAAAATGTTACGCTGCATGTTAATATGTTTGAGCCGCGCAGCTCAAAAAGCAAGTTACCCAGTAATTTGATATTCTACAAGCTAAGACCTATTAACCCTATTCCTGGCGGGGGGGGAGGGGGCCTCAGGAGCCCCCCCCCTGAGGTTTTTTGGTTATTTCTCCCAAACGCGTTGAGCTAGGAAGCTCAAATTTTCTGACTTTCCTAAAAGGCTTCTACGCAACATGTCTGAAAATTTTGAGTTGATCTGACCTCAGGTCAGGTCACCAGAGGCGGTTTGGTGACCCTACCTCAGAAAAGTTTGCAATCACGCCAGAGCTAGAGTTTTTGACCGATCAATTTCTTCTCTTCAGGGTTTAGTTAGGGTACCAGTATGTGCAATTTGTATATCTCGGAATTTTGATATCGGTGACCTAAGGTCAGGTCAATTTCGCGACCTCCCCATTATAAGTCAATGGGGGAAAAATCAACTCCCTGTTTTTACCACTAAAACGGGTCGGAATGGCCCCATATACCATACATGACTTCATATACGATCAACCTTCACTACCTTGAGGTCTGTTTTGCTGTTGGGCAGCTGTGAGGTCATGTGACGTCATCAAAGGTCACCAAAGGTTTTTGGCCAATAACTCCGTACAGGAACAAGATACAGACGCGTGGATGGTCTCATTGTGTTCAGCTCGTCAAGACGCATCGAATGATATACATGATGACCTCGAGGTCACGTGACCTGAGGTCAACCTTTGACCTTGACCTTTCGAGGTCAACATATATATCATTCGATGCGGATTGACGAGAGGATCACGATGATGCCCTTAGTTTGTTCCTATCTTGACTAATTCGAAAGTTATTCGAGAAAAACTCTCTCCATATCTAGCGCCGCCATTTTGACTTTTTCGACCCCTGTGACGTCATCTTTGACCTGACCTGAAAATGACCTTAGTAAAAATTGTAGATCTTGGCCGTGCGTATCCGATGCCGTTTACCGCTTGTCGCTATCTTGCTTCGTTCTCGAGATCTCAGGGGGGGGGCCGAATCGGCCCCCCCCCCGCCAGTTTCTTGTCCCGGCGGAGCCCGCCAGGAATAGGGTTAAGCCCAGACTTACCTCATGACGGACATAGTGACTCGGGGCATCAAAACCTACCTACATGATTTAGTTTAACATTAACGGTACATTATCAGTGATGTGTGGATAGGTAGGGAGGTAATGGCGCGTTATTATCTCATTTTTGGCGGTGTGGAATAGGCATCCACAATCAACACCACATTCATGTATAATTAATTGAATTTTTGCAAACTGAGATCGATATGATCGATATGTGATTGACATACGGTATCGTGCTTATATGAATTGACATGAATACAAAAGAACGAACTGTTTAGTATGGAATAAGGGATAGAAACCCGCATTTGAAATTGAATTATAAATTTTGAAATGCAAAGATTCCAATTTTTGTGCAATATGAATCATGCTGTGGAGTAGGTAAATAGTTTACGTAAAATAAATTACCGGAAAACCCTAAACAGAACGATGAGGGTAATGCTCCCTAACCCCTTACCTACGTTCATTACGTCCATGAGCGTCATAACGTTCATGAGCACCACGAGAATGCTGTTTCTATTATGCCTATGTAAAATGTACGTCTTACCTGATGTATCTGAAGAGAACAGATGCTTCGGTGGCCATTCAGGTGACGAATGAGGAGTGAAAAATAAACTGCTTGAACATAGTAATGTTCAGGCACAGCTTCTTTATATCCACAGGTATTTATAGATGTTCACTTCCATTTGTAAGCACCAAGAGACCACACTTTTCTCACACTTTAGTATTTGCCGCATATTCGAAGGCTGCCTACCAAAACTGCATCGGTCAATGACCTCACACGTTTTTCTGTGCGGCCCGTCTCTGCAGCCAGACATGATGAAATACAATGCTGAAGAGCATGAGGAGCATTGGCCTGATAATAAAAATGTGTTGTCAAAATATTAGATAGGAAAGAAAGGCATTTTTAATCCCAGAGCATTATTATTTTACGCTGCAATAGGTACTCTATTTACCTATGATTTTTGGTAATGTAGGCCAAGTATAATGACACGTGCATTCATTCATATAAACCTTTCCTTTGTTGCAAATTTGGCGGGACCTACAGACCCAATACGCAACCGCGGGACAATTTCGCGCAATCTGTCTTTAAGCGTGGGAATGACGTATTATTATTTGAAATATTGTTGTACGTGTACATGTCATCGTAAACTGGCAAAAATAAGGCGAGCCGTGACACTATAATAGATGTCTTTAAACAAGAACGTAAACAGTAAACACCGAAAAATCGTCTAAAGTCAAGAAAGTCCCAATGTTTTCTTCGGCCTGTTAACCGTCCCGCCTGCAGACCTGTCCTATCTGCTCGCAGTTTTACTATAGGTACGTACATTAATTCATGATATTATCTTCCATCGAAACTGTCATTATTTTATCCAGTCTCAAGAATTTCATGGAAAAGTGTCAATGAGACCATTGCAGAATTATTAACATATACGTGATCATCAATTAACATTAGCCGCTGTTCTTTCCTTACATTCTTTGCACTTTTTTACTAGGCACTCGACCCTACTTTTGTCAGTTATTTGATAAATCCGTCTGTCAGCGATCAACGACGAAGCGGCCCTCTCGCCGGCAGAGTGCGTACAGCGGACACTCAGACACGCTCGTGTCGGGACACTCGGGCGGGTATACGTGGGTAGACGACCCTCGACACTCGCACTCACCTTTATAGACCTGTCACGGTGAGAGGACCGAGCCCGCTCCTAAAAGTGCGATGCCGATGTCCGACTACAAGTTAAACGCATGGATATAAACGTTATTTGGTCGTTGCTTATGTGACTTTAGGCTTAGAACTGTTGAGTATGTCACCCGGCTACCATACGGCTTTACACATTGTAAACTCGCACAGTGTGTCATCACTCCCTCTGCACACAGCTATGCCGTTTAGACGGGTGCGCAGGGGAGCGGGGGGGGGGGGGGCGATAGAGAGGCCGGTGGGCTGGGTGCGTGACTATGTACCGCTCACGGCCGGATGCTGGTGGAAAACACGGGATATTGAGCTCTGGGGACCACCACCAAAGCGGGAGGGGATGGGATGGAAGAGAAGACTGAAGAGAGGAGGGAAAATGGAAAACAAAGGAAGATACAGCTAAAGAGAGGAAGAGTGTACAGAAACGCAAAGCGAGAAAGAAAGGCAAAGCGAATTACAGGTAAAATAAGGTATAATATGCAAAAATAATAATGTAAAATAGTAAGTAATAATCAATAATATGAATTATAATACATTAATAATAAACAGGCAAGTAAACCACACTTGACCCAAAAACAATAGCACATGATTGGAACAATAACAAAGGCATGCAATTTTTCGTCGAAGATAACTACTGTGCCTACCGCCATGTCTGTGCATTAACGTCCACCCACATTCTGTTGCTACAGACCGCCTCTAACAGTGCATTAGAGATCATGACTTTTAGAGCAGCGACCAGCGAGAGGCTCACTAAATAATGACCGCTGCGGGCGCCGAGCGCTGTCAGGTCGGCGCCGGTGACCTACAGAGGAAGGTGTCGGTGCCGGGAGCGGCGGCTGAGGTCACCCGTCACCCTGGTCGAGGAGCCTCAGAGGACCGACAAGTCACAGAGCAGGTGACCCTGACCCGAGGGAATGGCAGAGGATAGAGAACTAGAAATTAGATGATGTGACCGCTGTATTCCCATGATCCGAGGGCAGAAGACAGAGAACTAGGAGATGGAGACAGTTGCCTCGATGTCCCCGGCGGGTCAAATTCAATCGAACTGCGCTGCTTGCCGCCTATCAAGGCTCACGTTCGTTCGATCGCTGAGTACGGCAGCTTTTTTTGGAGCGATGCAGCAAAACGCACCTTGTGCGGCTCGAGAAATCCGACATCATTTCTTGATGTGGCTGGCATCGAAATTCGAGGGAAATGACTCCAGTCTCGATTATGTGTGTCTTCTGAACCGCTTGGTCAGTGCTCGAGTCCCGCTTATGTATTGCGATAGGATCGACTGCCTCCATATGCCCCTGATTATAGTGCAGTCTTTGGCCTATTAGTCCCCAGCAGACGGTCTCAATATAGACGGCGCTGTTCCACGTACCGTTCGGTCGTGTGAATACTGTGAAGTTAGGGTTCACTGTCCGTATCCCTGCACTTTGTAATCGCTTCTTACAGCATGCACCCATTGCTGACATGTTGGCATCATCGTGTTCCGTTTTATCGGACATCCGTGAGTTTATTCGTTCTCAGGGGACGTACATACATAGGGGAGAGTGGGGCAATGGCGACACCATAAGCATTTTGCTCAATAGCTTAGCTATTTGAAGCTATTTTATGGTGATTTTGACTGTGGTTATAGCCAAAGGAATAGGCTTTCAGATAGCACCCAGTTTTAGTATCTCAAATCACTGATGACAGATTCAGAGCCTACGCGAAAATGTGGTGAAAAATGGAGGTGCAAAAAAGCGAGGGGTAATGCCGGCCACTAAGTGCAATAGCACAAAAAATCGAAATATCGTCGCTGGTATTCATCCTTAAACCGTTCTTTTGATGGAAATTTAAGTGAGAATTAAGAAACGACAACTGTATTCAGCAGTTAACAGTACACTGCACTGCAACACAACACTGCACTCGCTGCAACACAACAGCGCGGCACCAACAGAGCAGCAAACTAACACAACCGTAAACACAGCAAGCAAACTAACACAGCCGTAAACACAGCAACCCGAAACGTTGAGCTTTAACGACGGAAGTCGCAAACAAAACCACGTGGAGTCATTCCGGACACGTGTCCGGTATTACCCCGAGGTCAGCTTTATTTTAAGAAAGCAGGTAGCAGTCAAAGGCATTGCGCCGCAAACGCCTCACATTCAGCAGTCGCCTAAGAAAGGCTTAATTGAAGGTCATTGCAAAGCAGCACTTCTGAAAATGCGTTGACACATTTCACAGTCAGCAAATAGATGCAACAAAAATTAAAAATCAGATACGAAAAACACATTTAGCGCTATAAAAATGAAAATAATGGAGCTACCGTGACAAAATTGCACCACGTGCTAGAATGGCGCTCAACTGAAATGTAAACAACATCAGCTGATTAGTGATGGACAAAGTACTCACTAGAGATGGGTGGCCGGCATTACCCACCGTCCGCCATTGCCCCACTCTCCCCTACAGCTGACTACATTGATGTTCCACTCCTCAGACGCTATCCGTTGACTGGAACGCTAAGTTGTGCCGTTTATCACGCATGAATTTCTATGGTGATTGGTGAGCCTTGGGCTAGAGCATTAACTGTGAAGTGTGAACACAGTCCGTGTGATGCGGCACAGCCTACCTCTCCAGGCAACTCATCGCCCGTGAAGAACAAAACGTCATTCTGGTGCAGTCAACCAACTGTACGTGTAATGTGCCGTCTTCGTCGTTGTGTGCGGATGCTGAGTCACCTATAGCTTACATACACTGTGGCCGCCACTGTACGTGGGCTGCAAGGCCTGTGGTCGGTCGATGCAACAGAATGCAGAATACATGGATGACCTCTGCAAGACGGGTTTGGACTCTGGAGACACATTTGCGGCCCGAGATGGTCTGAATTTGCATAGGGAAAGGAGATACGGGAAGGAGTTCCAGCACCGGTTAAGGTTAAGTATCGCATTAGGTACTTACTGAAGTTAGGGTACATGAGAACGTATTCCATACCATTTGTATAGAGCTAGACGTGGGAAGATGATCACATCCTATCATAGCATGTGATGTGTAGAGTTAGATGGTCACCTATACATAGATTGGAATAATTCACTAATTCCCAAGTTACCAATAACTGGCGCCAGCCGCAAATGGCTTTTATATTTGTATGGGGACGCCCAAACATGTTCCTTATTCACCCAAACTCATCATTTAGCCTGCAGAGTTGCAGTCGCCACCAAATAATCGTAATATGTAATCTTTGAACTTTGGTGGTCTCGTCTCGACCGAAAGTTTTGAACAAATGACGTCGAGTTCGAACTCGGCGAAACAAGCCGTTTCAACATCGGCTCCGGATCTGAACGGGCCGGCGACGAATGTAACAAACTACTTTCCCGGAGTTTGCGTACCGTGCAGAGTTCAACGTCCGGCTGCTGTCGCGAGCATGCCGCTCTGCGTCTCCGGCGTTTAGAGCGGACTCAATATAAACATGGCCAGCTGACTGGCTCGTCGGGATGAGCGCAGCAGACGCGGGTGGGCCGGCGGAGGGAGCGGGCAGGGGCGCCACGTCACCCTTTCCGGCACAGAGAGACGCCGCGGAGGGCCCAGCTGTGGGCGGTGCCGGACCGGCGACAGTGTGACAGTGTGACGGAGCCGTGACGGTGACGGTGGTCGGAGCAGTGGTGGAGTCAGCGCTGGACAGAGTGCTCCCGTGATCCGCCGGTCGCGATGACTCTCCCCCGTGCCGCGGCGCGTGCGCTCACGGTACTGGCCGTGCTGTCTCTGCCGGCGGCGCTGTCGGCTGCCGACGCTGCGGCCGCCAAGCACGTGGTGCTGGTGACCACCGACCAGGAGGCGCAGCTGCTGGTCGCGGAGCTGGCGCAGCTGCTGGCAGCCGACCACCGGGTGACGGCCGTGCTGTACGGCGACTCGGGCCCGGAGCCGGCGCCGCCGGCCGCCACCATCCGTCTGGCCACCACCGAGTCCGACCCGGGCCGGCGGCTCTCGTGGCTGGAGCGCTGGGAGCGGCATCCGCTGCTCACTCCGGACGCGGTGGTCGCCTCGCGGCTGGCAGGCTGCGGCGCGCTGCAGCGGACCGGCGTGCTGGCCGACCTGCGGCCCGACCTCATCATCACCACACTGTTCCTGGACGACGCGTGCGTGCTGGCGCTGGCACCGGACGCAGCCGTGGTGGGCCTGATGCCCTCGTCGGTCGGCCTGCCGTGGGTGACGCAGCAGCTGGGTGGTCATTACCCCGTCAGTCGGCTGCCGGTGCACGGCTACCCGCTGGGCGACGGCGACTTTTACGCGCGGCTGGGCAACCTGTGGCGCTGGTGGACGGTGACGCGGCTGACGCAGCGCCAGTACCAGGTGCCGGCGGCCGCGCTAGTCGGCCACACCGACCTGGAGGCCGCCTACGAGCGCGTTTCGGCCGTGTTCGTCAGCGGCGACGCGCGCCTCCAGCAGGACGTGCCGTGCGACCACCGGCTCCGCTTCCTCGGCTGCATCGAGTGCGCCCGCTTCGGCGATCTACCCAAGGTGAGACGGAAAAGCCGCTGATTAAAGCGCGGGACTGACTCCAATCTCCTCTGAAGATTGGAGACCGTTTAGTCCTACCTATGTATTGGCTGTATTGTTCTCTACGTTGATAACTACGACAGCTTTATGAGGCTTCCCTGCAGCTGCACCCTATGCTGCCCTTTAGGCCATCAGTTTCATGTGACTTTATTCGCCTAGCCCTGAGTCGGCTTTTAAAAACATAAACGCAACGACTGTATTGGCGCGACAGCTCACGAGATCTTACAAGATATATCCAAGCAGATATACCGTGACCCTGTCCCTTATCCCTGTCATTGTGCCCGATTCGGCACATCTGTCCGTTTCCGTCAAAATCCGCATGGCTGGTTTTTCTGTCCTGTACCTGTCCCAGTGTCCGGTCCTATCCCTGTCCGGCCTTGTCCATGTCTGGTCCTATCCCTGTCCGGTGCTATCCCTGTCCGGTCCTGTCCCTGTCCGGTCTTGTCCATGCCCGGTCCTGTCCCTGTCCGGTCCTACCCACCCCTGTTCGCCGTTTGGAATCGGACCTGTCCCTGTCCGGTTCTGTCCCTGTGTCCATCCCTATCACTGTGCCTGCTCGACCTTGTTTCTGTTCCGCCCCTGCCTCCTGTATCCGCCCAGACAGGATTACCTCCTGTCCCTGGCCTGCCCGCTAACTCGCCCCACCACCCTCCCTCAGGACCAGCAATCGGCCGTCAGCACAGCCGGCCTCCTGGTCATTCGCCTGGACCATCCGTACACCACCCTGCCGGACAGCTTCACGGCCACCCTCACAGAGGGCGCCACCGGCTCGCCGCTGACGCCGATGGACCTCAGCAATGTCACCAAGGAGGGCGCGCCGAGGATCATCCGCAGCTCGGCACCCGCCTCCGACGCCCTCGGTGAGATCGGGGGATGCAGAGCTTCGAGAGATCGGTCTGTACCGAACTGTGCGCGTAATGCTTGCCAAAGCACTGGTTACGCGCAGTGAATTACTCTGTTTTCATTCACCACCGATGGCTCAATGCTGTTGGCTGTCATGCAAAAGGAGCCTGCAGTTACTGTTGTCGCTTGTATCGAGAGTACATGAACCTCCAGGCTCCACGAATCAAACTATTAAAACAGTTACATTTAAGGCGTACCGGTTTCGTCTATTGACTTCTTCAGCGCCGTATGAAACAAGGAACAAGAAAACGAGCACAACATCAATCGTTTGAAAAAAAGGTTTTTTTTTCAAACGATTGATGTTGTGCTCGTTTTCTTGTTCCTTGTTTCATACGGCGCTGAAGAAGTCAATAGACGAAACCGGTACGCCTTAAATGTAACTGTTTTAATAGTTTGATTCGTGGAGCCTGGAGGTTCATGTACTCTCGATACAATACTTGTCCATTTATAACTACTGTTGTCGCTTGTTTCATTCGATGCCAATGAACTCTTCATCCGGTGTAGGCTCACTTGTCCATGCACCGCGCAGTGCTGTGACACGTTTTGGTCTGTGTCCCGTTTGTACCACAGCTCACCCACGGGCGCGGCTGCTGATTAGCGAGTGTTCGCCGGCCTCCGTTCTGCTGGCGATCCATTTCAGCGTGCCAATCATCTGCATTCCGTTCACGGCCGGTCAGAAGATGGCTGCCGCCAGGGCCGTGGCGCTAGGTGAGTCTGCCCTCAGATGGCGATCAGGACGACACCTATATTGGTATTTCGGCGAAGTACTCTGACACCTAGTGGCTCGAGGATCATAAATGTTACTGAGACAAACGCACGCCGCAAGCCCTCGTGGCGAACGACAGGGTCGCCAGCTGCTTAAGAAATTTGTGGCGAACTTCAGTGAAAATGTCAAGAGCCCCATTGAAAGCGAAGTTAATTATTTATTTCATGTTAGGTTTAATTCTTGATTCGTAAACTTTCGAGAGATACGGTCACGAATACCACGTCATTCAAGGGGAAAGTATAGCTTCTACCCAGTGCCCCTTTCTGTCTCCTCTCTCCGTCAGGTGTGGCCACTCAGCTGGACCGCCGTCAGCTGACCGCCGACGCTCTCCGCTCGGCCGTCACCACGGTCACCTCGTCCGCCGGTACACGGCGGGCGGTGCGCGCCTGGGCGGACGCGCTGCGCCATGACGCCGTCTCCCCCGCGGCGCAGCTGGCGCACCACGTCCGCCACCTGCTGCTGTTCGAGCGCGCGTGGCGGCGGCGGCCGGCGCCCACCCTGCTCCAGTACTACTGTCTGGATGTGCTCGGCACGGCGCTGGTGAGCGGCTCCGTGGCGCTGGGCACGGTGGCACTGCTGTTCTACTGGGTGTTCCGGGTGATCGCGACAAGGGCACAGCCCGATAAAGACAAGGTGGAGTGATGGCTGGGGTCAGTGGTGATGCAAGTCGCTGCCGACTGAAGGACTATGGACTATGAGTATGTACAATGGAGCTGGGACCTGGGTAGTGTCGACCGTGTCGCGGCTGTTGTTACCGGCTGCTCGGGTTGATCATGATGAACATCCAGAAGTTCCTCCACTGAAGATCCTATTTGAAGGTGCTCCACTACGTTGACCGTGCTCTAAGCGCCGACACGGTGCACACCGCACACAAAGACAGCGCAATGCAGCTTTTTCCTAGCGGCAAGAGTGCAAGCCGGCCCCCAAAATACAGCCAGGCCATGCGTCACGCGAGACAGGTGTAGCTTCGGTGTGACAAAACGTGGCTTGGTGACATTCATTCACATAAGTGTGGACTGTGGAGAACGTCTTACGACGGGATTGAAGGTTTACCGTGAACCGTGGCAACTATTCGTTCGTTCATTAGGGTTTACGAGCGCGTCGAGAGGTCAACAGTTACTGGTCGCGAGATATTAGTCACAGCCCAACATTAGCCAACAGTGAGCCATGCCGGGATGGTGCGGGAAATGGGAACTACATAGACCGACATCGTGACCTCAGCTGCCGTCAGAGGTCAGCCACTCCCAGCCCCGGTTTCGGCACCCCGTCGGGCGAGCCGCCATCACCTCTACCGCAGACCTTTCATTCCTTCCTTTACCGTTACATTATGAAATCCTATACTGTCACTTGTCAGTCATTGAGGTGACGCTAGTGCCTGTGAAGACACCAACATATGTGATTAAAAAATGTTCATATCTTGCACCTGAAAATACAATTGCTGCAGATGCTAGCTTATCATTGACTTCTCTATAGATGTAACCAGTGATTTATGTTGCCGATTTGATCAAAAAGTCAACATCTTGACCTCGCATCTGTTCGTATTTTCTTATAACTAAAAATAGAGTAGATACTGATTATACAAACGATATATTTGCATACAATTGGTACACCATCATAATGACACGATAAATAGCGACAGTAGGCACAGGTCGCCGGCACATATACACACTCACATTTATATCACAGGGTGCCAGGAAGGTCCGCCCTCGGCTGGAGGCGGGGGCGGGGGCGGGGGCGGCCCTACCGCCGCCAGTACTGGGCAAACTTGTGCAGCTGCTCCACGAGGGCGGCCATGACGGCCGTCACAGACACGTCAATCATGTTCTGCATGTAGGCCACGGCCTCCTCGTCTGAGAGGTCCAGCCTGGGGACGAGGGTCAGGGGTCAGAAGACGGCGAGGCAGAGGTCAGCAATGAGCAGACTGTGGGAGGGCTAGAGGATGGGAAAGGTCAGCAGAGTATAGGAGGAGGTCAGCGCAGACGGTGAGGGGAGGCCAGCAGAGAGGCGCAGAGGCCAGCAGATGGTAGCAAGCCAGGTGAAGGGGCGAGATCGGAACAGGCTAACAAGGGACACATCCGAAAGTGGGAGGGGCCTGGCAATGATAAAGAGCTGATGTCGCTAACGTTGCCAACGGAAGAACCATCTGCTGCCGTGCTGCGGTCTGCTGTTTCAGAATATTAACCCGCGCACCGACGGGGGGGGGCGGATATCCGCCCCCCCCTGAGGTTTTTCGCGAATAGCGGGAAAACCGCGGCGCGTAGCGCCGCGAAATTTGGTATGACTATAACCTCATCAATTTTACACATGGTGTGCAAGTTTGAACCTCCTAACATTTAAGGTCAGGTCACCAGGTCACTTTGAATGACCCAACCTCAAGTCACTTTTTTGCAACTTTGTCACCGTGCCAGAGCTACAGTAGATGTCGGAGGCCTTTGAAAGTCGCAGGATATTATTAGGTCATTAGTAGCTACAATTTGTGTATCTCGGAATTTTGATATCGGTGACCTAAGGTCAGGTCAATTTCGCGACCTCCCCATTATAAGTCAATGGGGGAAAAATCAATTCCCTGTTTTTACCACTAAAACGGGTCGGAATGGCCCCATATACCATACATGACTTCATATACGATCAACCTTCACTACCTTGAGGTCTGTTTTGCTGTTGGGCAGCTGTGAGGTCATGTGACGTCATCAAAGGTCACCAAAGGTTTTTGGCCAATAACTCCGTACAGGAACAAGATACAGACGCGTGGATCGTCTCATTGTGTTCAGCTCGTCAAGACGCATCGAATGATATACATGATGACCTCGAGGTCACGTGACCTGAGGTCAACCTTTGACCTTGACCTTTCGAGGTCAACATATATATCATTCGATGCGGATTGACGAGAGGATCACGATGATGCCCTTAGTTTGTTCCTATCTTGACTAATTCGAAAGTTATTCGAGGAAAACTCTCTCCATATCTAGCGCCGCCATTTTGACTTTTTCGACCCCTGTGACGTCATCTTTGACCTGACCTGAAAATGACCTTAGTAAAAATTGTAGATCTTGGCCGTGCGTATCCGATGCCGTTTACCGCTTGTCGCTATCTTGCTTCGTTCTCGAGATCTCAGGGGGGGGCGGTCATCCGCCCCCCCCCGTCGGTACTAAGTTGGCGCAGACCCCCGTCGGTGCGCGGGTTAAATGAGTGTTATGAGGAATTCAGATTATTACAAGCTCAAGAAGTTGACTATGTCTATGCAGTAGCCCACTTCACTTTACCATTTTTTACATGAGTTTCATTTCACGTCAATCAGTCTTGTTTCTTGATTATCGATTGTACTGTTCATTAAGTGAAATAAGTGATTTCTGCTGAACTCGGTGTAAGGGAACTGACTCTGCATTATATACTCTGCATTTTGATCCATTCTTACCACATTCCTCGCTTGCTACTGTTTCTAACTCCTCAGCGAAGCTCGTCTGGCAACGAACGCTCAGAAAATCACCATCGTTCCACCAGCATGTCCCCAGGCTGTGCAATATGCACCGACCCGTCTGACCCCCGCTCACCCCCGGCTCTGCCGCGGACCCACCTGAACTTGTCCTGGACCTTCCTGACCGTCTTGTCGGGCTCGAGCGCGATATCGGGAATGTTGGCGTCCACCATCAGTGAGAACAGGTGTAGGATCACATCGGCGTGCCTGTGGACGAACGTCAGCGGTCAGTCGGTGTGGGCGACTGGTCCACAGGGCGACATCTACGTGGGGAGTGCAGAGACATTGCGAAAGGTACTGGCGCTGCGGTAATCCATTGGTAAATTTCCGTGCAAAGATAACGCGGCCAGACAAACGCTGAGTAGCCTACCTTTACACAGCACTGCTACACTGTATTACCTCAGCATCCTTTGTGCTGTATTGCATTACCTGCGCAGGTGGAGGAAGGCGGTGTAGCACTGTTTGCGGAACGTCTGGTAGTGCTCGGAGTTGATGCCGCCCATCGCCTCCACCATCTCCTTGCTGAGCTTCATCGGCGGCGGCAGCGGCTTGGGGTCGCGGCCGAGGATGTAACCGAAGTCGACGTGAAACAGGCTGCCCGACTTGGTCAGCAGCAGGTTGTCCAGGTGCCGGTCACCGACGCCCAGCAGGTAGGTGATGACACAGTAGCCCGCTACGGGGAGGAAGGGGGAGGGTCAGTCTCTTGGTCGTTGAAATAGTGGCTGTAAGTAAACCAACTAAGTATAAGCCGGCAGTCCTTCTGAAGGCCCCGATACAAAACCGGTAGTCCTGAACAGCCCACCCACAATAACTGGAAATAAAATTAACTGCAGATAACTATTGTTATATTGATGGACAGCAGAAGGCGGTCGATTACCGTACACTATCTGTTTACATCAGACTCTGGAGGCGTGCCACGATAGAGCCCCGCCACATGGTCCCCAAGGCTATCAGTGATCCCGCCCAAAACACGCCCTCAGTCGCGGCTGAGAGCCGTCATCGTTCGAGGTCACGCCGCCGGTCGGTGTCTGGGCACCATCAGCGTCTCTTGCCGCTGAGATATACACAACTACACCACGCCGCGGTATGATCTCAAAGGCAAAGACGCCGACATGGATACCACGGCCTTGGTCACAAACCGCAATTAGAAACTCAGAATAACACTCGAAACACAGATAACATGAACGATGGGTCTACACTGGCACAAAAACGAGAATTAATTCATCATACGAAACACTACATAGGACACACTGGAAAAACAAGACCCAGACAGTATCGGCAGACAGACGATTTCGGAGAGGCTACAGACAGAATGTAGCAATTACTGACCACAGCTTCGGATGTAGGTGTCCATGACGTCGGCGCTGACGCCGTACGGGCCCGTCTCAGACGGGTGGTGCTTGCGGAAGAAGTTGAGGATGCTGCCCTCAGTGCTGAGCACCTCGGCCACGGCCGACGACTCGATGAACTGGACGAACCCTGCCGGACGAGGGACGGACAGCAGAGACTGTCAGTGGCTAGGACGTGGGGGTGTTTAACACTTCTTATGGTTTGGAGAGAAGAGCAGAGAATCACACCTTGCAAAATTATACTCGCAGGCTGGATGGTTACACCGAGCATCAACCGCAAAAATGCATCGATCATGTTTACGCTAAACAATAACATATACGAGGAATTCGAAGTCAGAATCAGCAAAATAAACTTAAAGGGACCCTCCCACCTTAACATTAGATTTGAGTTGAGATAGCCAAAATGGGGTCCCTGGCTCACAATTACCGGTTTCGGCACTCACAACACCGAGAAATGCCTTAAATCGGAAATATTGAATTTCAAAATTGCAGCATTTTGATTCAGAGGGGCTAATGCATAGGAATACCCCTCTGAATGTGTGACGTCATCGCAGATATCTAACGATTTTTAAATGTTTGACTAAAACGTTTTGCAGCACGCGGTGGTATATGCTGCTTTGCGCGCAACAAATGCCGCACTTTCAAATAAAGTCGCTAGGAACAGCGGAGATCCCAAAAAGTAAACAAAAGTAAAAGTCTAATATCTTGAAAACCGGTGAATATTTTTCGATGAAATTTGGTAGATATTCGTTTTTGCTCTTTCTGAACCGAGCGACATCACTTTCATGCCAATTCATTAACTTTTTTGAAGGTGGGAGGGTCCCTTTAACCTCGAAGCTGTAATTAATTTGCTTGACCTGGAGAGTAGGATTCAGGTACTATAGAAGTTGACGCACGGAGAAGCTGTTCGAGCTAACAGTCCAGTCTAGCCCTGGATACGGGCCCGCCAGATTGCAAAGACCGTCCGCTGCTCACCGTGTCTGCTGCTGGTGGCCAGCACCCGGTATGGGGTCAGCTTGAGGTCGAGGTTCTCACGCCGCAGCAGCTTGTCCATCAGCATGATGATCTGCAGGATGAGCTGGTCCTGGCGCAGGTCGTCGCCGTACTTGAAGATGGCGACGAACTCTGCTCCCGTGTCGGTGAGGAACGTCAGCCGGGCCGGCATCAGCGCAGACTTGAACAGCGTCGCCCTGAGGCGGACGGGGGGGGGGGGGTCAGACTGAGCACAGTCTCAGACATTGGGACGGGAACCGGTCAGACTCGACGCAGTCTTAAATATCTATTGCCTATTGGGACGGGGAACGAGTGGTCGGATGATAATCGATCAGCTGAAATGTGTGCAAGACGAATTTTATGAGTGCTGAGAAGGCGGACGATACAAAACGCGATAATTGATCTACCAGTCGCCCACATTCATACAAGCAGACCAAAGTCGGCCTACTCAGTCCCACTGCCACCGAGTCAATCACTGTGGGCGACAGGTGTCGTTGGGTATTGTTTGTCGTTGATCGGCACGCCACTCGCCCGTTCCCTGTATCGCAATAGACCGCAGCGTGACCCTGAGTGACTCAGCCGTCACCTGTTCACCTGTGAGCCCTACCCCTCCCCAAACACAAATGCACGCACACGACGCTCACTGTCGGGCAGAGCGCTTTAAGAATGGCCTAGAACTGGACGATTATTTAGAATACTCAGGTAGGGTAATATAGAGTGCCGTAGAACACTCATTTATCGGATACTCTACTCGGGTAGAGTACCACAGAGTGCCGTAGAGTATCGCAGAACCATCACTTGTCTCGTAAAATGCCGTTATATACATAGAACACTCAGGTAGAGTGCCGTAGAATGCCGTAGAGCACTCACTTGTCGGACAGAATGCCGTTTGAGCACTCAGGTAGAGTGCCGTAAAGCACTCACTTGTCGGGCAGAATGCCGCAGATGCGGACCTCCGGGTCCAGCGGCAGCGGCAGCGGGTCGAACGTAGCGAAGTTGAACTTGAGCGCGTCCGGGTCGGCCAGCAGCGACTGCATCTTCTCAATCTGAGGTCGGCCGCGGAGAGAATCACGTCAGTTATTGGTGCGATCAGTGGTCTAAGGAACACTGACAGCGGGGTTACAAGTCTTCAACAGCTTACATTTTATAACTTGGCTCATTAGTTAGTACCAGGACACTATGTTATTTCATATAAAATAAAATTAAGCACGAAATCAAGTTTTGGAAAACTTGTACAATGCACTTCTTTCGATCCCCGCAGGCTTTAACTGTCTTCACAGCCCACCGATGAGCGATGGTGCCTACCTTTTTGCGCCGGTTGCCGCTCTCCTTCTGCACTGTCTTGAACAGCTTGACCAGCCTGCTGATGAAGTGCTGCTGCCGCGACAGGACGAACTTGGTGGCCCTGCGGCGGAACACGGCGGTCAATGGCTGACAGGGAGGGCTAGCAAGGCCGAATGGAGGAGGCCCAAGGACCGAGAGGCGGTGAATCACTGGTAAATCAAATGTTAACGATACACATATTATTTCAAGGCAGTACTCCTTTGTCGTCAAGTCGCTTAATTTGAAGAAAAATTAGGTTCATCTACAGCACATTGTTTATGAAATACCAATAATCAGTAAGATCACTGTGACTCTTTAAACAATCGTTACCGGAGTGATACATCAAAACGCTGTCTCAAACCATGCGCCTCAGCGCTCAGAACCAATCCTTTCTGCCATCAAAGTACGCCGCCCGAGCCGCCCACGGACCTGCAGTCGGCGCCGCCGCGGTTCAGCGCCTGAGTGAACCGTTTCATTACGGCCAGGTAGCGTTTCCGCACGCGCATGTCCTGCTTGGCCGGGTCGTCCAGCTCGTCACACTCAATCAGCAGGTACCTGGTGGCGGCAGCAGCGCGGAGTTAGCGGTGGTCGCACCGTTCAATGTCGGGACAATGAGCGGGGTGAAGGGGGAGGCGTCAGGCACTTACAAGGTAAATGACATTGGCAATGGGCGCGCTGAATTCTACTAAACCAATGACAGCATATCAACAACCCGATCTTGCGATATCAGACTTCAAATATGTCCTCTACATGACCCTAAAAAATACAAGCAGCAATTACTAAAAGACGGAAAGACGACATCGACCTACACTCCGCCCGAAAGAATCGACACTTGACTCCAAGCTCAGTCTCCAGTTCATCACACGATCCACAGACACGAGTCCCCGTTTCACCCCGCACGCCACCGTCGTCTCCACCCACCAGTAGAGGTAGTTAGCCACCACGGCGTTCTGGCAGGCGCGGCTGATCAGGAACGAAGAGAGGTCGGTGATATCGCCTCCGGCCGGGTCCGGGCGCGGCGCCTGCTCCTCGGCCGGGCAGGACGCCGGTGGGAGATCCTCGCCGGCAGGCGGCACCGGGCTCGGACACTCGCTCTTCACACTGGCGAAAGACGAGGGACGGGGGCAGATGGAGGTCAGTGAGGGGGCCGAGGTCAACGTTTGATGTCTAAGGATAGGCTACAGACCAGACTGGAATGAACGATTATAAATATTTCCATACAGAAACACCACAGACTGCTTCGATGGCACACCATGTAATGATGGCGGATTTGGGGGCGCCGGATTGCATTGGTCATCGGCGACGCAAAGAATGTAAAACACAAAGTGGCAATGATAAAAATCGCTATATAAATAAATAGCCATGAGAGAAAACACATGCAGACAGAAAGATCCATGAGACCCCACAGAGAAACGAAAACAAAGGCGTACAGTTAGACGACCTACACCCGTCTACCATATACCCCTCGGTTAAACAAAACACACAGTCCATATTGTGCTGAGCTCAAAGTTTACCGCGCCGTTCATATCCAAGTGTGTCAGCGGGTCAGTCACAGACCCCGGCGGCACCAGCCCGGGTGTCTGGGAGCGGTCCACCACGGCGCACTCAGAACATGAGCAAGTGTTCGGGAGGGTTGTGCTCGCAGCACGCCGCAATTAGCAGTGGTGAGGGTATAGATACAAGTGTTCGGTGCCCGCACGGAGCCGCAGTGCATTCCCCTCTACCGCGTGGTAACAGACTCTGATCTGGTCACCCCCCCCCCCCCCCTCTGCTCAGGTGCTCGCAGCGGCTACACTCAACACGGCAAGTGTTAACTGAGTTTAATCACCGGCAACTGCTGCCCCCTTACCAACACCAGACGGAGATCTGATCGGGCGACATAGCCAGTACCGACACCACCCGGCTGTATCTAAACCTCCAAGTCCACATACCCTTACACTCACCGGCTCCGCTAGCACGGCGGCCGGAGTGGACAGGGTAAGGTTCTGTCTGGGTGAGCATACGCTGCCAACTCGGACCACTCTCCGCATGACCCGTATTGCCGACTCAGAGCCTCACCGGCCTCCCTGTACCCCCACCGCTCACCCGTCATCACTGGGCGGCGCGCTGAGGCTGGTGATGATGAGCGATGACGGACGGGAGGGCGTCGGAGACACCTCCAGACCGGCGAAAATGGTCTCCTCGATCTCGTAGCGCAGCGCCTGCACCAGCTGCAGTAGGTACATCAGCAGCTCCTGGAGGAGGAAGGAAGGGGAGGAACGGTCAGTTATCGAGGATGGAACAAAGCCAGAAGGTCACCCACTGAACATAGAGCGGACGGTCAGCTACTGGGTATAGAGAGTACTAGGGTTTGGAGGGGGGGGGGGGACGAAAACAAAGAAAATGATCAAAACCGGCAGTAACGTCATCAAACACATTCCGTAAGTCGGGATACAAGCAACTTGACAAGCCCCTTACCAAAAAATCTTAGCAAAACATTTAAGGATGCTACTGACATTCGATATCCCAATCGAAGCAGCCTCTGGCACACGGCACCCACCTCGTCGGGCGCCTGCTGCAGCCGGCAGACGGCGTAGGCGCGCACGGCCGGGTGGGTGAAGGATGGCCCGAGCAGCTCGAGCGCCTGGTTCGGGTCGATGGGCGCCCAGCGCAGCATCAGATCCAGCGCCTGCTGCGACTCGGACGTCTGCTCCCAGTTGACACACTTGAGGAACTTGGACAGCGCCTGACGACACACCGGGAGAGGAGCGGGGTTGTCAGACAGGAGAAGGGCAAAGACAGCAGCTCACCGTCGGACAGGGGATAGACAGAAGCAGGTGACAGAACCCATCAGCGCCGCCGCACATCGCACAGTCCTAGTAAATATGGGATACACTCTTCCGATATAAACAAGGGTACAGACAAAAACAAAAAGGAGTTTCCGATGTCGTTTAACGTCTGTCGTATTTCATCAAACACTTTCCTCCTCCGTAACTTTATAAGCAAATCCAACCCGCTCAGCCACCACATACACCCGACGAGTCGACGACCGATCCCAACACCGCCGTGCAGACCAGGCCTCCACCCCACCGCCCGTCCTGCATTATAGCCTTGACACGGCCGCCAGCCACAACAGAGCCCAGTCAGCTGGTGGTGGGACGAGGGTACGGCAGGCGGCGACGCTGCGTCTGCACAGAACGTTTGGTAGTGACGGCCGGGGTGCTGCGCTGTACAAACAGTGCTGCAGGGGCGTCCGGTCACGGGGTGGTACGGGGCGCGGAGATGTTGATAATCAGTGGCGCAGGAGGGGTGTCGGATGATACGGAATAAATGGGGCGAATAGCGAAACATCCAGAGCATTGTGAGGTTAGAGGGAGGATTCACGCTGGTTGAGAGGAAACAAGAAAATGTAGAAGGCATATTGCATATGTAGTTTTTAGATTCTACTTGTATTGAGAAAAGTACCAACTAAAACGACTGACTTCAACAACATCTGTTCTGCAAGCACAGTTCAAAATGTGCTACCTCAGCAGCCCTTTACGTGGTCCAGCTCACCTCGTCTCAACCCAAACAACACCCGCGTTTATATTATGACCCGATTGCCCCTGTCCATCTACATAACCCCGGCATTGCGCTGAGGTCAACTCTGCCAGAGTCCCCTATTTACGTCAGCAGGGCAGTGGGCAGCCACCTCACTGCGTCAGTGTTCCGTTTGACCCGATCAGGGTCGCCATGGGTCAGCTGGGGGGCTGCCCTCCCCCTCCCCGTCCCGTATTACCACTGTCCAAGAAGATGTGTTTGGACGCAGTCCCCCCCCCCCCCGCGTCGGCCGAGAGGGGAGGGGAGGGGCAGGGTGACCGAGGGTACGCGAGCTGAGGAGCGCCAGAGACCTCACGCCGCCGCCGTCCAGAGCCGACACGCATCCGCCTCGTGATGCCCGGCCGGAGAGGTGAGAGATCAACAGTCGTGGGTTCGCTTCTCTGGGTCCTGGCCAATGACCGGGTGACAGGATAGGCCACGACCTGGGGTAACTGGGGCCGGGGCAGTGACGCGACAAACATCAACGTCCAGCCGCTGGCCGGGTCAGCTCAGACAGAGTATCCGAGTCTCATGGCGCCTCACATGCAGCGAGGACTCAAATGTTACGCAGAAGATTCCGAGGATTGTGGTCTAACGACTATATATAGTCTGTCACCACTACTCATCCTGTGTGTCATCCTGTGTCACCACGACTGTGACTGGCTCTTTGTCGACTCAGATGACTCACCGCTACTGTAACGGTGCATGATTCAACATCACACCAATGTAAACCACACACACACACACCGTCCCTGAATTCTCCACAAGTGCTGTGGGATGCGCAGCCTCACCACGCCGCGTTCAATTCTGAGCTCGACATATGTTTACTCCTGTCAGAATCACATGAGGAGCACGTGGAAACCGGATCAAACTGGATCACACCCTCGGCGCTCGGCGACGGCCATGGCGCGTCTCTGAACACTAACACGGGAACCAGGACCACGTGGACGCAGGCCAGGTCCACACCCGTGACCTGGGAACATTCCTCCGTGAGGCTGGGACGTGGTTCCCGGCGGAACGGGAAGAGACCACAGCTGCATACGATGGACTTGGAGAGCAGAGGCACGCCAATGCTTGACATCAGGCCTGGTGGTAAGGCACGCATCACTGTATCTGAACAATACTTAGCACGATTTGTTTATGAATGAGAGAAAGGCCAGATTATACGTTATGTAAGCAGAGTGAAAGGCAGATGTATAATTAAAATCGATACGATACGACGGATCCTGAAAATTTCATCGGAATCGATACCAAACGGCGATAAGGCCAGTAACACTGTGTATGTAAAAGATTTTACCGCGAAATGTTTATCAATGAGTAAAACGCCTGATACAATGTTATGTAAGGGGAATAAAAGCCAGCGGTGAAATAAAAAGTGGCCCGAAAAGCAATTCACGATATGACGAAGGACGGCCAAGTTGAAACTGAAGTCAAAGAATTATAGAACTTTGATTATTTGAAGTCGAAGAACATCAAAGCACCTACGAAAGAGCCTTCGGTTACAGATAAATATGGAACTATAAATGCACTACTATGGACGTCAAACCCCTTGAGACCCCACTTTTTTGCGATAATTTTTAAATGTGTCAACTCTCGTTGACAGTAGGTATTCTGGCAATGTGTGTTTCAGAACCTGCCGAAACTTTTATTACTAAGGTATTTTGACACCAAACGATTATGAAAGGTACTTCTCATTCACTCGTAATGTTAAATTTCACGGAACGAATCTGCTGTTTGGGTAGAGGCTACGCGCTCATGAGGCGGAGCCACGTAATGACGTCAGCGCTAAGCTCCGCCCTACCCCTCCGGCGCTCCTTGCCCGGCGACCGGTCACTCGCGCCTCTCGCTCCATTCAGGCTTGATGGTGGGCGGTAGCTGGTAGCGGTAGCGGGCGCTGATAGATGACATTAAGAGCAGATGGCGCTGGTGGCGAGGCTCGAGTGTGGCCGAGCGCAAGCCTCTGCCCGGGCCTGAATTGACCTTAGCATTACGAGTGAATGAGAAGTACTTTTCATAATCGTTTGGCGTCAAAATACCTTAGTAATAAAAGTTTCGGCAGGTTCTGAAACACACATTGCCAGAATATTGTCAACGAGAGTTGACGCATTTAAGAATTATCGCAAAAAAGTGGGGTCTCAAGGGGTTTGACGTCCATAGTAGTCGTGAGCTGGTGAAAACAGATGGGCGTCTTGCAGCCGAATTATTTCAATGCAAGCATCGTGGCTATCAATCCCGCAGTCATTTGCGCTCCCGCAAGGGTCACCAAGACTTCTGTGATCTCGAACCAGTTTCATTTGGCCTCGGTCCTCGATACGCTGACTTATGGGTTAGCTCACCCGCTACCTCTACAGTCAAAATTACTGGGACATCGCCAGCGTCTGAATGTGGGAGCTGCCGTTACTTCGGAGACAGTCCCGACCGTGTCTTTTTTTCAGCGACAGGACGGCACATGTGCCACAACGCAACTTTTCTTCGGCATAACCCAAACACGCCATAGGTCAGTATCGAATGCTCGCGCAATTCACTTTTCAACGGAGCCCAATTCGTGTACCCGGCTGCCACCTCGCAGGCCAGTCGTCCAGTCGCAGCAGTCTTTGCCGCGCGGACCTCACGACTCAGTCGGAAATGATAAACAAACGCCAGTGAGGCGTCTGTGTCGACCTGCATTGCACGATCACCCGTCTCTAAATACACTAGGACAGCATCCGCCAAAGCCAAGGCAAAGCGTAAGGCGGGATAGGTGCGATACGGTTTACAAAAGTGCAAACCCAGTACATACAAGTTGGCCGAGCTGACAGCACGGCTAGGTGGCGTGTTCGAACTGGCGTGAAAATCCTTAAAAAATTGATCTATGTAGATATCGAATAAGATTGTTGACGGCAACGTATTCAAGCTCTGTCAAATATGTAGCTCGTTTAAAATGAACACAAGGCGATGATACACTGAACATTGTTCTTTGCAACAATATAAGAAAATTAAATAAAATTACCACCCGAAAATGTTCAAGTGATTCGATTACAAGTATTTGATAACAGGTCAAAGTTGTCGGTGTCTTCTACGTTCTGAAGAACTCGCATTACCACTCCATCTAAGAACTCATGGCGGCAGTTCGCTGGTCGGAAACATATTACATCAGCGGCGAATTTCTGTCCGGACGCAGCACCACACACCTCCATCCCCCCCCCCCGTTCCTCCCACTGCAGTCAACACACACAGCTCCCCCCCCCCAAATAAACGCACACACACTCACACAGAAAGTGACACAAACACACAAAGAAGATCCCTCCAACAGACCCCTCCCTCTGCTGCATAAGTCGGCACATCCGCCGGCTGATGCAAGAGCTCCTCCGTCCCAGCCCCTGCCCGGCCCTGGCCCCGTGTATAGAGCATATGACACCGTCCTCGGCTGAACAGACCCCGTGAGGACGGTGTGTGTGTGTGGGGGGGGGGGGGATGGCAGGGCGCTGGGTCGCCCCAAAGCAACTCTGAGTAAATAGGCAGTAGGTCGCACTGAGTGACAGACGTTTATGTGTTAGGTGCAGGATGTAAGCTTTGGCAGGCGCTTTTAATAACAATGCAATTTAACGGGGAGTATCCATAACAGAAGGTGATGCGAATCCATGTGAAATCCCCTAGATAAACACTGAAAGTCAATGAATCCACGCATCAAGGGCTACTTGCTCTGCGAGCTGCGGTAGAACACCCACCTTGCTTTGCGAGCTGCAGAAGAACCGAGGTAGAACACCCACCTTGCTTTGCGAGTTGCGGTAGAGCACTTAGCTTACTCTGCGAGGCGCGAGCTGCGGTAAAACACGCACCTTGCTCTGTGAGCTACGGAAGAACATCCACCTTGCTCTGTGAGCTACGGTAGAACATACACCTTGCTTTGCGAGCTGCGGTAGAAAAGAGGTAGGACACCCATTTCGCAATGCGAGCTGCAGTAGAGTACCCACCTTGCTCTGCGAGCTGAGGTAGAAGCGGTACTTCCAGACGAGGTCCTGCGCCTCTCGGCTGGTGGGGCGGGTGGGCGGTGCGTTCACCACCATACTGAGCTGGTCGCGGGTGGCCGCGTCCGGCTTCAGGTCGCGGTCGGTAACTCCGGAGCGCAGGGAGCGCGCCAGGTGGTGGTGCTTCAGCTCCAGCAGGTTATCCTGCCGACAGGGTAACGGCGGGAGGTCAGCTTGATGGAAACAGGAGCACACCTAACCTCAGTGATATGAGAAGCCCTGGGGTCTGGGAGGAGTCACAACTCAGAAACATAAATAATGGCAGTTAAAGCTAAAGCACTACAAAGAAATAAAACTTATAATGAGCCAACACGCTTTCAATGGATATCACTGGGTTATGGTAAAAACTACACTAACAAATACGACGGGTAGGAGCTTTCGCGGCAGCAAGACTAACACAATATTGCCAAGTATGAACTGAATATCAACATCAGCAACATAATGCTAACAGCAGATTAAGTAAACAAACAAAGAGTGAGATGGGCTCAGCAGACCTTTGGCAAGCAAATATACACATTTGCAAACGTATAAACATAGCAACAGCGGCAGGACACCCTTCCCAAAAAGATAGCGGTCATTCCAAGGGAAGCAGTTACGCAGCTGACGCCTCCCAGTCATATGACGACCAGACTTTCCGACCAGTTGACAGGCCGCTGACAGCTGCTGTCAATCCCTGTGACCAAACAACAAACAGCAGTCGACAAACAAATACCAGCCGACAACAACCACCAGTCTGAGAAGTAGACCAGCGGCCGAACCCTTCGACCAGTCAGCTACTGGGCCGCTGCACAGTCAGCTACTGGCTCGCCGGACAGTCGGCGACCGCACACAGACCTGGAAGCAGGCGTCAGCGCCGGAGCTCAGACCGCGCGAACTCCATGTCGGCCTCGTCGACAGCACGAACTCGCAGAACATGGTCGTTCCGGCTTCGTGCCGCGGTGACTGCGGACAGGAGTGACGGCGGAGCGCGGCGGGCTCGGTGCGGCCGGACGGGCGGGCGGCCTGCGCGCTACTGCCGGCCGGCCGGGCCGCCCGCCGGTGCTGACCTCCGCGTCCGTACCTGCTCCATGATCAGCGGCCACCAGGGCCGGCGGGAGGGCACCTTCATAGCGGCTGGGCGGCCGGCGGACGCCGTACTGAGGCGGGCGCCGGCCGGCGGCGGCGACCACCAGACGGCGCTGACGGGGATATCGGTAAACAGGAACGACAGACGCGCGACGGACGTCGGCGGGGGCACAGCGACGGACCGATGGACCACCCGGGGTCGGTCTCAGGGGAGAGCCATCACGGCCCGTCACCTTCCGGGAGGGCATCAGAGGAGGTCACTGCCAGTACCTACTACCGGTCTGAGGGACACCTCCGCGGGTTCCAAACACGGCAATCAGTCACTTGAGCGGCCCCCGGACTCGTCATTAGCGGCAGCAGTCTCTGTAGTCTCTACCGAGGGCCTATCCGATAGTAACACAAGCAGAAATCTGGAAAACGCTACTAAAATATACACTGCAGGATATGAGCTCTGAATCACCAGAGCAGCTGCGGCGAACAAAGCTCAGCTTACCAACACTACAAATAGACCCATCTTCTTGAACATTTTGACTTCCGCTAGCTCCAGCAGAGAACTCTAGAGAAATATACATATTCCCTACCGCCAGCATTTTTTCCACTGAGCGACCAAAAATGAGCCGGCCTGACGCCATGGCAACGGAAAGACGGCACAATACTCAAGCGACCGTGGACCGCATTTCCTGCGCGACATGCCACCGTCACTCAGATCACGCCAGCCGTCAGATCGCGCCGCCCACAGCTGGTTGGGGGCGGCATTAGCCGCGACACGTGGCACCGCGCACGCCTGTGATAAAGAGTCACAGAGCGAGCCGACGCCTCCGCGCCGCGCCTTGGGGTGCCGTCGCGCGCGGCGGGTCGATCAAAACGCCGGGATTTGCGACTGCCACAGGATGGTGGGTTGGTTTTGCATGGAACAGCCGAGAACAAAGCCTAAAAATGCACGGAAATGTGGGTGAACTATGAGCGAGGGTCGCAAATAATACAAGCACAAAGTGGTGCTGTTAAAACGCCCAATAACGATACTTATAACGCTTCGCTTTGTATCAATGATTGACCGACCATCCGTTCTGCTACCAATTGTAGTAGTTGGCCCTGCTGCAGCGGTAAAATTAGAATAATACGGGCAGCATTAAATACAACCCATTACAAACGCTCTGCTTTCTGAAAGTGCCAAGTAGGTGGATCCAGCTTCCTCCAATCAAACTTCCAAGTTCCAACTCAAGTCCAACTCCCTCAAGGAAACCGATGCTTTCATTCGTTGCACGTACATATGACAAATGGAGGTGTTCCGATAATCCATGAATTAACTGGCACGATGGAGTGACCTGTTGCTGTTAGGCTACCAACTGCTCTTCAGCAGTTGAAATGAACGATGAGCTACATTCACCGCAATCTATACGTTTACCCACAGCAACAGGTATTCGACCGAACATATGGTTTCAGTCTTGGGTCAATTTTACCCGACTAGCCAGGGCCTCTCCTGGCTGACACGCAGATCTGACGTTTGAAAACCGACCTAACTAGCCTGAGCTTCCCCCCACTCCCGACCACCGGAGTGCCTCACCCGCTCACACTGACCTGGTCGATGTGACCGTCCGACCAGCGGCGGAACATCCTCACGGCCAGCGGCTCTCTGCGCTGCATGACCACCACTCACTCTCCCCTACACACACACCGCTCACTGCATCCGTGGTGCCACTCACCGCCGGCACACTAACCAACCCGAACCGGTGAGCACAGCGAACCACCCCCCGCCGCTCACCGGTACCCCGGCGGTATTGATATCGATCGGTAAAGCCGCGCGGCTCACTGACAGCCCGCTCCTCTCAGGCCGACAAGTGTGCCAAAACGCCGGGGTTCGACCCGCCCCCGCCGCGATCGGGTCAGTTTGGGGCCCCCGGCCTGACCCGGCCTCACTGATACACCCCGGCGGAAGGGTAGGGGATGCTGCCGAGGGGAAAATATCGCGCATAGAGAACAGCGATATGTAGACATAGCGACATACCAGAAACGGTTACCTAGTACGAAATAGCGAACCCGATAGACCCCTGACCCGATAGACCCGACAGACCGATAGACCCCTGATAGATAGTTAGATAGTCAAACCAAACATTTAGCTGCATCCGTATGGGCATTGTTGCAGACATTGGACGCAGGGTAAGCTGAAATGCGAGCAAGTACTAAACCTCAAATACGATTCGTTGGTCAGTTTGAGCGCGAAAGGTGCAAATTCCACAGAAACTTCCGTCCGGCGCCTGATGCCAGTTTAATAAACATTCGTCGTGCTTCAGATGAAGTGTATCTTTGACCGGCCATCTGCCGGGCATATGGAGTGCTTATCATGACATGTGCGGCCTGCTGGGTATTGAATAACCATTCACTGGGCCCGTCTGCAGGCTATCCAACGGACGACTTTGTTGAATGCCCACTGACCACTGTGTCATATGTATCTAGAATGTTCAATAACCAATACATGTGGCCTACTAGCCTACTGAGGTGTACTGCAAGGCCTGAGCCGAGCTTGATTTGTGAGTCACCTATTTTGTCATTGTATGACATCCATAGTGTATGCCATGCCATGTATGTAGGGCCTTGGTGTATGCTGTGAGGCGTTTAGACAACAGGCACAGATACATGCACTGGAAATATCGTTTAGCATAGGCACGGAATATATAGTCTACGACATGTCGTAGACTATATATTCCGTGGCATAGGTACCCCTGAAAATCTACACGGCGGTAGGCATCCACCCCAAAAAAAAAAATTATCCGTCCGAATATCTAAACAAGCCGGTGGTTCCGGGAGCAGCGACCCCCCCCCCCTCCATCGCACTGGGACAATACCCAGACACGATCACTGCCTCTACTTCCTGAAAACGGCCGCCATCCCCAAATCCAGCGGAGGTCACAATCCACGCATGGGACAAGGTCAGAGTCTCAGTGTCCTGTCGGTCCGTCGGTCAGTCGCGGGGCCCTCACACCGGCCTTACTACGGAGTCAGGCAGCGTGGGGCGCAGACGACAGCACTTCCCGGTGTGTGTGTGGGGGGGGGGGGCAGAGGGGGCCGCCCGGGGAGCCGACCGGTGCCAGGAAACACTGGGGTGGTCGGAGTAGCGGCACGGCGGGCGGTCAGTCGACTGAGTGGGGCCGACGGACGGGGAGACGGGGGATGAGATGGTCCGACAATGGACCGAAGTCCGACTGATGAATCCTACAAACTGGGCGTATACCATCACTGAGAGACTGAGACGATGGGAGGTGAACGAAGCAGTGGCTCGACTTTTACTACCCAATCAATTCTGAGGTTAGGAATATAAGGCACAATAAGTGGTGTGGAGAAAAAAAATCACCAGTAAAACGAATGAACAAACAAGCAGATGCTCTCTAAAAAGTTAATTGTTTTGAAAACGGGCGAAAAACTAAATATTATTGGTTATAATATTATTATAATATAATATTGGTTATAATATAATAATATTGGTTATATTATATATATATATATATATATATATATATATATATATATATATATATATATATATATATATATATATATATATATATATATATATATATATATATAATATTGGTTATAATATTTAGTTTTCCTCAGCAAAGCCCGTTTTGAAAAAATAACTTTTTAGAGATCTATTAACCTGAGGAAAGAATAATGACGCTTCGGCAACAAGCAGATGCTCATGAATGCCACAATAGAAATTGATGGAATCCCAGCCGCGATTCAGTCAGCCCCTGAGCACACTTTCCTTTGGTTTATCGTCAATTCCAGCGACCAGAATCAAACAGTCAGCGGTCAAACCCATCACAACCTGTCAATCACGACAGCTCGTCCACCATTTCCCTAAAATTGTTCAGCCCTTAATGACCACCAGAACTCCGAGTGTAACCACTGTCACAGCGCGTCCTTACCAGGTCTGCCTCGTGGTCGGCGACGGTGACGATGTCGGCGCGTGTGCGGCAGTGCTCCTCGGCGTCGGCGCCCTGCTCAAAGTACACCATCGCGTACTGAAAACACAAGGCACACGGATGGGTCAGTTTCCGAGAAATCGAGAGGGGCGGGGAAAGATGAGAGAGGAAGGAGAGAGAGAAAGAGAGAGGGAATGAGATAGAAAGAGTGAGGGAGGGGGAGGGAGGGGGAGGGAGGGGGAGGGAGGAAAAGAGGGAGAGAGGGAGCAAAAGAGAGGGAGAGAGGAAGAAAAAGGGAGAGGAGGGAGAGGGAGAGAGAGAGAGAGAGAGAGAGAGAGAGAGAGAGAGAGAGAGAGAGAGAGAGAGAGAGAGAGAGAGAGAGAGAGAGAGAGAGAGAGAGAGAGAGAGGAGACACAGCACTGAAATTTCAAGATAGCAGCTGCATTGCTTCACCACATTACTTGATACAAATATCGATACACTAGGCAGAGACGCGAGCTAACTATACCGCGCGAAGCTAACGGCGCTCGACTCTGCCCTCGCGTCCCTCCTGAGGGGCGCTGAGGGCCCTGCTCCGCGGGATGTACGAATATGCACTGACTCCCAGTCAGCCCTGCGTCGCCTCGCGGAGGGCCCGGCGGCACAGACGGATGTCCTGGCGGACAGAGTTTGGCAGAGGCTGCTGGACCTCGCCGACCGCGGGACACGTACTCCTCTGCAATGGGTCCCCGGCCACGCCGGGCTCCCCGGTAACGAGCTGGCCGACGAAATCGCACGAGAAGCCGCCAACCTGGAGCAGCGCGACGTGCCGGTAGACCTCCCGTCAGCAAAAGCCAGGCTGACGAGGCACGCCCACCGGGAGTGGGAAGAACGGTTAAAACCGACCCGCTACGCCCAGCAGGGAGTGCGCCGGATCCCCCCGGCTGAGCGCCTGGGACTCTCCTGCCCGGAATGCGCGGAAGCCGCGAGACTCCGTACCGGCCACTCACTGATGCTGCGGGAGTACCGGCACCGAATCGGACTGGAGAACGATCCTACTTGCCCTGAGTGCGGGCAGGAGGATGAGACGCTAACTCACCTCCTGACCGACTGCCCCGCCCGGGCAGTGGTGAGACTAAGGATATTCGGAGATGACGAACTGGAGGTGAGGGAAGCGCTGGGAGACCCGACGAAGCTGGTGGAGCTCCTAAGGCGGCTGGGCCGCCTGTGAGGCGCCCCCCGTATGGCTTCCCAGCCAAGGGCCGGAAGCACTTCAACTTCAACTTCAGCTAACTAAGCACACGCACCCACCTCCTGTTTGTCAGCGACGATCTTGGGGAACTCGATCATCAGGTAGAGCGCGGAGGAGGAGCGCTTCTCCCGCTCGTTGATGACCTCTATCTCGCGGAAGGTGAGCCGATCCAGCCAGTCGATCTGCTGCAGCTGGCCGTTCCTGTGGCGCTTCGTTAGCTGACGAGGAGAGGGGAACGGTCGTGTTGTCACTGGGCTGAAGTGCGTTAGAACTGAGCAGGACAGCGACAATGAACGTTTTTACTTGAAAATACTGGCGGCTGATAAGCTATAAAACGAGGCAAAAGGCGTCATGTTTCAACTTCCATGACAGTAAATCTCTCAGCAGCTTAAGTCATTTACAGGTGCCGGGCGGAAGATCATATGTCTGACACCCCGTCCCACCCCACCAACATCCCGCTCGTCACCTATTGACACGTCTCCCTTGGCAGCCCCTTCACTCCTCCCAGCGCGCCTAGTCACGTGCTCGGTTTGTCGCCGCCGCGCGGCAGAACGCGGAAACCAACAGGGCGGGCGAACAAACTAAACAAACGCGTGCCAGCGCCGCTGTCTCCTCTCTGTCGCCGATGCTGCTTCCTGGTATAGTGACCAAGCGGCTAGCGTATTTCAAGGTTACTGAGACGCCCGACAGACAGAGAGGAACGACAATGAAACGCTCTCAGAAGAGGCACAGAATGCGACATCGCCGCGTCCGATTGCCTTTTACGGCTCAAGAATCTGGCCTACGAGCATAAACAAGTGTGCACGTGGCACCGACAGGTCCGTGCCACCACGCGGATATGTCGTGTATTTTACTAAGTAAATTTAATTCAGTGTTCACGCGCGACATGAATAGGCTTCAGTAGTTCGATTCATTTACGATATTTATGATGTCCAATAAAACAGCACGGCAATCCCGATAATAGGTTCAAAACGTAACACGTACCCTTTACTCTGGTCTCTTGTCAATGTCAAATCTCACCTTGCTTAATCGCTCCATCTGATCGCTGGCATCCTTCTTGGGCGACCCGGCTGGAGCGGGGGCGGGGGCGGGGGCGGGGGCGGAGGCCGGGCTGGTCGCCCTCACGATGGTCACTGATGTGGAGGCAGCAGTCTCAGTGCCACCCTCAGATTTGGCCGCTCCCGGTCCTCCGTCCCCCGCGGCGCCGTCCGTGGCTCGCGCTGTGGACTCCGGCAGCTCCTCCGGCGGCGGAGACAGGCGCAGGTCGTGCAGACCCTGGACGGAGGGGCGGGGAGGACGGGTTACCAGCGGTTTACGGCAGATGAGCAGCGGTCATGCCAAAATTCAATCACCACAGTTACGTTAAGGTCGGAGGTCAGTCTCATGAGGGCGAAGCAGCGATTGGAGATGACTTCCACCTCTTTGAGACAGCGGTCGGCAGAGATGAGTCTCACTGGCTGAGGCAGTGATGAACCTCACCTGATTGAGATAACAGTCTGCGGTGAGCCTCAGTTGAGGCAATAGTCGGAAATGAACCTCACCTAGTCGAGACGGCAGTCCAGGGCGAACCTCACCTGATTGAGGCAGCGGTCCGGGGTGAAGACCTTAATGCTGGTGGCGCCCACCACTGCGGCCCGCTGCGGTCGGCACGGCTCGAACACGGTGAACCTCAGCACGGCGTCATCGGGCAGGTCGCAGTAGCGTACCGGCAGCGTCAGCCACTCGTTCCAGCTGCGCGGGGCAAACATCCATAAATGACTGCACCGCTAGGCACAGATACACTGCCGGAGGTTCGTAACATTAACGCACTGCTAAATGCTAGATACAGAAACACAGCCCCACGTTTGTTACATAGGCCTCAGCTGTGTACAGTATGCAAAGGTCTATGTCGTAACACAAACTAAATGGCTGTATAATTGTCACACCTTGATTGGTTGGCCACAAAGAATGCCGGTAAATACGACTTACGAGTCCAACCACGTCGCGTCCGGGCAGCTGTGTCGGTACTCACTTCCAGCGGGTGGTGAAGGCCTTGTAGGAGGTGGTGACGGGCAGCGCTATCTCGACCCGGCCGCTCAGCACCTGCACCTCCACGTACATGTCCGAGCACTGCTGCTGCCACCGGCCCGAGAACTCGATCATCGGGTCCAGCAGCAGGTCCTCGTAGTCGGGCCGACGCCGGTCGCCCTCCAGGGTACCGCTGCAGGTGATGGGGTAAGTTCAGAGGTCAGGGGTGGGGTCAAAGGTCCGGGGTCAGGGTCAGGGGTCAGGGGTCAGGACCCAGGAGCAGGGCTAGGGTCAGAAGTCCCTTCATGGTTGAGGGTCAGGGATGCCAGTCTCCCTCCAGGGTTCAACTGTCCAGGGTCAGAGGTTGGGAGTCAGAAGTGGGGCCAGGCGTGGGAGGTGACTGGCAGTGCCTCAGTGCAGGCGAGAGCCATGAACATCTTGGTTGCCAAGTGGGTTACCAGGCTGCTGAGTGCTGGGGAAAGAATTGGTGTGCTAAGAGCAGGGCTGCATCTATTCTCAAGGCTTCATGATGGTTGCATTATGTAGTCTACCATAAAAGCATAGATGATTACATGAACAGCTACATATTCACTCCTACAGCTCTAAGCTGAACACATATTTGACCATCACCAGAGATGACATAAAACACCCAGTTACCATATTGTACAATGCATTGCATAACTTAGTACTCACATTTTGACTTGCAGGTTAGCATCTAGGTCACAGCTGTACACATAATAGAACTTATCATCCTGCTCTTGAGAGCCCATGCTGGCAATTTTGCAGTGCTTCAGCTACATCCAGTTTGCAATGTTTGTCTCCAAAGCAGGCCTAGGCTATAAAACAATGCATCTTGAAAAAGGCAGCCTGGAAACATGAAATCACTTATGAAGAGCTATGACAGTGATCATGGGATTGCAATTATGTAGCTGTTTCATCAAGTTTGTCTGTTTCCAGTTCCCTGGAAACCTGTCATCTGCCAGTTTCCACCAGGTGAGGTGAGTTGCCAGTTTCCACTGCTCACTGGCAGGTTATTTAGATAATTATCTTGATAAACAGTGGATGACCTAAATATGAAGCAGAATTAAGAAGGATGAGATATAAACACATTTATGTAACTGGATGGCAAATAAAATTGTGCAATGTATCCTACTGTTTGCATCATGGCTAATTAGCTTTCAAATAATAGGCACTGAATGCTTAAAGACTGGAGTGGTCTAGTGGTGCCAGAGGGAGGAAAGGATTGGGATATCATGCCTCAGGACTCAGGTCAGCATTGTTAGGGGGGGGGGGGCAAAAGTTTGTTATTATTTGAGGTTGCTGCCTTCAAAATGATGGCACCTTTGCCCATCAGAACAGACAGATGCAAGGCCATTCAAAATTTAGCATTGTGCATAATGAGCACCTTGGCCTGGTCTGGTGGAATGGCATGCCATCCTCACCCGGATATTAAGGGAAATGCATCATTCAACAGGCTCTAAGGTCCTGAGTGACATTCAACAACTCATCATTAGTCTCACTTCTCAGTCTCTGCTGTAGTGCCGTGAGGCTCCAACTACCTCAGGTGTACTGGCTGCATGGGCACAGCGCAACAAGCTGCTAGTTAAAGGGGAGAAACACAACTACTGGTGTTATAGCAGAATGCTTAAAGGGACTGTCCCACCTTAACATTAGATTTGAGTTGAGATAGCCATCTTGATGGACGTTCTTTGAAAATCAGTGCCGTGAAAACCGTTTCTCCAGCAATTACTTCATCGCAAAGAAATTTGAGTTTGATTTTGACATCTGTGCAAATAAGTGCCACAATGTATTGGTATAGGCACTTAAATCTGATGACGTCATCAGGCTTTCGAACGTCCGTTAAATGTTTGACTAAAACGTTTTGTAGCACGCGGTGGTATATGCTGCGTTGCGCGCAACAAATGCCGCACTTTTAAATAAAGTCGCTAGGAACAGCGGAGATCCCAAAAAGTAAACAAAAGTAAAAGTCTAATATCTTGAAAACCGGTGAATATTTTTCGGTGAAATTTGGTAGATATTCGTTTTCGCTCTTTCTGAACCGAGCGACATCACTTTCATGCCAATTCATAAACTTTTTTAAAGGTGGGAGGGTCCCTTTAACACTCCATTGGATGATGGACAGTAAAACCAAAACAGGACCACTTCCTCTTTTTTGCAACCTCTGAAAATTGGATAAATTTGCAAAATAAGAACATGAATTGGAAGAACATGCCCTTCTAAGCCTAAAAAGTGAAACCACGCATCAATACACCCCGCCTGCTGCTGCACACCGCACACACCGCACGCAGCAGTTTGCAGTGCCCGTGAACACCCCTCATTATTAGGAGAGACACAAAAGACATTAACATCTTCCAAATCAGGAAGATGTGTTTTCAGTTTGATGTACCATTTTATGAATCAACTATGAATCCCATCAATAGGCAGGTAATAAATTGAAATTGAAATGAATGACTGGAAGCCAGCTTGAACTGACAAAATAAAATTGAAATCAAATGATGAAACACTCTGGTGAACAACATTATATGTAATATATGAAATATATTTAAGTGTTTTTGGTAACTTTTGGCAATTTTTAGAATTTTGAACAGAAGGTTATTCCATTAAATAAAATAAAATTGAAATTGATCCTAGAAATCAAAATGTGAGTGGCAGGCTTGATATGTCAAACTATTCCTCTCTACAAAAAAAAAAACTCAACTGTTTCAAAGAACTTTTATTTTCTCAGTTTTAAAAAATGCATATGCATAAAAACGTTGACGTCTAATGCTCAGTTTACGGTGGATATCAAAAGCTGTTTTTGATCGTTCTACTGAGAAATCAACTATGCGATAACGACCAGTTACCTAGCAACAGCTAAAATTTTTCTCTTGTTGCTAGGCAACAGTAGGCTTTTGTGTTATCCGAACTCTCAAGTTTCCATCATCGAACAGGGTTCTAATAGGAAAATCAGGAGTTAAAAGTACTAAGCACTGCATTATACATTTGGGATCAATTTTTTATTTTTCTTTGGTGTTGTGTTTGTTTTATACAAAAAACACTTTTAACAATTTACATCACCAGAATTGAAGAAAAATTGAAACATATCTGAGGATTATTTTACAACAATTTTAAGAGCCACTAGGTGCAGGGCAACTATTTCATTTTGCCCCCTGCCTGCCCCCTGCAGCTTGGAAAGTTATCGCCTACCAACCCACAAACAGGGACAGTGCTGCCAGATTTGGAGGATTTCCGCAAATCTGGAGGATTTTGAACTCTATTTGCGGAGAAGTTTCGCTTTTGGAGGATTTTTGATTCTGGAGGAAAATCTGGAGGATTTGTCGCCCGATTATTATATTCAATTTCATGGAAAAATATAACACATTCAAGACTAAAAAGGCATTTTCCTGCCCAGCGTCACCCTACCCGTTAGGATATATCACGTCCTTTATCACCGTGAGACTGCAGAATGTCTCAGTCTTCTCGTTTTTCTCACAGTCAATGACAATCCAAAAACAATGACATGTAGCTATATTTACGAGGGTACCAAACTACTGGCGGATCTAAGGGGGACATTTGGGGCAAATGCCCCCGGCCCCCCTGCAGCGCCCGAAATCGACGAAAATTTTCGTTTTTTTTAGATAAAACGAAAACTCAACAACTTTTATAAGAAAAAGTATCTTTTAAACTGCACAGCAGTGCGAAAGGTTTTGAAATCCGATGGGTTTTTAGAATTTGGTGAAACTTTGTTGGGGGTATAGTCCCCTGCAGCGTCCAAGACCGCCTTTCTATATCTACCAATAGGATTTGGAGGAATCTGGAGGATTTTTGTAACTGATATAGAGGATTACAGCCTTCCCCATCTGGCAGCACTGAACAGGGAGGGTGTGTATTGTGGGAGAACAATTTTTGCAGTTTCCCTTAAGTGCTAGGGTGTTTTTTACGGGATATTCTGTTCCCGTCCTGTTCAGCATTTCTTTTTTTATCAAAAATAGCCTTGTCTTTGCGTGAAATTGAATTCTGGTGGATTTAGTCTCGAAAGCTTTTCGTCTCATTCGTCTCACTCTGCCCGAGCGGCTTCCCACTATTAAAGCAAGATTCCACGGTGAGTCTGCTTTCCCTCCTCTTCACGTCTTCATTTTTTGTTGACTACTCTTTGGCAAGACTTGTAATTTCCTCACAAGATTATCTCGCTTTTTGGTGTCGTTCTCTCCAGCTATGCCAGCCATGTTCTCCAAGGCGGTTACCGCTACTGACGAAGGTCAGTTCCTTCCCACTGGACCTGCTTACCTCCTCGTGAGATTTAAGGAAAAAAACCAAAGCTTTCGGAACTTCAGCCCTTACAAAATTCGAGATGAGCTCCTGGACGTGATCCATTATGCAGCTGCTAAGGTTTCTGCACTTCGAAGCGGCTCTCTGCTTGTCAAAACGAGGGACATGTACCAGACCGAGGCTCTGCTAGCCTGGAGGTCATTCAGGGGGGAGGACATCTCTGTGATTCCAGCAGACCGCCTAAACCAGGTGGAGGGGATGGTCTATGCCCCTGAGCTCTCAATGGAGTCTCCTCAAACCATACTTGAGGAAAGCCGTGACCAGGGTGTCACAAGTGTCACACGCCTCCCTTCAAAAAATTCCAGACCGAACCCACTGCTCAAGGTGAGGTTTTCGGCCACACAGCTGCCTGAACACCTTTATGCAGTGTACATGCGCTATGAAGTCAGGCCATCTCACCAGCTGCCTCGGCGCTGTGGCAAGTGCCAGCGTTATGGACACGGACAAGGCACATGTAGGTCTCGTGCTGAAATATGCAAACGTTGCTCAGAGGAGCATCCGTCTACAGGGTGTGTCGCCCCTCCCCACTGTGCTGCATGCAATGGACCGCACCCAGTGACTGACAAGAACTGTCCCGTGTGGGTTGCAAAGGTGCAGGAGCTCCGCGAGGCCACACAACGCAGATCTGGACACGTGGCTGGCACCCACGGTGGGTCACCCCCCATGACCCAGCCCAGCACCTCCCACCACGAGGGAGTCCCGCGCCATGTGGGACAAACACAGGCTCAGATATCCCAGGCTGCAAACCGCCCACAGGACTGGCCAGAGCTCCCACCCCCTCGGGATCTGCCCCATGTCGCACGTCACGCAAAGCTGACGCCACCAGCCCGCAAAGACACGAGCCCGCCAGACCACCCAAGCACCCATGCTCGGAAGCGCACGGCCGCGACGCCGGAACTCGCTCGGTCTATCGATGTAGGCTGCGCCCGGTCGACACCGACACCCAAGACAGTCCACCCTGACTCTCCCACCGTGGTTGATCAGCGAGAAACAGGCCCGCACAAAAGTGGTGGGACACGACACCAGGCCCAAACACCAGGCACCTGTGAAATGTCCCCCAGCAACCCAACTGGCGTCTCCGTAGTTACACCACTCCACCGGACAAGGGCTACAGATTCCGACGACGACACATGCTATGATGCCAATACGACGAGCGAGGACGAGGAGACCCCCAAAATGGTCGCCGTGTCTTCCGTCCTGCGATCGCCATCAGTCATTGATGACAGCGATTCCGACACTCAGCTCACCCTCCATGCAGAAGGCCCCAAAACTCGCCTCCGAGCACGCTCAACAAAGGAGAGGAAAAATGTGGGCCTTCGTACCCAGGTCGTGACCAGACGATCCTTCATCCCAGAATAGCGCGCCAAACAAACTAGATAGCTGCTGCAATGGATTTTTTGCTTCAATGGAATGTAGGAGGACTTCTATCCCATTTGTCTGAATTTAAACAGTATATACAAAAGGAAGCTCCTCTTCTAGCGGCGATTCAGGAAACTCATTTTAAAAGCACAGATCATTACAATTACAATGTGGCTGGATATACTTTGTACAGACAGGACATAAATCTAGCAAATAGACAGGGTGGCGTAGCTCTTTATGTAGCAAACTCAGTGTCACAACGGAAAACAAACATAGCTTCCCCGCTAAATGTTGTAGCAGCTACTGTTTCACTACTAAACCGCGAGTTGTTGGTTGTTTCAGTGTATTTGCCGCCAAATGCAACTGTTGTAAACCAGCAAAATCTGAATGACCTTCTAGAGCAAATGCCAGAAAATTGCCTTCTGCTCGGCGATTTCAATGGTCATAGTCCACTATGGGGCAGCCGACACTTATCGCCGAGAGGCAGGATAATTGAAGCTGCACTAAACCGCCAGTCCCTTGTAGCTATGAACGACGGCAACCCAACGTTTGTCAGTAGTAGCTACCACACAACCTCTGCAATTGACTTGTCAATTTCTTCCCCGAGGATCGCACCGCTCTTTAGATGGACCGTAACATCGGATCCGCTGTTTTCAGACCATTATCCAATTCACATCATGCTTACCAGTGCAACCACGCTGTCACCAGCACCGACACTGAAGGTATGGCAAACAAATAACGCGGATTGGTCGGGCTTTAACGCAAAGGTCAACAGACATGCTCCCTACGGCCTGTCTCAGACCATTTCCAATTTTATGGGGGCTATGAAGAAATCGGCCAGTGAAACGCTAAAAGAAAAAACTATTAAGATTGGAACTGCAAATGAATCTAAAAATCTTGTCTGGTGGAACTGGAAATGCCAAAGAGCCAAAGCAATAAGAAAAAGAGCCTTCAGAAACTTCCAGAGATGCATATGTCCCAGACATGCCCAACTGTATACCGCTGCCCGTAAAGAATGTGCGGAAACTATATACAAAGAAAAGAAGGCGGCATGGCAAAACTATGCCGCTAAATGTAATCGTTTTACCCCGCTCAGCGAACTCTGGAGTCATGTTCGTGCTTTCGCCTCACGACGAACTAATTTAGGTGCCTTTCCGCAATTGCTTTCAAACAATATATTCGTAACTGACCCAGTTACCGTCACAAATATATTTGCCCAACACTTTGCCAACACATCGTCTACAGATATTTACTCCTTGAGCGTGCATCGAGCTCTCGTTAATAGAACAGTAAATCTTGATTTTTCTTCTGCAAACTCTGAACCATACAATGCTCTTTTTACCCTAAGAGAACTTAAACTATCCCTAGCAAAGGCAAGCACTAAAACTTCGGTAGGACCAGACTCCATTCCATATTCTTTTTTCACAAAATTGAACGAACTTAACCTTTCCACACTACTGATAGCATTCAACAAACTATGGACTGAGGACAACTTCCCGGATGAATGGCTTAAAAGTATAATCATACCTATCCTCAAACCCGGCAAAGACCAGCACGACGCAAATTCGTATCGCCCAATCTCACTAACCAATTGTGTCTCCAAGATTTTCGAAAGAATGGTAAACAGGCGCCTGCGATTTTACCTTGAGAGCAACCATTGCATTGATATATGTCAAAGCGGTTTTCAGAAAAATCGTAGTACGGCAGACAATATCATTCGCCTTATCTCGGACATCCAGGTAAACTGGGAACATAGGCGACCGACTGTTGCTATTTTCCTAGATCTAATGTCAGCCTTCAACAAGGTACACAGTTCGACGATAATTTATAAGCTGCACTCAATCGGAATCAGAGGCCATTTGGCTGCGTTTCTTCAAAATTTCCTAAAACCCCGAACTTTCAAAGTTCGTTGCCAAGCGACACTTTCTGACGACTTTGTAATGGAACATGGCGTCCCTCAAGGCAGCGTGCTGTCACCTACGCTGTTCTTGATTGCCCTGAACGATATGCTCCTACTCCTGCCACGTGTTCTAACATTTTCTGTCCGCTATTCGCTTTTTGCTGATGATATAGCAATATGGGTATCCCACAAAAACTACAAACAGGCTTATTCTATATTGCAAACAGTGGTTGATCACTGCGTTTAATGGTGCACAAAATGGGGATTCTTTTTGTCAGCACCAAAATCAGTCATGATGGTCTTCAAACGTGGACCCCGTCCATCGCTTGAAAGATCCCCACACATCGATGGGATTAAAATACCTTTTTCCACGTCACACAAATTTCTAGGGATCATTTTGGATACTAATCTAACCTTCCGTCAACACGTTGAGCACCTAAGAGCACGTTGTATTAAACGAATCAATGTCCTAAGATGCATATGTGGGTTTTCTTGGGGTGCGGACAGGAAAACATTGCAAATGTTGTATATTGGGCTAATCAGATCTACGATTGAGTACAATTGTTATCTGTTTAGCACACTGTCGCCCAGTTTATGCAAACGTCTAGAAGCCGTTCAATCAACGTGCTTGAGACTTCTAACTGGGGCTTTTCGCACATCGCCAGTTCTTGCGCTTCGTGCAGATACCGGCATTCCAGCACTTGATGACCGACGCGTCTTTCTTTTCCTCCGCTATTACTACAGAGCAAAAAGTGTTCGAAATCACATTGCGGTACCAGCAATGGAGGCGAGGAAACCAAGAACCCGACGCCCACTGCGTAGATCGTGCTTTCTACCCGGGTGCCTTGAGCAAGCTCATCAACTGCTAAACATTAGGCGCACTGAAGTTACTCTAAATCCTCCTATGATTCCATTTTGGCTCCTCAAAGACCTATCCATTGAATTTCTTTTTGATTATAAGAAGACCAGTATACCTCCGGTGGAAGCTCAAATGCTCTTCCAGGAGTATGTAGAGCTCAACTGCGACTCTGCTTTTTTCTTCACAGATGGCTCATGTCACGAAAATCAGATAGGTTCAGCAGCCGTCGGCCCTGGGCTTAGGTTTGGGACCCGGCTTCAAGAATTTACGACAGTCTTTAGTGCCGAAGTTCACGCAATCGAAAAAGTTATGGAGCACATCAAGGCAGAAAAGATTGATCGGGCAACCATCTGTACTGATTCGAAATCCGCTCTTCAAGCACTGGAAAGGACCGATAATGTTACCCACCACGGTATCTACAATATTCTCAGGATCACATCAGATCTCAATGAGGGCCAGCATGTGACCCTTCTTTGGGTTCCAGGTCATTACGGTATTGCAGGAAATGAACGTGCGGATGTCCTCGCAAAGGAGGCTGCAATGCGACCTGATCCAGTTGTGGAACCTATGGCCCAAGGGGACGCTATTCATATGATAAAAATCAAATTCGCCGAGTACCTTCAACGCAATTGGGACCAACATCATGCTGCACATATGTATGCGATCAAACGAGAACTTAGAACATGGGTCACATGTAACCAACCAGACAGGATACGCGAGGTGACCCTGGCCAGATTGAGGTGTGGTCATACTCGCCTCACCCATGGCCACCTTTTTGATAGGACGGGCCCTCCGATTTGCCACACCTGCGACACACGCATCTCCGTAGAGCACATTTTGATCGCATGCACGGCATTGCATCACGAACGAAGACACATCACTAACTATCTTGCGGTACAACACCTTAAAAACGACCTCCCGACGCTTCTCGGGGACGACACAACATTGACAAACCTGGTACTTGATTTCGTCCTAACATCACCCTACTCAGAGCTACTTTAACGGCCTTGACTGTTAGCAGGCGCCCGTTTCGCTACCACCAGGCTGACTTGTGATACGGGATGGGTCGGGTTTTTCGCTGGTGCTGAAACACAGAGCTTCGGTGGCAGACGGGTTTTCTCCTGCCGCTGGAGCAGGCTTAGAGGCTCAGCGGCCCAGCGAGCTACACCAGCGGACCCCGGCCGCTGAACAGCGGCGGCGGCCGGGTTGAACGACCACAGACAACCGTCGGCCGCCAACTGCAGCAGCGACAGATTCCCCATCCTCCAAACCATTCCTTTCATCGTGACGCTTAAACATTCACAAACCCCATCCCTCCCAGCGACATATCCCCCACTCTTCAAACCATTCCTGTCATCAAACTCTCGTAACCTTACCATTCACAAACTTCCTCCTTCCCTCCCTTCACAAACATCAATTTACCGGTAAGTTTCACTGTCATTTATGTGTCTTAACGTAAATTCATGGGTTTTTTCCCATATTCATGGCATAGTACATGGATATGGGTTTTCCCATGTTGTCTTGCTGTAAAAGTGGCCACCGGTCTTAGTTAGGACGGCCGGTTTGTTTTGCGCGGCGTAGTTAGGTCGCCGCCCTCCTCGCGAGGCCGGTAACGTAAGTTAGGGCCACTAAAAAAAAAAAAAAAAAAAAAAGAGTTACCTATTTCTTCAACTGCTCAACTAATTATATATTTCAGGTAGTATTTAAAGCAAGGCTATGATTTAAAATATTTTCATATTTGGCCCTGGGGTGAGCAGACAGTCAGTGTTATTAATGGGAAGCTAGGATTTTAATTGAAAAGGACAATGGCAAATGATGATGGAATGAGCGTAACCTGACATGTTTTGGATTTCAGGACAAATCTTCTTCTGGGGCCCTGCTTCATGGCCCAGCGCTGCAGTACGCTGCTCCACTGTATTGGCGTGGCGCTTGAGGCAAATTTGGCTTGATGCTCCTGCGTTTCTAGCGCCCAATTGTTGTCTCCTCGGAAACCCAATATCAATATACTGCTGTGTGCAGCTTGCTTTCTTGAAACAGGGCCCGGTTAAACATCCAACATTTGTAAGGCTGCTTTCAACCATATTAAATGAAAGAAATATAATGTAAATTTACTTGGGTGTAATATCCCATTGCCATCATGACCTTAGTGTGACCCTGATGCCTGACCCAACATGGAATCATGGAATTTCTCAAAAGTGAAATTGATGTAAATTGAAATTTGCAGTGAAAAAATATTGTGATTTACAAATATTTGCCCATATTCCATAACCATACTGATCTTTATATGCACTGATCTGCTATGTACCTACTATAAAGCAAGTTGTCATTTTTTTGTCATGGATTGCTGCCCCTGTGGCTTGTTGGATAAGGCATCCTGATCTGTCCCATTACTCAGAGCAGTGGCAGTGCTGCTGTGACTGGAGAGCCCCATGTGGTTTGACTTGACCTATGTTTCTTAGTTTCTAATCTATATTCACTTCAGCTGGTTTGTTACTGGTGTTAGGTGTTGGTAGCAAGATTACTTTACTACTCGTTGGTAGCAAGATTACTTTACTACTCGGTAGAGCTGATCTGAAGGCAATACCTCTGACAATCATTACATCATAGCACATCTTAAGGATAGCTCAGTAGAGATAAGTGTGCTTATTTTATTGTAACATTTTTATATTGATGGCTCCCAGCAAAATCACAGTAGTGCTGTTTTTAGAAGTTTACAGGATGAGCCAACACTTCCCAAATGGATGTGACACATAAATAAATGCCACTTGTAACTTTTGGTGCAGTATGCGCCATACTCATAATCTACTAAAAGCTACTCCAATTTTCAAAAACACTGAAGATCTTGCTTCCTAAGCAATGTTGTATGACTGCAAGCAAATGTTATTATTTAAGTTACTAAAAGAAATTTTCCTTTTAAAAAATAGTATATTTTCATCCATTTAGGATATAGAGGAAGGGGGCAGGGCATATGCTCCTCCATCCCCTTAGAGTTGCCTGTGCAGTCAATTGTCAAATATGGGTTTTGTTCGATTTGTCATGCTTGACTGACTTTGCATTTTTCAGGTTTGAGAGAAAGAAAATAGTACACCATGTCAGATGATGATAACCCTAAAGCAAAGCCCAGGAAAGGTGGGTTACTATTACATGTATTGCAAGGTAGTATGGTGTTACCAGTTAAAGTCCTGGCATTGCATCCAAGTTGTTAAGTTCAGTTATTTTAAGATGGTCAATAAAGTTAGAATGATGATAAGCATTGAACTGTCAGTCATGTTAATGGATGGTGGCTCTTCTCTAAACCATAAATAATGTGTCCATTATTCACTTGCATGACATTGATAAGCATTAGATCACCATCATATTGCTTTGTGGTAGGTGTTTAACATCATTGTTGTTTTTCAGGGCCTCTCTTTTATGGAAGCATATTTGCTTTCATTGGTGGTGTTCTGCTGCTGATGTCATTTTGCAGGTAAGCATTGTTACTATGATGCTTGTGCAATCTAAAACACCAATAAAGGGGTAGATAATTGCCCTTTATTTTGCCTGCAGCTAATGTGAGTGGAATAAAATGCCTGATATTTATGATTATTTCCATAATAATGATGTCATTGTGTAGTGTCCTATCTCATGGACATTTTATGGATATAACCGTATATCAGCTTGAACTCAAACTCTGTGAGGGTGATGATGCACATTGTGTTGTTTCAAGATATCCTAACTGACTGCTCTCTGCCTATTTCAGTCCGTACTGGCTGCAGTCATATGAAATCGCCTACTTGGACTTCAAGAACATGGGTCTGTGGGAAGTCTGCTTTGTCAACTTCCGGTACCCCAACAACCAGTTTGACCACAAGTTCACTGGTTGTCACTGGGTGTTCAGCAACGAGTACCGCATCATCAGAGAGTGGATTCTGCCTGGTAAGCAGTCTCGAGTAGAGGATGGTCGCCCGGCTATGCCATGGGTTTGGTGGGAGACACGCTGTGTTGACAGAGTGGCAGCGACGTTCCTCATATATAACTTACCGTCGCCATTGCGCCTCATAAACAAACTACCGGGCGCCGATGACCCCCGAAGTCCGGGCACTCTAGAATAAAAAACCGACCACCCCGGGCTACGTGTCTTGCGACCGCCTGCGGCCGCCACTGACTGACCGCCCGCTGTGTGCCGCGCCTGCAGCGTGGCTGCAGGCGGTGCAGGCGTTCGTCACGCTGGCCTTCGTGGCCAGCTTCGGCGGCCAGGTGGTGGTGGCCATGATGCTGATGAAGCTGCCGCTCTTCCTGTGGCGCCGCTTCCAGCTGGAGATGACCGTCACAGCGCTCACCATGAAGCTCGTTACCGGTACGGTCCGCGATGGAGAGGTTTTGGGTGTGGGGTGGGAGGGAGGGGGCAGGGCCAGCTGAATCACTTGGTAGGGACGGGACCGAGTAATGTGTTAGTTTTGGTATACAGATCGGTCATCTCTTCTAAGTGAGAGTGAAACTGAATGGCTATTGCGATGACGTATTTGACGCCTAGCTATTTAGATTTTAGACGAGCGACGTCGCTTATTTTTCTTGTTTGTTTGTTTGTTTGAGGACGTTGAGTGAAGGTACCGTGAAGTGCATTGCTTCCCCTAAATATGGCTTTGTTCTTCTCTGCGCCAGTGCTGACCCTGCCCCTGCCCTCTCTCCACCACAGTGGCGACTCATGTCTCCGCACGTCTCCACCCGCTGACCCCGTCTCTGTTCCTCTCTGCCGCAGTGGCGACGCTGTTTCTGGCGCTGGCCATTTTCGGCGGCAAGTGCTGGGACCGCGACTGGCTCATGTACCCCAACTACAACTTCCTCTCGTGGTCGTACTACATGGCCGCCTTCTCTTGCATGTTCCACGCGTTCGCCGCCATCCTCTATGGCATGGTGAGTGGCCTGGTGGGCAGGGGACGTCCCATATCTGTCAGCACTTGTTCGTTGTTATTCTGGGGCACTGCTGTGGCAGCACACATTGTTTTCCTGTTCTACGGTTTTGCAGCACGTCTTTTTTTTGTTTTTTTTTAGATACATTCGGATTATTTTTTGTCGGTTTCAATTCACTTGAATGTCGCTCAATTTTCCTGTCATGTCCCTAGTGTGTCAGCACTCTTTGGGCTAAAACTGGCATTAATTTGCATTCTTTTCAGGCATTACATTCACCAAAAAAGTAAGGCAGGTGGAACGAATTTGACTGTAAATATCTGTTGTGTTTTAAGTTTTATGCCAGGCTTTGTTGTTTTGTCTCACATTGTCGTGTCCATCTATTTCATCGTGAGTTGTGCATGTGTTTGCTGTGTGCTGTGTGCTTTCAATGTTTGTTTGCATGGCACCTATCGCTGTCTTTTACACATGCATTGTGTTTTGGGTAGCGTTGTTTTTCTGTTCAGTTTTGTGAATAGTAAATGTGTGTTTCCCGGGCTGCAGTCCGCCCTAGTCTCCCGTCACCGTCATATTATGTGTTAGCGGCATGCGTATTGCGTATCATCACCGTACCCCCCACTGGTTGTTTTGTGCTTGTGTTCTGGGCGAGTATTCAGCACCCTGTGTCACATCAGCATGTGGTAGCTCGCACGCCCGTATCAGTTTTGTCTCCTCCGGCCTGGCTCTCCGGCTCTCGGTCCGGCGTCGGGAGGGACCCGCTGGCCTCGAGCGGCCGTCGCTCCGGAGGCCGGCCACTGGCTCCTCCTCTCCGCAGCATGGCTTCACTCTGTGGTCTGACACCCGTGAGACGGACTTTCAGCCGGCTTCAGGCGACTCTGTGTGTTTCTTTTCTCTCTGCAGCGTAGCTCGAAGACCGCTCAAAACAGCGGCGCAGCTGACCTGTTCGCGGTTTTTGGTCTGGATCTCTGCATCACTCATTTTTATGCATCCACCCCTTACTGCCCGACGCCTGTGCCTATCTCTGTCTCCGCCGCGGTTCCTCATGCCTCTCCTCTGCCTGTCTCACTCGCCTTCCTTCGTGACCGCACTAAACGTCTCTTGGTGGGGCCGGCTGGTCGGTGGCCATCCCCACGGCTGGTGATGGGTCGCGTTGAATCTATCTGGCAGCAGCACTCGCCGCGTCGGACTTAGCTGACTGCTAAGCGCTTGTAAAAAGCTGGAAAACGTGCTTCCTTCCTCTGTACAAAGCTTTGTAAATTCTGAGGCTCAGCTATGGCATGAAGACGAGCCGTGGTGCGCTGTTGCGATTGCAAACATTGCAGGGCTTTGTAGTGGTTTTCGGTGACGGCAAACAGGTCATGTGACGTCCCACGATCGCTTCTCGGCGGCGGCGTTTGATTGGTCGACGTCGGCTGAGCTGGGTGTTATCGACCAATCAGCGTCGCTGGCTCTGCGCAAGACGGTCGCTGATTGGTTGACCTCAGTTCGGTCGCCGGCGGGCGGCCAATCAGACTCCCGGTGGCCGGAGGCGTTCACTGATTGGTCGCCGTGCTCGCGGCCGACCAACCAGCGTGCAGCTGCCGGTCCGCTCATGCCCAGCTCGCTGGCTGTGTCGTGTTCTAGGAGATGAATGCCATCCGGCGCCGCCAGTTGGAACAGAGCAACATTCTGATGCACATGCAGCCGGCCGAGTCGCACCACGGTTCGGCGTACATCTGAGCCGGTCCCGGGCCCCGGGCCGCCGGCGAGGGCCATGTATGCAGACCGCACCCGCCGGCCGACCAGCCGCTCACCCGCCCCGCCCGCCTCTGTCTGTGCGTCTCAGTCTGTCTCTGTCAATCTGCCGTCTCCCTCTTTCTTTTTCTATTGGTCTTAGCTGCTGTCCCTGACTGACTACTCTCGCTTAATGGTTCGGTTTTGTATCTAGTGAGACTTATTTATGCCTGGATTTTTTTTTACTTTTTCGTACAAATAACTGCTCTTTTTCTTTTTGTCTTTTCTTTTAGGCCAATTATAATGATAAAATATGATTTACGAGTTTTGCTTCTTGATCACTAGCCGTAATACATGTTCGTTTCTCATGTGTACATAGAATAGTGCTCATATTATTGCCCCTTTGAACATTTCGCACCAGGACCAGATGCATACTCGTATGTTATACCATCTGATCATCATGTTCATGATTCCTAAAATAGCTTTGCCTTTTCCTGGTTTTCTTTGGATAATATTTACGTAACTTTCTGGCTGGACTATAACCCGAAAATTCTTGATATCGGAGTTCCTTATTCTATCCTTCTTTTTGCCAATTGGTTGCGTCATCTGGCATGTAGATATTGTAAAAAGCAAACTAATCGGCTGACGGTATTAATGATCCTCCTCCACTAATCTATGAGATGTTGATGTTTTCATCGGCTTTTTTGACATCTACCGTGCATCGCCTCTATTTTATGGGCTTATAAATATCCGCAAAATCAAAAAAGAGTGTCTGCCTGTTGCACACCACCATAACATCTTTAAGTAACCATTCACGTCTTACCTTCCTCGCCAGCCTAACAGTAGCAAAAATACTTATTGTTACTCACCACTTCATACCTACGACGTCCCTCACTGATCCAGATCATTTTCATGCCTCGTTTCACGTATTCATTACTTTCTGCTGATATCCAGGCATGCAGTCTTGTACGTTTTTGGCCATCGATAATGTCCATTATCCCTAAACGCTGTTGTGCGCTCTGGATTGTCTAATGATCTTCATCAATGTTTGCGCCGCGATAATATGGCCAAAAAATTGGTTAGTTCTCTTATGTTTGGCTCATTTCTGCCTCGAGCTTAAATAGATATGCCCGAATTTAGTCGACAGTGTGCAAAGTAAAGAGTGTGTTTACTTTTTGTTTCTGTTACAAGCGACTGAACGCACCATGGCTATTTAAAATGTGCGTTATGGCGTCGCGCTGTACTACCAAGCTCCCGGCCTGCCTCTCCCCGTATTTACCCCCCGGCCCGAGTGCGGCGCTGACAGCTGACCTCCCGTTCCGTGTCTCGCAGCACCTGTACCAGGTGAAGCAGCTGATGCCTACCGACTACCACCTGGACCGGCTCAGCCGCCACGGTCTCTACGAGTACGGCAACGAGTACGGCAGCGAGCCCGGCTACCAGTACGGCGGCTACCCACCCTCGGTGCCCTCCGTCGCCCCGTCCGTGGTCGCCCCCTCGCCGGCGCCCTACCAGCGCGTCGAGAACGATAACGAGGTGTTCGTTCACGACCCGAGCAACGGCGCCCGCTACTGAGGCGGCGCGGTTCGGTCGGCCGTCGGTAGATGGTGTGCGCGTCGGCGGCCGCCGATGCGCGCCCATAGTTGGTGCGTTCATGTGCTATAACACATTCCGTCCGCTCGATTGTGACTATCGACTTGTTAGCGTGGATCTGAGCAGATCTAAGCTGGTTGAAGCAATTTGTACCCGGTATTTGTAAGTTTTTTTTTTTTTTTTGCTGAGACGTGGCAGTCCCCGACGTTCACGCGAGCACACACGCTTCGGCATTTGCACATCACACTCAGCTTTTTGCGGAGGCTTTCAGTTATTGGCGTCATTCCATCGAAAGGCTGTCTGTGTCGCTTTGTTTCGCATTATGTATCGCTAGCATAGGATAGTTAGTTTATACTAGTTTATAAGCATGGTACCTTCACAGATCTTCCAACCTTGAATATTTTTTACGAACAAATTGCAAGCTAAGCCACAGTTGGGTTGGTAGAGTCGTGGGCGTCTTCGCTCTTCGAAGACTTTCTTCTGAGATGTGTCTGTGAAAGGTTCACCCCTGTAAATGTGTACCATACAAGCATTGTGATTAAAATGTACTACCGGCAGCTATTTTTAGCACATCGCTTGTTTGTATCGCTGTACGTAGGTCTGTCGTGCGAGGAGTGAGGACGCGCCGTTTCGTCGCCTCTCTAGTACGGACAGAGTGTATGTGCCTTCACGCTGGCACACTGCCGCTCTCGGTCGCTCGCTCCCGGTCCGGTGCGGACCCCGGTACCCATGAGCCTGGCCCATGCGATACGTGAGCTCGACTGTCCAGAACGGCGTTTGTCTGTCCCGCGAAATAAACACGCACATAAAACCATTTCAAAGCCTTAAGGTGAGGAGTCCTGGTTTCAGTGTGCATTATAGAAAGAAGCAAGGGCATTGCAAACGTGGCAACTAGACGATATGTATTTTCCAGCAAATTATTTTACTAATCCAAAATATCATTTCATTAATTACTTTCCTCACTTCATAATGAAAGCCATTGTAACAGCGTTCCCTCTAGAATGGTAACAACAGGGACGTCAAAACGGGATTTTATTCAGCGTGGGTTTCTGTACTGTCTCACAGCTCCTGACTCGCAGGACGACAGACAACCCTTCGCCACACTACAGCACCGGCTGAATATTGCACACGGGCGATTTGTATCACACGAGTATTAAGCGTTTACTCGCAGCGCTGGCACGACCTGCGACTTCGATAAACAGCTCTTCAGTATCACCAGCGGTGATATACATTGCACGCGCAACCGCTGTTGTGACGCAGCACAGTGCGCGGCAACACAAAACTAAACGAGAATATCAAAATAACAGTATGAGTGACTGGCTCACAAGAAGTTGAGATAGACTGGTGAAGCCAAAATGTGGCGGTAAATACTGTGAATCGAGACGAGATAACCAAGGTACTAATCTCAACGAGACGATAAGCGTAGCGCATTGCGATTTGCGACAGCAAATAAACCTAAACATTTCCCCCAAGCTGGTGTCATGGGTGAGGCAGATCAGCGGCAAAGTATGCAATAAGTGCACTAAGTGCGCCGCAAACTAACAGTTAACCCGGTAGACTTATAAAACACTTTGATATATGAACCTAACGCTATGCTTATGTTCCCCCGGTGAATAGCGTTTTCCCCTACAGGTTGTCGCGACATAATACATATATGAAGTAACACCTAGCTATTTACTGTCCTTAAAGGTATACTGTCCTGTTATACAAATACCCGCATGGTATCAGCTAAAATAAGTCCATGTAGTGGCTAATCCTGGTGGATGTTACAACCAAAGGATGTAAAGGATGTAGTGCCATCATTGCTGCATCGATGCCCTCAGTTACACGAAGTTGTTTCGCCCCATACAGCCCAAAATCGTTGCAAGACGTTCAACCCCGGACATGACGTGCAATACGCACCGTCAACCTACCGTAGCACCAGCTAGTTCAAACGTTCTCTGACAAACCTGCGCCTCAGCCGAGACATGACATGCGTTCCTCAGCGGAGCTACTGCTAACTTAGTTACCAGGTCTCAGCAGATGGCAACCGCAGAGAACCGTTCTTAGCTCAGTGAGTGCCCTCCCAACACAACGCCCGCCGAAAGACGCCTTCAGTGACTCTCCCCTCAACACACTACGAAAGAACACCCGATGGATACCACGAGTGTTACGCACAGCTTCATCTCCCACCTGAAATGTCACAAAAACTCGGGTGACATCACGCCCGTCGCTCTCGCCTGCTGCTGAGGCGGGAGGCTCACTTGAGTTTGATCTTGTAGAGCTTCAGCTTGAAGCCAAGCATGTCTGAGAGCACGCCGCTGCAGGCGGACAGCACGATCACCTTGGTGGCGTTGTACAGGAACGGGTTGGCAGAGAAGCCCAGCACTGTGAACGGGTTCTCCAGCTCCTGGCGATCAGAAGAACCACAGAGGGTCACTGGATGGCTGAGATTTCAACATTTTATGACGCTAGTATTCTGCGATTTAGTTATAGCATTTTCACCTCAATGTCTCTTATCTTACGTCAAAGTGTTTCCGATAACGCATCCCATTAAGTTTACTGAATATTTTCTACTGAATTTGTTATTGAATATTTTCCCTAACAAACCCTAAACGGCCCGGCCGCAGTTACTGCCTGGTCTAAGCGCCCCATGTATAACTCCCCCTAATGACGCACCTTGAGGAGGTCGCTGGCCAGCTTGAGCACGTTGTTGGCGAGCACGAGCCGCTCCTTTTTGTGCGGCTTCTGCTCGATCTGCAGATACAGGTTGATCTGTTCGGTGAGCACCACCGAGAGGTTGCGGTACTTGCGGTTGATGTACGAGCCCAGGGACATGACTCTCACCAGGTATACGCCCAGCGAGAAGCACCTGTGGAACGGAGAGAAACTCACTCAGCCGGCAGTCTGACACATCATCGATGTGACTGCGGACACCTATGACACATCATCGATGGTGAAGCAATTAAATAAAGGCACCGCCTTATGAAACTGAACGAAAAAAATATCCCAAGCCATATTATCACACAGTCATTACGCAGAACATCACGATAAATGGCGGGTATCCTACCCATGACGCTTACACGGACCTACATATGCCGACCCGTTTTTATTCATCTATGAATAATTTCGAACATACGCCTCGCTGAAACTTGCACATGTAACAAAAACAGTATCTCGAAAATTAACTAGCGAGAGTATTGCCTAACAATAGTTATCACAGCTGAGACTGACGGACCACCGTGTCGGGCTCCCCTGCCTCGCCAGATTGTCTGTCTGCCCGCCTCACCACACGACGAGCTGAATGCGGTAGTAGTCGATGCGTGGTGAATCGCTGTTCTCCAGCAGCTCGACACAGAGCAGCGTGACCAGTACGACAGTGGTCAGACAGGCCGCCGACACGATCGAGTCGATGGAGCGCTGCGGGCCGCGCTTCTGTGGGCAGTAGTGACACGGGTAAGGGTTTCATAAGGCGGTGTTAGACGATCAAACGACGTGAGGACGTGTAAGCCACGGAAGCAAAGACTGTCCAAAGCGACGCAAGAATGATGAACTTGCATGGCCTGTAAAACTAAACTAATAGCTAAAAGGAGTACATCAAGGAAGATACGTCATGCTCGTGAAAAGGCATCAACGGAGATGGTGTTTCAATCTCGGGACCCGCTAGTTAGACAGACCTGTAGGCTGAACCATTCAACCAACCATAGAATTTCTCAAAATAGTGTGGTGTGGAAAGCAGCAAATATCTCCCGCCTTCACCACTGACCTTCAGACACGAGCGTACGGAGAGCCACGTCTTGATATTGCGCACCTTCTTCAGACGAAAATGGGGCAGCTCAAACTTCCTGTTGGACAAAGCGAGGCTGAGCCAGCTTCCCAGCGAACATAGCGAACACACAAGACCAATAACAGACCTGCCACATACAATATTCTGCCCACAGGAGATTTAAAAAAAAAAAAACTGACTACCAACTGCCAACATATGTACCAACTTCAACATATGTAAAACTGATTCCAACAATCACAGCATTCTGTACAAGAGCAATCTCGGAACAAATCCATTGTAGGAGCGAGTCTACAAGCTGACTGACCTGGCACGCCGGGCCGAGGTCAGGTAGCAGAAGTACTTGGCGTACAGGAGGCGCTGTTTGAAGGAGCGCTCCACCACGCTCAGAAGGAAGAACAGCAGACTGGTGACGAGCAGTGTCACCAGCAGGCAGCCCGTCGTCACTGCGCGCTCCCTGAAACCGTATACGGAACACGGCTACAGGACGGGATAGAGCTGCAGGGTAGTGCGCGACAACGCTTGATTCCTCTATATCCTTCAGAGCCGGGCCGAGGGTCATAATCACGCCTATGTTTTAGGGCCTTGGTCACGCCTTACGCTCCTGACGTCTGTCCCTCACTTACACATTTGCTATGTAGAAGTAGAATAGTTGGAATGAGCAATTAGCTCCCTCTAGTCCAACTCACGACCTTCTCAGATCCCACCAGTCTATCCCGCCTTTTACCGGCTCAGAGCACCACCCACTCGGCCATGCCCAGGAGTCACGACATCCCCATCCCCCCCGCCGACACCCACCTGGCCGTGCCGCCGAACGCCTCGTCGGTGACCTTGATGACGTGCCGGGTCAGCTGGGCGGTGGCGTTCACCAGAGCGGGTACGGAGGGCGCCGGCGGCCAGCAGGGCCCGGTAAGCACAGCGCCGCCCATCATCAGCCGGCAGAGGGTGGGCAGCAGCGCGATCAGACCAGACATCACTAGACCTGGGCGGGCAACGGTGGGAGTCAGTAACTGAGTATCCCTGCAGGACTACATGTTTATTCACAGACGGCGTGTAAATAATGCGGGCAAAGCAGTAGCTGTGTCTGGTCGAGCGTTATTTGATTAATGAAACCTTACTTTCAATTAATGAAACACGCCTAAACCTAGCAAAAAGCGGAACCCCGTCCTTAAAACCTGTCACAACTAGCTGCGATAGAAAAACTATCAAGAACTCTGATGGGAAATACCGACTGTTGTCACTTCTCCAGACCAACAGAGCAAAGACGAAGACGAGAACAGAACGAATACGTACCGAAGACGAGATAGTCGGTGGACTGCGGCATCGACTCGACCCGGTTGACGATGACGGAGCAGATGTCGAGCGTGGTGAGGTCGACCTTCTTCATGTCGCAGCCCTCCCAGATGGTGCAGCCGGCTGTCGGGCGGAGACGCAGCGTAAGACAGGACAGTAGACCGGAGCCGACGCAAATAAGATATTCGGTTATGCTGGATATTGTTCCCTCAGGGGATGCAAAAAAAAAAACTGCGACTGCCAACAGCTGCCAAGCATGTCCCATGCTTGTGACAAATCACAATTATCCGTAGACCTCTGCATACGTCCTCTGTTCAGAGCTTCAGCTCTGGTCAGCGTGCTTATATCGAGATGTCCTGTGCTCAGTCCAGGCACACAAAAGTCTATGAATAATGAATATAGTTTGAACGGACAACACTACGGCCCAGCCCGCCGTGCGGCGGCAGCGGCGACTGACTGTGGTCGGCGTTGCTGGCCGTCTGCAGTGGGTTGTCCCAGCCGCTGCTGGCGTCTCGGTGACCAGACGTGGCCGACTCGCCCGAGCTGTACGACGCGTCAGAGTCCGAGCCCGACGTCTACGCCGGACAAACACGGACAGCGTATAGTCAGACACGGACAGCGTATCGTCAGACAGAGACATCGTACCGGCAGACACGGACAGACGCGGACGGCGTAGAGTCAGACAGGGATAACGTACTGACACACACGGACAAATAAGGACAACGTACAGTCAAACACGGACAACGAACTGTGAGACAGGGACAACGTATTGTCACTCGTCAGACACAGACACGATGAAGTACGTCAGATACGCACCGACACGGACAACTTACCGCAATCAACTCTGAAGGTAAAATACGGACAACAGTTTAATCATCAGACACGGCCAGCGTACACACTACACACCGTCAGACACGGACAGACAAAGGACAGGGTACTGTTCAACATAGACACCGGCAGCTGATACCGACACTCGACAGACATGGACAACACCATCAGGCAAGGGCAAAGAGCCATTCATAATACACAGCAAGATATGACATATGGTCACCAGCCCACATCAATGGTTTGCAGCTGCAATGCCGACCAAAATGACTCAAAGATAGATAAAGCGAAAGCAGACATTGTGACACTAGAAAGGCAGTTACAAAGAAGACCAAATATAGCGTGAATATAGACCGTATAAATTCAGCAAGTAGATCAAGACAGCATGTGGATGGAATGCCCATGTTAGTGCAAAACCAAGAGTGAATGGTGAATGGCGATCATCTTTAACTTTTGTTCGAATTTAAGGGAAAACATTTGAATACATCAAAACATGAAAGGAAAAATGCATAAGACGAGGCTGAAAAGCATGGGTGCGAAGGGAGATACAAGGACAGGCTGCTGTGGAGAGGAGTTACTTCATGGAACCGCCATTCATACTGCAAAGACATGCCACATGGTGCGCGGCTGTCATTAGCGACTGCGTAAAAGGCTTGAGGAAAGGAGAGCATGAAAGAAGTTAGCATAGCTGATAAGGATAATTGCTTCAATAAATTAACTGGCAAATAACGTATGCAACAGCAAGAACAACTATAACCTAAGAGCTGTCAAAAAGAGATAGATAGAAGCAGCTCAGCCAAAGCTCCATCGCCGCTCAAGCATTGGTCAGCAGCGCCATGGGCGTAGGAACGGCTGGAACATTGTGGGTGCATGGGTGCAGAAATCCAGCCATGGCCGGTGAAGCGGGGGGGGGGGGGGGGGGGGGGTTGGGAGCGACACCCGAGCGAAGGCTCGTTACGAGCTTTGAGGGGGGTGTATGTATACCATGTCGAAAAGGTACCGACCGATAAGTGCATTTGGAAGCATTAATCCCCTCGCATGTGTAGGGGGTTCGGATGAGCCCCCCCATGGTTTTTCGCAAATAACTCGCGCAAAAAGCGGCCGATCGCGACGAAACTTAAAGTACCCTCGATTTGATCAGTTTTACACCTACTCTGAAAATTTCATGACACTGACCCAAAAGACCTTTGACCTGTGACCTGATTCTCGAGACCATATTCGGCCGGAATCGCGATTTGGCGTATGTCAGCTCACATTATCCGCGCGTTTCCAGTCTTTTTGTGATTGTAGACGTCCAAACATGTGAAATGATGTTCGTCCCATGCATCACGGTGGGTGTGAAGGTCACCTGAAGGTCAGGTCAGGTCATTGACCTTTGATGACCTCGGTTCACTTTTTCGAGTATTACATGTGTCTAGGGTAGTTTTTCGGGCTGATTTCGAATTTAGCATCCATTTGAACGTTTACGAAGTAGTTTTAGTGCCTTCGTAACATGCTACGAGGCCGTCAGTGGTAGTTGACACCTGCTATGGATAGCCGGTAGGAGGCCTAATGGTTGACCGGACCTGACCTGACCCGATCTGGCCTAAATGCATGAAGAAATCATCTGTGATCAAAACTAACATGATATTCGTGATCAGTACCCCGAAAACCCCGATAACAGCTTCACTTTACGCAATTCTAGGCAGGTCCCGATTTTCCCGACTTTTGGAACATTGACCTGACCTCGAAGGTCAACCAATGACCTAGGACCTTAAAATTGGGTATCATCGGCTTCCTCTCGTCACGCGCAACACCCTCGTTTTTTTCCGCGAAGCTCTAGCTCTATCACCCCCCCCCCTCCCCCTACACATTAGAAGCTGGAAAACGCCGCACACATTCGAGGGTTAATATTGTCAATATTGACTAGGTACCGCAAAAAGTAAGAGCGGCCAACTTAGCCATTTTCGAAGATATCGGGCTAAAAATTTTGACAGTGGGTCATCGGCTCGGTATGTGTTCAATCACATGCTCCATTTCCTTTTTTTCTTCAGCACAAATGTAAGTTTTGAAGACCATCACAAAAGCAAATGCTTCGAAAGATGGATAGTGATTAGTGGGCAACGTATCCTGAATTTGCCGTGCTGCATGGAAAGTAGTGTTGATGAGAAAAGGGGTTTTTGGTTCAGATTATTGTGGGTGCAGAATACATTGTCTGCACCCACTGGAGAAATATTGTGGGTGCAGCTGCACCCTTGCACCCATGGTTCCTACGCTTATGAGCAGCGCAGCACAGAAGCAGTTCCCGAGTAGCCGTAGCCAATCAGCAGCAGCCAGCACTGCCGCCAGAGAGAGGGAAGGAGCTGAGAGACACAGCGGGGGGGGGAGTGGGCGGTACCTGCTGGCTGGCGGCGTCCAAGTGGGCGTGGCTCTCGGCCGAGGAGGCGGGCGGGGTCCAGCGCCGCCAGCGCCGCCTGCCCATCGCCATACGGCGCTGCTGGACGGCCGCCTGCCGAACAGTGTCGCCAGCGGGCCGGGTTAGACGGGCCGCCGCTGCTGCCGAGCCGAGCGGCGGGGGACGGGTGTGCGCCCGACGGGACCGCCCGACGGTGGGACGCGGGGACGGCGGGTAAAGTCAATGTGTCACTGTGCAGGTCATCACACAGTGACACGGTAGGTACGGGTGGAGGCAGGCTACTGAGGTGCGTGAGCTCACCGGGACAAACACAGCAGTCACTAGCGTACTCGTGGTGCAAAACCGGTCCTGTGTTTCACATTTGGTCCGTAAAAGCTAGCATGTACACACCATCAACATTATCAATCGTTACTCTCAAAAACATCCAAAACTGCCAATAAAAAGGGGCCTGTCCTTTACATTCTGTAAGATGCAAGCGAGCAGTGGTCACTCACACCCCATCAGACATTAGTCACAGGAGAGGCACCCGGCGCAGCGCAGACGCGTGGCAGAGCGCTCGGAGACGGTCCGTGAGCCCGGTTAGCTGGCCCGGTTCGGGGAAGGGCACGCAGTCGGCTCACCTTGACAAAGGAGCGGCGCGAGGAGTTACAGTCGTCCGAGTCACGCCGCTCCGAGCAGCTGATCTCGGCCGCCGAGCTGTCCGACACCGGACTCCTGCAAACGTCAGAGCCAGTACTCAATACTCAGTAGTCAGTCAGCATTGATTAGTAGCGATGCCCGACACCGGACTCCTGTAAGAGTCAGAGGCGGCACTCAGTAATTAGCCAACAATCCGACACGGGACTTCTGTCGGTGCCGAAAGTCAGTCAATACAATCAAAAACTACATTAACGCACTTATATTTCCAGCCAATGGCTATCCCGTCCCTCTAGCCCGCCGGAGTCCCCTTATACCGGGCGGTGGCCGGCACACTGACCGGAACTCGGGTCGGAGCAGCGTCCTGCCGCCGGGGCCGCCGGTCGCCGTCCCGCCGGCCGACTGCCGCACTCCCTTGGACAGCGCCGACGTCGACGAGCTGGGACTGAGCTCGGCCAGCAGCTCGTCGCCGTCCGACTTGCCCTCAGTATCAGTCGAGTCGGTGTGGTAGTTGTCCACCGTCTCCGGCAGGTCGGCGATCCGCACCAGCTTGGGCCGGCCGGCGCGCTGCCGGCTGCCGCGCCGCCGCAGCTCGGGGCCACCCACTGTACCCGACGGTGGCAGCGGAGAGGGGAATTTGGCCGACGGCGGGCTGTCGGCCGACAGAGAGCGCGGTGGCGGCGGCGGCCGGCGGCGCGACACCAGCTCGTGAGAGGCCGACCGGGTCTGGGGCGGCGGCCGGCGCGGCGGTGCGGTCTCGGCGCTGCGGGAGGGGAACGGTCCCAGACTGTCCACCCTGCCTGGCTCCGGGACCGGCGGCGCCACGGTCGGCTCCAGTATGAACGGCTCACTGGCGGTACCGGTCAGCACGCTCTGCTCGGTGCTGGAGGGCACCGTCATGGACCCGGAGAGGCCCTGCTCGCTGGTGCCGTTACTGATCACTGCAAAACGAAGGCACTCAATGTTACTCATTTAGTGATGTCGAACAAATAACTGCAAGACATTATAAACTACATTATTCAGTACTGTGGCAGAAACAAGTATGTTCGCTGATCGCAAGCTACTGCTATCACCACTGCTATCACCGTAGATAACCACGAAGAGACTGATACGATACACTTACAAAAAAAACATCAGCTAAGCACAGCAATAACAACAATAAGAAGCCCATACTTATGTCGGCTTTCTATATCCCCCAGCCACCACTTCCCCAGCCTGAAATATAGTGCTAGACTAGCAACCGTAATACCATGTTTCACGAAATCAACTGAACTCACAGGAGCTGGAGCTCTGAGGCGGGTGTCGCCGCTTCAGCCGCACGGAGGAGGCCTTCATGCGCGCGCCGCCGGAAGACATGTAAGACTCGTTGCAGGCGACGATTTGCGACTTGAGGATGCTGAGAGCCAGCGCCACTAGCAGAGGAGTCAGCAATTCCGGGGCGGTGATCTGTCGGCAGGTCAGCACAGAGATCGGTCAGACACGGGAGCAGACAAAGGGCAATGTAAAACACCAGGGAATGATGAGAGGCTCGGCAAGATTACTACTGGCAAAGGGTTGTATTATTAGTTGTCAGTAACCTTGTAGTGGCAAGGTTACTGACAACTAATAATCGCCAAAAGAAGTGAGGCAATGTGAGAACGGGAAGTTACCAGAAAGCGTGATCCACTCAGTTCGTTCTCAAATGGAAACCGACGATGGCGTCAAAGCATCACCATTAACTGCGTGACCGTCGTCTAGTTATATCATGTTCCACGATACAAAGCGAAGCGTGGCGCCGCCGTCCGTATAAATACCCACACGGCCCTGCCTCCGTCAGCCCTAACATACCTGCACGGTGGCCCCCGCGGCGTCCGCGGTGCAGTGCAGCACCGCTATGCCGACGTAGACCAGGTAGGCGGCCAGCAGGGCCACGAACAGGCGGTCTCCGACGTGCCGCTGCCACCAGCGTCTGTAGAGCGGCAGCAGCGCGGCGCGCAGCAGCCCCTGTCGCACCACCAACCACATGCCCTGCTGCGGCTTCGCCTTGGGGAACGTCGAGCCTGCGAACACCGGCAGTCGATCAGGAGTGAGACACTGGACACTGACAGCCGGCAGGGCACTGGCGATCCCGGGGATGCGGGAAGTACGGTGGTTACTGTGTGCGAAGCTGGGGAACTATCGGTTAGTCTGAATCATTCACACACTGTTGTGGTTGATGAATCATAGATGACGTGATAGGGGCACCACAGGAACAGCAGTCATAAGCAGTTCCACGTCGATCGGAATTTACAAGCACCGTAGCATGTGATCAACAGTTTGCTTTCATCATTGATAAGCAGTATCGAACTTTTACAAGACCCCGCATGACGACAAGCTATGAGTGCAAACAATCGGAAGGATTGCAATCCGACATCAATTCAACATTGGTCATGCTCTCCGAGCCTAGCCGGGTAGCCTCCTCCTCGAGAGGCTGACGAAATATAAGGCCACTAAAAAAACACACACACAAAACATTGGTCATGTAAACAAATAAAGCAAATTACCCGAGTACAGTGAAGCATCACAATATCATCGTTACGCAATTCTGAATCGCTGGCGTAGAAAAATGGCACTGACAAGGTGACAACTAAGTTACAACACTCCACCAGCGCATGAAAAACATGCATGGGCTACCAAAACGCATAAAAAGACAGCTGGTAAAGTGAAGCCGAAACCGATATAAGCCACCAATTACACTACTCTATGGCTCATGCAGGGTCTCTCAAAGCCCTGCCCCAACTCGGCCTCCATTCCGCTAGGAGCCCCTCACCTCTGATCAAGTCGAGGTCGATGAGACCGGTGGCCGGCTTGGCCGACTTGCGCGGCGCACCGCCGTATCCGCGGGCGCGGCGGCGCTCCACCGTCTGTTCCCACTCAGGCATCTCGAGCGCTCCGATCTGCCGCTGGTAGCCGCGCAGCGCCGCTTCCGCCCAGCGCGGCGCCGACTCCTGGTCCGCGGCCGGCGAGCCGCCGCCGCCGCCGCCGGACCCACTCATGGCAGTCGGCCGGTCGGCGCCCGATAGGCCGCCGGTATCATCAGAGAGATACCGTCGGCCGTCGGCACACACACACGGCGCTCACACCACGGCGCCTGGCGACAGAGGAGTCACACGGCGTGCGGTTCAACTGCCTGATACAGATAACGGCAGCATCTGGAGCGCAGCATCGGCGTTTTCGGCACCTTTGTATCTAGAGGAATCATGTTGACGGATGCACCTCTGTGGTGCACCCAGAGGCCAGAAATTCTCTATGGGATAAGACGATAGAATTTAGAAACTACGCAGCAGGCTCCGCTTAGGAAGGGCTCTGGTTAGCGGCTCAGCTAAGGAATTTTTACTGGGCGGCCAGGTTGACTTCCGAGTTCCGACACCACAAAATACTTCTATATACATTTTACGATATGCTGTTTAGGTTATCAGAGTCATTCAGTGGGGGTAGAGGCCATAGAGCTTTGCATACGTTCAAGCTTTCATTTCAACTTAGTGATTTTGGCCTTTTACAACCTTTGGCGGCTGAGCTGTTGGCCTGAGGCCAAATATGATAACTTACTCCCGATATGGCCATAAAATAGCCATTGCTTGTTAAATGCACGTTAAATATCCTTTGGCTCGTGTCAGTGTGAAAGAGTAAGAACATTTTAGCAGAATATTTTTGGACTCTTGAAATAATCGGGAAAGATGACCGACTATTCTTGGTCAATGATCTCTAATGGCCCAACCACCAAACCTTAACGATGGCTTAAGTACTTGTATTACGAGTATGTTCGAGGTACGCACAGTGAAGGCGTCCTTTTCTGTAAAAAGAAGTTCTGTAGGCCTACATGAACGAGTGACCGCAAAATTGGGAACTGAAATTAAAGTGTGGAGTTTGCGTGTCCATGCGCGCAAAGAGAGACCTTACCTTGTGCCCCGTGTGGATCGCCCATCTAGGGCTCAATGGTCCGCGTGCGGTTTCTACACCGATCTCCCGGTTTCTACATCGACCTCCCGGTTTCTACACCGATCTTCGGGGACCCCAAATGAGTCTTATGAAGGGCCCACACTGATCTCTGTTGGTACCATAACAACCTATAATGGGCCCCACACTGACAGCTGAGGGCAGGCTCAAACTGCTGAGGGCTCACTCCTGGCTCTGAGAGCCCCATAAAGGCTGAGTCACAGTGGCCTCTCCAGGCATCATATCAACCTCTGAGAGCACATGGCGGCTTCTGAGAACACTGCATCTGTCATCCTCCAACAGCCCTACACTGGCACCCAAGGTCCCAAGCAGGTTTTTGAGGGTCCCACACCATACCATCTCTATGGGCATTCACTCACTCATGTGGGTCTAAATTCTAATGCCTAAAGCCCATGAATTCTAATGCCTAAAGCCCATGCCTGCATAACCTTTTCTGGGCCAATTTTGCCTTTGATGGGTCTATGCTGACTTCTGAGCATCCTACTCTGATTGTTGAGAGCCAGCTCACCAGCAACTGAGGTCAATCTGTGATGGTTCCATACAGGATCTTGAGCCTGAGGGCCAAGGTCAGCAATACTGGCTTTTGAAAGCCCCACAGGTTTTGAGAACTCCCATAACTGCCATTTGAACCCATGCTGGTCCCCTTTGACCCAAAGTCAAAGCCCCACATGGGCCTTCATAACCCAATTGGCATGGAATTGACATCCTTTACACCCATTTAAGGGCACCCTACCAAGCTTTTGAGAATCAGTCAGCTATTGAAGGCCCATACTGATCCATCAGATGTTATGTCAGAGCATCTAAGAACCTGCATCAACCTGTGTCAGCATCTGAAATTGGCCACCTGGTGGTGTTCTGACTTCTGATTTGAGCCTCCCCATCTGAATCTTCATATGGAGATCAAAATTTGGTAGGTAGGTAATGTATCATGTATCATCATTCTGCTCTCCCAGTTTAATCCCTATCAGCAATGAAAAACACTGCATTGATAGTATGTTTGTGAAATAGTAGCTCAAATCCAAAGGCACAATCCATTGCAGTACCTTCAGCCATACACACAGTCACAGAAGTGCAATGCTTGATTAACAATGACTGGATAATCAGTAGGCACATTTTGATAACAGACAAATGACAATAGGTACATTGGGCAGGATGAGCAAGTGAAAAAGGAAAATGTGGGACACAGAGCTAAGTCACATAAACAGCATCAACATGAAAAATAACTTTTTGTTTATCAGAAATAATTGATGCAGGATCATAGGCGCGGGAGCCGGGGGGCAGTGGGGGCAGCTTGCCCCCCCCCCCAACTCTGGGGCCGTGGGGGCGGTGCCCCCACAGCTTTGAGACGGAATCCCACACTTTTTTTTGCAAATGTTTTCTTTTTTTGTTGGAAAAGCCGAGGGGTGAAAAATAAGTGGCCTAAAACCGGTGAGAAAACTAGATTTGGGGGTACCCTAGGTTGATCTCTATTATGGTGTGCCCCCCAGTCGGAAAGTAGTTCCCGCGCCCCTGTGCAGGATAAAAAATATGCATGACAAAATAGAAAACTTATGACCAGATAGGACAGTATGTTTGAATCAAATCAGAGGGCTGTTCATGTGAGCGTTCTCGTGAGTGAGGTTGAATCGTACACACTACAGCCTCCAAGCTCCGCCATCCGCATCCCTACGTCAGCCTTCGGTTACCTCATACAGTGACCGACCGCTGTGGCCGGTCGGGACTGGCCACAGCGTTGGCTGTGTGAGGTCCAACACACGCAGCCATGTGACATCATAACGACTACCCATCCCCTACCCCAAGCCTGCAGCACACACCGCACACACCACACTCAGCAGTGTGCACTGTGCGGTGCCCGTGAGGTGTGAACAGTCCTCAGCGTTCTCAGTTCTGTACGCCTCACATCAAATCACGTTATGATCATCGCCTTTCACTGAAGAAACACGCAAGTTTAAACAAAGGCAATGAAACACAAAAAGGCATACTGACATGTGAAAATGATATCCAGTGAAAATTGGATCAGGTAAATTGAAAGATAAATAAGAAAACCAGCTAAAAACCGAGCTACCCACCCGACAACCTCTTCACTGCTGACGGAAAACTACAGAAATATAAGCCACTTTTTTACCCCGCGTTCGATGTCTCTCGGACGGCGAAGATTCTACGTCGTCCGGCCAATCATGCTCCATAACCGCAGCCGAGCTCCCGCTAACCTTGAACGGGATTGGCCGAACGACGAAGACTCTTTGCCGTCCGAGAGACATCGAACGCATATGGAACGCAGGGTTAGTTTACGTCTATCAATTCAGCAGCAACGAATATCAGCCTCACAGCAGCATATTTCGGGGTCTTTCGATTTGGCTGAAAATCGGTATACAGGGCCTCCTCGATGCGCTGATTCCGAAAATGTACCTCTCTGGGGTGGTATTTTGCACCGTTAACGAGTTATCGGCCATTTAACATTTTAACGGGAAACAGCGGGGTCTTTCGATTTGGCTGAAAATCGGTATACAGGGCCTCCTCGATGCGCTGATTCCGAAAATGTACCTCTTTGGGGTGGTATTTTGCACCGTTAACGAGTTAACGGCCAGTTAACATTTTAACGGGAAACAGCGGGGTCTTTCGAATTGGCTGAAAATCGGTATACAGGGCCTCCTCGATACGCTGATTCCGAAAATGTACCTCTCTGGGGTGGTATTTTGCACCGTTAACGAGTTAACGGCTATTTAACATTTTAACGGGAAACGGCGGGGTCTTTCTATTTGGCTGAAAATCGGTATACAGGGCCTCCTCGATGCGCTGATTCCGAAAATGTACCTCTCTGGGGTGGTATTTTGCACCGTTAACCAAGGGCGGCGCCACCGTGGGGGCAGTGGGGGCAGACTGCCCCCACTGGTAGGAGGCCGTGGGGGCAAGACTATGTTTTTGCCCCCACAAAATTTGGCTGATGTTGAAAAGGGAACAGAAGACCAGTGCAACATTCATGATAAGCGGTTATAATAGTACGCCTGTTTTTGACGGTCCCCGTATCAAGTGCATCAGCAAAACGTTCGTTCTCGGACCGTCTGTCGCATATCTCCTACTCCCACTCATTCTCCTACTCATGTTCATTCACCGTGATTGACTCCCGACAAATCATCGGCGTCACTTGCTGACTGTGCGTCCAGTTAGCGATGGACATTGGGTACAGACTGGTAGGCCTCAATCACCCTTAATCGTCGAGAATGGTCACGTGCTGACTAAATACCAAGACGCACCCGTATCGGAGACCTCTATGTTGCGGCGTTAGCCGTCTCTGTAGGAAGCGGGCTCTCTAGCAAAAGCTATTTTGTCTACAGAAATTAGTTACTGTGGAGCATATTGCTACCAGCCATGGCAACCACGTAAGCTCAGTTACGAACCAATTCCAGCGTGCCTTTAAGCAAGAGAGCCTATAAACGTAACATTTAGGTGAAAACGAACTTATGGGACACCCATCTCACGTGCTTTCAAGCATTTTTGGGATGTTTCGGTTGGTTTCAGGTTCAGTCCGAGCTCAGTCTGGGTTTCGGTGGTTTTTTTGCCCGGTGTGTGCCCTCAGCTCCGTTCATCCAATTCTGGCCCAAGGCAACGCAAGAGCGCTGCCGGCATCTAGTACCTAATTAAGACATGTTTCCCATCATTTAAATGAATGCTTAGACTAGAGCAAAATGGATGCCAGAATCGTGATCAGTGGCTACGAAATCATCACAAAGGACTTTTCATGTGTCAAAGTCAGGGGCGGATCCAGAAAATCTCCAAGGGAGGGGCCATTAGAAACCAGGAGGCCCCCCACCTGTTGGAGGCCCCATCTTCCCACTTGTTGGGCCCCCCCCCCAAAAAAAACTGCGTCTATTGAGCTTATCTAGCTGTTCAGTGGATGCGAGTGGAGGCCCTCTGTGGAGATTAAGAGGTCCTGTGTTGGCGAAGAGGATATCTGTGCAAGCTTGGAGTCCCTCTGTGCAGGATAGGAGACCTTCTGTGTGAGTTAGGAGACCCTCTGTGTTGGCTAGGAGGCCCTTTGTTCGGATGCGAGTGGAGGCCTCTGTGTAGGCTAAGAGATTTTGTGTTTGTTAGGACATCTGTGCAGGCTTGGAGGCCCTCTGTGCAGGTTAGGAGGCCCTGTAAAAGTGGTCATCTCTGTGAGTATAAGAGACCTCCAAGTTATGAAAAGCTTTACCAATCTTCTAACAAAGAAGTCTTCTCAGCTAGTCTTCTAAGAAATAACTAAGTGGGTAGGTTAAAAAAACTCATCGGATTTCGGCCACTTTATTTTCAGGAGGCCCCCTTTTCAGCTTTTTAACTTTTTATTTTATTTTTGAAAAAAATCGGCCAAGGGGGGGCCATGGCCCCCATGGCCCCCCCCCCCTTGTATCCGCGCCTGGTCAAAGTCAACCAAAGGTCATTCGAGGTCACATGAGTACCATAATAATTTTGAATGGCAACATCTAGGGGCAAGTTGCTCATGGATTTTGCAGATTGGCGTATCAGACAACAGTCGGGTCACCTCAAGCTTGCCCCCACTGGCGAAAATTCGTGGCGCCGCCACTGCCGTTAACGAGTTAACGGCTATTTAACATTTTAACGGGAAACGGCGGGGTCTTTCTATTTGGCTGAAAATCGGTATACAGGGCCTCCTCGATGCGCTGATTCCGAAAATGTACCTCTTTGGGGTGGTATTTTGCACCGTTAACGAGTTAACGGCCAGTTAACATTTTAACGGGAAACAGCGGGGTCTTTCGATTTGGCTGAAAATCGGTATACAGGGCCTCCTCGATGCGCTGATTCCGAAAATGTACGTCTTTGGGGTTTTATTTTGCACCGTTAACGAGTTAACGGCCATTTAACATGTTAACGGGAAACGGCGGGGTCTTTCGATTTGGCTGAAGATTGGTATCCAGGGCCTCCTCGATGCGCTGATACCGAAAATGTACCTCTCTGGGGTGGTATTCTGCACCGTTAACGAGTTATCGGCCATTTAACATTTTAACGGGAAACAGCGGGGTCTTTCGATTTGGCTGAAAATCGGTATACAGGGCCTCCTCGATGCGCTGATTCCGAAAATGTACGTCTTTGGGGTGGTATTTTGCACCGTTTACGAGTTAACGGCCAGTTAACATTTTAACGGGAAACGGCGGGTTCTTTCGATTTGGCTGAAAATTGGTATCCAGGGCCTCCTTGATGCGCTGATTCCGAAAATGTACCTCTTTGGGGTGGTATTTTGCACTGTTAACGAGTTAACGGCCATTTAACATTTTAACGGGAAACGGCGGGGTCTTTCGATTTGGCTGAAAATTGGTATACCGGGCCTCCTCGATGCGCTGATTCCGAAAATGTACCTCTTTGGGGTGGTATTTTGCACCGTTAAAGGTAGACTGCCACCTTTTTTCCACAAAACGGTTTTCACTAGAGCTGAGCCACCTATGTCCCAGACTGAAGTCGGCTTTCCGAAATTCGAACCCGTTTGCGAGAAATCGGAGACCAAAGTTCAGTTTGATGCCATTTTTTTAGTCCAAGAAAACCGACATCTCTACTGTTAATCGATAACTTTGAAACATGAATTTTCTTATCTTTTGGTAAATATATGTCAAAACTTTGATTGTTTCGAGATCAGAGAAGAATTTTGGAGTGTCAAAATAAAAGTTAAACTTATACATTCAGTAGTTCATTTTTTCCAAAAAAGTGTGGGAAATTGGGTTTAACATGGGCCAGACCCATTCCAAATGAGCCATGATTTTTAAATGTTTTACGAACTTAAATGCAAAATAAATTAAACATGGCCAATTTCTTATGAAATCATATATTAGTAAATCATAAAATACCTTACTTTTTCAAATAAAATGTAATAATCTTATGACCTTGAAGTCTAGTGATGTGTAAACATTGTCGCTAGACATTAACCGATTGATAATTGTATGATAATCGACAATTTTTTTCGCGATTCACGTGATGATACTTTGTCAGGTGAATTCTAAAATTTTGTTTTGTCCAGGGAATAAATCATAGGCCGATCTGAGAAAACTTTTTGAAGGTGGCAGTCTTCCTTTAACGAGTTAACGGCCATTTAACATTTCAACGGGAAACGGCGGGGTCTTTCGATTTGGCTGAAAATCGGTATACCGGGCCTCCTCGATGCGCTGCTTCCGAAAATGTACCTCTTTGGGTGGTATTTTGCAACGTTAACGAGTTAACGGCCATTTAACATTTAAACGGGAAACGGCGGGGTCTTTCGATTTGGCTGAAAATCGGTACACAGGGCCTCCTCGATGCGCTGATTCCGAAAATGTGCCTCTTTGGGGTGGTATTTTGCACCGTTAACGAGTTCACGAACCGTTAACATTTCAGCAGCATATATCGATTTCGGCAGCAAATTTTTGGAGTCTTTCGATTTGGCTGAAAATCGGTATACCGGGCGTCCTCGATGCGCTGATTCCGAAAATGTACCTCTTTGGGGTGGTATTTTGCACCGTTAACGAGTTAACGGCCATTTAACATTTTAACGGGAAACGGCGGGGTCTTTCGATTTGGCTGAAAATCGGTATACCGGGCCTCCTCGATGCGCTGCTTCCGAAAATGTACCTCTTTGGGTGGTATTTTGCAACGTTAACGAGTTAACGGCCATTTAACATTTAAACGGGAAACGGCGGGGTCTTTCGATTTGGCTGAAAATCGGTACACAGGGCCTCCTCGATGCGCTGATTCCGAAAATGTGCCTCTTTGGGGTGGTATTTTGCACCGTTAACGAGTTAACGAACCGTTAACATTTCAGCAGCATAATCGATTCCCAGCTAACAGGAAACGTTACTACAACGTTGTCACAACGTCGTGTTTCGGTAAGTTGCGAAATTACGTTTTAATTACGTTGTAGCAACGTTCTGAACGTTGTGAAGCCATGGTTTGGTCCGAAAGTCGTGGTAAAACGTCGTGACAACGTTTTATTGGTACGTTGCAGCAACTGCACACTTGCAGCATTATATTTTGATAATGCATGGCAGGGGCGGATCCAGGAAAACTCCAAGGGGAGGGTCATGAATCGAAGTGGTGCCCCTACCTATACCCAAAATTAAAAACTCAACGGATTTCGTCCACTTCATTTTGGTGGTGCCCCCATTTTCAGTTTTTTATTTTTATTTTTTATTTTTAGTCAGTATCTTACCTCTTAGCCACAACCACATTTACCAATTGTAAGCAAGTATATATGAATGTGCTATGTGTATATATGTTGTGGACGCTGAGTAATGAGTACTTACCAGGAACGTTATCAGGTAAGCAAATCGTTGTCAGTCCGACGAACTTGACCCTGGCGTCTAAAGGGTCTGTCCTTGACACTTCAGGCTTGTCAGGGGCACCAAAGTCCTTCCAGGGACACCACAAACCTGTCAGGGGCACCTACGGCCTTGTAGGGGCGCCACAGGCCCGCCAGGGGCACCACAGGCCTGCCAGGAAGCAGGGGCACCACAGGTCTAGCAAGTATACACGGCAGGCCTGTCAGGGGCACAACGGGCCTGTTGGGCCCATGAGCACCCCTAGGGGCAGGGGCACCACAGTCCTTCCAGGGGCACCGCAGGCCTGTGAGGGGCACCAGCGGCCTAGCAGGGGCACCAGTCAACACAGGCCTGCCAGGGGCACCACAGACCTGCCAGGGGCACCAGAGGCCTGCCAGGAGCACCACCGACCTCGCAGGGGTAACTTGGGCCTGTCAGGGCCCAGGGGCACCACGGGCCTGTCGAGAGGCACTTCAGGCTTTTCAGGGGCACCATAGTCCTCTCAGGGCGCAGGGGTAGCAGGGGCACCAGAGGCCTGCCAGGGGCACTACAGGCCTAGCAAGGGCACCACTGGTCTATCAGGGGCACCACGAGCCTGTCATAGCCAGGCATCTCAGGCTTGTCAAGGCCCAGCGGCACCACAGGTCTGTGAGGGGCACCAGCGACCTAGCAGGGGCACCAGTCAACACAGGTCTGCCAGGGGCGCCACAGACCTGCCAGGGGCACCACAGACCTGCCAGGGGCACCAGAGGCCTGCCAGGGGCACCACCGGCCTCGCAGGGGCACCTTGGGCCTGTCAGGGGCACGACGGGCCTGCCGAGGGGCACTTCAGACTTTTCAGGGGCACCAGTCCTCTCCGGGCGCAGGGGCACCAGAGGCCTGCCAGGGGCACCAGCGGCCTAGCAAGGGCACCAGAGGCCTGCCAGGGGCACCAGCGGCCTAGCAAGGGCACCAGAGGCCTGCCAGGGGCACCACAGGCCTAACAAGGGCACCACGGGCCTGTCAGGGGCACCTCAGGCTTGTCAGGGCCCAGGGACACCACAGTCCTTCCAAGGGCACCGCAAGCCTGTCAGGGGCACCAGAGGCCTGCCAGGGGCACCACAGGCCTAGCAAGGGCACCTCTGGCCTGTCAGGGGCACCTCAGGCTTGTCAGGGCCCAGGGGCACCACAGTCCTTCCAGGGGCATTACAAGCCTGTCAGGGGCACCAGAGGCCTAGCAAGGGCACCACAGGCCTGCCATGGACACCACAGGCCTGCCAGGGGCACCACCGGCCTTGCAGGGGCGCCTCAGGCCTGTCAGGGGCACCACGTGCCTGCCGGGGACACTTCAGGCTTGTCAGGGGCGTTACAGTCCTGTCAGGGCCCAGGGGCACCAGGCCCGTGGTGTCCCTGCTAGGCCTGTGGTGCCCCTGTCAGGACTGTGATACCCCTGATAGGCCGGTGGTGCCCCTGGAAGGTCTTTGGGCCTCCGGGCCTCAAGGGGGGGGCCATGACCCATGTGACCCCCCCCCCTTGGATCCGCCCCTGATGCATGGTGACATATATGGCCATATAATGCATTTCCTTTGACTTTCAATGCGCATATTCAGTTTTCATCGTTAAATTTGACATATTTTAACACTTGGACTGTTCACGTTGTCAGCTGGTGGTCGCCAACACGTTGTTAAAACGGTTTTTCACAACCTTGACATTATAGGTACTGAATAATTAGCGGTGTTTTTACAAGTAAATTCTGATACCTTTCTCTCTCTATCTCTCTAATATATATATATATATATATATATATATATATATATATATATATATATATATATATATATATATATATATATATATATATATATATATATATATATATATATATATATATATATATATATATATATATATATATATATATATATATATATATATATATATATATATATATAACATGTGTAAATTGCAAAGCGTCATTGGCATGTTTTACAACATCACAGGCGGAGCTAGAGGCTTGCAACTATCCCTATGTAAACGCGGCTGTTATCCGCGGCTGCCAGCAAGCCACGCGGGCCGCCACTCAGGCGAACGGTGGCTCGCGCCCTGACCTCGCCTGAGGGGCCGTGACGTCAGTGTCACCGGCCGGCGTTCAGAGCCAGCCGGCCGAGCCGCAGTCTACGCAGGGAGGCACCGGTTCTGACGTCACACGAAAATATCAGTCGGCTGGTTGTGGCACTGCCCCCTGCCGGCGCGACTGTGCTGCCACCTAGCTAAGCCTAGTCAGCCTAGGACGGGACGGTTTTACTTTTTCTCGTCGAGTGGGGCAGCTTGCGACGCACTCGGTCGACATAGTTAGCTGTGCTGCAACATACCCCAGATTCGGAGTCTCTCGGACGGCCAATCCTGTTCCATAACCACAGCTAAGTCCCCGCTGACCTTAACCAGGATTGGCCGGACGACGTTGAATCTTCGTAGTTCGAGACACCGAACCCGGGGATAGTCTGTCGAAGCCTTGGCGGCTGAAGAAAGGCTAGACATATCTCATTTGATTTTGGCGTGGCCAGCCTCACTTCTGTAGTTTTGTTTCACAGCATTCCACGTCCTATTGAGTTTCCGGTTGCGTAGTACACGACCACGTACAGGAACTTGATGTCTTTTAGATACATCACGCAATGACAAACATTTGGCAGCATTTACATTTGTTGCCTGCATATTTTGGTGAGGAAAAATCACTATCGCAGTAGTACAATCAAGACATCCCACAAAGGATCAGAGCTAAAGCAGCATTATTAACCAAAAGTGTATTGCATTGATCACCAGCATGTTCGTAAAATAAAATATACCACGAATAAAGATGACAATCAAGCCGGACCAGGACACTTATAACAAACATGAACGCTAAAGTGGCAACAAAAATGAAAGAGAGAAGATGAATCTGCCCTTCGCAATCGTGAACCTAAAATAAAACTTCAAATATACAACAGACCACTGTGCATTAAAAGAACATGAATATACTCGCTTTGTCGTCGACACATAATGGGAACATCCTGCCGGCCCAGCCAAACAGCGCGCCCGCCTTCGAGTAGGAAATAGCAGCGGCCGCAGAAGTGGCCAACAGATAACTACCACATTGTTCGTCACGCCGCCTGCACTGAAACGTAACAGCATTAATGTTTGCCAGTGCTCTGGCGAGGAACATGATTGATACAGTTATATGAAAGAAAAACATTGCCCTTATTTCTCGAGTCTATAGCAAAATTAATGCAAAGTTACCTTTTTATTTACGTGATATTTCGGCCAACAGACCATTATCAAACGAAAGAAAGAAAAATGTCAATGTCAGAACAATGTCAGAAACGTAACAGCTATTTAATCGTGAAATGTAGCTATCCATCCAAAGATGCTGCACTACACCAGCACCACCGCACAGTTAGCAGATAGGTACGGACCGCAGGTCCTGGTCTCTGTCTCTTCCGAGTAGGGTCTCCGGACCGGTCAACAGCGCCACCATCTCCGCGCGGTAGCTATAGCACAGCTCTCCGGCCGGGGCCCGCAGTTCCTCGGCCTCTTCGTCCAGTCAGACCAGCACGGCTCCCGCCCAGCGCCTGAAGACTCCGCCCTCCGCAGATCCGTCCGTCCAAAGCCGGACAGCACACAGGGGCAGGAACGCGAGGTGAAGCGTAGCCACGCTTTCCCTTTCCGCCGCCGTGGCCCCAGCCCGTATTGGGCACACGTCCAACCGGAAAATGCCGCCAGCCGTCTGTTGCCACGGTGGGATTCTCGCTCTCGCCCAGGCCTGGCGGCCTCGCAATCTCCAGCCTCGGACCGAAGACAGGCGCGCCGGTGCCGAGGCCTCGGCGGTCGCGCGCAGGGGGTCCCCTGATGGCAGACCCAGCGCCCTCCCCAGCAGCCTGGCAGCCAGCGTCCAGCTTCGCTCCTCCATAGGAGTAAGTCGGGCTTCCGCCATTAGTGCGTGGCACGGTGTTAAGCGCGGACACAGGTGATGATGCGGCCGCCTCTCGCAGTCCTCGCTCCAGGAGATTCACGTGCGAGGGGCGGCCGCCGGCAGCCACGCAACGGCAGCGTGTTCGAGCGCCCCTCGGACGTAACCGATTGGTCACCGTACTAAGGGTACCCTCGTCCAGGCCCCAGCTATTCAACCAGGTCGACGGCGCCGTAGCCGTCAGAAGCTGGTGGTCACTCGAGCCACGCCACAGAGCTCACGCCTCAAAGCGGTTGGCTCTCCGGTCCTCGGCATCCGGCATCCGCAGTGATTTGGCGTAGCCAGGACACGTGAGATGCTGGCCTCAGTCATAACCGGAAAGCCTGTAAAAAAAAACAATATGTGATTGACAAATGGAAATATATTGTATGCATAGAGTTGAGAAATCATGACGCACACTGCATTGTGGTGACAGTAGATAGTTTAGTGCGATTGGCAGAGGAGGGACTTATTGTAAGAAAACAATAAACAATTGAGGCATTGGTTTGGTTTTGTAGGTAGCCACCTACCCTTCTCATATGAATCTGGATGATTTGTACCATTAAGAAAAAAACAGGCATAGGAGCGGGGGGGGGGGGCATGCCCCCACTTTTCAGCTGTGCTTATTTTTAAAGTAAAATATTTATTTTTCATTTAAATTCAAAACTAAGAGCAAGAAATGGTTCGGCAAGGTGAGATGAGCACGAAACTGCAAAGAATTTGTTCATAGGGGTATTGGAGTCGACATTGAAGTGACACAAAGTGACATTGAAGTTCTCTGCCGCCCCCCCCCCCCCACACACACACTTTACATGAGGTTCCTGCGCCAATGGAAAAAAAAACACATTGCATTATGTGCATCAACACTTAACCCTTGCACTTGAGAGGGCCACAAAGCCCACTATAAAGCCCACAAGACACCACCTGAAAGCAAAGCATGACAAATGATAGCATGTAGGCACCTGACCTACTATAACCTACTGAACAAAACATACCTCATATATCAATATGTATGTGTAGATAAAGTATGAATGGTAGGTTGATACCAAGGCTGTTTAGTAGGTTGTAGGTATGCTGAAAGGATGAAAGATGGGTATTTGTTCAAAAAATATCTGATCTGCAGTTCATATGAATATGCAACATGGGGTTAGGTAAGGTTTGATTTTTGTTTTGTATTTGTATCACATGTAAATATCATATCTGGATTCAAGATGTCAAATAGTGTAAGAATGTACAAAATGTATGCCTGAAAAGTGAATCAGACTCTTTCTGAACATTTACCAAAAGTTGTAGGTTAGTACGTGAGGTACGGCTAGGGTAGATTATGTTTTTTATCTTCACCATAGTTTATCTACACAGAAACCAACAAACCCTCGTCCAGACATAGGTAGGCATTGCAAATCATCAAAAAGTTAATATTTTTCTGCTCATCAGCATTTGACCAAAATAAGGGTTTTAGCGTGTCTGGTTATTTCAGGTTATGTTAGGCTATACGTAGGTGAGGTTTAAACTTAAACAAGCTCTGAGACATATACATATATGGGCTTCATCTGAGATTAATATTGAGCTAGGACTCTGGGTTGGGGTACCCACCTTCCTGTCAGGCCATGATACTTGACACACCATCTTGCTGTCTGAGGCGGCCCAGGAACCAGCTCAAGCAATTACAATTACAACAGGTGAGTTGAATGAAAGTCAACAGTCGTGCGGGCACTACACCACTCCCCATTAAAATATGACATCAAGTAATTAGTTAATGACGATAATCCCGCCCCCACAAATCTTATGAAACACATTGACCTTTGAATATTGATATTCCGAAAAGAAATATCCGTAATAATTTAAAGCGAACGTGTTCTTACGCAGCTGTGACATAAGCTGCGCGTACGAAAAACACCCGCTAGACCAATTGATGGCGAAAAAAACCTGTTGATGAAGAAATACTTGTCTCCCATTGGTCCGTGAACACAATCTGCAGGAAACGCAGCTTAAACTACAGCAAAATTTTGCTGGAAAATCTGCAGAAAGTAAGAAAAATGCAATTTAAACATATTTAGCCAATGAGTCTGGCCAATCTGTTGATATATTCCGATAGATATTGAGCACGATCAGTCATTTTGAAAGAATTACGGTCCGACTCTCTTTATTTTTAAAGCAATGACGCATAAAAGAACTATTGAAAAATTGACAAATATATTTTCTTGGAGGAAAAAGTGGGACTCGCGTTACATTAAAAATCAAAATTAATACACTGATCGAGACCGCGCTTCCAAAAGTATTTATCAGTGCATTTTCGCATCGAATCTCTCCAAATCATGAACAAACTTGGGCAAAAACAGCAAGATTGCCTGTTTTGCCAATTCACATATTTTCATATTTCAGGGCATTTTTAAAGTTGATGGCCAATGTATTCAAAGTCAACATTTCCACAGGAAAAATTACAGCTATTTTTCTTTCAAATTCATTCATTTGTAGAGTCCGACTCTCTCTTGTTTTCTCGCAGTTGCCGTTGTGCTCTGAGAGAAACGATCATGTGTATCATAATCGTTTGGTTCACTTCAAGACTGCAGAATCTGCACTTGCATTTTCTACCGTGTGGAAGATCAGAGGGAGTCAGCTAATTTATGACAGAATGTGCTTAAAAAATGACTGGTGAATAATATCTTTTGTCAGTGTCTGACAAATATTTATATTTTAAATCACGCTCTTCAGCTGTCAAGTGAGTTCCAAATGGCCTAAATTGTCAGCTGTTTATCATCCTAGGTCAGCTCAAGGTCACAGACGTCAGCTGAAGAAAGTGGTGACCATTGGCACTGTGTTGAGCGGACAAACCGGTGTTACCTAGTATTCTATGTACCGTGAGTCTACGCGGCGCGAGCGAGCAGTGAGGGCCGGCGGCGGGCGCGGCCGAGATAGCTGGAAGATGAAAGATAGCGCCAGTCGTCTGCGTTTGATGCGATTGTTGCTTTGACTGGTAAGTCAAAGTACCATTTACGAGTAGCATTTGCAAGATTGTGCCTTGTAATATCGTGCGGTCGAGGCTATAGTTCATTGTAGCTCTAGCCTGTAAGGTGTTGACATGTTTGATCTAGCCTGTCGCACTGTTACGGAAAGTGGTGCAGGTATTTTTGTGATTTTTTCATGAATTGAATGTCTGATTTTCCCTCATGTCTTCCCGCAGACGTCCTGCAACTCGTCAGCGCGCCTTGTGGCAGGCCTACTGTCGGCAATGCGGTAGCGAAGTGGCTGTCCGGAAGCTGCGACCGGAACGGGGGGTGCGCAGACCGTCTAGTCAGGCACCGCCAGCTGCCTAGGGACATCGAGGCCGCAAATGAGCCGGTGCCTAACGGTCCGCCGAGTGATCCTCCCAGCGAGGGTTAGTGAAGAAGTGAACTTCCATCAGTTCTGGCGTGCTAGCGGCTAGCGCCAGAGCCGGTAGAACCCAATTCCGTCCCACGCCCCCATGGGGGCGCCCCTGGGCCCCATGCCCCACCACCGATGCCGCCGCCGTTTTTTTTTTTTTTTTTTTTGTAAATTGACCTGTATGATGTATTGAAATATACACTTCTTACATGCCTTTTTTTACAAGTCTAGAGAACGGGAAGAGAGCGTCGGAAACACATTCTGAGTATGTTGCGAACACGTTGAGAGGGCGTTGCGAAAATGTTTAGGACGTTTACTCAGGGTCGCAGGGACGGCAATACGAAGTAGCGACAACGTGGTGCGCACGTGATAAAAACGTCGCAGAGACGTTGCCAAAGCGTTCTATACTCCTTGTAGTCACGTTGCGGAAACGTGGTGACAACGTTCCAGAAACACTGTTGGTACGTTACAGAAAACATTTCATAACGTTGGCGGGACGTTGTAAGAACAGTTTTGGGACGTCACGGTCACGTTACAGAAACGTTGTGATGACATTCAAATGCATGGTCGGATGACGTTGTCACGCCGTTGTCTGGAGTCTACAAAATTACGTTGTCACAACGATAAATCGGGACGTTGTGGTAACCATTTAACAACGTTTAAACGACGTTGTAACAACGGCAAATTGTTAGCTGGGTTTCGGCAGCAAATTTTTGGAGTCTTTCGATTTGGCTGAAAATCGGTATACAGGGCCTCCTCGATGCGCTGATTCCGAAAATGTACCTCTTTGGGGTGGTATTTTGCACCCTTAACGAGTTAACGGCCAGTTAACATTTTAACGGGAAACGGCGGGGTCTCGATTTGGCTGAAAATCGGTATACAGGGCCTCCTCGATGCGCTGATACCGAAAATGTGCCTCTTTGAGGTGGTATTTTGCACCGTTAACGAGTGCAATAAACATTTTAACGGGAAACGGCAGGGTCTTTCGATTTGGCTGAAAACCGATATACAGGGCCTCCTCGCCGTTTCCCGTTAAAATGTTAAATAGCCTGTTACCGGTCGCGTGTACTTTCCGGTTTCCAGCTCGAGAGTCTCGATTAACGGCAAAAAACTGTATTGCCACTTAAACCGCGACAACATTCCCCCGCGGGTTCCCAAGCTCGACTGCCTTCCCGCCGCGTCTCTCGCCGCGCCGCGTCGCGCGGCGTCGCCATGGCAACGGACAGAGGAGATGCAAACTCCGACACACATACCCACGGACGCACGGCGGAGGGCGGCTTGGCGACAAAGAACCAAACATTTGTACTCTGTTACAAGCCGTTAACTCGTTAACGGTGCAAAATACCACCCAAAAGAGGTACATTTTCGGAATCAGCGCATCGAGGAGGCCCTGTATACCGATTTTGAGCCAAATCGAAAGACCACGCCGATGCCCGTTAAAATGCTAATTGGTCGTTCACTCGTTAACGGTGCAAAATACCACCCCAAAGAGGTACATTTTCGGAATCAGCGCATCGAGGAGGCCCGGTATACCGATTTTCAGCGAAATCGAAAGACCCCGCCGTTTCCCGTTAGTGTTAATTGGTCGTTAACTCGTTAACGGTGCAAAATACCACCCCAAAGAGGTACATTTTCGGAATCAGCGCATCGAGAAGGCCCTGGACACCGATTTTCAGCCAAATCGAAAGACCCCGCTGTTTCCCGTTAAAATGTTAAATGGCCGTTAACTCGTTAACGGTGCAAAATACCACCCCAAAGACGTACATTTTCGGAATCAGCGCATCGAGGAGGCCCTGTATACAGATTTTCAGCCAATTCGAAAGACCCCGCCGTTTCCCGTTAAAATGTTAACTGGCCGTTAACTCGTTATCGGTGCAAAATACCGCCCCAAAGAGGTACATTTTCGGAATCAGCGCATCGAGGAGGCCCTGTATACCGATTTTCAGCCAAATCGAAAGACCCCGCCGTTTCCTGTTAAAATGTTAAATGGCCGTTAACTCGTTAACGGTGCAAAATACCACCCCAGAGAGATACATTTTCGGAATCAGCGCATCGAGGAGGCCCTGTATACCGGTTTTCAGCCAATTCGAAAGACCCCGCCGTTTCCCGTTAAAATGTTAACTGGCCGTTAACTCGTTAACGGTGCAAAATACCACCCCAAAGAGGTACATTTTCGGAATCAGCGCATCGAGGAGGCCCTGTATACCGATTTTCAGCCAAATCGAAAGACCCCGCTGCCCAGTAAACATGCCGACGTCGGCCCGACGTCGGGCCGAGGCTCGGCCCGACGTCGGCCCAGCGTCGGGTCAACCTCGGCCCGACATCGGCTGGACGTCGGATATGCCCGCATGTTCCGACGTCCAGCCGAAGTCCAGCCGACGTCGAACCGACGTCGGGCCGAGATCGTTTGCCGAGGTTGACGAGATCGTTTGTCGTTGGACCGACGGGGCCGACGTCGGCATGTTTATTGGGACAACGCGCCAAAAATATCAACCGGCGGCGGGATTCGAGCCCCCCAGTCGCCGACGTCGGCATGTTTACTGGGACAACACGCCAAAAGCATCAGCCGGCGATGGGATTCGAACCCCGTGTCATTCGAATGCGAGGTTAGTGCGCTAACCACTACACCACGCAGCCAGCTAACGAATTTGGTTTGTTTTGTTGGCTTATGTCCTTTCGGTCTACGTGCATATAGTTGCATCATATTCACATTCAGATTCGCGTGCACTGACAAGACCATTTCAGAGCCGGAAGGATCATAGGATGGAGACATTGGTCTTCTTGGCGAGCACCCTGGGTCCAGTTCATATAGAGTCCCTGGTCGCATTGCTGTTACGTGACACTTATTGGAAAGGGCGACCCCACAATGGATTCATATAGCCACTCTTACACACCTGCACCAACGTTTCCCAAAGTGTCCCTTTGATAAGTGGCACTTTGGCAAAGTGACACTTGCCGACTGGCCTTTCTATATGAACTGGGCCCGGCCCTGGTGAGTTGCCGGGGCTGAGCCTGACCAAAGGATAGGCCGAGCAGCCCCCAAGCACTCACCGCACCCGGCTACGGGCGAGCTCGTCTTACGGGCAATCCCAAATGGGATAAAGTTTCCCGTCCAGTCCGGATCAGGGGGTTGCGGCGTGGAGGAAGATTTGAGTTTCCTGAGGATATTTTGAATACAGAAGCTCTTTATGAAACATGAAACATGTATTTTATATTATTTTAACGGTCAAAACAGCGGCCGATGTCGGTCCGACGTCGCCCCGACGTCGGCCCGACGTCGGCTGGACCTCAGCAATTGATCTCGGTCCGACGTCGGCCCGACATCGGCTGGACCTCGGCTGGACGTCGGAACATGCGGGCATATCCGACATCCAGCCGACGTCGTGCCGAGGTTGGACCGACGTCGGGCCGACGTCGGCATGCTGATGCCGAGTTGCCGACGTCACCCCGACGTCGGCCGACGTCGGGCCGACGTCGGCATGTTTACTGGGTGTTTCCCGTTAAAATGTTAAATGGCCGATAACTCGTTAACGGTGCAAAATACCACTCCAAAGAGGTACATTTTCGGAATCAGCGCATCAAGGAGGCCCTGTATACCGATTTTTAGCCAAATCGAAAGACCCCACCGTTTCCCGTTAAAATGTGAATCGGTCGTTAACTCGTTAACGGTGCAAAATACCACCCCAAAGAGGTACATTTTCGGAATCAGCGCATCGAGGAGGCCCTGTATACCGATTTTCAGCCAAATCGAAAGACCCCGCCGTTTCCCGTTTAAATGTTAAATGGCCGTTAACTCGTTAACGGTGCAAAATACCACCCCAAAGAGGTACATTTTCGGAATCAGCGCATCGAGGAGGCCCTGTATACCGATTTTCAGCCAAATCGAAAGACCCCGCCGTTTCCCGTTAAAATGTTAAATGGCCGTTAACTCGTTAACGGTGCATAATACCACCCCAAAGAGGTACATTTTCGGAATCAGCGCATCGAGGCGGCCCTGTATACCGATTCTCAGCCAAATCGAAAGACCCCGAAATATGCTGCTGTGAGGCTGATATTCGTTGCTGCTGAATTGATAGACGTGGTTAGTTTTTGTTTACCTTTGTAAATGTTACATATGCGCCATAATTGTAAACAAGATAGCTAGACATTTCGACTGCCACATTTGTTGCAATCCCATGACGAAGGAACCATGATAAACATCAGAAAGATAGCACCACTCATCGATTTGTCGTGTACCATTATATAAGCCGTTTTTAATCTGGTGACCTCAGACGAACTTGATGACCTCAAAACGTTTTTCCTTATGGCAGCTATCGAACAGCTATCCTTTCCTCAGCTATGTTTCTTATAGGCATCTTGCTAAGGTTTACATGGCCTTGGCTCTGCCCAAGCTCAGCTACAGCAACTACCAAGGGACGACGGTGAAAACAGGGCGCCTGGGGCGATTTGATCAAGGTTCGTGAAACTCACACGTGACGTTTTGCATGTAAAAGGCCCTACGGAGGGGGAGAAGCTCCAAATGTCACGTGACTAATATGCCCTCCGGCGCCCTGTTTTCACCGGCGTCCCTACCAAGCCGATCACGACACCTTGAGCACGACAAAAATGCCATCAGTGGATTCGCCATATGCGATTAGTCACATCAGCCCCGGTGAGAGATTTTCGCCTATCGAAGCTACACATAAAATTCAGCAGTCAGCATCTACCGGGCCGCTACTGACAAAACGCATCATTCGATTTGCGTATTCGGTTCCATCAGCCGTTTATAATATGATTTCATGTGCACGCATGACCTCAAACTCGATGACATTGAAGGGTGTGCTACTGCTAAGCGTTTTTGCAATAGCAGCCATCCTACAATTCGATAACTGCCAGGCTAATCGAGACGGAAGCGCCAACATTCGGCTCTTCCACCACCCTTCTCCTTACACCTCTCCTTCCCTACCTTACCTTAGTTGGTCATCGGGTTCTCGAATATGGCGATTTCACTGACCTCGACTCTTGAGCACTCTGACCTGACCAGTGACCACTGCTTTAGGTTGGCATACTTCTTGACGTCTCTCAAGCAAGAAGTATATCACTTGACGCGCCTGAGCATGACGGATATGGTGGTGCCCAATTAGTAGCGGTTCTGCGACCATTCTTGACCGTCCCGAAGTTCGCAGTTGCAGTTACCATATCGGGTCCCTGCCTTGGGGCCTTTGACCTGACCTCAGTTGATCACTATTCACTAGACACTAGTTGACCTGAGACCAACTCTGGCTAAACCTCGTCGCAGAACATCAACCTCCTTTGCCGGGGAGTTAACTTTCAACGTCAGTTATTCTCTTTGGTACAACAGTTGCATCGTTGGGGACGTACAAAAAAAAAAAACAAGTTCTGATAATTATTTGTCAGTATCTCCTAAAACTTCGCCCAAGCTCAAGAAAGCAGTCGTAGTGGGTCGTAAAAACCTAAATTCTAAATTTTTCTACAATCATTCCACAGACGTATGTGAATTAAAACACATTCATTCTTGGGATGTTTATTCCACAAAGACTTTCGCTGATGAAGTCAACGCTCAGCTCACATTTGAAAACGGTGAAAGTAAAAATGCTATCCGCGTCGACGAGAGACCAATGTCACCAACATCAAACACGCAGGATGATCCAGGGAACGTAAATGAACTGCGCTCAGTCGGCTAACACCTGCGAGTTCCGACACCCAACCCATAAACCCCACCTTAGAAACGCCCGCGTTTGGCACCGCGCCCCCTACCCCGGCCCCGACCTCGCTGGCTGCCCTTACGCTTGAACTGGCTTCGTAGGTTCTTCCTCGCCTCGTGCTGGTCATCTAGGTACTTGACCTCCTCTTCACCCTCCAGAACTCGTGCCTCCACCTCAGCGCCGTCGATCTCCACCTTTCCGCCCTCCATTTTGGCGAACACATCCTTGGCCGAGCCGGCCGCCTTGAGACGCGCGTACGCTTCCGGGTCGCCCGGCGAAAAGTCCACAAACGCCACGTCACCACCCAGCTCGACCAGTCGGTCCTTAATGCTGGTCCACTTCGTGGTCTCCTTAAGGCCCTTCAGCACCAGCACAGCACCCAGAACATGCTCCACTTTCTCCTCCTTTTCTTCATCTTTCTTATCGTCACCGTTCTTTTCGGCGTCCTTGTCGTCACCAGCAGCCTCTTTCAAGTTTTGTTTGCGCTTTTCTTTGCCTCTCTTACCTTCCTTCATCTCGATTTTCTTCTCCTCCAAGTAATCAGCCTGCCACTTTCTGATGAGCTCTTCGTCACCATGCTTGACAGACTCCAGCTTGATAAAAGCCTCAGCCTCCTCTTTGGAGGGAAACGTGGCAAAGATAGAGCCCTTGAACTTCCACTTGTCTTCTACCTTATCGTGATAATTTCTCATTTGTACATTATCGGTCTTGCCAAAGTCCTTCAAGAACTCCAGCAGCATGTCCAAGGTCGTGTTCTCCTTCGGGAAGCCCTTGATGTAAACAGACCTACTGATGATCTCCTGTTTCCGAGCGTCCGACAACTCAGGAAGCGGTTTCTCAGGATTTCGTCTCAATTTGGACCCGTCCTCACTCACTTCCATAAGTTTGGCTGTCGACTTTAGCAGTGCCCCGGTGATGACATCCTTGTCTGTTGTCAAGTTCTTCAGACGCTGGAAGTTGAGCATGGTGTCCAAACTGACCCAACCATCATCCTTCTTGATCTCCTCTTGGAGAAACTTGTCCTTCGGTAGGTTGTAGTCACCGAAGTAGTACTCGATTTGACGAATAATCTTCTGCTCTAGGTTTGATGGGGTCCCATTTTCTTGCTTTGCGTCAGCATTACTCTCAGACTCCTCTTTGCCATCTCCAGCAGAATCTGCAGCCGGCTCATCAGCTTTCACCTTGGCGTCGACTTCCTCCTTGGAAGCATCCGTTTTCTCCGCAACATCAGCCATTATGTATTTAAGTAATTGACGGAACGAAAGCACAGTCGAGAATGTTCAGATCTGCAACAGAGAAAAGCACGCTGTGACAAATTTATCACCTACCATCAACCTGCGCTTTACTCAGCTCTCAGTTGAACACCATTGACCAAGGGGATCGGAAGAGCATTTCACGCCCCCCCCCCCCTCCAGATTATCTCAACCAGCGCCGGGCTGGTGGTCTAAATTTTCCGTGGAGTGCTGGGGAGACGCTGGCGGTGGGAGCATCCCAGCCATGCGGGAAGTCCGGGATATAACTACTGGCAGAAAGAACATTTGATTACGGCAAGCCTTGACATAATTTCAGTTTCATGTTTGTTAACATCAATATGTACAATGAAATTGTGTTGCCATCTGGCTTCAAATTTCAAAATGCTGCTTGTAGCATCAATACCACAAATGACATTGATATTTGAGACCATCGTATTATCAATGCAATAAACGGCATTTTGAAGCCAGACAGCAACACATTTTCACTGTACAGGTGTCAGCGAACGTAAACTTGAATTAAAATAAAGGCTTGTTATTGAAACATTGCTATTTTCGCCAGTATTTATATCCATGATTTCACACAGGGTGAGATGCTCCCAGTGCCAGCCCATTTTCATGAGCATCCATAAAGGTAGATAGATGATTTACAGTTGCTCACTTACTTACGAAGTACGGAGTTTGGATAGGCCAGAGGCCCTTAGAAACCTTTCTAGTCGAGCTCCCCGTGTGTCCGACTATACGTATGCGTGAGGGATGACGTGTGCGAGGTGTGCTCAGTGGGCGTCAGCCGGTTTTTTAATTGGTTCAGGGTGTCAGAGGCGACGACCGCTGGCGGTTGGCTGTTCCAGTCGTTGATAACGTGGATGGATAACGCGTTGCGCCGGATCCCAGACCGCTCGTGGCTTTGCCAGTCTCCACTGGTGTCCTCTTGTAGCAAGAGTTCTGTCAGCTGCCATCTCGAATAAGCTGTGAGAATTCATATCAAGACCACCGCGGAGCAGCTGATAAACCGTGACCAATGACCATATCACTGCGCCTCCGTCTGTAGTGCAGCGTTGGCAGCTGCAGTGCTTTTGTTGTTCTCAGTGCGGGAGGTATCACAGATCCGTAACTAGCTTGGTCGCCCGCCCCTGCGCCCGCGTCCCGCTCTACCAGACAAGAACTTCGGCTGGTGCATCTAGGACTCAGGGTTCCTGTTCCTCCTAATTTCTTAGTCTTCCTCAAACGACACTAGGAACCCAGTCAGGTGAGTAAACCAGGTGAGTAAACCAGCCGGAGCCGCTGGTCTGCCGGGTTGAAGGGACCCCGCAATAGGTTTCCGTGCTCAAGGTGGGGTCGGACAAGGGCCTTGAGAAGCAAAGGAAGGGTTGATCTGTCGAACAGGTGGAATAACCAACAAATCACTGCGATCACTTGAGATGCCTTCCTTACGGGCCGCAGCAGCCTGCTTCCGGAATTTCAGCTAAACAAACATGAAAACGCCCAAAATCTCTCAACTTTGGACTTCGCGACAGCTAAATTTCCCATCCGGTGCCTATGTATGGTGCTGGTGCTAAAAATATTATTTGTTTATCATTTTTACTCAGTTTGAGCTCTTCCTCAAGCATTCAGCTCTGACAATGAGCATTCGCCATTCAGAGTTGTTTTTACGAGCGAGCGAGCGAAGCAGTCTTTTCAATGTAACGGAAAAATCTCAGCATAAGCGGCCCGGCCCGTAACGCTTTCAAGAGGCTTATATCTCAGCAACCCCTCGGCCGATTTACTTGCGGTAATTTTTGTAGGGTAGCTTCATTCCTCCTACCAAGTATTGGACTAGTTTCGATACATGTGGGTGACCCCTTATGCACGTGCCACGTGCAAGACGAAGGGGTCTCAGTTTTATAACAATTGCAATATCTCGGTAATTACTGGGCCGATTGCACTGAAACTTGGCATGTCGGTACTGGTAGGCACCCACTAGGCACTGACAATGCATTTCCATGTGTCACGGTTGGTAACCTGGTAGGTATGAAGCAATGAAATAAATAGCATAATTAATATTATAATCCCAGGTCGCACGAAACACCTGAATGGGACTGCTGTCACCACCTGCGAGGAAGAACAAGACCAAGGTATCATCATTGACAGGCAGCTAAGATTCCAAAAGCAAACAGCCACCACTAGGCTTCACAGATACTTGCAATGATCTGTCAGTTATTTGCAAACCTGGATGAATTTACCCTGCCGCTTCTTTTCAAGGCCTTAGTCTGACTGTTCCTTGAGTTTGGGAATGCCATCTAGGGTCCATTCTCCAAAGAAGACCAAAAGAGCCTGGAGCAGGAGCAGCGACATGCCTGATCATAGACCTCAGGGCTCAGAGACCAGCCGTATCATGAAAGGCTTCGCTGCCTCTGCCTCCATCGCAGCACTACCGCCGCCACCGTGCCCCGTGGAAATATGGTGACCGTGTACCAGCTCTTCCATGTTCTTCTTGACGTGCCACTTGAGTCATTGCTGACAAGACACGAAACACAAACCACAAGAGGCCACCAGAAGTTCAGGAAGCCAAACGCCAAGCCAGACTGGAAAACATCCATGATTCCATACACTACGCCGGACGCCCGTGAGACCCTCTTGCGCCGAAATTCGGCTCGAGCGATTTTGCGCTGAAAATTTGGCATGATTTGCGCCGAAAATTGGGTGCCGACAGCCGATTTGTGCCAAAGCCCAAAACTTAAGTCACTTTTATATAAAGCCAATAAAGCACATGTGCATATCTACCGATCAAGGCTATATCATGGATTAGGTATTCCTGGATGGGACACTCCGCCGATTTTCCGACCACCCGGCGGCGGCGGCGGATTTCCCGACGGCGAGGGCGCTGGCGCCATTTTAGCATTGCGGGCTATGGGCGGAGCGTGTCCTTTTGTATACTTTTGTCGTTTATTACTTACCTGTAACAGATTTTGATGAAAATTTTTGTGAACCGGGTAGAACAGGAATTGAGGAATGTCATGGAAATATTTTTTTCCCCAGTTTTGATTTAAGAAGTTGCTTAAATTCTGCTGACAAGTGAGGGTTCGTGATTACAGCCGAAGAGCCAATGTAAGAATTAAGTGAAGTTTTATGCGATAACATGAAAATAAGTTGATTTTTGTATTAAATCATCAATAGGAACTTGTTTGACTGCCGAGGAACGATGATATTTGATGATAAATTGCATCGGCAAGTCAAGAATACCGGCTCAGTTTATGGGCATCAGGTAGGTAATGATTCCGTATGTGATAGTGACTAAATGGAGCCATAATAATTATAAGAAAGAACTTAAAATATGTGTAAAGTCTCTGAAATCGTGTCTAATGAGCTAAAGTTCGCTAATTTCGACCTCCATTACCGCGTTTTTAGCACGCAAGCCGGTGCGGCGGCCGCCGGCGCACTCGCCGCCGATGTTTCGGAGCTCCGCCACCAGGGCGGCCGCTTGGTCGCCGGCGCTAGTGTTGGGGAATTGGGAGTGTCCTATCCAGGAATACTTCATCCATGGCTATATCAACCAGGACAGAGCGTCCCAGAGCCTTGGACGCTCTCCCATGTTTGAGCGTCTGAATAAGTTTTTTTTTCCAATACCTCAATAAACAAGCTTAGCGCACTAGCGTCGTGCCGTGAAACAATTGGCCGGAAAGTTCCGGGGTCACAAAAATCGCCGGAGCGGTGTTCGATGCTAACGGGAGCCGGCGAGGGCCGGGCAACGGAGCAGCACGTGCTCGCTCCTGCACATCAGCCTCTTCTCGGCACACGGCGCAGAGCGCCGCGAAGCACCGCTTGTCTAGGCACTGCTGGCACGCCGCGGAGTGGAGACAGCCGATTCGGTGCACGTACTGGACCTAGCGACTTCAGTGGCCCGCCCCCATCTGCCGGTGCACCGAAACTGGTGCACCGGCATCCATATTCGGTGCACGTACTGGACCTAGCGACTTCAGTGGCCCGCCCCCATCCAGGGCATATTTTAAGGCACTTACTGCGTCCCATTCTGGGACGCAGCCCCCTCGCCTTGGGACGTAGCACCTGCTGATTTGACCGACTGCGTCCCTGCCCTGTGCCCTGTCCGGTTCCCTAAACTGTGCCCTGCTGTGTGCCCTGACCTGTACCCTTCCCTCTAAAATGTCCTGTGCCATGCCCTGTAACCTGTCGTGCCCTACTTTCTGCCCTCCTCAGTGCCCTACTCTGTTCCTTGCCCTGTGCCCTTAGTCGTAGCACGTGCCCTCTGCTCAACTTTGGGACGCAGTAAAAATTTGTTAAAATATGCCCTGCCCCCATCTGCCGGTGCACCGAAACAGCGTCCTTTCGGTCCTCTCCGGGGATAAGGAGCGGCGGCGTGCTCCCGAGGAGCAGCTTGAATAGTGACTCGGACCAGCTGTCGCACCATCGATGCGAGGCCGCACAATGAACCGCCCTGATCAGCGAGCGGGCGGTTGAGGGCGGGGCGGCCGCTTGTTTCGCCAGGTTGTCCGCGCTCTCATTCCCGTCGATACCGCAGTGGGCAGGGCCCCACTGCACTATTACCTACTTAACGACGCTCGGCGATGTTCAACAAGGTCTTCCATACCTATCTACACTCAGAGGGTTGAGGCCTCGCCATATACACTATGGCCTCGCCTAGGTGGCCGCTCCTGCTGAGTACTCAGGGCAGCTCGTCAGTTCGAGCACCGACGACTGGGGCGGGGACGTCTCGTCCCGCAACCTCTCCAGAGCCGCCTGCAGGGCGAATCTGCTGCTAGAGTGACCAGCATGCCGACTAACTCCGCATTTGATGTCTCTCGGACGATGAAGATTCTATGTCATCCGGCCAATCCCGTCCTAGGTCAACGGGGGCTCGGCTGTGGTTGTGGAACGTGATTGGCCGGACGGCGTAGAATCTTCGCCATCAGGGAGACATCGAACACGAGGCAAGTTAGGTGACCGTCTTTCACCAAAAAAATTATGCGGCCGTCCTGCGCCGAAAAATTCAGCCACCGCCATGTGCTGCATTTGGCGCATACGAAGTTACGCCGGAAGTGCTCTGAAATTTTTGTCACAATCCTGCTACTACACCAGACATATTCAGCATAACGTGTATTTTTTCCAGTATGGAGTCGCCAAGCATCCCTCACGCAGAAACGTGTGCAGTGTCAGAATAAATGACTGAAATACCCTGCCAAGTGCCATTAGATGTCATCACTGCTGAGTTGCTGTCATCTTTCAAGGTGCAGCTGAACGGGTACTGGTCGAGCATAATGTTCAACATCCCCACCCCCTACTAAGGACCTTAGCCTTTCCGATTATGCCTTTCACTCGATATGAGCGGAACCCACAGGCCAAGTGGCCTTTTAACCCGATGACTACCTAAGGTAAGGTACGATAAGGTATAATTATAGTTATCATTAGAGGTGCATGCATATAAACATCTGAACAAACCAGGAACAATTCCAGCATCGTAAAACTTACCGTCCTAGCCTGCAGATCAAAGATGTTACCGACGTAAGAACCGGAAGTGGCGAACCGAACGCCGGCGAATGGACCAGAACCGAATGGAAAGAATGAAATGAAAGAAATGACAGAAACGTGCTTAGATGAGCATGAACTGGCGCACCAATAAACAGCGTTTGCCTAAAAAATACCGCATGGGCGCAGCCATTACATCACTAAAGTGACTTTGCTGTTTTTTGGCGAATTTGGCCAAAAAATAAAACTTAATAAAAATACAATTAATTGAATAAATTAAAAGTACATAAAACGAATCTTAGAAAACTTTACTCGGGTTTTCTGTTGTCTTTTTTTCTCACAAATGACTTTTTTAGGGTTTCCTTATCAAACTATAGTGGGGATATGCATATGCAACAAAAATTAAGAAATTGAGGATTAAATTAAGGTTTTTTGAAATTTATCAAATATCTTTCATGCACGCAGTTGATCGCGGTTGATCGCAGTAAAAACGGAGCATCAACATCTCTATTTTCCAATGGCGTCGCAGATTTCTGTGCGGGGGTCTCTTACATTGATTTGGGATGAATAATTTGCATGTAAATTGCATGCAGTGATTCGCTTATGCATTTTGGGGTGAGTCAGCTCATATGCAAGCTTACATTTATTCGCATTGACAGGCTCTTTTTATTATCGATTTCTGACTTCCGCTTCACGAGTCCGCTGGGTCCTCCCTTGAATGGAGACGATTGTGGTGTTTACAATAGGATCTTGTTTATTTGTCAATATAATGCATTTGCTGACGGATTAAAATAGATAACATCCATTTCGGTATCAGATTATTTAGTCAAATTGAAGCAGTTTGTGGTACCATGGTGGTACCTCAATGGCCTTGGTACCTCACTACAATCCACATGTCACCACTAAATATGTAGGAAGTCTTATTCACTTTTCAAGCATAAGTTATACATATTCTTACATTCTTTTACATCCTGAATCCAAATATGCTGCTTAAATGTGGCACAATTTATATAAATATATATATAAATATAAATATATATATATATATATATATATATATATATATATATATATATATATATATATATATATATATATATATACAGGGTGTCCAGAAAAACGGATACTATTATTTTTTGCTGTAATTCCGAAAATAAACACCGCACATTTTAAAATGGCACATGCTTGTATTCGCAAAAATATGGCAAAACAGACAGCAGGTGCCACATGGCATGTAAACCCTTTGGTTAGTCGCGGCAGCTCCTCAAAGCAGATACTCAATGTGAGCGGCCTTCCGGCGGATCAGCTCCAGCACTAGCACGGTCGGCAGGTGACTGATGGTCATGTTGACCCTCTCGGAGGGCAGGCAGACAACTTTCCAACGACGCATTACAGTGCTCATGAGTTTTGCCAAATCTTGCACCATAAGCACATGAAGTTGGAAACAAATCGGCACGTGCGTTAATAAATGCGACTTAATTTCCGTAGTATCTTTTTTTTCTGGACACCCTGTGTATATATATATATATATATATATATATATATATATATATATATATATATATATATATATATATATATATATATATATATATATATATATATATATATATATATATATATATATATATATATATATATATATATATATATATATATATATATATATATATATATATATATATATATATATATATATATATATATATATATATATATATATATATATATATATATATATATATATATATATATATATATATATATATATATAATATATATATATATATATATATAATATAAGGCTGCAATATAACACAATATGGATGGTCATTGGTTATTTTTGTTACAATTATGTGGTTACTTTAGTGATAACATCCATATTCAGTGCATGACAAGTGACAACTGGCTTCCAGGATGCAATCTCCATCAGTCCATCCATCAGAAGTTGGGTGGTTGGGGGCTGAATCTGCTCCAAGCAATAGCAAGGCTCTATGTGGCCGATGGTGATTATGTATTCAGCCTTTTTGGTGGACTGTACTGTAGAGTGGTATTTAAGTTAAGACAATGAAATTGCTGCTTAAAACTGAGATGTTCATTGTCTATAGAAATAAATGTTCAAATATTAGGTCTTTCTTTATGGGTTTGACTTCATGGGAGCATCTTTTTGACTAGAAGAAAAAATATTTTGGAAACCTAGAAGCATCAATTGAATTGATCAAAAAAACTTGGCAGCAGTATAAATTTGGTGCAATGGTTAAGGTAAAAATAGAATAAGCTTTTGTGTGGTAAGAGAAGGATTTGCCTTTAATGCTTAAATACCATCATCAGGGCTGTTTAACCAATAGAAAAATCACTGGCTGCAAATATTTATATTTCTTAAAGTTTTCTCAAGTTAAAGCAATGTAAAAAGAATAACTGCTGTTGTAAAAATATCAGTAAGGCTCACTGACATAAGACATTATTGTTCACATTGGCAAACTTTTTATGTGGCTGGCTAAATTTTGAAGCAATTTTAGGCCTAAAGTCATGGTACCTAGCAAGATTTCTTTGGTAAAACTGGTCTTTGGTTTTAATCTGGTTATGTGAATGTGTTTCCTTCACATTAGTTCCATTGATAAATTGCTGTCCACATTCACCATCATTTTTACTGAGTGCTTCATATTTCATGGTATAATATTCATTGTACTTAAGACAACCAACTCAAGTCAGCATTTTCTTATCATGTTCTAGTCAAAGACTTGTAAACCTATATAGTTAAAGAGGTCACATTATGACCCTGTGGTTGATGTCTCAACCAGTGCTGGAAATGAGGCCGCTTTCTGGTCCCGGCGTTTTATTCTCCTCGCGGGTTAATCCCGTCCAGCGTATAGCCTTTCGGGTCCCACTCGGGGTCGTGGTTGTTTTCGCCGCTCGCCCTAGTCGAGATGCAAAGTTAATAGTCACACGAAGCTTATTTAGGGCCAGCCAAACCAGTCTAGTCTGGAGTTACTGTTAAATGTATGCATATAGATGAAAGTAAAAGGTTTTGTAGAATCGATTAATTTTGAAGTCGTATATTCAGAGGCCCCAAATAAACTTCGTGCGACTATCAACTTTGCATCTCGAATGGGCCGAGCGGCGAAAACAACCGCGGCTCTGAGAGGGTCCCGAAAGGCTAAGCGCCAGACGGGGCGAACTCACCCGGAGAATAAAACGCCGGGACCAGAAAGCGGCCTCATTTCCAGCACTACTCTCAACTCAAAGCTACAAGCAAGCAAGCAATTTTGTAAGATGGTAATATGCAGCATCTATAGCCATTGGAAGTGAAGAATTCAAACTTTTTATGTGTCAATAATCATAATGTGTTTGCATGAGTTTTTTTTAATATTCTACAGCTAGTTATACTAAATTACTTATTTTGATCATTTTTTTATTTCAGCTGTTGGAGCAGTGTCTAGGTGCATATGGACATCCAATCACTGGACAAGGAGGAGCCTGTTCCATATATCATGTCAGGAGAGGGGGCTGCCCCTGAACAGGTGCCCGGCGTGGCTGCAGAGATGAGCATCCAGTCACTGCCAGAGCTGGGCGCCGAATCTACAGTCATCTCTGAGCTGACTGCTGAGACGCCAAAAGCCTCCAAGGATGCAGCTGGCCTGGTGGTGCTGGGAGTTGCTGGTGACTACAGCCACGACACTGTCACCGCGGCTGTGGTGACGGGAGACGGCCCTGCGGCGGACGCTCTTCCCGCTGAGGTCATCGGCGTGTCGTCCGGCGCTGTCCCTCAGCCGGCAATGACCGCGGCCGCGCCGCCGGCCGTGACGCAGGCGGCGCTGGAGCCAGTGGCTCGGATCAGCACAGAGCAGGTGTCGGTGGCGATGTCGGAGCCAGTGCCGATTGTCACCATAGAGCTGGCGTCGGGACTGGCGCCCGGGTCGGAGCCCGGCGTGCCGTCCACCGCGGCCGCCGCCACCGCCGTCCCGGTCAATGTGGTGCCGGTGGCGATATCATCCGCCGTGTCCATGCCGCCTCCGTCTGCCGAGGCGGTACCGATTGCTACCACCATACCATCCACGTCGCATACAAAGGCGGTTGGAGCGTGCCCGCCGCCGGCTGGTGCCGGCAGTGTGTTGCCGATTGAAGGAGAAAGGGAACAGGAGCTGATCGTACCGGACCTGGTGACCGTGTCCAAACCCCATGCAGAGCCGCTGCTGGAGCTGGCCGAGAAACAAGTCGAGTCGAAGCCTATTCCAGGTCAGCCAGAATCAGAGCCGATGGAGATCCATCCAGAACCGGAGCCGATGCAAAGCCAGCCGGAGCCGGAGCCGGAGCCAGAGTCGATGAATAGCCAGCCGGAGCCGGAGCCGGAGCCGAGGAGTAGCCGGCGGCGCGCTCAGCAGGAGCGGGTCGGGCAGGAGTCTGTCGAGTCGCTCCCGGCGCTGGCCGCCCCGGAGCCGGAGCCGGAGCCGGGCGACCTACACTGTCTGGTGTGTAACGACCCGGTGGAGTCGGTGGGAGGCAGCGGCGGCGCCGGCGACAACGGCGGCCTCCACCTGGCCGACTACCTGGAGAACGCGCACATCCGCATCGAGGACAAGCTGAGCGGCATCATCAACAACGACTACCGGCTGTACCTGCACAGCGAGGTGGTGTGCGACCGGTGCCACACCACCCTCTGCCAGATCCACGACCTCGAGGTGAGTGTGCCGCCACCGCCACTCGTGGGGGTGGGGATGGGAGGGATGGGCTAGCGAGTGCCAGATACTGCTGAGCAAGGCCCTAAATACGCTGCTGAGTTTGAGTGAGGGCCAGATACTGCTGCTGTGAATGTTAGCTGGAAGCAGGGCTTGCAACTTATTTAACTTCTTATTTTGTTGTTTGAACCCCTCTTGAAAAAAGGTTTAAATGACAGTCTCCTTTTGTGTGTTAACATTGTATGTTCGGAGTTCAGACGTTGGATAAGGACACTGTAGATGACTCTGTCTTGGTCCGTTTCAGATGCAAACCAAGCACCTGAAGGATCAGGTGGTGGGCTTCTTCTGGGACACGGTGGAGGTCCGTCGGGTCCGGCCGCAGCGCAAGGGACGGCGCAGTGAGTAATGACTTCGAAAATGGCTCCACTCCTGAACTAACCCACTGGTAGCTTTTGGAATCATTCTATTGAACATTACTTGTTATTTCTATGCAAGAGTAGCTATGCAATATGATGCTGTCCATATGATTGGTTTCGTGTGCCGGTCATGGTAATTTTCCGTAAAAGTTTGTTTTCATAACTGTGGTCTAATTATATCAGACATAAGCACATCAGACCTAACGTGTGTGCCCTTTCTTTCCAGTCCTTAAGTAGTGTGAGCATTTCATTTTATCAGCCCTGTTTCCCACCTACGCGACACGTAAGCCATAACACTCGCACAACGTTACTATGACTCAATAGGTGGCTATCATTGGTCAATTATAATTCCACCACTGTGTATTTTTTATTGTGATATGTCACATTGTCCTTGGTCGTCAGACATCAACCAATCGTACCTGCTCCTGCCCGACGAGACATCCAACTACTCAGTTTTTCAACTGTGCGATTCCTTCTTAACACCGATCCTGGCTGAGACGCGGGACAATCGTCCTTTGCGTAACTCACTTACGGGTAATAACCGGGGCGGGTAGTAAATATTCAGGTTCGAGCCGCTTCAGTGTTCGCTCTTTCCTCAATGCGTGGATATAACTGATAGGCGAAAATGGTCTGACTCGACGGGACCATCGAGTGACCGCCACGTCGCGTGTTTTATTTATCCCGTTTCACCACCTTTGGATCCGGAAAGTACGTTACCTTATCTGATTTAATTACTCGCTTGATATCTGACATAGTTTGCGCTGTCAGCACTGTTTAGCGGTTCAGATCATGTTGAGCTTGCCCACATCACAAATTGCCCGACAGGATTGTGAAACGTTGTTCTCTTTTACAGAGTCCAGACCATCTAAGCTTCTACTGGAGTCTCAAGAGAGTGCTTTATTTGTAAGTACAGCTCATCACACGTTTGTTTCCAGAGGACATCGTTTGTAATCAAAATCGTGCCGATGGATTGTTGATTTCGCCATCGATAAATATAGTTTCCTCTGGTTGCGCTGCTGAAACGGCGGCGCTCTGGCGTCTCCATAAAACAGACAGCCCCGGGATAATTGCCGCCCCCAGCTGACAGGCACGGGTCTGGTCTCCTCCTCTCCCCAGATGCCGGAGGTTGACATCAAGGAGGACCCGTCCGACGTCATATACAAGGCGCCGCAGAAGAAGATCGGCAGGTACTCCAAGCCCAAAGTGTACGAGAAGCTCTCCAGCAACGAGTACCAGTGTATCCGGTGCCATAAGGTGTTGCCGCGTATGCGTGCTGTGGTGAAACACTTTGACCTGGTGCACGGTCGCAAGGAGGAGCAGTGCGACATCTGCGAGAAATACTTCCGTGACCGACCTCACCTTCTCCGGCACAAACAGAAGGTGGGTGCACTGCGAGCGAGGGTGACCTCGGATTGGGGTTCGTCAGGATTGCGGTTCATGAATTATGCTGGCTGAGCGGTGTATTTTGTGGAAGCTTTACACGCAAAAGATATAGGAGCCTAGTTACAGGGTTTTTAACGTGATTCTTTTTCGAGTTGTGTGGAAAATAGGTCGGCACTCGGCAAATAAATAGTTACATAACAAAACATCCACTGCTAAAGGGAATAATCATTTTTGGAACTCTTTTACGCCGCGACGCATTTACCTTCCCGCTTAAACCGTCAAAAGCAAGCATTGTAATCTCGTGATTGGATTTTCTGGACACATGAGTGGAAAGTTCATTTACGGTTTGGTATCACACACCGTTCTCGTTGCCCCACTGTTGATGCGCCCTAAAGCCACAACAAACCAGCAAACAGACCGTTCCCGTCGTGCCCGCAGATGCACCCGGACGCCGCAGACGCCGCGGAGGCGCCAGCGGCGACGGCGACATCGACTGAGCCCTCAACCTCCCCCGCTGGCGACGCTCCCACCGGTTCTGCCGACCCCGTCCCCGCCGCCGTGGAACCCGCGGCACCAGCGGCGGCGGGGGAACCACCGGCGGTGCCGTCTGGAACCGAGAGCCGGGCGGCGGCGGCGGCGGCCGTGAAACACGAGTCTGTCGACATATCGGCCGACCTGCCGGCGTCGCTGGACGACGGCGCCTCGCCGCCGCTCGGCGACGATGACGACTACGAGGAGGAGGAGGACGTGGATGACGTGGATGACGAGGACTACATCGCCGACCGGCTGCCCGTCATCGACGATGACGACGAGGACGGCGAGGTGGACATGGACGTGGTCATGAACGTCGAGGTCGAGCGGGTGAGTGGAGCTCATCGAGTGACCACATCAGTCAGCAGGCATTTTGCCTGCGTTTCTTATCATGTCTTCCGTTCGCTGTTTCAGAAGGGTTTGCATGTGCTATTTGTTGATATGCAATGTTCCCTGCATATTGTGTTTTGGTATTAACTTTGTTACACGATGAAGGTTAATTACCCGGGTGATTTTACTGTTATTATCCATTCTTGAATCGTTGTTTATTTAAGTTGCCTTTGATACAAGGTGTAATGTTCCGGTAAAGCGGTACGTTTCCGATGTTAACGGCCAGGTGCACTACTGAACTGTTTCAATACGTCGGTTTCCGCTGTACGTTGCCCCCCCCCCCCCTCCCGTAGACGCTAGGTCCGTTTTCCACTGCCCCCGCCACCCGGTCCGTTTTACACTGACCCACGCCGTCCGCTGACGCTCCTCCCGTTTTCCGGCAGCCGCGGCGCGCCCAGAAGCGGCGCAGCTCGTCGCAGTCGTACCCGCTGGGTCCCGAGGTGGGCGTCATGTACACGGAGAGCGCCGACGGCACGTCGCCGCGCTTCCGGTGCATGCTCTGCACCAATACGTACTCACGCGCAGCCAAGGCGCGCGACCACTTCATCGCCAAGCACGCGCAGATCAAGCGCTTCAAGTGCACGCTCTGTTCGGAGATGTTCCTCACGTACAAACAGAAGCGGCACCACGAGCTGAGCCACACGGCCGAGATGTGCACCAAGTGTGGTAAAAAGTACCCCGGTAACAAGCGAGGCATGCTGGAGCGGCACGTGGCGCAGTGCGGCGAGCTGAAACGGTGCAGAGTGTGCGGCGCAGAGTTCCAGAACATGTCCGATTTCATCAAGCACCGGCGCGACGCGCACGAGAAGAGCGCCACGTGTGATGTGTGCGGGAAGGTGGTGAGTGCGCGCAACCTGGCCTCGCACCGGGCCATCCACTCGGACGAGCGCAACTATACGTGCCACCTGTGCGGCTCCAGCTTCAAGGCCAAGGGCAGCCTGGACACCCACCTGCGCACGCACAGCGAGGACCGGCCGTTCAGCTGCGCAACCTGCGGCCGCAGCTTCAAACACCGCAACAACTGGAAGGACCACGAGCGCGGACACCTCAACATCCGCGACTTTGTGTGCCACTTCTGCTCCAAGTCCTTCAAGCAGGCTAAGAACCTGAAGCAGCACCTACGGCAACATGACGCCAACCCGGAGATCTTCACGTGTCCGCACTGTCCCAGCACGTTCCGGTACAAGTACAACATGCTGGCGCACGTCAAGACGCTACATACGGGCGAGACGAGCCGGCGCGTACGGCGCCGGATGCGCGCGCCCTCCGAGCTCAGTGCGTCGGGCAGCGCGGCCAGCGGCGGCCCGGCCGGCGGCACGCACGCCGTGCTGGTGGGCCTTGACCCGCTGCAGCTGTCTCCCGGCTCGGTGACCAGCGACTCCAACAGCGGCGTGCACGTGGTGGCGGCCGCGCCGGCTGGCACCGCGGTGGCCGCCGGCAGTCGCTCGCTGCCGCAGCTGAACCCCCTAAACCCGAGTGTGGTGTTTATGCAGACGCTGCAACACCACAGCATCTTCTCCTCGTAGCCGGGCCGTGGCTGCGAGTGCCGACAGCGTACAAACTCGTGACAGAGGCCGGCCGGATGCACGGCGATTCACGCCATCGATTGCGGGTGCCGCGACTGCCTACACTCGCACAACTGTGTACTGGTGTGGTGGGGCCACACGCAGTTTCATATGTAAGCGCCGAGTTGTTCCGCGCCGTGCGACCATTCTTTCGTGATACAGAGCACCCTGTGGGTGTCTGCAGAGCAGGGGGCGGGACCGGCCCTAGTCACATTCCGGTGGGCGCCGCGGGCACTGGCCGTCTGTAGAGCCGCACTGCCTCAGGCCTGTACAGTAGCGTAGCGATCAGCAGCATTTACACGAGCCAGAGCTCGACCCGCGTGTGCCATTGCGGCGTCTCCCCGCTCGGAACCGAAGCCGCTGCTATTTTGACGTGAGTGACTGGGATCTATTTTGGTGAGTCGTGTTGATGAACTGGCGCGCACGTCCATTGACGTCCGAACCAGCCGTTTGTTAGCCTTTGTATCGAGCTTTGTGCGGCACATGGGTTCGTCACAGGCAGTTGTTTTCAACTGAGCAGACAGTTGAACATGTTTATTTGTACACGGATTGACGAAATCGGTGGATATATACAGAGTGATCGTGTGCGTATGGGGCATAAAATAAACGGGCACTAATCGCCTCCCTCGGCCTGTTGCTCCGGTTCCTCCGTCTCCTCGGCGACCGGCGTCTCCTCTGAATCGTCCGCCTTCCGCTTCTTGGAGAGCTTCTTGTTCTTTTGCCGCGACTTGTGGTCTGGGGAGGAATGACACTAGTCAACAGAGGAATAACCTGTTATGAAACGAAGTTAGTTCACGCTTGGCCCCGTTCGCATGCGGCATATAATTTACTCCGACAAAGATGTACATTTTGGAATTGTTACGGTAGTAAATCACGGTGCTCTCGATTAGCATGTATTTGATCAACGGTTGGCTAAACGAAAGCAGTTGGAAGAAACTGGCAACACAAAAATCACGCTGCGAGTCGCCACGTGTCACTGCCGAGCCAGCGGCGAGCTCGCGGGGCAAAATACGAGACACTGGACACGAAGCATCCACACGCTTAACTGCACATTCAGATTAACGCTCCAGAAAATTCATCGCTAAACCCATGGCAGATAATTTATATAATTTACATATTGGGCCGGAACACGCTAATATCCATCTCAGCTAGTGTCGTCCGGTCAGTTATAGATGTCGGATTGTTTATTTTGTCAATGACTACAAAAAGTGTATCAGATCAACAGTCCTGGTGCTGTCGCGTTTGTCGCGTCAAGCCACGTCGAAAGGTATGTTTTCTTCCGACGTCAACATGATCGAAGGTGAAGATGAAGTCAAATCTGACTGTCAGAGGACACAAGCCTTAGAAGGATAGGGTGTGCTGAACACCATGATTCGAATCGGTAGTAAAAAATGATCTTATTTGTGCCGTTCCACTGTATGCCTCAGTTTGATAGGAGTTTGATAAAATGAAATGGCCTAATTGATGCCCAGTATAACCTACAATATCTCAGAGTCCATCTTGTGGAATTAAAACAACATATCTCAGAAAAGAATGAAAGCAAGACTTGTTTATTTCCAGTCTGTTGCATCATCCATTCTACTGTCTTTGCAAAGCTAGCAATGTCAACATTTCTTCACAGATTCCAAGAGAATGACTCTGGTTACTCGACAGGCCTGAGCTCAGTTCAACTATATCTTCTCTTCCCTTCACAAAATTTCTTTTTGGCATTAACAGTGACATGGACTTGAAACATTTTTGAGTGAGTAAAGGTTTACACACAGCATCATGCCTGACCTGAATATTGGAAAGGTGCCAATCTGTCCAATTTTATTCAAGTGTCAGTTGGTCAGCATTTTAGTTTATATCTAACCCTAAGCAATTAGGTAAAAGCTGTCAGAAAGGGAGTATCCCAAAACCCCTTACAGGAAATGGTTGAACTATTCATAGTCTGAGCACCTTGTCACCTTTATAAATTATAATGGTTGCCAGCCCATTCCCTCTCTTAAGTCAGACCCTGTTTGTTAGCATGTAGGTACCTTCCAGAGCCTCCTTGAGAGGGTCACAGAACTCATCAAACTCCATGTCTGTGAGGGCGGCTATCACGTCAGCTCCATTCACAGTTTTCCTCTTACTCTGCTGGGCCTGCAGAAGATGGCAGAAACAGGTGGGTTTCACATGACAGTTACACTCATATTCAGAACTACATTTTCATATTTCTGTGGGCAATCACTGGTTAGTGCCAGGCACCAGAAGAGCCTGATATCACCAAGAAGTATCACCAACAGTCAGCATCAGATGTCAGATCTGGCCCAAGAATAACATATGGCTGAGACACCCAAACTTTACCAGTCTTTATTAAGCTTAAAACTTTTAAACTTTATCAAGCTTTATCATTCCTTCTCATGCACCCATTCAGGCACTCACCAATGCATTTGACTGTGAGGTGAGGTAGAGTACAAAAACTGAGGCAGCTCGACAGACAGCTTGGCGTGCCTCCTTGGACACATTGCAGCCCTCTGGTAGAGCATCCTTCATGAGGCGCGTCACCACAGCAGCAGGGAGGTTCAGATCCTCTGGTCTCTCAGCCATTTTCAGGAGAAACTGATATGAATGTGAGCAGGCAAGCATTGGTTAGGTACGTACTACATTTGACAATTTATCCCAAACCCAGCAAGCATTGGTAGGTGGCTGTTCGCCCGGGAGAGGTGGCCGCAGGGCATACAGCAGTTACCATCTCTGAATTACAGTAACAAATTAACAAAACAAATTTGTAAAGGCAAAGCTTACAGAATCTAATAATTTACAACCTACATAAATTTGAAATATTGTTAAAAGTGCTACAATTTGGGTTGTGGTCTCAAAATACGTGCCCTCTATCTACCTAACCCCGAATGTCCACCCTGATTGTGATTGGTATGCTGAATGCTCTCTTTGACTTAGGAATACTGATAAAAGATTTTTAGAGGCCACCCACTGAACTCTCCAAACACCAGAAGAACATAAGTCATTCTTACCAAAGTCCCCGGAAAACTGAGTATATTTTCAAAAGCTCAATGATATTCCCCTCAGGGTATGTAATAAATGTTTCCGTTATCTCTTTTTTATCAACAATTCCGCGCGGTGGCTCATCGCGGCGCTTATGTGCGTTGTAGCAAAGAAAGCATCTAAGTGACGTTTGAATAAACAAAATGTTTCTGTTCATCCAGTCACACATTGAAAACCGTCATTTTTTGTAGTTTTGAAGTTATTGTAAAAAGAATAAAAAGTTTTAATCTACATTATGTAGGGTTAAAACTTAGAATCTATTATTAGTTTAAATTACGTCATCAAAACTTATTCACTTACAAACTAGCAGCTATCCTCAAACGTCTATGCTGCGCAATTTCACAAAATTATCAAAATAATTTTGATGCAAACGATTTATGACATTGAAATCAATTACACATCTTGTCAATTAAGTTAAATATTTTTATTAGTTTAAGATAATAAATCCGTAGGCTAAACTGTTTAATCAACTTTAAATTTGGAAAGATTAACTCTATGCCCTCTATGCCAAATAAAAGACTTTCCTAGAGGTGGAAACAATACGCAAGTACATGACAAGTACGAATACAATTAGTCCATAAGCATAAGCATTGAATTTTATTTTTATCACAAATTTTAATGAAGTACTAGAATGTTGCGGGCTAATGAATTTTTCAAAAATTGTAAATCAATCCTTTTTCAGCTATGAATATATCAACTTTCAAGAAAAAAAAACAATAAGTCGGGGGGCTCTGGTATTAACTGGATAATTCGCCAGCTGACGCCGTATGGTGGCGCTAGTGGAGCAGCACCATATGACGTCAGCAGAAAACACCGTGAGCAGCTATGAAATGGGAGCGAGCACCACGGAAATATCGAAAGGTGATGGACATGTACTGACTTTGGTCATTCAAGTACCACCAACACCATACAAAAACCAAATAGTATCATCAAGACTGATTCTGGAATCGATTCGTTCGGGTATTTAAAACACACAAAAAATGTTTGTTACCGAATTCTGAAACAGTATAAGGATATTCTTGTTCCTTACTTTTACCTTGTGGAGTACTTTTACTTGCTTTCTAGTGCGCCCATCACTATCTTGAAATCTGGATTGCAACGCTGTAGGAAAACTTTTTTTTTTCATTTGTCATTTCTTCCACTTTTGAGCAGTGATAATTTATTTGGTTTTATACATTAAATAATGAAGACGGCTCCTAACTTTTTAGGGATCTGCAGTGGCCCAGAGAGCAAAATCAGATATTTTCTAGAAACTTGAGGCCACTATTTTCTTACCTGCTAGATAATATACAAATATTGACATGTAAAGAATGATACGGGTGTATTATTCTGCAGAAATATCAATTCAAAGTATTTAAATTTTTCAAGAACCTTTTTAAAATCTTACATAATGACTTCTTTTAATACAAGCTGGAAGCAATTTCAATCAATAAAGCAGCACAAGGCAGTACATTGAGCTACGATGATCCATAACCAATCGGCACCTGCAATTTGATTGATCTTCGAGATGTACCCTGCCTCTGTTCCCTGACTTTCCCTTTTCGTTGTAACGGGTGAAGTGAATATTCTGTGAATATTCTTCTGACAGTCAGTTTTTAGTCCTACATTACGTTGTCAATCAGATTTAATTGGTTCAAAAACCGTCGTAGTCCGTCTCATTCGCAGTCTACATCTCCACATGCGCACCCATACATGCTCAAAATTTTCACTACGCATGTACTATGTACCCTGTAGCGTATCCTGATGAAAAATGTTTTGTTGAAATCAGAGACACTTCCCAAGGTAGGCCATAGTCCATGGCCATATATTTAAGTCAAAACAGATGAAACAGATAAACACAATTCCAATCATCAAGTCAACCAGCATCGACAATCTGCACATAAGTTCTAAACCTATTGTAAGACTACATTGTATTCAAACTTTGTATTGCAGAAGGGTGGAAGCTGCATGGAATTATGCGACAATTTCAGCGTGCATCCACGCTCGAAAGAGCAGGGTTAATTGTAACAATGTCAATACCATAACAATAACGTAATTGTAGGTGTTGTGATTCGGTTGTCTCTTGTCTGTGCTGGCCATTGCGCGGGCGGTCCAGCGGCGGAACTCGGCTTCGCCGCCGTGGCGCGCTGGCAGTTGCTTCTTCTTCTTCTTCTGCATCCCATCGCCAACTCGCTCAGGGGGGCGGCGGCGCAGGCGGGTCGAGCGGCGGCTCGGTCCGCCCAACATCCTCGATGAAGGTGACGACCTTCGTCGCCGGGCCGCCGAGGACGTCGACCAGGCGAGGGTCGACACCCCAGCGGCGGCGGCGGGCCGCCTCATAGGCCGGACAATCGGTCAGTAGGTGCGCCGCGCTGTCGGGCTCCCCGCACGCGGGGCATTCGTCGTCGGCTTCCGGGCCAATCTTGTGGAGCGTGTCACGGGTCAGCGGTGATGTGCCGGTCCTCAGCTGGGACAGCGTCACCGACCCCAGCGCGCCAGGGAGTCGTGGCCAGGCGTGGGGTCCGGGTGCGGGTGGGCAGCAGTTGCCCTCTGTCGCGACAGCTCTCGGACATGGCGCGTGACGGCGGCCCGCGCACTCGACAGGTCGATCGGTGCGCTGTCTTGGTCGCCCGCCGTGGCCTCGCCAGCCAGGCGGTCGGCGGTTTCGTTGCCGTCCAGCCCGGCATGGCCTGGCACCCACTGGAGCACCGTCTCGGTGCCGTTCTCGGCGAGGGTGCTCAGCACTCAGCAGCCTCCACACCTCGGCGGCCAGGGCCATGGTCTGGTTAGCTGGGCCGCGGCCGAGTAGTTGGAGCCCAGACCTTGAGTCGGTGAGGAGGCGGACCGACTTGGTCGATGCCAACTCCCCGTCCCCCAGGCCGGCCACAGCCGCGAACGCCTCGCGCATGGCGGTCAGTTCTGCTCTTAGGCTGGAGCAGACCGCCCCTGCAGGAGCGCGCACGGTCCCTTCTCTGTTGAGGTGGTGGAACTGGATCAGCGCCTGCGCCGCCCTGTTCCGTCCGCCGCGAGCCGAGCCGTCCGACCAGATAGTGACGTCCGGGTGCGGGAGCTCTGCAATGGCTCGCAGGGCAGCTTCCCTGCGGACTGCAGGCGGGTCCGACCGGCAGGTGGCCACGGGCAGGTCCACCCTGAAGGTGATGCCGCCGCGGTGGCCCAGCCATGGCGGGTCGCAGCTGTAGAACGCCGAACCTGTAACACAATAGAATTGCAATTGTAACAAAGACCTGCATGGTCAGCACACATCTGCAGTGACTGTCATCCCAAGTTGGTATGAATTGGCACAAAGTTGGGTCATGGTAGCAGACGTAGCACAAGCTGTTGTGATATGTCATACCGTAGGACTAGGTCGTAGGTTGTAAATTTTAGGTTTAAGGCTGTATGTTGTAGGTCAGGTCAGGTAAGGTTTGGTTAGAAAGACCCATTCTCGTGCATCGGGCAGCTTGTGCTACATCTACCTTACCAATACCCAATTTGGATTCCCAAAATTGATGGCAAACAGGCTTTTTGTATAACAAGTGTGGTTAATTGTTCTAATCCCCGCTGCAATGTGAGGGTAACTGCTTTTCTACAATCACAAAATTTGAATTCATATAGGTAGGTGTTTACATGTTGATGTTCAGAAAATGATACAAAATATGACACAATTATAGCTGCAACTGGATAGTGGATACCAACCTCAACTAAAAGTTTCTGCAGCCTTATAACCTAACAAATGACTAAATTGCCAAAATAAATCCCTTAGTACAATAGCTTGACTCTAAAATAACAGAAATTTAGCATGCAGACCCTGAAATGGAGGGTTTATGAAAAGCAACAAAAATAAACATTCACTAATATCAATATGTTGTTATAAATTTCATATGTAGCATAAGCGCCAATACTGCCTTCATTTACAATGTTGCTACTGTTTTCCACTCACAAACGCTGCCCTCCGTGGACAGCAGCAGCAGCAATGAAACGTCACCCGTGGTGTGACATCATCACCCATGACGTAATGGAAATCCAGTTGTTACCAAGGCCCAAGTCGGGGAGACCAAGGGGACGAAAGGCGGCGAAAGGCGGCGCCGTGAAACAGATTGCTGGATGTGGAAACTCAAAGAAAGAAACAATTGCGAGGAATCAATTCGATGCTGAGGCTTGTGAAAGATGTGATAACTGATAATTGTGTAGGTAGTTTGGTGCAAGGTGTACGAAGCCGGAGTATCTGAGTACTCGGCTTGTCGTGGTGACACATGTAGAACCAAGATAAAAATTGCTGATGCTCGTTTTCCCGGACTATGGGTGCCAGCCAGGGAAAAGAGAAGCCTTTGAATACGGTGGGTGCGGCCAACAAGGCGAAGACATCAAAATATCGGCAATCCAATCGGGATATTGGAGATCAAAGAGCATCAAACAGACGAAATGTCTTCACGGAACATAGTGGTAAGTCCTCAGAATGTTGCGTACCTACATCAGTTTGCTGTGGATCAGGCCTGGTGGTCAAGGAATAGTTAAGTGTGGTTGTTGTGTCACTCTGCAGTGGAGGTACCTTCCTACTTTTTGTATTGTGACACACCAAGTATGTTTCACATGAGGTCAGGTTCTATGTGGCTGGCTCAGGACTCAGGTGATGTCGCTTCAATGGGTCGTCATGACTTTGTGGCACTTATAGGGTAATAAGCATGATTTGTAGAGTCAGAACATGAAAAACATAGGTAGGAAGGAAATTAATCTTTGAAAAAAATTTGAACCTTTGTAGCTTTGAGGGAACAAGTAACATGGCATCAATTATGTTTGGTGGCATGAATGTTATAATATTGATGTTGAACCTTATGTGTAAGACCAAGAACTAGGGTGTTATTGAACCATAAATCTTATATTACATTTTATTAGGTACATTTTGTGTTGTGGTATGTGCTGAATGGTGTATTTTCTTCACTTTCATATGCCAATAGTTTTTAGCAGAAGCTGATCATCCTGGTCTGCTGATAGCAGTAGTCTTTGCAATCTGCTGCTACTATCACCTTGGCCCTGGCCATCATCTGGCTGTCATTTTGGATTTATGGTTCAAGTGCACTCAACACTCAAAAGCTTTGGCCTGCTCAAATTACAGGTTTTTTGAAGTCCAAGTCAGCATTCTTGCATAGATCACCTTTTACGTGCCATGCATCTGAGGTGCAGCATACATATAAGCTTTTCTCATCTGTAAACCGCGAGTTGCGAAATTTTGCCGCCAGATCGCAGTGTGATTACGAATCTAGTCTTATTGACAGGTCAAAGGACAACCCCAAACTGCTCCATTCTTATATAAGAAACAAGAAGACTGGCAGACCAGCAGTTGGTCCCTTGCTTTTGCAATCTGGTCACCATACTGATGATCCCACAGCTATGGCTGAGCTACTTGCAACATCTTTTGCCTCTGTATTCACCACTGTCACCCCCACTAACCCCTCGCCCCACCAGGCCTTCGACGGGACTCTCAGCCATGTAGAAGTATGTACAGAGAATGTTCGCCATGCTCTCAAAGATCTCGACCCTAACTCTGCCATGGGCCCCGATGGAATACATCCACAGGTATTGAAGGAATGTGCTGATGACCTCGCCTACCCTCTACAGATTATATACACGAGATCACAGAGAGAGGGACGACTACCCTCTTGCTGGAAAAAATCCCTAGTTATACCTATTTTCAAGAAGGGCTCCCGGTTTGATCCACTAAACTATAGACCTATCAGTCTGACGTCTGTTGTGTGCAAAACGATGGAACGCCTGATTTGCACGCAGATACGTAATTACCTGGAAACGAACTCACTGCTGACCTCAAACCAATTCGGTTTCAGGGCTGGCAGAAGTACAATGGACCAGCTACTCCTAGCTTATAACACAGTGTCTAAAAACATGGACCTTGGTGGCGTGACTGACGTCATTCTCTTCGATTTCAGTAAGGCGTTCGATGTCGTCTGCCACGATCTCATGATAACCAAACTGAGATCGATTGGTTTGACAGGTGCTCTCATTGACTGGATACGTTCATTTCTCCAGGGCAGACAGATGCAGGTGTGTGTGAAGGACATGATAAGCCAACCTAGGGTTGTCAGCAGTGGTGTACCGCAGGGCTCTGTCCTTGGGCCCCTGTTGTTCCTGGTTTATATTGACGGCGTAGCATCACAGCTGAGAAGTGAATATAAAATTTTTGCAGATGACCTGAAACTTTATGCCTGTGTGAAACATGCCCCAGGAACCTCACCAGTGTTATCCTCTGCCCAAGTACAAAAAGACATTGATACACTGCAAACCACAGCAGCATCGTGGTGTCTGAAAATGAACCCAAAGAAATGTGCAGTTCTCCGCTTTGCGAGGCCCCGCGCTAACTTGCCTTCACCGGTGTACTTCCTTGATGGACAGCAAATCCCACATGTAGATTCTCACTCTGATCTTGGTGTTACTGTCGACTCGCAGCTTAAATTTCACGAGCACATTAGGACTGTTGCACACAAGGCTAGCGGTCTGGCCCATAGTTTTCTTAAGTCTACCGTTTGCAGGTCTCGCGCATTTATGTTGTTCTTGCTCACTACTCATATCCGACCTGTTTTAGAATACTGTTCATGCTTGTGGCATACAGGTTATCTGAAAGACTTGCGGGTCTTAGAAAATGTTCAGAGGAAGTGGACAAAGCGAGTGGATGGAATGAATGGATTAAGCTATGCAGATCGCCTACAGTCCTTGAACCTGTATTCTGTCCAAGGGAGGCTCATTCGTGCGGACTTGATACAATGTTGGAAGCTGTTTAACGGTAGATCGTGCCTGAGTCCAGATGACCTGTTTGACCGCCCTCCACAGGAGCGGACTAGGGGCCACTGCTTTAGGATTTTCCCCACTCTCACCCACACAGACACTAGAAAGCGCTTTTTCTCTGTCAGATGCATTGCTGTTTGGAACTCACTGCCTGAGGATGCTGTCCGTGCACCTAACATAGCTAGCTTTAAGAAAATGATTGAGGTACATGCACGTAATAGCCTGTTCAGATATGATTGAGGATGAGCAGTGCTGATTTTGTAAGTAGTTATAGGTATGTAGGTTACTTCCTCGTAGCTAAGCGTGTAGAAATGTGACTGTGTTCATCTGACGAGCTTGTGGAAGACGCACAATACCAGTCAAAACTCCCAGGACTAATGGTCAAGAATATCACAACTGGGCTGGCGCGTCTGGCATTCAGGGTTCCTTCCAATTCCTTTCGGTCCTTCCACCTTGCCTTTTCTTTCCGACACAAATGGGAACCCAACCAGGTAAGAGAACCAGGTAAGAGAACCCTGACTAGGTAGTGATATGACAAATGACATCTCAGTTAACATTCATTGTTTCAAATGCAAGAAGGCTGAGTGAACTACTTCTTATAAAGTTAAAGTCAGTTACCTGGTCCAGTGCCCTGGTTCACGGAATGGTGGGAGCATTTCCTTTGAACAGGCTTTGCTGAAGTCAGTAAGGCAATAAATAGCATCATGTCATGTTTATGATTAGTGTTCCATTCAGATATTGTCACAAGTGTTATTCAAATTTTGTTCTCTTTCATTCCAGGGGCTTTTCTTCCTAATAAGCAATATAGCTCTGTTACTTTAGAATGCTGACATCTTAAAACATGTCAAGTCTAGTAGATATACTAGTTGATTTCTTATCTTGTTATCTGGTTTTGTGGTGCATAGAAGTCCTTATGAGAAAATACAAATACATTACCAGTTTAACGCCTTTTGGGGCGACTAACGGAGCGAGCGAGAGGGTGGGCCTTGCACGTGCGAAATTGCGAGGGGGTACCTCCAACTGACTTGTGCACGGCACCTTACTAACCGGTCTCTAGCGATGTGCCAAATTTGAGCACAATCGGCCCAGCCGTTCTCGAGATCTGGAAGCGGCCCCCTGCACGTGCGCACGTGCAAAATGGGTCCCAACTGACTTGTGCACGGCACCCTACTAACTGCTCCGTAACCGTGTACCAAATTTGAGCGCAATCGGTCCAGCCGTTTTCGAGATCTGGAAACGACCCCTGCACGTGCGCACGTGCAGCAGCACCCCAACTCTGGCACATGGATATGCATTGCCTAGTGGGTGCCTACCTACATGCCAACTCTCAGCGCAATCGGCCCAGTAGTTACCGAGATATTGCAACAATTACAAAAGTGACACCTCTTCGTTTTGCACGTGGCACGTGCATAAGGGGTCACCCACATGCATCGGGAATAGTGCAATACTTGGTAGAAGGAATGAAGCTACCCTACAAAAATTACCGCATGTAAATCGGTCAAGTGGTTGCTGAGATATAAGCCTCGCAAAAGCGTGACCACGGCCGGCCGGCCGGCCGGCCGCTCATACTCAGAAATTTCCGTTAATCTAAGGAAAGACTACGCTCGCTTCGCTCGCTCCGTAACCATCAAGCTGCCCATATCAATTGATTCATCCCTGACAGTCATAAGATAGGCCATGTGAAATGCCACAGCTAGGAGCTTACATGCTGTGCTGGTCTGGCCAAAACGACAAAGTGCACAAACTCTGAATATATTGTCGGTAGCAACTCCGTCACCACCCGGTGCCGACGAGGTCGCAATCACAACTCAGCGCGGAACTCCCCGCTCCGCGCGCCGTCCCGGTTCCCGCCAGACTCTCAGCCGGCCCGCCGGCAGCCCCAGCCGCCGGCACCGGGCCTCAGGCGATCACGTGATCCGTGGTCATGCCCCGCGGCCCGGGCCAGGCGAACGGAGCAGCCGGCACCGGCCGATGAGGTGCCAACCTAGTGGAGATGCAAACCCATCACATCTCCCCCTCCCCCACAGTCACATCTGCTCACATTTCCTCGATTAACCGTTTCACGCGCCTTCTCACACGCGTGGATCGTCTCAACCCGAGCGGGGCCGACGGCGCCGCGGCCGCAGGCTCCCTCTGCTGGAGCACCGGCGGCGGCCGGCTCACCACCGGTGGCACGCACTGAGCCAGTTCGTCAGGGATGGCATGGCCATAACGACGCCGCAGATGCCTACGATTTCGCGTCAGCAAACGCCCGCTGGACAACCGCACAAAATACCTCCGATGGGGCCCAACCTCACACACGACACTGTGGTGCCGCGCAGCCCACCGGCACATTATTTAGTTGCGGCGTCTCCGCCCAAGTGCGCTATTGTTTTGTCGCGTGTGCGCAAATACTGTTTCCTTTTCAAGTACCTTCTGATCTCGTTTTTAGTATTATATTTAAATCGTATTATCTTCGCTATTGTCTTAAGATTATATAATGTTACTTGCGTTCTAAAATAAGTTTATTGTGCTTTAATTGGCGTAATTATTTCGTTGTTTTCTGTAAGCCCGTTTCTATCTTTTATCTAAAATAGTTTGTGTTTCTGGCACTGTCGCTTCCGCTCCATTGTTATTCCGGCTCTCGTTACACAGTTGTTTCACATCTCGATATATCTACGCTAAATATAGCTTTTCTACAGTGCACAGTGGCGTCTGACAGGCTGAGTATTCGCGCGAGCTTTCCTCACGTTTTTCCTTAATTTTTACCGCTGATCTCTCGTTATCTCGCTTACCTAAACATTGTCTTTCGTCCCACGTGTCATTTTGGCAGAACAATCATTTTCCTTCCAATCACAGAGCACGTAGCCTTTACCTGACCACTTCATAACTGGTGACCCCGACGTGATTTGAACACGCAACCTTCTGATCGCATCGTAACGGTCCCACCGCCCGGTGCGGTCGTCCTGGACAGACACCTGGTTACCGACGGCCAGTGGCTCCAGGTCCCGAGCCTGCCGGTTATAGAGGTCGTCCGCGCGCTGCTGTTGCTCCGACAGGCGGCCAGCGGCCGCATCGGCAGCGATCTGCCACTCGGGGGCGAAGCTCCGCCGATGAGCAGGCTGCGTGTCTCTCACTGGATGTCCGAAGACGATCTGTGCTGGCGACCTTCCTCCTCTCCCGGGGGTGTTGCGGTGCTGTAGAATTCCTCTTGTCCACCGTTCCTCGTCCAGTTGATTCCTGCAATCATCCCAACAGCACCGGATCAGTTTCTTGGCGGCCTTCACCGCTGCCTCCGCCCTCCCGTTAGATTGGGGGTAGTGGGGAGATGACCGTCTATGCTCCACACCCCACCGACACAGAAAGTCTTGGAACGCCTTGGATGCGAACTGGGGCCCTCCGTCTGACATGATCCATTGAGGTACACCCACTTGACAAAAGATCTCACGCATTGCTGACATCAGCTGTTTAGCCTGTGCACAGTTCCCCAGCAACTTGATGAAGCGCCACCCCGAAAATCCGTCTACAGCAATCAGGTACTTACGCCCAGCGTGTTCTGCAAAGTCAAGATCAAGTGACTGGAACGGTCGCTGTGTAGGCTGGTGGTGTAGGACGGTCTCTCGCTGCTGTGACGGGAGCTGGGCCTGGCAGTTCCGACAGCTTCGTGTCACGTTCTCGACATCGGCGTCCATTCCGGGCCAGTAGACGACCTGACGAGCTCGGCTCTTCGTCCTCTCCTTGCCCAGGTGTCCGTCGTGGAGGGCAGCTAGGACAGCCTTGCGCAGCTCCTGTGGGATAACCAGCCTGCACCCACATACCACGAGTCCGTCATCGACAGACAGTCGGTCACGAACAGTCCAATATCTGCGGATAGATTCTGGTGTGTCATTCTTGGTCTGGGGGAACCCTTCTTCAATAGTGCGTTTCAATGACTGATACTCGGGGTCATACAGGGCAGCGCGGCGTACCTCGTCCAGCCTGACGTCGGTGCCTGACGCGTGCAGCTCTGCGACTACGACTGCGCACACCCGGAGCGATGCGGCGTCCTCACCAACCTCGTCCCCCGGCTCAGGATCCTGGACCGGTGCTCGGGAGAGAGCGTCCGGCGCGACATGTTCAGCTCCAGCCCGCCAGCTGGCGGTGAAGACGCCAGCTTCACCGATCTTCATCCGAAGTCTCTGAAGGCGTGGGTTTTCGATCTCGTCCATCATCTTGCTGTTGAGTATCGGAACGAGAGGGCGGTGGTCAGTCAGAATCTGGAACAACGGCAGCCCGCTGAGGAAGATATGACACTTCCGCACCGCCCATGCCACACTCAAGGCCTCCAGCTCTATTACTGCGTACCTTGTCTCGGCATCGCTCAGGAAGCGTGACCCTGCTTGAATCACGCGCCAGGTGCCGTCGGGATGAGCCTGACGAAGGACGAACCCTAGCCCCCGCGCTCGGCTGGCGTCCGTCTCCAGCCGGGTTGGTAGCTTCGGGTCGTAGAAGGCGAGAGTTGGAAGAGAAGTCAGGGCGGCCTTGGCCTTGTCGAATGCCAGCTGATGGTTCTCGTCCCAGATGAACTCGCGCCGTGAGCTGAGGAGGCTGCGGAGGGGCGTCAGCAGTTCGGCTACGTCGTCCACGAAGTAAGCCACCTGGTTGACGAGCCCGAAGAAGCTCCTGACCTCAGTCAAGTTGTTGGGTGTCGGGAACTGTGAGAGGGCTTCAGTGAGCTGCGGGTCTGGTCGGTAGCCGTCCCCGGACACGATGAATCCAGCAAACTTGACAGTCTGCTGTGCCAGCTGCAGCTTGCTGGCGTTGAGAGAGACTCCCCGATCCTGGCAACGCTGCAGGAACTGCCGCACGTGCTGAAGATGCTCCGATCTGGTGCGGCTGAAGATGATCACGTCATCCACCACTTTTCTGAAGCCGGTCAGTCCCTCAAACGCCTCATCCATTCTGCGGTTGTAGTGCTCGGATATAGAGGTCACTCCGTACGGGGCCCTGAGAAACGCGAAGCGTCCGAAGGGGGTGATGAAGGTGGTCAAGAGTCTGCTGTCCTCAGCCAGAGGGCACTGATGGTACCCTTTCAGGGCGTCGAATACGGTGAACCAACGCGCCTCAGACGAACGGATGGAGGCGACTTCTTCGATCGGTGTGGGCGACTGGTACCGCTCCCGCCGAACAAACTTGTTTAGCTGAGATCGGTCCACGCATAGCCGCACACCTGCGCCTCCCTTCTTGGGCGTTACTACGATGGGGGCACACCATTCGGTGGGAGCAGTGACTCGGCAGATGACTCCCTCTGCCTCCAGTCGATCAAGTTCTGCCTTCAGTGGTTCCCGTAGGGACAGCGGGATGCGCCGAGGGGTCGTCACGCAGAACGGCCGGGCATCCTGTTGGAGGTGAATGGTAAACTTTTCCCCTGGCATCGTGCGAATGTGGCCATCAAACACTCGTTCGAACTCCGACATCAGCCGATATCGGTCAGTGTACTCACGTGACTCTGGTGAGTGGTCGCTCCCGGCAGGTCTCTGAATGCTGGTTGGGTCCTGGGCGTTCTCTAACCCTCCAGCAGGAGGCGGCGTCAGCGGGCCCGCCAGGTCGGCCGTCGTGCTGGGGTTGGCCGTTGGCGTGCAGTGGCCGACTCCAGCGGTCGGATCGGGACCCGAGCTCAGGCGGCGCTCTGCGGTGGCGGCAGTGGTGGACTCCGGCTTCCCTACCGCCGCGATCTGCCGGGGGTAGTCTGCTGGGATGAGCTTCAGGGTCCTCGTGACCTCCCAGGACAGTAGAAGTCCTCTGACTCCCGGCAGAATGTGTACCTCCTCCTCTGCTTGGATGTCCCCCAGTGCGATGGTGACCGGCAGAATCCCCACCGACGGGATGACGCTCCCATTGGCCGCGCGCGGGTGGTGCACTGGTCGGCGGAGATCCTCCCGGGACGCCCCCAGCTGTGCCAAGAGGTCCTCGCCGCCCACCGACAGGTCAGCCCCGGTGTCAGGGAGGGCGTCCACGGTCACTCTCCGGTTCCCTGCCTCCACCCGGACGGACACCCTCGGGGCTCCCTCGGCAGCGGTAGACGCGATGATCGCAGAGGTTGAGGGCCACGGCGGCCCGCCCTGGACTTGTGAGCCCGGGAACGGCCTCACCTGCGTCGATCGGCAGACGCTGGCAAAGTGGCCGACCCTCCCGCATGCGCGGCACTCCCGGCCCCGGGCGGGACAGTCGTTACCGCGCCGGTGGACGTACCCGCAGCTGGCGCAGCGGTCGCCCCCAGGAGTCGCCGGGGCAGACTGCCGCTGTGACGGTCGCCCCGTCGAGGGCTGAGCTGCGGGACCGGGCCGCCGGTCATGGACCTGCTGCGGGCCGCACACGCGACACGCCGCCGGTGGGGAGAGATCGTGATGACCTCTTGGCTGGCCCTGGTCGAAGGTCGCGTCGCGGTCCACGCGAGCGACGGTGGCGTCGGGCCCTCGGATCCTCGAGGCGTCTCGGTACGCTGCCTCCTCCGACCTGCAGAGAGATATAGCGGCGGACAGAGAGAGTTTGGGGATGGCACAGAGCTTTTGGACGGTCTCTGCCGACCTCAGACCAATAACAATACGATCCCGTATCAGTGATTCATTGCACGACGAGCAAAATTTACAAGATCGAGACAAGTCACGGAGACATGTAAGAAAATCATCAAAGGTCTCCCCCTCACCCTGAACTCTGCTGTTGAACCGCTTTCGCTCAAGGACCTCATTCACCTGGCCAATGGCGTACGTCTCTAGCTGTGCCAGCACAGCGTTGACGTCCTGTCGTTCCTCTGGAGTCAGGGGCAAGTTCCGAACGACGCGGTTCGTGTCGTCCGTCAGACACGATCGGAGGGCGGCCATCTGAGCGTTCGGCTGCATGCTGGCGATGCCGGCGAGGAGGTAAAAGTCGTCCCATCTCTCCTTCCAGGAGCGGAACGCGTCGCCCCGATCCGTCGACAGATCCAGACGGTCCGGCTGCGCGGCTCTTCCCAGCCACGATGTGTTGTTCTGTTGCGTCCCGGCCGCCGCTGTCGTCGCAGGCTGAACGGCTCCAGCCACCGCCGCCTCCTGTGCCACCTCCAGTTCTTGACGCTCGTCAGGCATTTTCAGCGTTACGTTATTTTACTGCAGGTTTACGTTAATGACCACCGACCGCGCCATGTGCTGGTCTGGCCAAAACGACAAAGTGCACAAACTCTGAATATATTGTCGGTAACAACTCCGTCACCACCCGGTGCCGACGAGGTCGCAATCACAACTCAGCGCGGAACTCCCCGCTCCGCGCGCCGTCCCGGTTCCCGCCAGACTCTCAGCCGGCCCGCCGGCAGCCCCAGCCGCCGGCGCCGGGCCTCAGGCGATCACGTGATCCGTGGTCATGCCCCGCGGCCCGGGCCAGGCGAACTGAGCAGCCGGCACCGGCCGATGAGGTGCCAACCTAGTGGAGATGCAAACCCATCACACATGCCCCACACAAGTGTGTCCTCACTCCTCACAATGCAATCAGTTATCACCTGTAATTGCAAATCAGTGGATAAAATCTGGTCATTGTGCTATGTGTTGGCTGCTGGTGTACATTTATTGTAATGAAAATTGTATAAGATTTAGAACCATGACATTCATATTTTCTTGTGCCACTCTGCAACTACATATGTGACTGGCTTTTATTCCGTGTATAGTGGCTAATGCCTTAAAAAGCATTCCATCCCTACCAAAAAGAAAACATAGTGTGCATTCATTTCTTTTCCTATTTCATATGTAACACATGCAGCCATATAAGTGATCTCTCTCCCTGAGCATAGATGGCACACAAGGTTTACATGCATCGCTAGTGTCAGCATCCCTGATCAGTGATCATTTTAGCAGGAAGTCTTATTTTGTGTGCCATTGCTGACAAATGTGTCATTGGAAATGCATGCTACACTCTAGCATGCACTCAATTTTATGTATCCACTTGGCACTTTGAAACCTTTTCATATACAATAACGTCCGACCATCGAAATATGTTCTCATGCACCCACTGGAAAGTGCACACGGTGATGGATGTTATCTCACTGAAAATCGATACCCGTATTGAGACTCCTCGTCGTTGAGGCGGGGCATGTGCCATTTGTTTTCGTTTCTGACTGAGCGGAGGCCGGGTGAGTTGGTCCGTCTGTTTACGTCTCCGCTCGCCGAGGCGGCTGCAGGATTTTGGACGGACGGCCGCCGGTGTCCGGCCCGTCACGGTTCCGCTCTCGGCTCCCGGCAGTGGTCGGTGACGCTGTCTCTCTGTGCTGCGATTGTTTATTTTTCTGCGTGACGGCTCCTAGCCTGACCGGGCGGCGGTTAGGTCATTTCGCGGTTCGCTCGCCGCGCCCCGCTGATTCTCGATACACTGGCCGACGAGTGGCTGCTGCTCGTATTAAAGTAATCTTGGCTGTTGATGGCCGTTGACAGCATGCTACTCGGGGTGATAAGGTGGCGATACACTATTCTCCAGAAGATGCTATTGGTCGGTGATCTGCGTCTCTCCTATACATACGTCCTGTCTATTTGATGTATTCTGGCCAGGTATCTTTCAAACTCGCGCTGTCGGGGCGTCATGTGCCGTTCACTCCGGTCCGTACGATGTCACGTTACGGTACCCCCGTACCGTACGGTGTCGTGGCGTGCCGTACGCGCGCTGGTTCGTCGTACACCGGCTCCGAGCGTGACTCACGTCCCGACCCTCCGCTCGTGTCTGTGTGTGTCTGCGTGCGGTGTGTTTTTGTAGCGCCGGCCGGCGGTGCCCGGATCGCAGCCGCTCCACGTGCTGACAGAGCGCTGGAGACCGTCCGCTGAGACGGGGACGTGACGTCTGTCTGGGCGTGGCCGCGGACGGCCGAGCGACTCGCTCGACTCTCGGAGCGGTGGCTCAACTTCGGGCGGCGCCTAATCTAGCCGGAAGGAACGTGACCTCGGATCGCTGACCAGTGACCCCTGATCGTTGACCAGTGATCCCTCACCACTCACTAGCGTCGGCCTATGCCCGCTGCCGCCGGCTGCTGACGGGTTGGGGTCCAAGTCACCCGGTGGACCGACGCGCGGCACACACGTGCCAAGCGGGGTCGGTGTGGCGTAACTGGTCCCCCAGCGGCGGCGGCCAGGGACCGCGAGGAAGTTGGCCGATCTCGACCAGCGCTGTTCGTCCCGCCGCCGGTCCGAGTTGCGCCGCGATGGAAGTTGGGACTGAATCGGCGGATTCCAGGCGGAAGTTGTCGGTAGTCACAGTTTGTGGCCTGTTCAGACACCCAGTCCGGCCTCAAGTTGGACAGTATGATTGCATTCGTTAGCCTGTTCCAACCAAGGAGATGTACTTTGTTGGCCCATGCTAAGACCAGGAGAGAACTCCTTGGAATGGTGAACTTGCGGCAGATTGTAGAAACAGTGTTTTGTCCGTGGGTGTGTTTTGAATTGATGTCCAAATTTCGGCGCCAAGTCGGCAGATGGTTGAGCATCAACACCTTTTTCTTCTTTTTCTTTTTGCTTCCTACCATTGATACCTACTGCATCCAACTAAACAGGCTCTCATTGTTGTCAAACCTCGTCGTTGCTCTGCTCTGTGTGTGTGGTGATATCGGTCATTGACCAGCGTTGTTAGCCTGTGGAGCTGTTACCGGCGCGGTCAGCTGTTGACCAGTCGCGGTGAAACTTCGTCTGCTGTCGGGCCTGGTAGGGTGGACTTCTGGCACTTGACCGTCGGGCACACTGAGCAGAGAACATTACCCTCTCAGTGCCTCCGACATCAGCCGGGGGGGGGGGGGGACACCGGGCGCCCTACCTACCTATGGCTCACCCGGGTTTTTTTGGACCGTAGGTGAGGGCTCAGTGTCATCGGTCTCTCCGCTGTGCTGTAGGTTGATGGACTTGCCGACTGACGCGACAGTGCGGGCGGTGGCCGGTAAGCGATGTGGCCTCGTCATTGTAAGGCTCCCCCTCCCACCCACCCTTTCCTGACGCCCTCCTCTCGTCACCGTCACCGTGCCAGTTGCTGCTGCGGCAGACTCGGTCCGATCGCCGGCTCCCGAGAGGCGTCAACTGCGGTCCTTTGTCGGACTAATCCTGGCGGCTTATTTTCCTGTTAGTGGCCCTGTGAGGCTGCAGTATGGTGGAGCTGCCTGCTGGCGAGTCGCATGTGAGACGATAAGAGTCGGTGAGACCGTGGATGGTCTGACTCTGCCACCTTCGGTAATGCATGAGATGGATAGGTGAGCTCGGGCTTCTGGTAAATGAGTAACTGCGCCGTTCAAATTCACCTAGCTGCAGTATTGTTATCCCGTCTGCCTTTATCACTACCAGGCTTATTCGACGAATGCTTATGATGGTCAAACATAAAAAGTACGAGTACATTATTAATTTCGATTGTCCAAAGCTTCTGGCTATTATGATAACCATGTCCTTTGTCTCGCTCTTTTGCTGAGACACATTTTTCATCGTTGCCTGTGCTGTGTGATGATCAGCCCTAAGCTCCGCTGCGGCTGGTGTTGATCGAACAGCTTTGACCGCAGGCCTGTCGCCCCGTTTGTTATTTGATCTGGTTGGCTGTTCGGATCCACTCAGCTGCTCCACTCCGGCGGGGCGCGGAGTGGCGGCGGCGGGCGCCTAATGAATCACCGAGCGACGGGTAGTACCTATTTGTCTTGCAGTCACCAGCCCGCTGCCGCTGTCGGGTCGCTGCAGCCCCGCCGTGTGTCTGTGGTAGGCACCGAGAATGAATTGGTACGGTGGTGTGAGCACGGGCTTTGCTTACTCTCTGGTGACCGAAGGGTGCAGTGAGAGGCGTGACCCGCGCTGCTACCAGCGTGTGGACACTGATGAAATAGCGTCGTACACCGCATGCTCAACGCTGATGTCTCGCTCCTCACTCACCGCTCGTCGGAGTGGGACGGAGGGAGTAGTTGATCCGCATCTATGCACGCCCCTCCACGGGCCGTACTGCGACGATTTGGAAACACCGGCGGCCAATCCGGGCTTTATTTCCAATCTCTTTTTTGCCGCTGGCGCCGATCCCAATGCAGCGCCCCACGGGGGGCGGCTGGCCGTTCATTAGGCTGTGATTGCGTCCCGCGGCTGCCGGCGCTGCCACGGTGACGCTATGGAGTGTGGACGGTTTGTCACCGGCAGCGGACAGCCGAACGGTCGGCCGCGGGGGACGGAGACCGGGCCGAACGAGCTCGGTCTGATGGGGAGAGTGTGCTCTACCCACCGCGACCGCAGCCCGCCACGGAGCTGCGTCTCAGAGCGCAGTGTCTGGTCCAGGTCGGCTGGGGACGTTAATTCTGCCGCAGGGAGATCAATGAGCTCTGGAGTTTTGAGGATCGTCCGACACGGACAGTGCCGGTGGTGAGCTCGGATGGCGCCGCTCACCGGTTACTCAGCTCAGTGAACCGCGGGGCACCTCAGGTCGATCGATGTCACGCCGGTGAACTGCGAGTGCCGCCACTCAGCCGCGACCGGCTGAATCGCGACGCGATGTAAGCAGCAGCGACTTCGGCGGCTGCCCGGAGTGATCGCGGGGTGTGCGGCCGCGCTCTCCACAGCGGCGGCCGCGGCGCGCTGGAGCGTGTCCTGGCGCGGTGCGACGGCCGGCCGGGCGGCAGCGCGCTGCGGCAGTCAGTCTCTCTCAGCGCTGGTCGCAGCCAGCAGTGGCGCGCCGGCTCTCCTGCGCGGCCGCAGCGAATAGTGTGTGCGTGAGGAGGAGACGAGGGAGCCGTGATGGCCAGCCCGGCCATGGCGCGCCTGCTGGGCGGCGGGGCGCGGCCGGCACTGCCCTCCGCCGCCCCACCCGGGCCCAGTGAGTACCTACCGTCGTCTGCTGCCCCCTACCGCCCCCTGTCCCCTCCCATACCACCCTCAGTCGCCCCACCCGGCCCCCTTTTCTCCGCCGTCGCGTCCGCCGCAGACCATCACCACCCACTGCCGCCTATCGGAGCTTCAATCGTCGCCCGTTGTTAGATCACGGACTGTTGACAGACGGTGTCTCAGGTTCGCGTTGTATATGGACGGCCGTGCTGGCAGTGTGCCGGTCGGTGGTAGGGCCTGTGCCGCCAGCGGAAAGTGCTCTAGACACAAACTGTTACATAGCTTCAGCTTTTATGTCGGGGGCATGCTTTCCGATGCTGTTCGGATTTTCGTGTTTATTCTGTGGTATGGAGAATATCCTCACGGTCGCGTTTACCGCCAACTTCGTGATCCTCTAAACCTCTGATGGCCCGCGGCCGTGATCCCTATGCAGGTCACGTGCGGGCGATGGGCCCTCTCCGGCCGCCGCGGATCGACGCACACGGCGTCAGGTCGGCGCCGACGGGGGCGGGGCGCGTTGCCGACCGGTCAATCTCCTCCCCGGCTCTGTCCGGTGCTCTCGGCTCTGCCCGCGCCCTCCCAGGAGGCAGCCTCCGTCCAGGAGACGCGGCGCTGTCGGTAATGGATGTTTTTGCCGACGTTCGGACAGACGGACATGTGTGTTTTGCCACCCGAGTGGCCCTGTCGATACTAATGCTGCTGCAATTCGATTACGGGTGTTGGTGTCATGGCGTGTGGGCCGTGGGATTGGCGTATTTACGGACAAAACAGCTGTCTTCCTGGGCGAGAAATGAACAATGGACACTATCTGGCACATGCACTGGCGGATCCAGGGGGGGGGGGCACCGGGGCCATGGCCCCCCCCCCCCCCCAAAAGCCTGAAAGGGGGGCCAACATATCTTTTGGCCCCCCCCCCCCCAAAACGCTTGGAGAAAAATTAATGTGAGAAGGTTGCGTAGTAGATACCTACTAGAATCAGCAGCGTGATTCAATAGCGTAGAGAAAGTCAGGGGCGCGGGAACTACTTTCAGACTGGGGGAGCAAACCTAGGGTCCCCCCAAATCTAGTTTTCTCACCGGTTTTAGGCCACTTATTTTTCATCCCTTGGCTTTTTCAACAAAAAAAAAAAGAAACAGTTGCAAAAAAGGACGGTAATCCGTCCGAAAGTTGTGGGGCACCGCCCCCACTGGCGGATCCAGGGGGGCCACCGGGGCCATGGCCCCCCAAAAGCCTGAAAGAGGGGGGCCAACATATCTTTTGGCCCCCCAAAACGCTCGAAGAAAAATTAATGTGAGAAGGTTGTGTAGTAGATACTTACTAGAATCAGCAGCGTGATTCAATAGCGTAGAGAAACCCAGGGGCGCGGGAACTACTTTTAGACGGGGGGGGGAGGTCACACCATGATAGAGATCAACCTAGGATCCCCCAAATATAGTTTTCTCGCCGGTTTTAGGCCGCTTATTTTTCATCCCTTGGCTTTTTCAACAAAAAAAGAAAACATTTGCAAAAAGGAGCGGTATTCTGTCTGAAAGTTGTGGGGGCACCGCCCCCACTGGCGGATTCAAGGGGGCCACCGGGGCCATGGGCCCAAAAAGCCTGAAAGAGGGGGCCAACATATCTTTTGGCCCCCCAAAACGCTCGAAGAAAAATTAATGTGAGAAGGTTGTGTAGTAGATACTTACTAGAATCAGCAGCGTGATTCAATAGCGTAGAGAAACCCAGGGGCGCGGGAACTACTTTTAGACGGGGGGGGGGGAGGTCACACCATGATAGAGATCAACCTAGGATCCCCCAAATATAGTTTTCTCGCCGGTTTTAGGCCGCTTATTTTTCATCCCTTGGCTTTTTCAACAAAAAAAGAAAACATTTGCAAAAAGGAGCGGTATTCTGTCTGAAAGTTGTGGGGGCACCGCCCGCACGGCCCCAGAGTTGGGGGGGGGGGGGGGGCAAGCTGCCACCACTGCCCCCTCCCCCCGGTTCCCGCGCCTATGGAGAAACTACCGGGTTTACTTTACTAGCTTCCTTCATAAAGTGTCGTCATGTCTTATCGTCACCCGAGAAGGTCTTATTGCATAAATATCGATTGAGCTGTCAAGTTAACAAACTTGCTGTGGCAGCCTGACCTGACATGACCCGGCAACTTTTCATTCACGGAATATGCGCAATAAATTTTTCAGGAAAACTCACTGAGTTTTCGTTGAAAAAAAATTGTTTTGTTTCGTAATTGCACAAGAAGCATATGAGGGACCTTTTTGTCCCTTCCTGCGACACGGTAAAAGACTTATTTCGGTCACAGCTCAGGCCAACCTCTAAGGGTCAGTCGGGTCACTTATTTCTTAAAAGGGTCCTTACGGCATCCAAGGACCAATTCCGGCTTTTGAGTGCGCCACATCAGCATTTGATGCTACGACAGATGTCGAAATCTGAATATATGTTACAGGCCGTATGAAAATTCGGTCCGTTTGCAAACGGCCTGGCCCAGTCAGGCCATATGAAACTACCTGAAAACACCGGCCGTTTGCAAACTATGACCTGAAATATCAGACCGTTTGAAAACGACCTAGTTAGTTTCGGCCTAGCGGATCCAGGGGGCCACGGGGTCATGCCCCCAAGCCTGAAAGGGGAACAACATATATTTTTTGTCCCCAAAAACACTTAAGAAAAATGAATGTGAGAAGGGCGTAGTAGGTAGAGAGAAAATACCGTATCATTAAAAATCTGTGAGCTTGATAAAAGTGTTGGTCTTGTCTTCACCCAAGAAGTTCTTATTGCACACTTTAACCATGGATGAAAGAACCTTCATCCCCAGGTTCTCCTTCATCCATGCTTTAACTCTCGATCGACGTGTGAAGTTATCGTGTAAGGTATCATGAAGCCGATCGCGACGAAACTTTAGTACCCTCATGGTGACAAATTCTGAAAATTTCATGACCCTGACCCAAGTGAACTTTGACTTGTGGCCTATTTCTCGAGACTGTTTGGCCATGTTGGAGGCCATGTTTGCCCGGAATAGCGATTCGGCGTATGTCGGCTCACATTATCCGCGCTTTTATAGTCTTTTCGTGGTTTAAAACGCTCAAACATGTGATATGATGTTGCTCCCACGCATTAGGGCGGATGCCAATGTCACCTTACGGTCAAGTCAGGTCATTGACCTTTGATGACCTCGGTGCACTTTTCCGAGTTTAACATGTTTCTAGGATAGTTTCGTTTAGCTGATTTTGAATTTAGCATTTTGCAGCCATTTGAACATTTACGAAGTAGTTTTGATGCCTTCGTATCATGTTACGTAGCTGCCAGTGGTAGTGGACACCTGCTATACGGACGCCCATAAGTACCCCTACTGGTTGATCTGACCTGACCTGCCCCGACATGGCCTAAACGCATGAAGACATTATCTATGATCCAAACTAACATGAAATTTGTGATCAGCACAAAAAAAAACGTATTACAGCCTTACTTTAGGAGGTTCTGACAGGTCCTGATTTTCCCGTCTTTTGGGTCTGTGACCTGACCTGGGCGGTGTTTCACGGCACGCTGCCAGCCGCTGCCAGCGCTGATGGCACTTTTGGTTTCAATGGAGACATCAACAAGCCTATACCCACAACACTACCGAAGGCTGACCTTAGCTCGCAGAATGCGCTGTCAGCGGCTGTCAGCACGACCGTGAAACACCGCCCTGGAAGGTCAACCAATGACCAAGGACCTTAAAATCGGGTATCATCGGCTTCGTCTCGTCACTCACGGGCAACACGCCTGTTTTTTTTTCCGCGAGCTCTAGCTTAATCAGGGGCCGAACGGCAGGGGGTCCAACCGACACCTCCCAGCCCGCGAAGGCTGCGCCACGCACCGACCCGGAGCGGGCTAATTGGTCGACAAAAGCAATTTGAAGTGTTTTCAAAGTAATATTTAGGCTCGGGATGGGTGGGCTACCATTTCTATATTTTTTATTTTTAGTTTAAAAAAATATCGTTTCAGGGCTGTGACGAAAAAATAAGTGGCCTAAATCCGATGAGAAAACAGGATTTGGGGGTACCCTAGGTTTGGTTACTTGCAGGAGTTGGCCCCCCCCAAAACGCAAGTCTGGATCCGCCAGTGGGCACATGTATCGGCGCGGTAAGCGTGCTCGTCTGTTCCGACCTGAATCCGCCACCAGCGAGGGCCGTATTCCGCAGATGTTGGCTTTGTTTAGCGGTCAGTGGCCTTTCTGCCGTGCTCAGGCGGGTCTTTAACCCCGTTATTTTGTTCCATTCCGTCGGCCTAATGGCCTTATGTTACTTTTGGTGATCCCTCCAACCGACTGCTGGCTCGTAGGCTAGTGCCTCGAGGGGTTTTCCCGCTGTGTGCTTACTTTCCTTTACTATCCCCACTCTTTGTTGCTTTTGGGATGACACGGTCTGCTGATCAAGAGATGTTCGAAACGGCGTCTCATTGGGCTGAGCACTAGTGTCATGTTAATATCTACTTTCACCGATTAATTTTGCTGCCGTTTTCACTTTCGTTTTTTCTTCGTAGACAACTTATTTGTCTCAATGTTGTTGTCATCGCCCTAATTGTATGTTTGCTATCACTTTTCTCCTATGGTTTCAATTTCATAGCGAATCACACCTTGCTTTATGGTCCATTCATTCCATATGTTTCGTTATCGCTCTCCATTTACACACTCGTGACAGTACACGCCCTATCGGAACTATCATGGAACTGAGGAGCGACACCTTGCTCCGCACACCACCCGTGTTTGCCCTGGGCAATGTTTGCTCCGCGCCCTCCGTGCCACTGCTCACGGCCTTCTGTCGCTCCTTGACCGTTCGTCCGCGTATCGCTGTCGGTGTCGGCGCATGCATTGGCTCTAGGAGTGGCTTGGATGTAAACATCAATAGACACAGGCGTTTCCGAGTTGCGAGTAGTCATTTTCTCCTAATGCGCCTGTCGCTCGTGCGTGCTGACACTGTGACCTCTGACGGGGTGGCGGGCTGACGGGTTGTTTGTTCGCCCGCGGGCCGTCGCCCCCGGCTCTCCGTACCACCTGTGTGTTTGTCACTACTGGCTGCCGGCCTCGCTCCGCTACCACTGTTGCTATCCACATGTGCTTTCCAAGGGTGTGTATTGCTGATGCCACTGACACTAGCCGCTGCATGTGGCCCTCGTTCTGTATCCTAGTCCATGTCGTGAACATTCGTCACTCGCGGTATGCATTCCTGAGCTGCCTCGAGTCCAGTTCGCCGACTGGACTCTACTCTAGGGGTCGTGCTTGTTGTTTGCGCCTGTGTTCCTAGTTCTACTTGGATTCCTGCATTCCACGTGTCCCTTTGTTTCCCGCAGTCCTGCCCGCCGCCTGTCCCTGTCTTTCCGCCCCCGGAGTCTCCGGCGGCCGGTCCAGCGGACCGTGAAGTCCAGCGGGTGTGGGCGTCTTCGCTGGCCCACTGCTCCATATTCCAGTACCTGCCCACCGGACCGGGAGTGGTCGCCGGCCGCGCCGGCCCGTCCGGACTACCGTGGTCCTTATCGGCGACTGGGCCTATAAATACGCCTGTCAAACCGACAACTTTGCCGTCTGGTCGTGAGCGCGAACTAGCTTCGACGCTTTAGCTAGATACCAGCATACCTGCCAGCGATTGGCATCATGGCGGAGTGTGGCTGTCATTAGCGGAGCTGAGTGGATCTATCTGTTTTGGATCATCAGTCATTTGTGAAATATTACCAGCACTTGGACCAATACCGTTTTGTGATTAACGCGCGATAATTCTGACGGGGGAGTGCCAGGAGTTCTGCCGCCGCTCAGGTTCGGAAAGCAGTTACCGTGTATCCATTAGTGCGCTCCCCACCGCCGCGCTGCCTCAGAACCCACCACTCTCCAGCCACAAAGAGCTGGCACTCGGCTGCCCTGTGCGGGCGCGTGGCGAGTGACCCAGCCAACAAATGGTGACCGCTCGGCTCCGGCGGCGGGCTGTCCGGAGCTGTCTGGAGCTGTCTGGCGGCTGTCCGCAGCTGTCCGGCGGCTGGTCACGGCGGCACGCACATCAGTCGGTGACCGGGCGCGCAGGACCGCGCAGTCGGGCAGGGACGCACTGGAACGCAAAGCCAGTCGGTGATACCTATCGTCTGCCTGGGGAAACTAAACGGACGGACAGCCGGCACCCGGTGCTAACAGGCGGCGTTCGCTCCAGCCAGTCACCCGTGTGGGCCTGTTTGTTCGTTAGCGCGTCTGTTGTGAGAGTCGGTCCGGTGAAAAGCGGTGCCATCTGTTTGTCGTGCGGCTGACAAATTTGATCACCGAGCGGTTATCGGGAGCTCGATGATCAGCTGATACGGTCTCTAGATCTCGAACAGCTGATCCAGACGACGATCAGCTGATCCTGACGAGACGATCAGCTGATCCGGTAACGGTTAGAGGTGGAGGTCGTTGGTGGCGCGGGCGTGTGGCGAGTGTTCCGTGACCCCGCCCTCTGCCACAGACCTTGGCCTGCCGCGTTGTTGCGGCTGCCGGGCGCAGCAGTTCGGTGATTCGTTCGTCGGAGCCGTTGTGGGGTTTCCCGTTTGAAGGAAGGGCGACTGCGGATGTCGGCTGGAGGGTGGTGGATTCGCTTCGTCGATTTCCGCTAGTGACTCAGGATTCGCGGCTTCTTTATTGAAGAAACCATGCTGATCCTAGAATAGCTGTATGTTATCGGTATTCAGTACGCAATAGAATGTTCATTGAAGAGTCATCCGAAATCAGCGCACGAGTCCTTCAAATGGCATTTCAACGACTTTTTAGAGCGAACTTCAGTCTAATTCAACATGCTTCACTAAAAGTAGTTCGGGTAACCTGAACTTGCACATCTATCTGAATAATCAATCTGCTCGTATCTACTTATTGCTGTCAGCGTATGACGTTTGTATAGCCGCCCGCCGTGTAGGTGGTCTTTGGCCACAAATGAGTCGAATCCTGACCTCTGACGGTCTCTCGGCTGCGCCGGTTGGTGTATCCGGGGCAGGTCCGACCATTCAGACTCGGGACGGTCCAGAGTTGCTCGCCTACGTCGATTGGGACGTCTGTCATCAGCAGTGACTGGCCCTTTTGACGGGCAAGTGGCGGTCGGCCGTCTGGTGTTGACGGGATATGACGGCCGGCAGAACCGGCAAATGCCGTACAGGGTCTGCTAGGGGGAGGGGGGGGGGGGCACAGAGGCGATCAGGGTGCATCAATGTGGTCTCTGGAGGACAAATGCGGTATTCGAAGGACAGACTGCAGACCAATGATCTATGATTATCAAGCATCGCTTGCCATTCCCCTCACGTGTCCTCTTCTCCCTCCATTTGTCTCCTACCATATCGCCCTATGATCCGCTTCTCCCCGTCCCGTCCCGGGTCATTGCCTTCTGCCGTCCAGCACCACTGCTGAGATCACCGGCGGGCCGTGGTGACTGTCTGAGACCGCCCTGCGACCCTGTCTGGCGTGGCGGGCTGCCGCAGCGCCGCTGTTTTTGTCCGCCCGTCCGCGGCAGTGTGGACGGACTGTCTTGTCAGTCGAGCAGTTGGGCACGTCGCGAGGCGCTGTGACACATATTTGACATGCGCGAGTTGTCTGCGGCCGGCGCGGCGGTCGTTCTGAGAGCTCGGCAGCGGACGACGGGGCGGGGAGGGGGGGAGGACGTTGACGAATAGGCGACATTGTGGATGGAAGCGAATGTGGATATCCGCGTATCGGAGCTGTCTCGTCTCGTTCTAGGTCTTTGGTTTGTGTCTGGCCTGTCGCACTTCCTGCTGGAGCGCGACGATAAAAAGTACGACAGACTTCCTCTACAGTCTAACGGTGGTCGTAGCCCCGGTTTGTCGTCCGTCATGACCGGGCGGATGACTAGTGTCGCCGCGGTGTCACGGCCGACTCTCGGGTCGCCATATCGCGGACACCTCCGCCCGTTGTATGTGCGCTGCCCATCCCCACAGTGCGCGCTGCGCAATTCGCACTGTGCGCGCTGCCTGTCCACACAGTACATGCGCACAGTGTATGCGCTGTCCGATCCTGGGAGCGCCGTTCCGCTTGTGGCGCCTGTTCCGCCGCTGGTGTCGGTACCGGTGCCGGTGACCAGTCTCCCACGGAAGCCGCTCGGCCTTGATACGGGCCCGGTCGCCGCCGTGCGGTCCGCCGCTGGTGTACAGATGACCAGAGTACGGCCGACAGACCGTGCCGAGGACCTCACAGCGCGATGAGACCTCATGGAGCGGTCCCGAGCCTGCATGAAATGGACCCTGAGACCGACTGAGTTTATTTGGATAGCTGGTTTATTTGGATAGGCGCCGGGGTAGTTCCCAGATGAGTTACAGCTATATCGCTAGCCCATGTTTCTTGATTATATTCAGTTTCATATTTCTACTCTGGATGTCCATACGTCGTTCGTGGAGTCAGCGGTCAGTTCGGTCGAGGTCAGGACATCTGATACATTTGGATGTGTGATCTATCCGGTGGGAGGCCCACAACAGGGTAGTGAGATCAGGAAGGATTAGGAAACTGGCTGAATTCGGTCTTTTTAGGCTTCTGAGTATTCTGTATTGTAGGTATAGGGTATAGTTGTATACTCGGGGAGATTGCGCTCACGCTCAGGCTCCTCGTTTTAGATATCCGTTATCCATGGACCTCGTGCTGAATATCCACAAATCCCCTGTGAGTGTTTGGACGGGCTGATGGACTCAGCGTATGTCCACCAGAGCCAGGCTCAGTCTGGTTTGGTGGAAACGCATGGACTCTGACCTCTCTAAATGAGCACGTCTTTGTTCAGAGCAACGCTGTCTGGCGTCTGCACTCTGGCCTGCAATCTGACTTCTGGCATGACCCGGCCGAGATGGTCCCACGCTTCTAGGCTAGCCGATATCACGCACCAGTTCTCACCCTACGACTGTCATTCAGCCACAGATCCGGCCGCATCAACCGCTCGGAAATCCTCCCTCTCCGCGCTGGCCGACTGCCTTTGTGAGCGCTGCCGGCCGGCGGCCACTGGCGGAGCTCTGCCGGTCAGCTGAGCTGTGAGATACCATCAGGCCGGTAACTCTGCCCCCCCCCCCCCGCCCGGTGGATAGGATGGGAACGGTATCCTGCCGGGCGTGGCTGGAATGAGAGGTGGCTGAGCGAGGTAATGGTAAAGGAGAGGTGCGTGGTTGGATAGAGAAATACGTGCCTGATTTGAGCTACGCATGGCTAGATGGAGAGGCTCGTAGCTCGTAGCTATCCAGAAGGCTCTGTGGATGGATGCAGACTACAGACGTCTGTCGTCGGCGGGTTGCTCGTGGGCGGCTTCGACTCTGGACGCAGATAGCCGGTGTCAGTAGAATGATCAGCAATGTGGCACTCGGTGGTGGGCCCAGGCCCACAGCTCGCGGCGTTTCGTCTGCAATCGACAGTGATGATGTGGGCCTGGGCAGAGAATTGACGTCTGGCTGTTTTGGATCTACAATGTAGCGGTCACCATCTCAAATCATAAAGAGAGCTGTGCAAGTGTGCACTGTGGTACGCGGCGCGCGCCATGCACCCCTTGAGACTGCTGCGGCTGCGGCGCGCGGCGTTTGCAGCTCCCGTGGTGGTTGTATGGTCTGCCGAGCGGGACGGAGCGGGCCGGGCCAGTTTGTGTTGCGGCTGATGGGCTGAAGGTGGCGTGTCGCGGCACGTCCCCGCTGCTCGGTGAGGGGAGGAGACAGGCCAGATGACAGGCACCGCGCTGCAGTCTGGCGGCCAGACACAGCCGCGCTGCCGCCTCAGTTTCACCACTCGCCGACCGCATGCTATCGGCTCTCCCTGTCTGTCCGCCACGCGGATCGCCTTTGTGATTATTTCCCTTCCTCCCCTTATCTGCTGTTAGTAATTCCCTCCAGCCCGTCTCCTCTCCTCCGGCGGAGAATTCTCGCACTGGCGTGCCGTGTCGTCACCGGCGGTCATTCGTCTCTCACCAGCCGGCAGAAGTGCGCCGCTCGGTGTCGCGAGCTGTCTCTATTTGTGTGTTCATGGCTCCCTGGTGGCGCCGCAACGTGGTGCTCTGCCCCACCGTTGTCGGCCCGCTCGTGCCATGGACCCCTCTCCCTCTCCCCTCGGTGGACCGGCTCCCGTCCCCGTCCCGTCTGCTGTGCCCCCCCCCCCCCCTCCCCCTCCCTCAGTGAGGTGTCGCCGACCGAGCATTGATCTGTTATTTCGGCCGGCGCCGCGCGGTCCGCCGGCGTTATTAGGCCCCGTGCCGTGTGATGCGCTGGCTGCCGTTTTTTGTCATAGCCGCTGCAATGGCGGCGGCGGCGGCGGCATGGTGGCAACCTTTAGATGGCCTTGGTGGCAACGGTAACGACGATGGGAGGAGCAGCGGCGTCGGCGATTTTGCCATAGAGCGGGGAGTTCCCTCATGTTTGCGAGTGCCGGTGGCCAACAATGGCACTGGCGCAGGCCTCGTCTGCCGTCCACACTCCTACAGCCGACCAGCTACCTCCGTGTTCCGTGGCTAGCTGTCTGACATCCGGACGGATAGAGCCGGCTCCTGCCCTCGCTGTCCTCTCGGCGTCTCTGCCTGGCCCGTCCGGCCGCTGTCCTCTCTGTCCGGCCCGTTCCGGCCGCTGTTGGAGCGGCGACCGCGCGTCGTCGGTGTCGAATGCTGCTCAAGGCCGACGCTGGAATGCGGCCCGGCTGGTGTGGGACCCATTGATGAGCGCGCCGTGATACGGAGCGCCCGGCGCGATACTGTCGCAGCCATGAGCCGGTCCGCACGCGGCGCGATACGGTTCTGCCACGCTCTGCTCGGCGCGGACACGCCGGTCGCTCATCTCCTCTTCTCCCTGCAGTATTTAATGCTATGGTGGTGTCTGGTTTCCCATGACTACATAATCCATTACTTAGTGCTTATGACGCAGCGCTGTCGTTCTGCCTTCCACCTTGAGGACATCTTGTCTGGGACCGCCGGGTCTCAGCTGTGGGCGGGCAGCTGTGTTGGTCCGCAGCTCCTCCCGGGCCCGGTGCGCCGCCGGCCCTGCGCCGCGGTGTGAACTGGACCGCGCCGTGGTCTGTGACTGGTGGCACCGCTGCTGGCGGCCTATAACAGGTTCTGGCGGCCGCCCGTCCACCGCCGCACCGCCGACCACGGGAAACGGGACGCGGATTTTGGAGAGTTTTTACCGCGCCGCCGCGGATTGTGAATCATTGCCAGGGAAAATGACGACGGCGTCGACGCTTTTTGCCGTCCTTCTTGTACGAACTTGGTGACCATCTGAGCTAAATCGGTCACCCATGCGTGAGTGGTCTCGTAAATTAGCAGCTCGTGAGTCGTGTTAGTTTATGTGGCAATAAATGAACCGGTTTGGATCACTTATCGTCACGACAGTCAATCTGTGTCTGGCGTTACCTCACAGAGAAAACCATCGCTTGTCACTGTGCAAATTTCCCCGTCGTGGAGACGTTTACTGGCTCGTTTTCGAGTCACAATCCATTCGTGGTATTATTTGTTTCGGAAGTGTTACTAATTTAGGCATTGTTTGCCTGAGCCTTGCGCCTTTGTTAATTGTTGCTCTCTTGCGACTGGCCCTGGCACCCGACCGGTCGGCAGTATTCGATCATTGGCCGCCAGCGGTCACCGCTCTGTGAACCGTGGTGGCCAACAACACCGAGAGAAAAATCACCGCCGCCTGCAATATATCGCCGCAAACGCACCGCTACCGTGCGGCGAAAACAACACACTGAGAGTCGCCACTTTGGTATCGATCGGCGAGATGTGGTGGCTTCGGCGGCCGCAACAAAATTCTGCTCGGACACAGAGCCTGCTGGGGACTCCTGTGCATTATTTAGAAACCACAAAAAGTGTCCGCCGTTGTCATGGCTCGGCGCCAGGGGCGACGTCGCTGCGCTTGGCCGGCGTCTCTCTGTTATCTCCTGGGTCCGAGAGTGACCGAGAGAGGCCGGCCATAGAGGCTGGCCTCTGTGGCCGCCGCAGTGGGCGGCTACTCACGGGACCAAGGTGGCTCGGCGGCGGCTCGGTGCCGCTCGGCAGCCGGCCGTCGCACCATCGATCCACGCCGGAAGCCATTTTCCCCGCGGTCCGACTCGACTCGGTGCGCGGCGCCCGACGCCGGCCTGAGAGTCGCGGCGGGGAGCGGACGGACGGACGGACGGGCGCAGCACCGGTCACTGCCGAGTCAGCCCGCTCCAGTCCCAATCCGGTCGGAAGGGCACAAACGAGCTGAGCTCAGCGCCGCCGGCCCGTCAGCGGCCTGCGCTGCTGCTGCGTCCGACGTGACCGGCCCGCCGGCGCTGGCCGCCTCGTTAAGATCACCCCTGACCCTGGACACTCGGTATCGAACTCTTATCGACGGATGACATTCGACCGGGCGGGACCGTGCCGGTCAGCTGGTCACAATTTAGTGCAACTGCCAAATGACGAGCAGTAAAACAGGCTTTGATTGAGGACCACCATTACAACCGGCGCGTTGAGTAACTGCCTTTCTTCCAAGGCTCAATTTACTGAACCCATTGTTCTTTCTGCGTGAGTGAAAATCCGGTCGTTTTCCTGCACTCAGATCTAATTCGATTACGACTCAGATAGAGACATCCCTGTTCTCTCTCTGAGCACCCCTTCAGCACCGGTTCAGTGTTCCATTGTTTCCCCCCCCCCCCCGCCCTGTCACCGTCTCGCTCAGACACCGGTCCCGTCTGCCGTCCCCGATGAACTGCGGCCATCCACCCATTGCCGGGTGCCGGTCGTGCCCGGACTGCCTGATCGGGCGGACGGCACGCCTTTATCGACTGGTGGACCATAGGGCGCCGGCCTCTGCCCGGGACGAGTGCCAGGGAGGGCTGACCCCATCCGTCCCCGTGGGTTCTCGGTGGTGGGAAATGATGGCGATCATCTGCTGGACACTTTCTTATTCGGTAGCTAATTTACCTACTTATCCTATAATTCATGACTGCTATAATTTTATGTGTGTATGTGTTTAGCACGTGTGTATAGTGGTCCAAATCGATAGTTGCTCGCCGATCTTTGACTGACGTGTCGTTCCCTCTCTGTGTCCTTTCAGAGGCCCTGCTGGCCACCCGACCGCGACAGCCGTTCCCGGACATCGGCGTCGACCCTGACCAGGTGTCGCTGGCCTCCAGCGTCACAGGTCAGTTCCGACGCGACCTCTGACCCGCCGGGGTCACCAGGGCCGCCGGGCGGCGCCATGAGAGGCGCCCGGTGGGGCGGGGGCGTCTTTATGGTCGTGCACCGCGATTGTGATTCATGTGCCTTGTCCCGCTGTCCCGCTGCTGTTGTGTGGAGGATGTGCAGTGTCAGAGTGGAATGCCGGAAGCCAGACACATGGACGACGCGCTCGGTAGAAATGATTTATGTGTTGTTTTGTTGGGCGGGATTTATGTCTTTAATGCATGGGTCGTTTAGTTATTTACTTGCAGAGAGCGGTGCGGCTGGTTCCATCAGCTGTGAGTAGACCCAGGTGTGATAAATGTGCGGGTATTTATGTGGCATTCTCTGACTCAATATCCGGGCGCGGCGCGATGGTGTTTCAATTTCCCAGCCTGTCCGATAGCGTCCGGCCGTCGACGCTCCAATATCTCCGCCACCCGCGGCTCGTTGGTCCGACGGCACCGGTCGGAGGCTGCCAGAGACGGTCGGGTCGGTTATCACGTCCCCGAGACAGACCGATGGCCAGATAACGCCGGTCACAGACAGCCGGGCAAGAGTTGTGTGCCCGCGCTGACCGCGGCACGGCGCACGGACAGCGAGCGGAGGCGAACGGAGCCCGCAGCGGAGCCGAGCAGAGCCCGCCGCGCGCCAGATGTGGGCCTGTGTCGCGTCCGCCGCCGCCGCCGGCCGCTGGGACCCCCATCTGTCGCCGACTTTCGCCGCGCGCGCGTGCGCGATTTCTCGCCACCCAGCGCGGTCGTCCGTCGGCGGGTCTGTGTGTGACGTGACGACGCGTGACGGCCGGCGTGACGACGCGTGACGACGCAGCCGTGACCAAAGGGACGTGGTCGCGGCGGGATGAGACACAGCCGTGGCGGCGTGTCGGAGTCTGGGACGGTCCGCACAGTCTGGGAGCCCGGATCTGTGAGACCAAAGCGGTGAATCCGATGGTGGAGATCGAGTTCGATGCGACAGGCCGTGGTCGACCACGGGCGTCTGTGCGACTCTGGGGAAAACCGTCGCCGCTCTATAGAATGGAAGACTGAGACGTGGAACATTTCCCTCGGGATATCTGTTCTGTTCCGACTTCTCTCGATGCATTGGCGGTCGGGCACTGTTTCGAGAGCGGATAAGTTATTGACGTTTTGGAGGCGGTCTCTCTTCCAGATACTCGACTCGACTTTGGCTTTAGGCTGTCGCCGAGTCGTAAAGTCTTCGAACAAAAACTATTCGCTTCAGACGATATCCTGACACCAGTATAACGCCTTATGGGGCGATTAACGGAGCGAGCGAGAGGGTGGGCCTTGCACGTGCGAAATTGCGAGGGGGTACCTCCAACTGACTTGTGCACGGCACCCTACTAACCGGTCTCTAGCGATGTGCCAAATTTGAGCACAATCGGCGCAGCCGTTCTCGAGATCTGGAAGCGGCACCCTGCACGTGCGCACGTGCAAAATGGGTCCCAACGGACTTGTGCACGGCACCCTACTAACTGCTCCGTAACCGTGTACCAAATTTGAGCGCAATCGGTCCAGCCGTTCTCGAGATCTGGAATCGACCCCTGCACGTGCGCACGTGCAGCAGCACCCCAACTCTGGCACATGGGTATGCATTGCCTAGTGGGTGCCTACCTACATGCCAACTTTCAGCGCAATCGGCCCAGTAGTTACCGAGATATTGCAACAATTACAAAAGTGACACCTCTTCGTTTTGCACGTGGCACGTGCATAAGGGGTCACCCACATGCATCGGGAATAGTGCAATACTTGGTAGAAGGAATGAAGCTACCCTACAAAATTTACCGCGTGTAAATCGGTCAAGTGGTTGCTGAGATATAAGCCTCGCAAAAGCGTGACCACGGCCGGCCGGCCGGCCGGCCGGCCGCTCATACTCAGAAATTTCCGTTAATCTAAGGAAAGACTACGCTCGCTTCGCTCGCTCCGTAATTAATGGTCATAACAAGCGGAATAAATGCCCACAAATCTAAAATAAATGTCGATGGGAGTCACCCACGCTCCAGATTACCAGTTCCTCCTGGGTACGTACATGACCTTCGCCACCACCCGGCTATCCACCGTCGCCACACACCGTCATTACCGCTCTACTGTGACCTAACTGCTGTCATCAGGCCTGATCGGTGGGACGCTCAATACGCCACGCTGCTGCCGCACGGCAGCTGCTCTGAATCCGTCCGTATCGATTACACAGCATTACCGGAGTCGGCTGAGCTCCTGAATCGCCGTGCTCCCCGGAGGCCGTCAATTGAAGGCCGGCTGTCCGGCACGAAGTCGACCGCTGCGGTATCTCAATCACGAGCCGCGGGTCGGGTCAGACGGGCCCGCTCTGAGGTGGATCGATTGGGTAGCCGGGGTGCGAGAAGGCAGTTCCAGATGTACAGAATTGGCGGAAAGTGAGAGTGAAAAGAGAGGCGCCCTCGGGTTGGGTCGAATATATGCTTTCTGCTGCGATTTCAAGCTGATCCCCTAATCAGGGTGAGGAACGCATGGATCAGATTGGAATAGATGCGGCCTCTGGGTGAAGTCTGGATCATAGTTGTGACTTGAGTCACGAGACGGGTCATTGTGGGTCATAAGACCCTGCGGCCTCGGTGTGACACTGGGTGGCGTTCTCTCAGTGGTTCACGCTGGTTATGGGCTAAGGTTGACGACGCGACCTGATTCGACTTCACAGTGAGGCTGTGACGGGACGACCTTACACCGTTACACCGTCACCCTACAGCCGTCACGGCGTCACCCTGCAGCCGTCACGGCGCCACACGTCGGCCGTCACGGTGTCACAACATAGCCGACAAAGTGTCACTCGACAGCCGTAACTGGCTAGAGAGTTGCCGTTTCCCCCGTCCTACCGAACGGGGCTAGCGTCACCAGAGGTGACCCCTGGGCCCGGACCCGAGCTCTCGAGCTGGCGTATGTATCAGACGGTCTGTGGTGGTCGGATGTATCCCAAAATTAATACGAGGTGCTAAGTGAGGATTGGAATGATGACAACGGAAGCAACAAAGGCTACCATAAGTCAATTGACGTGCCAGATGACTTTCTTTCAATGAAAGTTCGATTTTTTTTTCTACGACTTTCTACGAGGGTGTTTACCAAGTCATTGAATTCATCCAAACACCACCTGTGTCCCGTTTTCACCTCATGGATTTCTTTCTTTCGTAACACCTGAGCAAGTGTTGGATGGACCGCCTCATCTGACGCCAGTGACACTCCTCTGACATCTCGCCCTGTCGTTGACCGTGTCGGTTCGCCTCTTCGCATGAGATCCTGCCAGTCAAGCTTTCGATGCAAAGTTGTGCTCATCTTAAGACCTAAGGTAGTCCGGCAGCTGTGGTTCGTCTGTCTGGTCGGCCCACATGGTGTCGGCCGGACTTCCCGAGTCTTTTGTTCTGACCGCTCTCCGCGGGTCAACGGCGCCGCTCGTGAGAGGCGATTCGTGAGCCGTGATTCGTGATGCCGGCAGCCGCGACGGGGGCCGATCGTGACGCTGCCCGGTGAGGACCGTGACGCACCGGCGACACGCGGTGTGCCCTTTAAACCTTTGGTCCACATCGTGACACTTGAACGGGCGTGAGGCTTCAGTGAAGCTCGGGTGACCGGCTCAAGTGAGCCACTGATAGCGGCGGTGTGCCGGCCCTCGGCGGCAGATCGAAACTCCGCATTCCGATCTGCATTGCATATTCAATGCAGACATTGAAGAAGTAGAGTTTTCGTATAGCGTGATGGCAAATGGTTCAACCATTTGTTAATGACGGGAAATATCCTGGGAAAGCAATGTACCCGTTGTAGAGAGACACTCAGACATCCTATTGCACTCGCACTCAGTGAAGCGCATCGGTAGAAATCGACTATCAAATGAATCTCTTCAGATAATGCATTTCACGATTGAAATGCGCTATCTATCTATACCTGCGCAGCACAGTGTGTCGGACCTGGTCACACGACTCCCCGAGTCCCCAAGGACATTCGTGGTATATTTTCCCTGGCCCGGCAGGGCCGTATGTGATGTCACCACTCCTCGGCAGCTGGCGCCGGCGAGCTGTCAGCGCTCCCCGAGGGGTCACTGACCCCGCTGTGCCGTCTACAAAGCTGTCATTGGGGTGTCATCACCCGGTCGCGCTGCCGCGCACGGTCCGTCTCTCCCCCGACGGGTCACCATACGCCTCTCGGGCGCACTCCTCCGTATCCCCTTCCCGTGTGGCCCCGTCTCCCTGCTGCCCCGTGCCGAGTGTCGACTCATTGCGCTGCTCCGTCGTCACCGCTCTCTGCGATTGTTTGTTGCTACGATCGCTGATTAGGGAATCGCCTACGTGATTGCAGAGACGTGATGTCAAGTTATGATAATGATGGGAAATGTTGTGTTAACCGCGGCTGTCGCTTATCGCTTAGCTTGTGCTAATTGGTGGGACCTTGGAACGAAAGTGAGCATGGGTCACCTTCGCTGGGTCGTGCATGGAAACCGACGCGAGGCAGCACAGTTGATCTGTTTCTGAGAGTTTGTAGCGAAGTTGGCATCAGGATGCTGGCCTCCCTTGGGAGTGGATTCCCAGAGGATAGGTTCCAGCTCTCCATACAAAGGCTGCCTGAACTGGTTGACAAAGTTTGGATAAGGCGATAATGTGACCTTTTACGAGAATGTAGTTGTGTTATTGAATTACGGAACAAAGCATTGAGTTTGAGCTCAAAATGACATTTATGTGAGACACACAGCGGGAACCGGTGAACTCTTTGTGAACTTCCTTTTGTACCTGCACATTGACCCGTGTGGACAAGTTCTGATTCTCATCCGGTATTTTGACTTGAGTCGCCATTGTACCGTGAGACGTGAACCGTCGTGTGTCTGTTTGTGTATTGCTGTTTCGTCGTAATGTTCTCGTTCCCTTCACCACTGACGTGCTCCCGTCTCTGACCGTCCACTGGCTCCCTCCGACAGGCGGTCGATGGCAGAGCAAGGAGAACCTGCTCTCGGACATGGTCGACGATCCGGAGACGTTCGTCGCGCTGTACGACTTCCAGGCTCAGGGCGACAACCAGCTTAGCCTCAAAAAAGGTACGGCGGGGGTCCGAGAGAGGTCGCGGAGAGAGCGGAGGAGGGAGAGAGAGACAGAGACAGAGACAGAGACAGAGAGAGAGAGAGAGAGACAGAGAGAGAGGGGGTGGGAGCAGATCGGTGATCGACGGCTCCCCGATGATGCAATGTCGGGGGCGGTGCGGGGTCCGGGGTGGGACGTAGGGTGGGCGCTGTGCCCAGTTTTGATGTGGTCGCTCCCACAGTCTGGGACTGGGAGAGGGCGAGGGGAGCTCTGATGACGCGACCCTCGCTCTCTGTCTGCTGAAGCGGTGTCTGGGAAGGGTCAGGGGACCTTCAGTCCTGTGTCAGCCCTTACGCAGTGACCCGGTGGAACCCAGGGTGCGTATCGGCTCTGTCATCTCACACCGCTGTCGGTTTGAGCGGCAAGGCCTGAGTGAGCTTGACATCGCCCCGATCACCTGTAGCGGAGACGGCGCCTGTTATCTCACTGTTAGCCGCGCTTGTGTATCGGCTGTTGTGTTCTTGTCCGAACATGATGTGAGCGGCGGGGCGCACCGATGACGACAGATGTCATCGCTGACTGAGCTGATCGGGACGGGACCGACTCTGATCGTCACGTCGACACGTCCAAACTCATTCAGACATGACAAGCGTCGGCCGAACGACAGCATGAGCAGCGTTCATGTGCGATTGAGTCAGCTGGTGTGTGACTGACGAAAGTCGACCGGTCACCGCTCCTTGTGGAGCCCGGCTCGGTTAGGTGTCATGACTGCTGTGCTGCCGTGCCGTGCCGTGCCGTGACGGGGCGACGTTACCTGGGGCAGACACCTGTGGCACTGGCCGCCGGTCGTCGTATGACCGTTGCCGGTCCCTGGGGTGTCGGGCGACTGGCGTGTGTAACGCCTCAGGGACCGGCAGACTGTCTGTTAGACATCGATCACGAACGTCGGCGCCTCGCGGTCCGTGTCACGGGGACCCACCGTGAGTCACGGACGGTAGCGTTTCACGGGACAGAGCCAGCCGTGCTGCAGCGCCCGGGTTCTGTGGTCGGGAGGACTGCAGACCGGCTGGGGAGGGTCGGCAGTGTCCCCAGTGACCCGGCCGCCGTCGCCGCCCGGTCTGGCCCGGCCTCCGCCCGGCATAACGGCGGCGCCAGGCGGCCGGGCCGCGCCGCACCGCGCCGCCGCGCCCCCTGGCTGTCTCAGACGCTGTCCCAGCCGCTCCGGCTGTCTATGGGAAACTGGGCCGGAGCCGGCGGATCAGCTGGCTGGGGAGCGTGATTGATAAAATGGCCGGCCCGGCCGCCACGGAGGACGCTGATGGGCCCGGCTGATATACGGAGCTCGGTGATGTGTGGCCCGCCCGGCCGACCGGCCGCACAAGGTTATCGGTAGGGTGATGCATGGGATGCCGCGTGTGGGCGTGGCGCGGCCACAGGGTCTCTGTCGTGTCTTCTGTGGTGGATCAAAGGAGTACCGCCCCACACACCCAGCACCGGATGTTCCTCCGTGGGTGGATAGATGGGCCCGTCTGGCATCTTGTGTCGCGGCTCCAGTGTGGCGCTCATGGGTATGTATTTGCACCGTCGCTCGCGGTCTAGCCGGGAGGTTGAAGAGACTATGTGGTCTGTCGCCGTCTCGTCGCGTCCCCAGCCAGTGGCCAGTTGGCCGTCCCCGGTACCCCCTTCCCGTCCACCCGGCGCGCCGTAACACTCAGTTTAACGCTCTGACGAGCGCGTGCTTTACGAGCTTGGCACGCGTCCTGGCGACTGCGGAAGGTCGACCTGCCCGGTGCACGGCGTATGCTGGACTGGGGCCGGCGTACCATACAACAACCGGTGGAGCAGGGAATCAAATAGACGCTACCGGTCGCCAATGATGACTTTCAGATTGATCTGTCGCGGCCTTTTTTGGAAACATGTCTCATGATCTGTTTTAAACATGGTGCTGATTATACGACGTACGCCAGTCGCCATTTTTTGTGTTTTCTTGTATGTGCAGTGAAATTTCAATACTTATTGGCTGTTTCCGATTGCTGCAGTGACTCACCTCACCCACTAACCCTCTCCCTCTACCCCTTATGTTGTCCACAGGCGAGCAGGTACGCGTGCTCAACTACAACAAGTCGGGCGAGTGGTGCGAGGCGCACAGTATGAAGGGCGACGCCGGCTGGGTGCCATCCAACTACGTTACGCCAGTTAGCTCGCACGAGAAGCACAGCTGGTACCACGGCGCTATCTCGCGCAGCGGCGCAGAGTACCTGCTCAGCTCAGGTGAGTCAATGCTGAGTCGGAGTACTAACTCACGTGAGTTTATACCGAGCTAGAGTACCAACTCAGCTCAGGTGAGTTCTCGTCGATTCGTAGCGCCAGCTCAGGTGAGCTCATGGTGAGGCCGCTGGTAGCCAGTATCTGCTCGACACAGGTGAGTTATCTGTTGAGTCAATAAAACTGCCCTAGCTCAAATAAAACTGCTGCGACGCTTTGAACATGGTCAAGTCAACGAGTATGTTATTGATTCATGGTCTGTTATCTGCTCAGCTGAGTTTTCTGTTGAATCAGCTGGGAATGGATCAATGCGGAACATACACCTGGACTGCCGCCACCATTCAGGTAGATAAATGTATCGCAATTCTCAACTCAGGCGCAGTCCCATGTATCAGCCCAGCGGCCGGCACGAAAAGTTACAGTTCTAGACCAGCTATACATAGCTCCGGGTAATGCCACTCGGATGTGAGAGGCTATTTTGAGCGCTAGTTTCTGTACCTTCTCCTTGAACCGTTCAGAACAAGTGGATAACTTCTGGGTAGCCGGCGGACGTGGGAACGTTGCGCCACCTTCTCGCTGTATTTTGAGCCTAGAATGACGGAGCAGTGTGCCGCCCGGCTCCTGCGGGCCACAGAGTACGTCACTGGCGGCTGGCGTTGACTGGTGGATATTTGTGGCGAGGTGTCAGTGAAGTTGGCCGGATATAGACTGCGTGACGAGTTCATGCTCATTGATTGGTTCGCATCAGGCGATAGGGTCATTCAGAATGTCTGACATGATTTTCGCAATGCGGGCAGGTCGAATCGTCCATCATTGACTCGCACTGTTCCGTTCATTGTTCCCCGTATGCCGCAGAACAGTGTAACAATCGGAAGCGGCCGCCAATGCCGGCCGATGTATGATTGTAGCGACATCGACTGACCGGCCCCTCGCCGCCGCGTGTCGGTTATACCGTGTGCGTGCCGCGGCGTGTGTGCCCGAGCTGCCATCGCGTGATGGAGTCGCCCGATTAATGTGTGTGGGAGTCAGTACAGGCGGCCGACGAGCGGGTGCGGAGGGCGGGTCCGTCGGTCAGCCGCAGACCAATCGGTCACTGATGGAGCGGCCGCTGAACGGTGACAGACGGCACGCGTCTTATGACGGGTCTGGAGATGGATTATCAAGCTATGATGCTTCTTATTTTGGCTGTGCCAATAGACCCACTCAGTAGAATAATCTCTTATGCGATAATAACGCACTGTTTACCCGCCGTCAGGTATCAACGGCAGCTTCCTGGTGCGAGACAGCGAGTCGAGTCCGGGACAGCTGAGCATCTCACTGCGCTACGAGGGCCGCGTCTACCACTACCGCATCACCGAGGACGGCAACGGCAAGCTGTACGTCACGTCCGAGAGCCGGTTCAACACCCTGGCCGAGCTGGCGCACCACCACTCGTCGCACGCCGACGGCCTCATCACCTGCCTGCTCTACCCGGCGCCCAAGCGCAACAAGCCGCCCGTGTTCGCCGTCAGTCCAGGTAGGCTGTGTGGGAGGCTTGAGGGCCTGAGGGTTGGTGGTGAGGGGAAGGTAGACTGAATGTAGGTAGGCGGTAGTCGAATTCCTGGAACGCTGCGACAAACAGCTTCAGCTTCTGCTTAAGGTGCTTTTTGTTTGTTAACCGATGCTTTTGGGGCTTTGGTTTGAAGTGAGGTTTCAAACGGTCAAGGAGAGGTTACGTAAGATTCGGGAAGCTGGATGTCTTCCCGGCATTTCCTGTGCTTCGGAGAACAGCAGTTGTGAACATCCGCCGCCCGAATCCAGCGGCTTGTGTGACTCACGCGGTGTTTCATCTCCCCGATCTGGCCTCATCCCTGGTTCGTCCGCACTACTCGAGTCAGTCTCTCCTCTGATAGTCCTTTGATCTGCCGTTCTCGTCTGTGTCTATTTGTCTGTCTGTCCGGCTGTAGAGGGGAGGGGAGGGATGCGCTTCGGCGTGTGGTAATGGGAGGTGGTAGATTTGTGATGTCGAAGCTATTTGGGAAACACGTCCTTTAACTGGTCCTTGTCTACACTCCGTTCGACTACTGTCAGTCTCTGTTTATCAGCTTGTCATGTCTTTGCAAGTCTACCTCTGTCTCAGTCTCTCTCAGTCTCTGTCTGCCTCAGTCTCTCTGTCTCAGCCTCTCTGTCTCACCCTCTCTGTCTCAGTCTCTCTGCCTCAGTCTCTCTGTCTCAGTCTCTCTGTCTCAGTCTCTCTGTCTCAGTCTCTCTGTCTCAGTCTCTCTGTCTCAGTCTCTCTGTCTCAGTCTCTCTGTCTCAGTCTTTTTGTCTCTGTCTGTGAGTGCCGCCTCGTTTCGCTAGGTGTCCGTTTCTGTCTTTGTATGTGTGTCTCTCTGTCAGTGCCGCCCTGTTTCGGTAGGTGTCCGCCAGCGGAAGGGTCTCTGATGTCTCTGTCTGTCTGTCTCTATCTCTGTCTGTCTCCGTCTGTCAGTGCCGCCCTGTTTCGGTAGGTGTCCGCCAGCGGAAGTGTCTCTGATGTCTCTGTCTATCTCTATCTCTGTCTGTCTTTGTCTGTCAGTGCCGCCCTGTTTCGGTAGGTGTCAGCCAGCGGAAGGGTCTCTGATGTCTCTGTCTGTCTATCTCTATCTCTGTCTGTGTCTGTCTGTCAGTGCCGCCCTGTTTCGGTAGGTGTCCGCCAGCGGAAGGGCCTCTGATGTCTCTGTCTGTCTATCTCTATCTCTGTCTGTGTCTGTCTGTCAGTGCCGCCCTGTTTCGGTAGGTGTCCCCCAGCGGAAGGGTCTCTGATGTCTCTGTCTGTCTATCTCTATCTCTGTCTGTCTCTGTCTGTCAGTGCCGCCCTGTTTCGGTAGATGCCGTCTCTGTCTGTCTATCTCTGTCTTTGTCTGTCAGTGCCGCCCTGTTTCGGTAGGTGTCCGCCAGCGGAAGGCGGAGCGGAAACCTCCGCGCGCCACGCTGCGGGCCTTGTTTATGAACGGTTCTCTGCCCTGCCGATCGAGTAGGTGTGAGCGCTGCCGACCGCTGTCCGGCCCGTGTGCCTATTGACTAACCAGGGACTGCCGTCTGCCTGTGAATGCGCCGGCAGCGGGCTAGTTTAGTGGGCGTGCTGTGTGCCGTGCCGGGAGATGTGACCTAACCGAACGGTGCTGCATGGCCGAGTCGAGTGTAGTCGTGTGCGGTGTGGCTAGGCGCAGCCCGTGGGAGGCTGGCGGAGCTGCTGGGACCGCTCCCGGCCGCCGAGACTGCCGGGCTGTGGACTGACCGCGGCTGACAGAGGGATGAGCGCGGGATGGCGGACTAGCTACTGGCTGGTCTGTGCGAGACGGACTGCTGGTCTGATCCGTGCCTAGTCGGTGCGGGACGGACTGCTAGTGTTGTTCTGCTCCGTGCCTAATCTGTGCTGGACCGGCCGGACTGGCTACCTTCTGGTCTCCACTGAACGGCTGGACTACAGCTACTCAGGCTGACCGCTCGGTCTGGTTCGTTGGTGTGGCTGGCTACAGCTGGCTGACGCCGGGCGGCTTTGAATGGCCGCTGGCTGACCGCTGGCTGGCTGGTGCTCGGCTGAATGCGGCTGGCCTGTGCTCGGCTGGCTGATACGTTACACAGCTCCAGTCAACAGACATTGCTGTGGTCTCATTCATCCATGTAACGCCAGGCTACAATGTGTCCGGCGCTCTATCATGCACATGTGTCTTATCTCTGTGTACCGTCATTTACCATTTCATCTCATCTCTCCTCTATGTTCTATCCGAACCCACCTTTCTGCGATGTCGCTAACCGTCTCCTGCCCGCCACCTCCAACAGAGACGGATAAGTGGGAGATAGAGCGTACCGACATCACCATGCGACATAAGCTGGGCGGTGGCCAGTACGGAGACGTGTACGAGGCTGTGTGGAAGCGCGGGGGACGCCAGGCCATCACCGTGGCCGTCAAAACGCTCAAGGTATGTGCGACGGCGCGGCGGGTGTTTGTGCTTTCTGTCATACTGCGGCGAAGGGCTGTGTGATGACTGTTGAGATAGATTAGTGTATGCGATGTGGCTAGGGTCTGTGTTTTGTGTATTTCAGCTGGATAGTTTGAGCTATAGTTCATGGTAGATCGACCATACATAGAACCTGCTGTCATTTTGAATACGATTCAATCATGCGTTTTGTCTCCTACCTCGTGATTGTGTCCGTCTCTCCGTGCCCGCGTCATTAACGCTAGCTCCACTGTGTGACTATTCTCCGCTGTTTCTGCCTCCCCAGGAGGACACAATGCAGTTAGACGACTTTCTGGAGGAGGCCGCGATCATGAAGGAGATGAAACACCCCAATCTAGTCCGACTTCTCGGTACGTGCCGTGCACGCTCCAGGAGTTTTAATCGGCCCTCAAATTGCGCAGCCGACCGGCCCGTTAGCGGCCGGATGTGGAGGGGCGGGCCCTGGGTTAGGGGCTGTTCATGAGGATGGGACGTGCCGGAGAGGTTTGGCCGTCCATATTCTCCTGGTGCCATCATTTGGTCGTCAGATTCAATTGAGCACGATGCAGCTCGGATAGACGTGACGTCAATTCGACGGTGACTTGCCGGTTGGGCTGTCTGCTGAGGTATTAACCAGGCGGTCTGACCTCATTCATTTTACATGGTCTTCAATTGATAATGTTTTCTTATTGCCACGCACTCTAGCTGCTAAATTACAGCATTGTTAAACGCTTATCGTATGTGGTAGCTGTAGGAAACACTCGCTCTCAACGTCCTTTCTGTAGTCTCTCTGTGAGTCTTATGATCGCCGTCTTGCCATTCTCATGATATCCGTCTACTCAATAACGCGTCTCCCCCTCACTATTCCCCCTCCCCCGTCCCCCGACTGACCGCTGCTGTGTCTCCCTTCCTCAGGGGTGTGCACTCGTGAGCCGCCTTTCTACATTGTGACCGAGTTCATGTCGCGCGGTAACCTGCTCGACTTCCTGCGCGCCGCCAACCGTGATGAGGTGGACGCCGTCGTGCTCATGTACATGGCGACCCAGGTGAGAGCGACGCGGGTGGACGGGGAGAGGGTAGCTCTAGGAATCACGAATTAGGGTTGCATGATTTTGTCCAGAGAAACTAGCAGTTGATTCAAGGGGGGACTGTCGTATTTTTCGTCGTGCGATGGCTGTGTGCCTGCTTATGTATTTTTTTTTTCGTTTCTGTTTTTGAGTATACATATTTTGCATGCAAGATCGCAAATGGTTAGGCTGAGGCGCTGGTTTCCGGCTGGCTGCTGCCGCTTTGGCGTGTTTTGGGCCAATAGTCACGGCTGGTGAATCGGTCACGCACCGCTGAAATCGCCGAAACATTAGCGCTGTAACGGTGCTGTGCCGTCTGTCAATGCAGGCCCGGGTAGTCCCTCACCCACCTCACCAGACGTCGCTCCGCGGCCCACACGTGCTGCCGAGAGCCGTGCCATTCGCCGCGCGTGGCTCCCACACGTGTTTGGAGCGGCGCCCGGGAACTGAGGGGTCCGATTACACTGTGATTCGGCTGCCCCGACCCCGGCTGATAAAGGTCGATGACGAGTCTCGATTACCACCGGGCCAAAGCCGTGCCTCTGTTAGCTTTGCACTTCCGCTCGCTGTAATCCGATCGAAGTGGGTCGTCTTTAATGTGCTCACTAATCCAGCACTCCACATTGATCGGACGCTACCGTCCGGAATTCCACCTTATCAACCCTATCTACCATCAATCTTTGCCTTTAACACCTCCCCCCTTGCGCTCACCATCAGATCGCGTGGGCGATGAGTTACCTGGAGAGCCGAAACTTCATTCACCGGGACCTGGCGGCGCGCAACTGTCTGGTGGGCGACAACCAGCTGGTGAAGGTGGCCGACTTCGGGCTGGCGCGTCTGATGAGGGATGATACGTACACGGCGCACGCGGGCGCCAAGTTCCCCATCAAGTGGACCGCTCCCGAAGGACTGGCCTACAACAAGTTCTCCACAAAGGTGGGACGATGGGGGTGTGGGGTGGAGGGTCGGGAACGGGAAAGAGATGGTCTTGATAATGAAGAAGACAGGCCACGTTATCACGGTGTGTGATTGCCAGACATTGTATCGCCTTTGTTGCTATTTTCAATCATAACTGCTATTTCTAGCAGCGATGATGGCTATTTCTAGGTCCAATTACCTCTGCTTTGATGTTCTTTTCAATCATCGTTGCTATTTCTACGTTCAGCTGTAAGTGTCCAGTAGGCAGTCAGGCTACGTGCTGATTTCAACATCGCACTCCGTTATTTTGATGTCTGTGGGCCGTCTAACGGTGTGTTTGCGTTTTGCTCCACCAGTCGGACGTCTGGGCGTTCGGTATCCTGCTCTGGGAGATCGCCACCTACGGCATGTCGCCGTACCCGGGTGTCGACCTCACTGACGTCTACCACCTGCTGGAGAAGGACTATAGGTGAGTTATTACTACTGGAGAGAACAGTCTATAGGTGAGTTTATCCATGCCACCTACGGCATAACGCCCTACCCGGGTGTCTACCTCACCGACGTCTACCACCTGCTGGAGAAGGACTATAGATGAGTGTGTACCACCTGGGGAGGACTATAGGGGAGTTAGTAACACCTAAACGAAGTTAGAAGTTAGAACTAACTCACCTTAAGCACTTGGTACTAAAAGTGATTTAGTAACACCTGTTCGCAAAGAACTGCACGTAAGAATGCAACGCGACACCTTGTTGCGCTTTTTCATTGGTTGGTGGTTGGTTGAATGAGCACTTTGGAATGGCTGGTATACGCTGACCAAGCGTGTGATTACCTGTAAATAGCATCCTCTTTATGGATTTATACAGTAAGCGCATGTATATCCTGATCATTTACAAGGGGTGCATTCCAAGACTGACATAAAAAAATGAAAACATTATCGCACATAGACTAACCTCCCTGACATATATTTTTAATTTTCATACGTGGTGCATGCGTTACTGATAAGTAGTTACCGTACTCTGAAATAATTCATATGTGTCTTATTTGGTCCATGTTTATCCAACTCTCTTGCGTCCGTCGTGGTACTAGCAGTGACTGTCCTCCATGTCCCTCGGGATGGAGTGTCCACTGTCCGCCCCATGTTCAGGGGTGGATATCTGTCAAAATTTCAGGGGGGTCCAGGCCGGGCAGATGGAGGCGGGCTGGATAAGCAGTACCATTGACTTACATAGTGTAACGAAATTCATTCCTACCCCGTCCTCCGCCTCCCTCTGTACTTACTGTCCAGCCCCCTTACCCACTAACAATATCCTTATATGGTCCTCGCTCTTCCCCTGTGACGCCTGTCCTGGCCCACTTCTGATTGGTGCTATGATATGACGTACATCTGTATGTATGATGCATGTGTGTGACGTTTGGATGTAGCGGCCGACGCCGACGCCGAGCAGGAGAGATTCGAAAGCCAACCGCCGTAGTGACCGGACGTACTGTTATTCAAAGTCTCGGCCGATTGTCTATCACTTTTGGATTATATTGGTAAACTTACAATACATACTTGAAGAAAAGAAAACCGTGTTGGTTGTACGGCACGAGCAGGAGGTCCTAAAACAGACTATCACAGAAGAAGAAATTGTTTATTTACTATTTATATTTGTTACACATAGCAGTAATTCGTTTTCAGGGGGGTCCTGACCCCCCAACCCCCCCCCCCCCCCCTCCGCCCCGGATCTCCACCTCTGCCCAGTGCCCATGTTACTGCTAATGATGGTTCCCTGGTGTCCCGCAGGATGACGTGTCCGCCGTGCTACTAGGAGTGACGGTTCCCCTTCCCCCCGTATCCCCTAGGATGAAGTGTCCCCCGTGCTACTAGCAGTGACGTTTTCCCCCGTATCCCGCAGGATGGAGTGTCTGCCCGGCTGTCCGTTGTGTCACTAGTAGTGACTGTTCCCCTCCTGTCCCGTAGGATGGAGTGTCCTCCGGGCTGTCCGTCGCGGATTTACGAGCTGATGCGGCAGTGCTGGCGATGGGGACCGGCCGACCGGCCCACCTTCCGCGAGATCCACCATAGCCTGGAGACCATGTTCCAGGAGTCTAGCATCAGGGACGGTGAGTGGCACAGCTCTGGGCAGATTTAGGGACTCATGACAGCCTGGAGTCTTTGTTCCAGGAGTCGAGCATCAGGGACGGTGAGTGGCACAGCCCTGGGCAGTTTAGGGACTTACCATAGCCTAGAGACCATGTTCCAGGAGTTTAGCATCAGGGACGGTGAGTGGCACAGCTCTGGGTAGTTTCAGGGACTTACCACAACATAGAGACAATGTTCCAGGAGTCGAGCATCAGGGACGGTGAGTGGCACAGCTCTGGGTAGTTTCAGGGACTTACCACAACATAGAGACAATGTTCCAGGAGTCTAGCATCAGGGACGGTGAGTGGCACAGCGCTCGGTAGATTTAGGGACTTACCACAGCCTTGTTCCAGGAGTCGAACTTCAGGGACGGTCAGTACTAAGTTTAGTCAGTACTTAGGGTAGAGGGAGGGTTCTCGTGCGCCATTGTGATATTTTCCCAGTCAGATTTACGGACAAGCCTGTGCGCGGTCTGGCGTGAAGATTATTACACACGTATGTGCCTTGGAAACACATTGTCATTTAACATTTTTACACTGCCCATGCTTTTATGAGGTTGTAAGATAGGTAAGGTTGGCCTCGATGGCAACCTTCAGTTCATGTCTCTATCTTTTGCGGCTTACCCACCTGCCGTGAATATCTGCCAGCTCTCCCGGCTGCACTGTAGCGTACTGACACACCCTCCCTGTCCATCTCCCTTACAGAGGTGGAGCAGCAGCTGAAGCGGCACGAGGGCCAGCCCTCGGAGCAGGCGCCGCCGCTGCCCCCGCAGCCGGAGCGGAGCCGGGCCAGGGGCGAGCCGCCGCCGCCGCCCCCGGCAGCGCCCATCCCCTCCATCAAATGCACCCGCGAGGACGGCAGGGCCAGTCCCCGGCGAGCAGGTGAGATGTCAGCGGGGGCTGTCATAGTGGGAGGTAGTGACGACGTCAACGAGATGACAAGGGGACCTTATGAGCTTTACATTTAGTGAAATGAAGGGCTGATGGGACTCGTGCTGTTCCATAGATTCGCTAGAAGCAATAGATTTATCCATAGATACAAATGTCGTGAAAATGAAACGTCTGTTGTCACTGGGAAGAAATTATTTGTGAGCCCACTCTTGCGTGTTTTGTTTCTTTTGTATGTTTTAACCTTTACATTTGTCATGTGCTTTAGATTTTGTTGATAAAAAACGTCTGCCCGTAACTAGTTTGTTACCGTACGGCTCTGGTATTAGCAAAGGTGTTAGCGTACGTTATATCTCGCTTGATAAACGTACACATTGGCTGTGTTCTCATGTGCCTTGTGACCGATGATCGTTATAACTCTGCCGTTCGAATTCTGACATTCCATACACACTCGACAGACGACGCACCGCTGGTGGACGCTCAGGCCTCTGGACCCGTGTCGACCAAGTCGACGGTGGTTCAGCTGCGCCGCGCCTCCAACAGAAAGCAGGCGCCTGCGCCGCCCAAGCGTACCAGGTGAGACGCAGACGCGGCACAGTGGCGTCAGAGGGTGGTGGTCAGGCCGGGAAGGGGCGGTCGACTTTGATGTTATTCAGCTGGATGCAGTATAGAATTATATGAATGCATCGATGATGCTTTTGTTATTTGGAGCGTCGCAGTTTAATTATGAGGAATATATTAACTTTTGTCTCATGTGAAGTAAAATGTCACGCGTCTATAACGATGCAGCAGTGACGGTGTGCACCCCAGTTCTGACCGTCACCTGTCGTCTGGTACACCCCACAGCTCTGAGCGTTTACCCGCTTCTCCCATGTGTACCCCAGCTCTAACCATCCCTCCGCCCCGTCCCCTGTGCACGCCACAGCTCGTTCCGGGACAGCTCGTACACGGAGGAGGTGGCCGAGGACTCTGAGGGCGGCGCCGGCGGCTCGGAGCCCTCCGACCCGGCCGACGAGCGCACTCCGGAGACGGAGGAGTCGGCGCGCTCCTCGCGCTCCACGCCCTCGCACATGGCGTCGGGCCGCCACCCGCCCGCCGCCGACCGCGCCAAACGTGCCAAAACGTTCCCGTCGCCGGCGCAGCCGCCGCGCAAACCGATCCAGGTAGCGCCGCTGGAGGAGCACCACGTCAACGAGTCCATCAAGCGGTACGGCACGCTGCCCAAGGGCGCGCGCATCGGCGCCTTTCTGGACTCGTTGCGCGAGAGCGGTATGCGTGGCAGTGCGGAGGGTGGTGAGGCGGCCGCCGGGGCGGGAGGCGAGGCTCGCGCGCCGCGCAGTCACACTGAGGCGGAGGGCGTGCGGCCGCCGGCCTCCGCCGCCGCCGCCAAGAAACCGTCTGCTATGGTGCGCTCCAACTCATCCAATAGTGGCTTCCAGAGTCCGCGGCTGTCGCGGCTCAGTCCGAGGGTGTTTGCCGGCGCGGCGGGCGGCGGTGGTGGTAATGGCGGGGGCGGTGCGGAGTCGGCGACCGACCGGCGCCGGCCGTCCCCGCGCCAGAAACGGAAACCGGCCGAGCTGGAGTTTCCGCCGCCGCCGACGGAGCTGCCGCCGCCGGACGACATCGAGGCCGACTTCATCATCGACCCGACGTTCCCGCCGCCGCCGCCGGACCTCAAGGACCAGCTGTCGACCGGCGGCCCTGTGATGCAGAGCTTCAGTCAGCCGCCGGCTGGCCGCGGCAGGCCGGTGCCCAGTCCTCGCACTCAGCGCCGCGCAGAGTACTCAAACCTCTCCGAGCGCGCCAAGCGCAGTGACGACCTGGTGACGCGACTGGGGACCGGGCAGCGCGCGCGGCCGCAGCCGCCGGCGGCGCCCAAACCGGCGTCCCTCACCCCGTCCATCAGTGCTCAGCTGGTCTCTGAGATCCAGCAGAAGCAGCGTGAGAACGGTGCCGAGGGCGAGCCTCCCGCGGCGGCGGCGGCCGGCTCACAGCGCTCCGACTGGGCCCGCTCCGAGGCCAAGCTGCAGTCGTTCCGGCCGCCTCTGAGACGCGTCCACAAGTCAACCGAGGGCTCGCAGACGGACGAGGCCGTCACCAGCTTCAAGTCGGCGCTTCGGAAAACGACCGGTCGCACCTCGGAGCGGAACGGTGACGCCGCGTCTCGGCCAGCCGACGGCACAGCGAGTCTGCGGTTTGGACTGCGGAAAACGCGAAATAAAGACCGCTCTGCGGAGACGGCGCCGAAGGCGGAGCCGGAGCAGACCGACTTCCGGGCGCTGCTCAAAAAGCCGGACAAGAACGGCGTTCGGACGGAGGAGGGTGAGCCGCAGCCGTCCGACCCGGCCCGGCCCGAGAAGCCCTCTGAGCGGGTGGAGCGGTGGCTGGAGCAGGCGGGCTCGGCTACTGCCGCCGCCTCTACCGCTGCTGAGGGTGATGGGGATGGGGAGGGGGAGGAGGCGGAGCCCGAGCCTCCAGAGGCCGAGCCGGAGGAGCCATCTGCCGAGGAGCCGCCGGTGGAGGCACCGGCCGAGGTCACTGACCCGCCGGAACAGGCGTCCCCCGACGACGAGCAGGACAAACGGCAGAGTGCCGGCAGCATCAGCAGCCTGCGGAAAATGTGGGAGGCCGAGGCCGCTGACAAAACCTCGCCGAAACTGTCCGACCGCTCGCCGACGTCGGAGCGAGCCTCGACGGCGCCGGCCACCAAGGAGGAGTCTCCTCCCCCTCCCCCTGCCCCGCAGTCTAGTCTGGAGCCGGCCGGCGAGGCGGCGCCGCCGTCGGCCGCCCCGGCGCCCGCTGAGAGTGGCGTGGAGAGTGTGCGTGCCAAGTTCGAGCGGCGCTGGCCGCCGACGCAGGAGACAGACAAGCCGGTGGTGCCGGTGAAGCCGTCCATCAAGCCGCTGACGGCGGCCGGCCGCGCGCCCGCCGGCGGCCCGGGCGTGTACGCCACGCCGTGCATTACCTCTGCCGAGCGCGGCACGCTCAAACCGCCGCCGCACCCGACCAGCGCGCCGCCGGCCGGCCTCAGCCGCTCGGCCGGCGCCGGCGGCTCGGCGGAGGCCGTGCGCGACCTGGCCGCCGCCGTGGAGCGCAGCCTGGGCGCCCTGGAGGCCTCGTCCGCCTCCAGTGTGGCGTGCATGCAGCTGTCGGACAAGCTGGGCCTGCTGCTGACGGCGTGCGGCGCGCACGCGGACCAGGTGCCGCCCACCGGTCGGCTCCGGTTCCGTGACCTGCAGCGGCGCCTCGAGACGCACGCCGGCACCCTGCGCTCGGCCGGCGCGCGCAACAGCAGCGACGCCCAGCGGCTCTTCTCCGAACTAGCCAACACGGTGCGCGACGTGGTCAATGTGGTGCAGCGATGAGCGGCCGGCGACTGCGCCGCCACGCGCCGCCCGCGCCCTTTGTTTTTTGTGATATCCATTTTATTGCGTTGTCGGTGGCTCTTCTGCGCTTTAGTGGGACCAGTGTGTGCGCGCGGCCCCGGGCCGCCCGGTTGTGACATTCCTTCCCGTCTCTGTCTCGTTTTTTTATTCAGCAATCGAATGAGTTTTCATGCGTACCCTGTGTTTTGCGGATGCGCTCATGATCGAGACGACTGCAATCGTGTGAGAGCATGACTAGTAAGGAAATGTCTTATGCGCGAGTGTCTCCCGCCATTCTGCGCGGGCGCCATGCCAAATTATCCGGTGTCCGGCCGGCCTCGTGCGTCGGGACCGGCAGTGTGAGTGCGAAGAGGAGCCATGACCGGGGGCGGCGCCCGACCTTGCCATGTGGGACCGGCGGCGCGGCGGCCGGCCCCGACCGGCGTGTAATACTCAGTGCGAGCGCGCGCGCGCCGCCGCCTGCCGAGTTTCAGTTCCTGGTCGGACGCCGGCGGCCGGTGCCGGTCGCGTCAGTGAGTCGGTTTCAGTGACCAGCGGGGTGATATGGCCGCTCTGGCTCGGCCCAGGCCCCGTTTTGTATACCATGTATAGTTTATATCTCAAAGACAATACACGTAATTCTGACAGGAAGCTACGATCAGTATCTTCTTGTTGGAGGTGATGCATCTGTGTTTTATCTTGTAAGTGTATGTGACATGCTTTTATGCGGCGCCCACTGAGCCCATCGTGCAAGTGAGGAAAAGGAATGCGAGCCTTTGAACAGGAGTTTCGCTTAAGGAGTTAGACGAGAAAAACGCGAGAGCAACTAACGGTAAAGGCGTTCGCTACATCATGATCCGCGCAGCAAGGGTGATGACTTAAAGGAAACAGTTCACTTTCCTGAAATTAGTATTTTGCTATGAATTTACGATTCTTTATGCTCAATATGATCAGAAAATAAAATAAAACCTTGTTGTAAAAACAATTATTTTCTATATTTTAATATAGGACGAACTATATTCTATGTAAAATAATGTTTGACGCGGAAGCTTATTACGCGTTGACCAATCATATTGCGTAGTTCAAACCTACGCATGCTGCATTAGCTGTAAGCAGCATGCTGATTGGCTGACGATGACGTGGCTGCATTCCTGTGCAAGGCACACATTCCTCTGCAAGGCACTCTTTTCGGAACGAGAAATGGAATATCTTCGTCTAGGGTGATCGTTGAGCCGTAAAAGCTCCTGATTTGTGCTAGTCTCAGCTCAAGCTACGAAACTGCTATTCCAGTTCAAAGTCCCATGTTAAAAGTGAACTATTTCCTACATACAGGTTACATACATACATACATACATACAGGTTACATACATACAGGTTATTGCCTCGGCATGCCGTTTGCGGTTTGGTACAGCTATTAGCGCTGTTTGATGCTTCTGTTTGCGTCTTGTGTGCGTCTAATGCCGCTACAGAATATTTCTACATGCGCCGTTATTCAAAGCAGACGGGATGAGATATGGGTGGTGGCCGGTAGGATGGTAGGATATGATAGGAGAAAAGAATGGGGTCAACGCCTCTTACATTCAGTGGCTTTGGAGGCTTCGATCAAGGGCTATATGACTGCTCTAGAAGCCCGTTGACCCAGATCTTTTATTCTTACCACGGCATAGGCATCCATCGTCATGCTGGTTGTAATTTTTCATTTTTTATAAAAAGCTGCTGCTCTAAATTCCGGTCTTTCTGCTGTCGACAGTATTGGTATTTGTGCGACAATAATTTGCTAAGGAACAGAGTCCTACCATAAAGTTTGGTGGTTCTTTGTACCTGTGACGTCAGCAAATACTTTACTTTTAAACCTTTTTTCACTATTTCCCACCAGAAAATGTGAGTAATTTGGCTTGAGTTTCCTCAGACTTGTACATTACACACAAAAGCTATCAACTATGACTTGCTATGCCAGTTGATACAATCGTTTTGTTTGGCTTGAGAGAAACAAGGTCAGCCATTGGTCTGAACTTTGATGACATCATCAGTTGATCTTTGGAACTCGTTGCACAGTTTACACAATTTACTCGATGGGCTTTCCAGTTTATTTTGAGCTGTCCGCGTTGTGGGTTCGTCCTGTGCACCGGATGTGGCGATTTTTTGCATATTATCATATTCAACATCTTTGTTTTCGACTATTTATTGGTGTCATTCAGCCCTCTCACTCTGGTGTCTTCTTTTGTGTTACAGAATACGGCACGGAAGTAAGCATTTGGAGCTGCTGCTGCCGCGAAGTGCACCTGACGGTCCTTACTGTTCTGGGCTCATTTTTAACAGGCAGATAAATATCAATTATGTCTCTCTACAGCACACTTCGCTATTCACTGATTAGCTCGAAAGTGAGTATTTCCATTTTGATTACCTGGCTTATTAACCTATTGTCAGAGGCGGATCCAGCTCAGAGTTTTTTTTTGGGGGGGGGGGGCAAACCATATTAATTTATCGATTCTTTCCATGCATTGTTCTTAGGCGTAATGTTAAAATCTTGCCGTTTGGGGGGCAAATGCCCATTTTGCTCCCTGGATCCGCCACTGCCTATTGTGATTGAATAATGAATTTAATTGCACGATTGATCTGTGCGTGTCACGTGTAACGTAAGCCCAAAAGCTAAAATATTTGATATATAATTAAAAGATTGACTTTATGCCAAAGATCTAGAAATCTGTAAAAATGAAAAAATTCCTGCATGAAATGCATTGGGTAGCTTTAAGCCTCTGCCCAAGGGGCTTTTGTGCTGCCCAGCTCTGAGCTTACAACTGATGGCCCTTGATTCATGCAGATTAAAATGTTTTAGAAGTGGAGAGATAAAAGTTAAAGCATACCTGGGCTTTGATTAAAGTCAAATTGAGGGACACTAACCACATAATCAGGTCATGTCATTCGCTAACCTATTCTGTCAAACAGTCTAGTAAAATTCTCTGTATGGTCCGAAATTGTCACAACTTTGCAATGCCAGCAGTGCAAAAGAATCTTTGTCAAGGATATAAAACTTACAGGAAGCAATTGGCATTGTATATTTTTGCCATAGATAGCTGTGCAAGATTTCCAAGCTAGATTGACAATAGACAAGGACAGCTGAAGATAAATTATTCAGAATCTTTTCTAATGATCAACAATGAATCCCCATCAGTATTGATGTGTCCTGTCTGTCTCCAGGTGGGCGGACTGTGCGGCCCGGCGGCTGCCCGGCTCGCCTCCTCCTGGACGGGCCGCGAGGAGCTGAAGGATGACGACCCGGAGATGTGGAGCCTACTGCAGGAGGAGAAGGACCGCCAGGTGCACGGACTCGAGCTCATCGCCTCTGAGGTGGGTCCTGAGCAGCAGGAATGAACCCAAGGAGGTGGCATGCTGTCTGGTTTTGGACGCAGTAGCGTGCACGAAACAGTACGGATGGGCAATGACATTTTGTCTGGGTTGCTATGATCATGATTATGATTAGGTATGGTATGGTGTGGTATTGTGATAACCGTAATTGTGATAATAATGATCGTAACAACGGTGAATGGGATACCGGTGATTGTACCGAAAATGACAATCGTCATAAAGCAACAGTGACTTTTGCTAAAGGAGTGCCATCCCTACGTGGGAATAACTGTCAGTTTTGAACGGCGTCTGATGGCAAATAGCTATTGCCGAGTTCATGAGGTTCCAGCCCAGTTAAACTATGCTTTACCATAAAGCTGGCCTAGATAGGATCGGTATGTCATTGTCAACGATTCTAATTCTATCAACGCACATTTATGTTAGCTTTTATTTATGAAGTTAATATAACATTCAATATATGTCACATTGAATCGCGCCCGTTACACGATGCCCAGTCGCACTGACGTCGTGCGCACTGAAAAAAGTCTGGGAAGGTATCTACCTGGTGATGTCATGTTTACTACTCATTTGATTTTTTTCTGTAGCCGACAACGGGCTAAGTCAAAATATTCGATAGCTTATTGCGAAGCTAAGATACGATGCCAGTGGTTTAGTATCGCCATTATAACGGAAGGCGTTGCTTGTAACGTCCGCTCGCGACGGCCGCTTTCCGTTGGCTCCCCGCCGTAGTGACCTGGTTACTCGGGCTGTTACCATGTTTATGTAACGGTCCATGACTGCCAGTGCCGACATAAGTCAAGGTCAAATGTACAATGGGTCAGTGATAGCTAACAGACGCAGAACTAATTGACTGGAGCTGAAAGGTTTGGCGGGCAGAAATCAGGTCAAATCGTGTCAGCAGAGGTCGATGTGCAAGCCTGCTTTGAGTTCTGGATCCTCAATCAATTGCGACGCGTTGTGGTGTGATTACTGATTAGGTTTTAGGCTGCGCTTTCTTGACATGGCTAGAATTTGGCATCTACGCCGAACATAGTTAACTCGGGTTGTTTGAACTATTTACCGCGGTATGTCCACGATGACATGCTGCATACAGCAGCTGGTCGAGTCAGTGTCATAAAGGAACCCTCCCACCTTAACATTAGATTTGAGTTGAGATAGCCAAAATGGGGTCCCTGGCTCACAATTACCGGTTTCGGCACTCACAACATCGAGAAATGCCTTAAATCGGAAATATTGAATTTCAAAATTGCAGCATTTTGATTCAGAGGGGCTAATGCATAGGAATACCCCTCTGAATGTGTGACGTCAGCGCAGATATCTAACGATTTTTAAATGTTTGACTAAAACGTTTTGTAGCACGCGGTGGTATATGCTGCTTTGCGCGCAACAAATGCCGCACTTTCAAATAAAGTCGCTATAGGAACAGCGAAGATCCCAAAAAAATAAACAAAAGTAAAAGTCTAATATCTTGAAAACCGGTGAATATTTTTCGATGAAATTTGGTAGATATTTGTTTTTGCTCTTTCTGAACCGAGCGACATCACTTTCATGCCAATTCATTAACTTTTTTGAAGGTGGGAGGGTCCCTTTAATTGCCTCACACTCGGCAGAGTGGCCGTTCATTTTCTCTGTTTAGTTTCTGCCTGTCCGCTGCGGGGCCAGAGCTCTCAGGCGCCCACCCTATTGCTGCGCTCCAGTCGCCCGCCACAGACCTACACGCGCTCGCGAGTCGACCTCAGTCGCCCGGCGAAAAAAAATGAAAACTAGCCGCACGCTGGTCGGCAGACCGGTTTCGTCCAAACTTATCCGGTTTGTCATGCGGTTATAACCGGATCGTTCCGGTTCTAGCTATGGGTCGGCGTTGCTTGACGTCAGAATCAGTGACGGTGGCGGCTGGGCGGTGGCTTACCTCGAGGTCACTCGGTCCGGTCACCTTTAACACGCGCAGTGGAAGGGGGGGCGGATTTCGCCCACCCCTCCTGTTTTTCGCCGATAACTCGCGCCGCAAACATGATATTAATGTGAAATTTTGGCTACCTGTCCAGAATTGAACTGCGGATCTTCTCGTGCAAGAAATAAAAAAATCGGGTCACAACTTTTCTAGTAATAGCGGTGTAAAGTCAAACATCCTGCCGCCGCGGCGGCGCGGCGGCCGGCGCTAGCCGTTACGCGCCGCCTGAATTGTAGACTGTGCCGGGGCGGGACGGTTCCGTCTTTACATCGCGCTCCTTACCGCTGATTATATTCGATTCGCGTCAAATTTTGTGAGAAGACTAAGAAATGTACAGGCAATCTTATGGTCAAAGAATTTTGAAAATCGGCCGGTAACAACTTGAGTTATGAGTGTGTAAACACAAAATTGTGATTGCCGCGTTTCCCGCGTCCGCCGATCCCGCCTCAGCCGGCGACATCTTACGCTTAGCAGGCTTCTAACTGCCATATTTATTGTTGGATTAACAAGAAATTCACCATTCATACTTACAAATGTATGTTCTTTCGTATAGTGAAAGAAAAAAGAAAATCGGCCGGTAACTTTTTGAGTTATCGGCGTGTAAACGCAAAAAAGTCGCTAATATGGCAGATTTGACCACTTTTGACCTCATTTGACCTTGAAGATATTGACCTAGGGTCATGAAATTCACACACAACAGAGTTCCCCTGGGCCCCCACCTACCCTCCAAATTTCGTCTTCCTAGCTCCAGTGGGAGCTGAGATCTTAGGGGGGGCGACATCCGCCCCCCCCCCCTTCCACTGGGCGTAGTACTCGCAACCCTTCCACTGCGCGTGTTAAAGGAAGGGTGCCACCTTTTGGACACAACGCAGTTTTTACAAGATTAGCCTCACATGAAACTAAAAACCGGCTTCACTTACCTATGCTCGAGACGGTCAGCATTGAATCCGCACGTGAAGTTATCATTTGCGAGTTTTGCTGCCAGCATTCGGGCAGGCAAAAATCTTCAGCACTATTTCCTCGTCGTGTTAAGGGTATTTTATAAAACATGAAATCAGCAAAGGTATGTATAAAAGTTATACTTTTGAAGCATGTTTTATCATTTTGAAAGGGTATATTTTTCCTTTATGGTATACACTTAAGTTTTAAAATTTTAATTGGGAAGTTTTTCTAGTAAGTTGCATGAAGGGTGAAGGGTTCCATAGATCTCTTAAGCATTGTAAAGGAAAAACCTTTACTCGACTTATTTGATGTTCTTTAACTGTTGGCAAATATGGCCAACAGTTACCTACTTGGTTACCTACAACTTAGTTCAAATCATGATATCTTCTTCCTTTTTATTTGTTCATCTTTTTGTCTCAGTTGCGCCATCAATGCAAATGGCAGAATGATATGTTGCCATGACAACAGGATATGCCAGCCGTCCTAGCTGCCACATCAAACGACCTTGAGTTGTAGTGGTGATATAAACAACGATCTTTTTTTTGGCCAATGTATTAAATGCAATGTTTCGGTTTTTTGTATATTGTGGACGCGCTAACCACGTCTAAAAATTCAAATAAGTAAAATAGATTCATAGAACAAAAATTTCGGAAGGTGGCACCCTTCCTTTAATGGGACGTCATGATTTTTTTTTTCAAACTACCAACCTCGTTGCTTGTAGGTCGACAAACATATTCATTGCTCAGGGGCTTGGGCAGTGGGTACGATGTGCTCAACATTCGAGTTCCGTTGCTTTGCTTTGCATGGTTTACGGGACACGATCTGATGTCTCCTTTGCATTTGTTGCCAGGGGTGTTGGACATCCATAAATGGTGTAGTTGCACCTCCGATATGCAGGTGTTTCGGACATGCATGCTGCGTGACCAGACTGATATCCCAACAGCGAGCATTCACCGTTGGACAGACACGCCGCCTTCCGAAAGCGGTCGAGCAGCGTCGTGACTGCAGATGGCTGCCAGCAAGACGCTATGTTAGTTGCCATGCAAACCCGCAACAACCACGTGTTGCATAACCGAAGCTTATATGGTCATAGGGTTATTCGGCGAAATGTGGCATTTGATGTCAGATTGCTGACAAAGGCAAGAGTTTTAAATTTTAGCGGCGAGCCGAGTGGTTGTCATGTTATTTGCTTACAGTGATTAGATCAACTAGGAGTTGTGTGATTATCAAATTATCAAGAACGAAACACGATCAATTATCAAGCTTTTATCGTAGACCTCATGAACGTGATGCTTAGACTTGAAATGATGTTGTGATGTGTCATTTCCTCGTGTCTAATAAGGCCTTCAGTCTAGGCATTAGGCACCGTTGGGTAATTGCCTGTTTGTTGTGTATTTGAGTGCGTTTACCGCCGCTCGGGGTTCGGCGACCGGCGCGTTGTGCCGGTGCGGGCGGAGTTGGCGGCCGGCCAGCCACCCCAGCCGTTCGCGCCGGTCGGCTCTGGGCCGAGCCCCCAGCCATGGGGTCCGGCAACCGCCGCCAGCGCCGGGCCGCGTGCCGCCGCCGACCGGCCCGGCGGGTTGGCCTGGCGCGGCGCCAACGCTGCAGGGCGGGCCCGCTGCACCGGCAGACGGTGACGCAATGGAGCCGGCAGTTGTCTTCACTTTCCATGTGCTGGGGACTGGCGCAAGGGTAATTCATAGAATCAGGCTAATGGCAAATATGAAAACTGTTCTGATAATTATGCAAGCATTAAAATGGACTTCCTATACTTGATGCTCATTTAAGTAAAAATGAGTTATCTTCCATGCCAATGTGACGGTCACCAGACACCAGGCACGATTTAGGGGGCACGATCGTCGAAGAAAAAACAACCGTGTCTGTCCCCATCAAAATCTTAAGCAAGATGTAGCCTGTAGGGAGGCTAGCTCTGTCTGGAGCCCCGCTCATTTGACGATGTGTAGCCGGGAGTCCCTTTGCTAACAGTCGCATGCCTCCTGTGTGCGTGTTTCAGAACTTTGTCAGCCGCGCCGTCCTGGAGACGATGGGCTCCTGCCTCCACAACAAATACTCGGAGGGCTACCCGGGACAGAGGTGAGTGTGTTACAACAAATACTCGAAGGGCTACCCGGGACAGAGCCCAGAGGTGAGGGTTACCCTGGACAGAGGTGAGTGCACCGCAGCACATACTCGGAGGGCTACCCGGGACAGAGGTGAGTGTTCCGCTCCCTCAGGCGTCAGACACGGCTGCTGGACGGGCGCAAATGGAGTTTGGCCCGGAATGATACAAAACACATTGAATGTAGATAGCGGACTGCATTGTCACGGTTGCATACCGAAGAACGCGGCGTGGCTGTTGGGGCGACTCTGACTGATCCTGGCGTATCCTCGGCTACCTCCTCACCCCCCCCCCCTTCCCCTGCGCTATTTTCCCCGATCACAGTTCACGGTTCGTCGGAAGGTCATCTCAGGCTCAAAAGAAACGATTTATACCATTCGAAAGCTGACGATACGCTGAATCCGAAAGTGTAATTTTTATCAAAATCTATCGATGGCCTTTTTTGAAAATTGCGTTTTTGTAAAAACTTAATAATTTTTTATTCAACGGGCTGTCCCAGACATTCTTGAAAATATAAACATGTATTTTTGAGTTCCAGTGAAAGCTGAATGCCAAAAGAACAATATCTAGCGGAGCAATATTTCCAAACATTAATATGCGTCTCCCATAGTCGACAATAAGGCGCAATTACACAGCTCAGTGTCACGATGGACCAAAGCGGCAGCCACACAGAAGCGTGAAATGACCCTTATCGACTCGCAGACCAGGCGCTCTCGGCCCGCCTGACCGGCCACGGAAAGAACGTTCGGCTCTCGTTCTACTAAACAAATGTCATATTTGTCAGTTTAACTGTCCTCATCGCTATTAAAGTTATTCAGGATACTTGTGAAGAAAATTCATTGCCCTGTCACCTTCACATCATGCATTAATTTACATTTGTTCATGTCCACTTTGCTCAATTGAGCTTGGTATCATGCCCATATAAGGAAAATTGGCCGCGCTGAAATGTCAGAGGTTGCACCGGCCTCAGCTCCGGTGGAGTGGGGGTAGCGCCCGGTAGGGCAGGGTAACCTTTGACCGGTCGCACGGCCGAGCAGCTGTCACCAGTACAGCCTCTGACAGTGAAACCCCGCTCACTTCCCCTGCGCGGGCACTTAGCGCAGCTGGATGGAACAAAACATGTATAAGAAAAATGTAAATTGAAGCATGTTTTAAATCAAGCAGAACAATGAATTTTCTTCACAAGTATCCTGAATAACTTTAATAGCGATGTGGACAGTTAAACTGACAAATATGACATTTGTTTAGTAGAACGAGAGCCGAACGTTCTTTCCGTGGCCGGTCAGGCGGGCCGAGAGCGCCGGGTCTGTGAGTCGATAAGGGTCATTTCACGCTTCTGTGTGGCTGACTTTGGTCCATCGTGACACTGAGCTGTGTAATTGCGCCTTATTGTCGGCTGTGGGAGACGCATATTAATGTTAGGAAATATTGCTTCGCTAAATATTGTTCTTTTGGCATTCAGCTTTCACTGGAACTCGAAAAAACATGTTAATTTTTTCAAGAATGTCCGGGACAGCCCGTTGATTAAAAAATTATTAAGTTTTTACAAAAACGCAATTTTCAAAAAAGGCCATCGATCGATTTGGATAAAAATTACATTTTTGGATTCAGCTCACCGTCAGCTTTCGAATGGTGTATACCGTTTCTTTTGAGCCTGAGATGACCTTCCGACGAACCGTGAGTTGTGATCGATAGGTAATAACTCGGCCGGCCTAGCGGAGGCGAGTAGCCAGAGCGATGGCACGGCTCTTATATGAAGTTCGGCTTATTCGACCGCCCATTCGCCACGGAGGCCAACATTGAGCGTTGACGAATGCCTCTCGAGATTTGTTAATCGTCTGAGCAACGGCCGGCGAATGTTCAGTCATTAGATCACGTTAGGATAGAGAGTCTTAGGAGCGAATTCCATGTGATCAGGATCTCCAAGTCGGACCGACCGCTAGCTCGGTGGTTTATACGGCGCTCTTGCCGTCGCATTGGAGCAGAGAGGGTAGACCGTTGGCCTGGTGGGCGTCCGGCCAACGAAAATCCCGCTCTGACGGTACTGGCGTGGCAGCCTCAGGCCTGATGGGGGGGGGGGGGGGGGAGACACGTGCTGTTAGTGGCCCGTAGACAGCGAGCGGGTGTGAATGGGATGTCTCGGAGCTGACAGCTGAACGAGGTCGTCATATGGCGTACGGGATCGTTTCGAGTGTCGCCGGTACAGGCCCGTGAATCCGTGTGATCTGAGTGGGATTTAACCCTCGCATGTGTAGGGGGGGGGGTCGGATGGACCCCCCCCCCATGGTTTTTCGCGAATAACTCGCGTAAAAAGCGGCCAATCGCGACGAAACTTTCAGTACCCTCGCATTGATCAATTTTACACCTACCCTGAAAATTTCATGACCCTGACCCAAATGACCTTTGACCTGTGACCTCTTTTCCGAGACCATGTTTGGCCGTAATCGCGATTTCGCGTATGTCGGCTCGCACTAGCCGCGTGTTTGCAAGCTTTTCGTGGTTTCAAACGTTCAAACATGTGATTTGATGTTACTCCCGTGTGTGTCAAGGTCACCTGAAGGTCATGTCAAGTCATTGACCTTTGGTGACCTCGGGTGACCTCGGGTCACTTTTTCGAGTTTTACATGTTTCTAGGCTAGTTTTTGGAGCTGAATTCGAATTTAGCAACCATTTGAACATTTACGAAGTAGTTTTGGTGACTTCGTAACATGTTACGAAGCTGTCAGAGGCGGTTGACACGTACTACGAATACCCGTCACGACGCCTACTGGTTGACCTGACCTGACCTGACCCGACCTGGTCTAAATGCTTCAAGACATCATCTGTGATCAAAACTAACACGATATTCGTGATCAGCACCCCGAAAAACCCCTTAGCAGCCACACTTTACGACTTTCTAACAGGTCCCGATTTTCCCGACTTTGGGTCATTGACCTGACCTGGAAGGTCAACCAATGACCTAGGACCTTAAAATTGGGTATCATCCGCTTCCTCTCGTCACGGGCAACACGCTCGTTTTTTCCGCGAAGCTCTAGCTCGATCAGGGGCCAAACGGCAAGGGGGGGGGGTCCAACCGACCCCCCCCCCTACACATTAGAAGCTGGAAAACGCCGCACACATGCGAGGGTTAATGATTTTGAGATGACAACTGCTTCACAGAGTTTCTTTTTTATATTGAAAACTATTGAAAAAGTCGTTGGACGTAGGCATTCCGTTCGTGTTACCGGGCGGGCTGAGTCTGAGGCGCCATGAGACGCGGTACACGACCTTCCGGCTTTCGGGCGCTGTGCTCCTCTATCCGACACCGGATTCTAGTGTCATTACCAGCCCCATCTCACCCGTCCCTTCAGTACGGGATACGGCGGCTGCTACCAGCTCGTATTGAGCGGTACCCGCCCATGACGGCGACGCTGGTGGAGCTAAAAATGGCTCTCTGATCATTTTATGTCTCCATCTTACCCTTTGATTAACTTTTAGTGTGAGTATATCTCTTCTAAAGCCTGACGCAGATGTAAAATATGTAGGTACACGTATATTCAAGACCGCAGCTCTGGTAACGAACGTATCGTGTCTCTGGCGTGTTAGTGGCGCGGCCACGGCCCGACCACCGCCCCTCCATCTCCGCTCTGTTTACATCTGGTGCCAGCGGGCCCCGCTCTGGACTGTGTTGGTACGGAGCTGACCTTCGTGGTGTCAGGGGACGGCCAGGCCCCCGCCGACGGTGACACTTGCACCGAGACCCGGCAGAGAGGCTGATAAAAAGCACGCTATATTTACCCACTGCATGGGTTTGTCGGTTTTTGCTATATGCTTGACGCCGTAGATTTATCCTTTTTACGGCAAATATCGGGCATTGAATCAGCCAGTATCTTGTGTGCATTGGCAAACATGTGATCAGGGCTGCGGAGTCGGAGTCGGAGTCGGAGTTGGAGTCGGTCGGAGTCGACAGTTGTGACCGGAGTCGGAGTCGGAGTCGGAGTCGATTTTAGAAACCCGAGCCGGAGTCGGAGTCGGAGTCATCGAAAATCTGTCGACTCCGCAGCCCTGCTAGGTCTGCGGAGTCGGAGTCGGGAGTTGGAGTCGGTCGGAGTTGACAATTCTGCCCGGAGTCGGAGTCGGAGCTGGTTTTTGAAAGCCGCAGTCGGAGTCGGAGTCGGAGTCGCCGAAAATCCATCGACTCCGCAGCCCTGCATGTGATCGTTATTATTGTGACATCACGGATTCACGTTGACTGTCACGTTGACTACCGCAGCACGTAGCGTCAATATTGTTACCCCCGTCTCAGTCGCTGCGGGCTGCGTATTGCGTAGTTCTGCTCAGTGATCGCTGAGCCCCCACTCAGAGGCCCTGTTTCTCGGTCAGGGGACTGTGTTGCACTCCGGAGGGCTCGTCTGCCGCGGCCAGAGGGCTTTGTCTCATTGGAAGTTGTCTGCCGTGGCCATACCGACTTCCCGCGCTTCTGTCTGCCCAGTTCAGAATATAGCCTCTGGTCCATACCATGCGGCTTATACACCTGAGTTGACCACTACGACGATCGGTGCTTGTACCTTGCGACCCCCGACGTGTGGCCAGCTCTAGGGGCGGTGGGTCACGGCGACCGTCTGTTTAGCTGTGGCCCTGCAGAGGCACGGCCGTGAGGCCCGTGGGGAGGAAGCACCAAAGCAAACAAATAGTGGCCGATAGGATAGTCCGTCCTGATAGTGGTCATCGAATCGTTGGCACATCACGATATGATGCTGGTTATGTGTTATGTGTTGGAGTACAAGGAAAAATATATGCCAATACACTTGGCAAAGCCTGAAGTTCCCCCTGGGTGATGAATTCCCGATGCCTGCGGCTTGCGTCATTTGTGGGATGCGTAGTGTGTGACATTTGCTTAGCTTTGCTAATGACCTTAGCTAATGAGTCATCGATAATCACACTCAGGCAGGTGCTCTCAGCCATCGTCCCATTTGCCCCCCCCCCCCCACAGCTGTTCTAATATTCCTGCTACCGACATCTCATCCGACCCGTGAACAGCAATGCACCGTTCTCACCCTCCCCGCCTCCCTTCGCTCCCAGGTACTACGGCGGCACGGAGGTGGTAGACAAGGTGGAGCTGCTGTGTCAGCAGCGCGCGCTGGACCTGTACCGCCTGGACCCGGCGCGCTGGGGAGTCAACGTGCAGCCCTACTCGGGCTCTCCGGCCAACTTTGCGGCGTACACGGGAGTGCTGGAGCCGCACGATCGACTGATGGGCCTGGACCTGCCCGACGGCGGACAGTGAGTGGGCGGGGTGAGGGAGGGAGAGAGGGGTATGGACTGGAGAGGGTTACGTAAGACATGAGGGAGAGAGAAGAGGAGAAAGATAGCTGAGAGGCAGCTCACTTGAGGTAGAGGCTGGGCCATAAGGGCATCCCGGCAATGGATTATATAATGTGTTCACTCGGTCACTAAAGCATGTCTCACACCGACCCTGCCGCTGCCAGTTATTAGAAAGGCGATAACCCGACTCGAGACAGGTTTTTGTCGGGCTGTTTTTCGTTGGATTCGTGCTTGCTTTTTGCTGATATTCGTGGGATAGTGTGGACTTGTGTTGTGACCGCTCAACGGTAATTTCACAACATCATTTTCGTTACGCTTCCATTGCGAATGATCCGATATTGACTTCCCTGTGTAATTGCGTTTACCTTCACCTGGCGTTTCCGTCCCAGTCTGACTCACGGCTTCATGACCGAGAACAAGCGCATCTCTGCGACGTCTGTGTACTTCGAGTCGATGCCGTACCGTCTGGACCCGAGCACGGGCTACATCCACTACGACAAGCTGGAGGAGACGGCGCGCCTGTTCCGGCCGCGACTTATCATCGCCGGCACCAGCGCCTACTCGCGCCTCCTCGACTACCCGAGATTCAGAAAGGTCCGTCCGCGGGGGGGGGGGGGGGGCTCCTACCCGAGAAACAGATAGGTCCGTCGCCTTGGGTCCGTCCAAGGCAGGCGCAGCGCACGATAGTCAAACGTTTGGTGTGAGGAGGTGGATTGCGTGACCCGATACTGTTCGCTGCTTTTATAAGTTTTGTTTGGAATCTTCTTTTTATCTATTTTCCGTTCTACGCCACGTACGTTATTGTTTGATGACAATGGAAATTACTGAAAGCATAACAGCTTGAAGGCTTCTACTTGTTACGGAATGTGCTCAAAGTCTTCCACCACGTCTACAGGCGCCCTGACGCTGACACCCTGTCCCCAGATCTGTGACGACGTGAAGGCGTACCTGTTGGCGGACATGGCGCACATCTCGGGCCTGGTGGCGGCCGACGTTATCCCCAGCCCGTTCGACTATGCCGATATCGTCACCACGACCACGCACAAGACGCTGCGCGGCGCCAGGTCAGCCGGTGGTAGGGAAGGGTCGCGGGAGGGTGGGTATCTTGGAGGTGGACAGTCATCTGGCGGATTAGTATGGCGTACTGTTGAGACAGGAGGCACTTTGGTGTAACGAGTGTAGGGAATGGTGGAGTCAAGAAACAGGTACTGAGTGGTTTTCAACGAGGAAAGTGAATGTAAGGCAGAATCAGGCAGGAATGGAGCATGATACAGTGACTTTTTACTGGGGCGTATGCTGCGTGTCACAACCACGAAATCGAAGTTGGCTTGCTGAACTCTGAGCGGTAGTTGTGGCTCAGTTTTGGCTTCCATATATGAGTTATCTGTTTGTAGGTGGCACGACCCGCCCCAACCTGATTCAACACAGCCTGACCTCACTAACTGACCCGTCACCACGGTCCGTCTCTCCACAGAGCGGGTCTGATTTTCTTCCGGCGCGGTGTGCGCTCGGTGGATAAGAAGGGCAAGGAGACGCTGTACGACCTCGAGTACCGGGTCAACTCGGCCGTGTTCCCGGCGCTACAGGGCGGGCCGCACAACCACGCCATCGGCGGCGTGGCCGTGGCGCTCAAACAGGTCAGAGGCGAGACAGCGGTGGGCTGTGAGTGGCCCATCTGACTGGACCTTATCTAACCCGTCATGGGTGAACGGTTAAAAGGCGTAGGTACAGCCGCTTCGCTGTGTGCTTGATCTGCCTGCTGCTGTTTGTGTTTCGTGGGTTGTTTATCTTTTCGTTGTGACAGGTGGAATTACTTGTGTTCAGTAGACCCAGTCCTTCCATAACCTGAGAAGTGGTGTCTTGAGTCTGTTTGGGTAAGATAGACGTCAGCTGAAGTGTGAGATATTTTATGCTTCAGATTTCAGGTACTCTATTTAAAATGTTGTCACCTTTTATACCTCGGCTCCACTGACCAAGCTATGCTCTCCTCCGACTCCGGCAGGCGATGAGCCCCATGTTCAAGGAATACCAGCTGCAGACGCTGAAGAACTCCAAGGCCATGGCTGCGGCGCTCATCAAGAACGGATACTCGGTCGTGTCGGGAGGCACCGGTCAGTGCTGACCGCACACGCACCGTTAATCTGTGTGACTTATAATCCCACCTTGTCGCTCGACGAAAGAGGGAGAAGGGACGCTGGATAAGGTTTAGTTAGTGTGAAGGACATGATGAGAGAGGACGATTATGAGAAATGGCTGTGTTGCAAATGCATGCTTGAGATGTGAGTGCATGTTTGAGATGTGAATGTGGCAGTCAAGACTTGTTCAGTTATTTCAGGCTGCTACCACCTGCTCATCGTATTGTTTGACCTTCCCGCCGCGGCTGTTCGAGTTTTGTGTCCAACCTGTGGTGACCCTTGTGCCCCAACCTTTTCCCAGATAACCACCTAGTGCTGCTGGACCTGCGTCCCAAGCAGCTGGACGGCGCTCGCGTGGAACTCATCTGCAACCTGTGCAACATCACCGTCAACAAGAACTCTGTGCCGGGAGACAAGTCGGCGCTGAACCCCGGCGGCCTCAGGCTCGGTGAGTGGCGTCCGGCTGTCCGGCGGCGAATTGATTATGGCTGGGAATGTGACTCCGGGTGGATGTTGGCGGTTGAGCTAAATAGACATGACGCTTTCGGTGAATTTTGTGTCTCCAGCCCTCCAGTGAATATTGTCATTTGTCAACATTGCATTTAAGGGTGCTGTGCAATTCGAAACTGTTCAGATGCAGGTACCAATTTTTTGCAAACTGTTTAATGGTCATGCTAACTGATCGTGTTAACGAGTATAAGGGACGTCGAGTGACTCTGGTTAGAATCCTTCACCCGCTGACCACTGAAAACGCCCCTGTTCGCAGGCGCCGCCGCACTGACATCTCGTGGCATGAACGAGAACGACTTTGTGTTCATGGTGGGCTTCATCGACGAGGCGGTCAACATCGCCACAGAGCTCAAGGCAAAAACCGGTGGGTGTTCAGCTGAGGGATGTCAGGGTAATGGCAGATTGACTTACTGTGTGTGCTCATGGGTGTTTCGGGGTTATGGATCGAACTTGGATTTCACGTCAGCGCGTTGCTTTTGGGTGAAGAAATCCTTGAATGAACCGCTATATTCGGAATTAATTGTGATGAGTTATCGGAAAATCATGCTATCGGAAACTCATGCTACCGTGGGTTGTAAGATTCAGTCTGTCCTTTGGGTCTGGGTTTAATCACCGATCCCTATCCCAGCTTGACATTGCCTGTGTGTGCTCCCCCAGGCAAGAGTCTGAAGGACTACAAGGCCGGCCTGGCGTCCGACGCCGAAACGGCAGCCAAGATAGCCGATCTCAGGAAGCGAGTGCGCGAGTTCGCCAAGCAGTTCCCGATGCCCGGCTTTGACGACCACTAAGTGCCGTGCGCCAAGCCACAGCCGCCGGCCGCCGCCTTGAACACGGTCAGATGCGATCGGGCTGGTCGGGGCCCATTCTTCCGAGATCAGGGGAACCTTCAGCGGGTACTGTTGACCGTTTGTTTTGTCAGATAATGGTGTGTGCTACCATTGATGTTTTTTATTAAAACGGTCGTTTTTTTCAGTTACCTGTTCAGGTATTTTGAAGGTCGATTTTACGAGGACGTCATGTGAAGCCATGACTGCACAGTGCACAGTATGCACGTGCTTATTCTTATCCATGCCGATTGATATGAATGAGGAAGCTATTTTTAGGAGTCTAGGACGATATCAGCCCAGGATATTCTGCCGCATTCTCCCAATGCTAACTCATGATACCATGACAGGTCGATGTCTGGAGATACGGTGTAGCGGTACATTTATATATAAAACATTGGGGCCCATTTTCGGGCAGGCCATGCAGTGCGTGTTGGCCATTCCCATGCGTCCCGCTCATTCAGTGACAGCAGCTCGCTGCCGTCACATGTGTTATAGCTGTGTATATACTAGAAACACCACTTTCAGTGGCGCTGCCCCTGCCGGCCACTGCCAAAGCCGTGTCCAAGAGTGTGACTGCCCAGCCCCCCTCCCTTCCTCTCTCCCTCTTTCCTCCGCTGACTCCCTCTCCCTCCGTTCCTTCGACATTGTACTTCACTTGTTAGAAGTAGGAGCTGCGTCTGTGGCCACTGGCGGGTTCTGTGCAATTCGAGACTTTCCACTGAGGGTGGTGACTTGCTCATCTGTCCTATAGCGACGGAAGATGTCTCTCATCTGTTTTCTTAGTTTCAAGTCGAGTGTGGGCCTAGTCGTAAGAGATATGTCGGCTGTGTAGAATTACTTAGAAAGATGCTATTGGGTTTGTAGATATCTCGCACCAAATAACGAGAAATAAGTTCGTTCACGACCAAACGAGGGCTCTAAACCCCAGCACTACTTACTCGATGACGAATGCCATTTCGATTTGCTCTCGTCCAATGTCCCCCGTTCTCCACTTCCGTTTCGCTATGTGTTTATCGTATTTCCACACACATTTTCACTCGCTTTGCCTGTTGGATGCTGCCTGAGCAGGGAGCCCTGTGTTCCAACTGTGTGTTATGCAGTGTCCCGGCGGTCTGATGTCGCCTGTGCCGCCATCTATGCTGTTCATCCGCCGTGACCTCCCGTCGCAGTGATATGCGATTCTCGATGGGGTTTGGTTTTGCTCCCAAACCGTGTGTGCGTAGTGTATTTCGTGTATCTTTTCGTGGGTTTTTAAATATATTATTTGGATATTATACTAGAATTTCATATATAACCTCTGTTGTGCTTAAGAAAGCAGCAGTATACGCAAAAACAATGACTGGTAGTCCCTGTAAACCGCTATGATGACCATTGAACATTGAACAGCATCTTTTCCCAGTTATCCGTTAGGTACCACATTGTTGACGCGAATGTGCTTGTTCAAGTGTTGGGACCCGGGGCAAAACTCAGTGGATATCAGACTCTTGTTTATTCTTAGCCGTTCGATTCCGGACAATGAGTACTATATATAAAAAAAACTCAGCCGATCACCGCCCACAGCTGTAACAACAATAACAAACAACTCAATTCATCTTGAAAGATCGATCTGATGACGGAATAACGTTCCTTTCCCCGCTCGCCGGGCTTTCTGTACATCCTCCACTGCGGACTTGAAACTCTGCCGCCGGAATGGAGATAAAAGCGGTGTAGGTCCCTTTCAGCTACAGTAGCCAGGAGTCGAAGTAGAAGTGGTCCTTGATTGTCTCCGGGTGCGCCTCGTCATCTACAGTCACGAGTCCGAACGCCAGAGCCCAGTTGGTGATGAAGCTGAGTGGAGAGAGGGGTAGGGTAGTGAGACGGAGGTTTGAGCGCCAGAGCCCAGTTGGTGATGAAGCTGAATTGAGAGAGGGGGAGGGAGTGAGACTGCGAGACATTTAGTGATGAGTATGCACTTGAAATTGCAGGTGTTGGCGGTTCAGTCTGATGAATGATGCGCCCGCATGGATATATACAGCAATGTTATTGAACAGATATATAGCTGTCATCTGGCGCTGGCAGTTCCCTGAAATAAGAAACTATCATTTGTGCAGGGTCCCTGTCACATAGGTTTACCTGCACACGTTTTCACTCACCTGTTGACGTAGAACGCTGTGAAGGCTGCTACAACGGTGGGCCGAACGAAGGCCCGCAGCCCGGGTCTGAGGAAGCCCTCCAGACGACCAATGGCAGCGTCCGTCAGCAGCCCTGACGGAAAAATCGGGCAGGGTTGTTACCGGGTGCAAGCTCCTCAGAACCCACCTTGCGTAGCTGGGAAAAGCTTGTGTGATTTTCATATATGATCTCAGCCAGACCCCGCGAAGTAATGCGGTACAGCATAGATTCAGGCGTCATACAGCTCCTGCCATCTTGTGGCAGGAACTGAAACGTATAGTGTGCGCTGCTACCGTAGTGCAGTGCCCTGCGGTACAGCATAACTTCAGGCGTTCTGTCTACGCTGGTCTACGCCATCTGGCGACAGAAATATAATAAACATGTGTCACGCTAAATGCGAACTGCGAATGAGTGAATGCAGCGTCTGTAGTTGTTTGTCGTCCTAATTTTATATTGTTACATACACAAATGTCAAATTTACACTTCCTGCACTAAGTGAATAATGCAAAGTTTACGCCATGTTATACACTGGGAGCGCAGCAGGCTACCTGCCTACCGACGTCATACAGCAATGCCTTGTACCTACCTTCCACAGACATCCCTCTGCATCCCGACCCACCTGTGATCATCGTGCTGAAGAAGAAAGCCGGTAGGTAGTGGTGGAAGTAGAGGATGCGTCCCATGGCCCAGAAGGGCAGGTAGTGCAGCGCCCAGCCGGTGGCCAGGAACACCACTCCCTCCACCAGCCGGGAGGGCTCTGAAAGGGCGCCAGACAGGAAAATTGTCATTGAGGCGTGGGGTTAGGTACTGGTACTGTGTATGTAAGAGTATTTACCAAACATTTTGTTGAAGTACAAGCTATCGTCGCAGATGCTTTCGCATTTCGAATAGACGTTGAGTCGTAGATTGCATGAAGCTCATCTACAGTCCACAGCTTACATCAGAGGGGTACTCAAGACTCCATTACCGGTAATCTATATCGGCAATTAATTTTATCGAAATTCACTACAGTTCACGGCACGTCTCTCACCTGTTTGCGTGGTCTGCCGGGCGCGGCGGTAGGCGTAGCTGACAGCCAGCACGGGCAGCAGAGCGAGCACTGCCAGGTTCAGGAAGTACACCTGCGGACTGCCTACAAAGTAGAGCGAGTGCATGTCGGACGCGTGGCCCGGACAGCCGCGGTACAGCACCGGCCACATCCACGGCCGGCTGCTCAGGTGCTTCTGGATGCCCTCCTCGCCCTCAAACTCGTAGAACGTCAGACGCTGGTTGGACGCGAACATTACCCGGTGCATCTCGATTATCCTCTGGATGGTTGATAGCTGGAAGCGCTCCTTTAGATTCTCTGCCGGAACTGAAATACGAAGGAAACGGCGGTCACTGGCCAGGGACGCTGAGCTTATTCATGAAAATGGCACTTTTTAAAGTTATATGTTCAATTGTTGTTATAACGAAACCAAGCGGCAAGCAGTGCGTAATGGAGGAATAACATTCATTTTTCCCAAAGACAGTGCAAGTGGATGGTCGTTCTGTAATGGTATTGTATTGTCTTTCTCAATTGATGGGAACATGACGAATTTTTATCAGCAACAATGATCACCAGCCATCTCCCATTCTACTTACTCCTGGGATTGACGTTCTCGTCGATCTGAAACACCTGGCTGGGATCATTGAGATTTAATCCTTTCGGGTCGCAAGCCGCCTCCCATGCGTGATATCCCCTGTAACAGCATCACGCATTATCTCAGCGAGACGCACAAACATATGTACATACATACCGGTTCTCTAGTCGCAGAAATGACGAATTGACACGAGGCAGCATTTGCATAAGCACACATGGGCACGCTTGGTAAGAGGCGTCGCAATGCGATAGCACACAATCATGATACAACTATCCACACATAGAGCAAAATACAACGCAATGGGCAAAAGATAAATCAATCAGCAAAATCGGAACAATTACAGGTGTATTGAAAACTATGGACATTCAGATAAGGCCACAAACACCACGGTGGTATTTTCCAAATAAATCACATACCTATGCGACGTCGCAACACCTACCACCTAGAACCACAGGTCCCTCGGTTCATCTGTGGTCGCCCTCGCCCTGCACTGACCATTCGGGGTACTTGCTGATGCCGGGCCGCAGCGCACAGCCTGTTCGGTTACTGATCAGCCGGAACCCGGGGTGGATGGCCGAGAGAGGCGTGACGCCCGGCTCGGCAGAGGGGTCGTCCACCAGCACCCGCCACACGCCGCCCTCGGGAAACTCGCCGATCTGGGCACAGGTGCATGGCGCTACATATAACTGTATAAACGTGCTCCGGATTCTACACAAATAAAACACTTCTTCCACCCCCGGCGCCATAGATTTAAGTGCATAGCACTTTTGCGCCAATTGCTTATGCTATTTATGAATTTTATGTTGTTCTAGTGTGAATAAATGCTCTCTCTCCCCCCCCCCCACAAAGTCAACAATGGAGCGAACTGCACACTCGCTGCTCTTCCCTTTTCTCTATGCCTGTCTGTCTCTCTTTGTCACTGTCTTTGTGTCTTTCTTTTTGTTTCTGTCGCTGTCTTTGTTTCTCTCTCGCTCCCTCTCTTTCTCCCTCTCACTTTCCTTTTCCCTCTCCCTGTCCCTTTCTCTCTGTCCCTTTCTTTCTTTCTTTCTCTCTCTCTCTCTCTCTCTCTCTCTCTCTCTCTCTCTCTCTCTCTCTCTCTCTCTCTCTCTCTCTCTCTCTCTCTCTCTCTCTCTCTCTCTCTCTCCCTCCCTCCATCCGTCCCCCTCTCTCTCCCTCTCCTCTCTTACCTCGCCGTAGCCACAGGCCATGTACATGTGTTTGGTGATGGCGGCCGGTAGCCGATGGGTCTGAAGATGCCGCTCCGTGAAGACGTTCAACAGACGCACCAGATCGCCGTGCATCACCGGTTCCGGCACGTAGTCAGGAGAGCGCAGGTCGACAATGTCTTCGTCATCGGCGTGCTTGAATGCCCTGACAGATAAAGGGCGGATGTAATGGTCATGATCAGGTGTCATGTGTGTGTCATTATAAGTTGAGCAATCCTACTGTTCTACTGTTATCTATGGTTGATGATAAGCCCAATAATGTCATTCATAATCGTTTGTGTGTTTTGACGTAGCGTTTCAATACAATATTGGCATGATGAGAGTATTGCTTTATGACGTTGTGATCTGGGATTGAAGAGCGTGGATCTTATCACATTTGTTGAAGCGTCAGCCTAAGCTATCACCAGTGTTGTCAACAACGGATGTATGATAGACATTTCATTCTCATTCTGAATTTTATATTACGGCTTCGTTTGTAACAACACTTTCTTTATCCATATTCCGAATTCTGAAACCGTAATCCTGCAGGCAACTACATTTTGTATGTATAGGTACAGAGTTCTATGTGTGTTGCAGTTCACCACTCACCATGCGTTCAGTTCGTCCATGTTCATATCGAACGAGAGTATCTGATGCTCCGCGGTGAACTCGGGCGGGTAGAGGTCGTACGAGGTGGTCAGGTACCCGATGGCCGGTACTGTACTCAGTATGGTGACCTGTGCCCCGTACATGACCACCGGGGGAGTCCGCTGGCCGATCACGTTATCAGGGAACGACAGACGAAACTGGGCCGAGCCCAGGCCAATCCCAGGCATTCTGTAAAACAAACGGCATTTATATTGTATGGGGATACTAACTTCATGTACGTGGCAATTACATGCATGCATGTTTACGGTAACGCTATGTAATGTACACTATATGCTGAATTACTTTCCACATAGATACGGCTCTCAGCTCTCAGAAAATGTTTTGAAATTGATAAGAGTACATTTCTATTGTTTTCGATTATTGAAGATTTTCATAGGCTATGATAAGGCTATGTACGATTATATAGGCTATGTATTTTTCGTGTTTTCGACACTGACTTACGTCGACCCTTCGTCTAGTATCTGTAGATGGAGGGCGAACGTGGCCAGGTACAGCAGGAGCGGCACCAGAATCAGGCCCACGCAGCGCGCCAGTACGTGCTTCACCAAGTTCCACTGAAACAAATCCAGGAGTCAGGAGTCAAGGTGCGCCCGACAGTCTGGTGAAAGATGATTTAACGAGTGGCGACGTCTAAGAAAAGATCATTTACTAGCACAAACATTTTTCACAAAAATTTCATTTGCCGTGAATTATCGCATGTTCGAGCCAACAAAACGTATGCGTAGCGTAAATGACTAAAAGGTCGCAACCCAACGGCAGAAAATAACATTATTTCATTCATTCATTCGTTCATTCATTCATTTTTGTTCGTTCTTTCGTTCGTCCTTTTGTTCGTGGCTTCATTCATTCATTCTTTCATTCATTCATTGCGCCTCCCAGATCCTACGATAACGGCGGCTGCCTCACCAGGCTGGCGGTGAGGTCGCAGTACTGCTCCCAGAGGTCATACACGGCCTGCACTCCGATCAGGGCCACGACAAACGCGCCCACGTACTTGACGGCCATGGTGAGACCCAGGGCGACGCCGGTGGCCGTCATCCACAGCCACCAGCGCAGCCCGAACGGACTGCCGGCGAGGGATGGTGGAGGTCGTTACGGAAGTAAACAAAACAGTCAGCAGGGCCCAAAACTTCCATCCCAGATGCTTCCATCCCAAAACTTACCCCTTAGATGACCATACATCTAAGTGAAAAGCAGAAATGTCTCACAGAAGCCAAAAATCTCTTATTTATATGGGATTAATCGATCCAAATATTCCCTGAAAGTCGAAGACAAACGAAATCACGAGATGTTACTTACTTGTGTCGTTGTGAGGCGAATTTGACGCCGCAGAAGGTCGATAACAGAATGAACCAGAGCAGAATCGGGTCCAGGATGACCAGTCGATTCAAGGCATGGGCTGCCGGATCTGCGAAGATGCGTATTCGTTATGCCTATGCATTAAATGTGCAGCTGCTCATACGTGTAGTAGCAATGGACAACATTTAACGTTATGTCAAGCCTATCCCAATGGTAAGTGAACCTAATCAGATGAAAGCTATTCGTAGCTTTCAATATTCCGTTCTGAAACTATCAACCAAACAGCTGTTCCATTTTACAGCCATCCTGTTACCATGACTTAACCATGCGCGCTAAAGCGTTTGTTCTGACCACAACTGGTAAGCCACTGACTTTGTGGTTGAGGACGAACCAGAGACAATGAACCACAGCACATACATATACTAACCACAGACGATGAGAACGGCCGTCATGAAGGCTGCTGACAGAGACCTGCTGATCTCCCAGACGGTCAGGAACGAGGTGATCACCTGCAAAATGCCGAATGTCGCCACACCCTGTCGGCAACACGCGGCACAGTCGCCTTCAGTCAATGACATCTTCAGGCAACATCGGCATTACGGGTCAGTCACCTTCAGTCAATTGTATCATCAGAAAACATCGACAGTTCGGGTCAGTCACCGTCAGTCAATGAGATCCTCAGTCAACATCTGCCCTCGTCAGTCAATGGTGTCTTCAGTGAACATCATCACTCAGCAGTTTGCGTCACAATCACCTATAACGGCATCTCAGGAAATGTCCGCAGGTGGCGTCAGTCACCCTGAGTCGATTCCATCTTCAGTTAATGTTGCCGGTTTTCCGTCTGTGCAAGTTGCAACGGGCATACCACAGGGGGTTGCAGCTAGAAAGAAGTTGAATGTCGATTTTATACGGTGTACCGTGTTGTTTTATATTGAGAGGCTAACACAATTACTCCTATATCTTTACCGATTCCTACTCATATGATGTTATCTTCTATTCGAGGCAGATATTAGCTTACCATTCTCATGAAGATGTACCACTGGTCGTACGGATACTGGTAGACATGTTTGACGTTGACCAGTTGGGTTCGATTCTGGCCGGCCAGGTACCCGATGCCGCCAATTATCATCTGTAAAGGGGGGGGGGGGGCATCAGACAGTATCGTGATATCGTTCTTGGAATAAAATTGCACACCTCCCTTTTCTCGCAAACCTCGCATGTCATATCTATATTGTGCAGTTGACTCAGAGTCTAACGATATCATTCTATTATCATTCTATCATTCTGACGATAGGAATACCGAACGAAAGTGAGAAGGACTTTGTTATAATATCCATTCCATACAACTCAATATCTGTCCTATGTTTCAGTCACATTACCTTTCCCAGCGGAGGATGCACATCTTGAAAGTACGTCCCATTCAAGTAATGCTGAGAGAACCTCAAGAAATGGTACTCGTCCCATCTGAGAAATCAACAGCGGGAGTCAATCATATGGGTGTCATTTCATTTAAGATAAAAGGGCCAAATTTAGGTTATAGGGCACAGTTACATTTGAGCAGTTATCTCGGCTCTAAGCGCCACCGCGGTCCCTCCTGTCCGTTCCGGGTACATACGTGACGGCTGGCGGGTCTCCGATCTGGTAGTAGCGGAGCAGGCTGGTGACGATCACCAGTGAGACGAGGCTCAGCCACCAGACGACGGCGTACAGTCGACCGCCGCCCTCCGGTTGCCTGAAAACGAATAGTGGGATTCTGACTATATGCAGTACAGACGGCCGCCGCCCTCTGGCTGCCTGAAAACGAACGGGTGACAAAAAAGTGCGGCTCTGAACGGGCGACTTAGAACGATACGGGTCAGAAGGGGCGACTGTGAAGTGTGAACGAAGTAGGTCCATACGTACGAATATGAGCGTGCGTCTCATAAACGTACGACAGTGGACGTATGTACGGTACGAATGTAGTCACATATAATCATGTGAAAGCAAGATTTTGATCGTGCAGCTCTGAAGAAGGTGCCGGTGGATGATGTTGATGTGCAACTATGTACTTTTTTCAACCATACAATGCATTGATTTCATCTGACGGTGGATAAACTCTGTTTAGTTTTATCCACCGTCGTACACAATACTCGCCAAGAGATGTCCCCAAATATAAATACACCCACCGAAAGAAAATACCCCTTTTCGCGTTGCGGAGCAGGCGGGCACCCTAGTAATGTACCTATTTACTGACCAGAGATGTGCTTAATGTTCAGAATCGCCATCTGATTCCATCGGCAGAAAGATAGGTAGGCGAACTATTACACCTGGTACTTGGGTCTTCATGAGCTGTACCTTTTTAGTGGTTGTACAATTTCAGTTGTGCGGGCACTAATATCGTAAAATCACTTTCTCACTATTCCATTGAGATATATGTATAACACACCGATCGCGTCCAAACCGTCGCAATACCAACCCTCTCTCCGTCGAAGTCCCAGCTCCCCCTTCCCTCACCTGGCCTGCTCTGTCCTCTTCTCTGTCACCTTCACCTCCTGTCTGAGCAGCGCTGACAACATGTCACCGTCCTGGACCGGTCACGGTCGCACCGTTCACCGTATGCGCCTCCGCGCCCGTCCGCCCGCCGTCGTCTCGCGTCGCTACTTCTACTGCCTCTGCCGCCGCTCTCCCGGTCGGCCGGAGTTCAGGGTCAGTGACCCATCCGTGCTGGCCCGGCCCGCCGCGGTGGATGAGAGCCTGGGGCTAGTCGGCGCCGAGTAGAGGAGAACGGAGTCCAGCCGAATGCATGCCCGAGTGCATGTCCGCGGTTGGCCGGCCGCCCGCCCGGCTGCGTTGCATGGGTTGCAGTAGGTTGTTAGGAGGGAGTAGACTCCGTGGTCTTTTGGTGCTATGTTACAAAATAAGGTGAATCTGTGTTGTTGGCATGGTGTTAGGCATTTGAAGTGAATGTGGAAAATACGGACGCATTCGTAGCTTATAGTCTAGGTCGTTGTAAATTACACTGGCCATTTTTCGTTTGCAGGGTGCATGCAGAACGTTTTCAAGTATTTTTCTAATGAAATATGTCTGAGAGCCAGAATTCGTATAAACGAAAACTCTCTTTAGTTTGGATAATGCTTATAACCCAAAAGAAATCCGTCCTTTCCTCTCCGGGATAATGCGTAGAACACTTACACGGGTGATTTTCACGCATCAAATGTGTCTACTTCCACAGTTTTCTTAGGTTCCGATTCCGGAATCGTTACTGGGTTTAGTTGCAAACAGGGTCATTTTCTTTCACTGACATGTATTGCACAACTGTACAAATAATCAGCGCTGATCAGATCATGTTATCTATGTATTTTCGGACTCTTGTCATCTTCATACTGCCCGTACGCGCGGCATCACATTCACGACTGTCGCGGCACTTGCATTGAAATCTGGTCAAAATGAAATGACACATGGTACCTATGATTATATCCGTAACCAACGCACTTTTGCATTCAGACGGAGAAGAAAGAGCAGCTTCATGAGCTTCTCACTAATCCTGGAACATCGAAGCATTTGCAGATGCCTAGGATATAGCGTAAGATGAATTGCATAAGATGTCCACGAGCATCAACAACTTAGGTTAAACTGGGGCAGCCGCCTTCACTTTCCGATTTGTTCGTGTGACGGTAACTCAATACGCTGGTGACATGGTAACATACACACATCACGGTCACAACTCTCACATTATCAGCTAGACCCAGAACTAATCCTGATTCATTTAGCAACGTGCCTGGCCAGTCACGCCCGTAATATTTCCGTCACATTTCGTCACATTAAAATCCGTGTCCCGTCCTGCCATTGTGTATTACTGAGTGATCCCCGGACCCACCCTCCCCTACCACCCCTGCAATACCACAGATTCTTCACGGACGGCCCTACACCTCCACACGATTCCTAACATTGACCGGCCTGCCGGGCCTCCCGGCGGGCCGGGGTCTGGACGGGACCGGTGCGGGGACCGCCGGGACCGGCGCGGGGACCGCCTGGTCCGAGTCCGGGGCCGCCGCCGGGGCTGGGGGCCGCGGAGAGCTGGCTCGGCTGCTGGCCTGGCGGACCGGCGCCGCTGCGCTGGTGCTGGAGCTGGAGCTGGGGCTGGAGCTGGGGCTGGCGGGGGACGGGGCCCGGGGCGGCGCCGCGCCCACTGCTGGCGCTGCGGCCTCTGGAGGACCCCGGGAGGAGCTCTCGCCGCTCGGAGGTCGGCCCACGGCGCGCAGCGGGGCGCTCCCGGCGGCGGCCCCGGCTGAGCCCGCCGCTGTACTGACGGAGGAGTCCGAACCGGCGGGGTCGGAGGGTAGCGGGCCGCCGACTGACGCCATGTCGGCCGCGGAGGCGCGGAACGGCTCCACGTCGGCCGGCTTGTGGGACCTGCAACACGACGAAAACGGTCACCTGGTGGTCACACTGGCTGATAACTGGCATTGATGCATGGAGTACCATGAAACTAAATTTTCAACACAACTTAACTGGAATAAATCGCGCAGTAAACGTTGAAAATGAATGGCTCAACATTGGAAGACCGGCAAGAAAGACCAGATTGTTGTTTTCAATCGGAGGCTCAAGCTCAAACATTTTCTCATTACCATCTAACCCAGTAGCAAAGTATCTTACGAGTATCGGGAGAAGGGGACGCCGATGAAGACCATGTGGAAGAGGAAGCCCTTCTTATTCTCCAGCCAGAACCGCCAGAGACCGCCGTGGTGTCCGGTGGTGGAGTAGGGCCACAGACCCCAGCACTGCGTGTGAAAACGGAGACAGGTCAATGACGAAGAGTGAGACGGGTCTGCCGGGCGAACGGCGTCTATGTAGTATATACTATATTGCATAATGAAGAGGGATTTTATGGTATTATAATTATAACGACTTTCAGGTCCACAAAGACCGAAGACAAGAGCGTCTATTACAGTGGCGCAGCCAGGATTTCGTTTCGGGGGGGTCATCGCTTCCAAAGCGGGCCCCCTAGTGTGCGGGCCCCCACCCATTTTTCAGAATCTCTCCATATTTCATACGCATTCTGCTGGGCGGGCCCCCTTTACCTGCACGATAACCCTGAGCGAGTTTGAATCAGAAAATTTGCATAGAACAGTAGCTCGGTAATCACCCGGTCTTCACTTTTTACGCAAATTGACCACGACAGAAATATGTTACTATGACGTATGACTTCGTATCTTTCGAGTCCGATATGAGCCCCAATTCCCCAATATGCATAGCATATTATATGCAATCGGAACTGTTGCCTGCTTCTGTCGCACAAGATTTAAAAGTAGTCCCATGTGCCTGTCCTAAGTCATCTATTGGCTGCTGTAGTAGATTGTGCTTTTATTCTTCTTCATTACGTGAATTCGCTCGTAAGAAGTTTCGCCGGCACAGAGGGGAGGGGTTGATGCAACCCCCTAAGGTTTTTTTCGCGAAGAACTCGCGTAAAAAAGCGGCTGATCGCGACGTAACTTCCATAGTGCGCTGAAATTCGCGCAACTTATAGAACAAGGATGGGTAACGTGCCTGTGAAGAGTCACAGCTCGATCGGGCCGGTGGTGAGCACATGGCGCGTGCTCAAAAAGTGCAAATTCGCGTCATAGACTTTACATGCATAAATCGGCTTGCAAAAATGGGCGACAATGGCTCAACTTGCCCGACACGGGTCCAGTCCCCGTGCAGTATCTCGGTAACCGTGGGTCCGATCGGCACGAGGAACACAGTATCGTGCATGAGAATCGAACGGGCTATCGAATGGTGTGCGGTGCAGGGATGGCACGCGCCACGTGCACCCGTGAGGGCACTTATGCTTGAAAAATTGACGTTTTGGACGGATTTTGGACTTAATGCTATTTTTGGGTGACTGTCAGACGGAGCGGGTTCAAACAACGCTTGTTGGCAAGAGAAATGTACCTACCGCCTCTCATGGGAAAATTGTGAAAAGCTAATTGATCAAAAACAAGGTGGAACAAATTGCTGGAGAAAATAGCATTTGCTTATGACTTACTTAATTACAGGGGTTTTGCTACATAACCTGGTATGTTTGACAATTGAAATGGGCATAGATTGGAAGAGCATTCAATTGTGACCAAGGTCCAATCATCGCTTTTGCATGACGAGCAACAATATTCTTAAGAATATAAATGTTTCAAACCTCTACATAGTAATTCATCGATGGCTTTCACTCTTCAATAACCTACGCCAACCTATGTCATGAAATACACTTGGCATGTTCTATAGTAGAACGCATGGTTATTATCAGACACGAGCACCTCGATGCGATGGATATTTTTTCCCAAAACCAAAATGCTTAGCCGTCAAAAGGCAATCGACCGTAATGGATACATAACCCACAGACACAAGACCAACCAAACGCCCACCGATCGAAAATACCCCTTATTCGCGTTGCGAAGCAAGCGGGTCACCCTAGCGGGCCCCATTCACCCGGGGGCTCGGGCCCTATCCACATGGGGGACCAAGCCCTATCCATACGGGGGCCCGGGCCACGTTCACCTGGGCTCCGGGCCTCGTCCACCCGGGGCTCCGGGGCCCGCCCACCAGGGGGCCCGGGCCCCATCCAGCCGGGGGCCCGGGCCCCGTCCACCCGGGGCCTGGGGTCCGTACTCCCGGGGGCCCGGACCCATCCATCGGGGGGCCCTGGCCCCATCTACCCGGGGGGCCGTGCCCCATCCACCTAAGGGGCCCGGGCCCGTTCTCCCGGGGCCCGGGCCCCATCCACCCGGGGGCCTGTGCCCTATCCACCCAGGGGCCCGTGCCCTATCCACCCAGGGGGCCCGGGCCCGTTCTCCCGGGGCCCGGGACCCATCCAACCGGGGGTCCGGTCCCGTCCACCCGGGGCTCAGGGCCGTTCTCCCGGGGGCCCGGGCCCCATCCAGCCGGGGGCCCGGGCCCCCTCCACCCAGGGGGCCCGGGCCCGCTCTCCCGGAGCCTCGGGCCCCATCCACCCGAGGGGCCTGGACCCGTTCTCGCGGGACCCGGGGGTCCGGGCCCCGTCCACCCGGGGCCCGTTCTCCCGGTGGCTCGGATCCATCCACCGGGGCCCCATCCGCCGGGGGGCCCGGGCCCTATCCACCCGGGGGCCCGGACCCATCTACAGGGGGCCCGGGTCCCATCCACCCAGGGGGCCTGGCCCGTTCTCCTGGGGGGCCCGGGCCCTGTCCACCTGGGGCCCCAGGCCGACCCCTCACCCGAGGTGTCGCAGTGGGCATTTCTCGAAGCGGGCTCGTCCGATTAGATTAGGACCTCTCTCTCTCTCATCTCTCTCTCTCTCTCTCTCTCTCTCTCTCTCTCTCTCTCTCTCTCTCTCTCTCTCTCTCTCTCTTTCTCTCTCTCTCTCTCTCTCTCTCTCTCTCTCTCTCTCTCTCTCTCTCTCTCTCTCTCTCTCTCACTCTCTCTCTCGAGCGGGCCCCTGACAGAAATTTCGGGGGGGTCAGCTGACCCTCTGACCCCCCCCTGGCTGCGCCACTGGTCTATTAGTTATTCATAAAGTCAACGCAACGACCCTATCATGGTTGAATAGATAACAAAAAAAAACGTAACATCTCGATCTCAAATGATAGGTGCCGATATTTATCAACAGAAGGATGGCAAAGTAACCGAACAGTCTACCAGCACACACAAAGAAATAGCGTATCATCGTAGGAGCAGAATGCGCTGGCGGCTGACGGGAGACTGCAACCAGGCAGTAGAAAGATAACACTATCCGGCAGACTTGAACGAGGGCAAACACGGAGACTGCATTGCTGGGATAGACGATAACACCAAAGGTGAATATGGCACGGATCCTGCCAGTAGCCAGATTGAAATTATACACTCGTTAAAATAAACTCAGGTAGAAACTCGTTAAAATAAACTCAGCAAGGAGTAGAGATAGGAGATGAAGCAGCTGACCAAATCGATGACTTATTGGGACATCACACAATAAATACACATCATTGGACACTACATAGAAACAATGATACCGGCGACTGGCATTAGTAGAAAATAACATTGGTGGTCGCATACATGTCTGAACAAACCATTGCATGCATCAATTATTTGACTTGTCAATGACATCTTATTTACATCGAAGACTTAATTCGAATGCCACTCTTTTCTATGACGTAAGCTATAAGATTATGGTTTGACTTTAGCGTTGTAGCGAGTAACTTACCTTTGCCAGGTAGAACCATGTTGATATGTCGCTTTCTTTATCCATTTTAAAATATAAAATCTCCGTTTTATTCTGAAAGTGAGTTGGGCGTTCATCAGATGCAGTTTACAGAATCTATTGCACATTGCACAGCTCTTAAATGCATTTAATTAAAACCCGGTAAAATGCCCATATTTCATGGTGGCTTACAAAACCATCCCAGCAAACAATTTCAAATTGATGAGCATTCAAGCATATTAGAAAAAAAACACCAGCGTATACCAACATACAAGGAATACCTTACCTGATTTCTGAACTGCACAGTCATATTGCCTGCGCTGCACAGGTCTCCATAGTCTCTAATAACCACGCCAGCCTCGAGAGTCGCCAGCAAATCCTCTTCGTAATTCAGCTTATGAAGCCTGAAAGGAAACAAACATTTATCCATTGGAACGCAATCGGTGTGAGAGCCTCAGTACAACATGCAGACGAAGTTATAATTACAGCGGATCTCTAAAACAAAAATGTTTTAATTTCAAGGGTCGGTAAACCCTTTGAGCGTATTGACATCTTCGAGCTCGCTGTATCCCTTGATAGAAGACCAGATCCAACCCTATACCGACCCTTCCCGCCTCCCCCGTCGGCCTGCGCCGCCCCACCTAGTGACGTCCTGCAGCGCCGCCGAGGGGTCCGGGTTGACGGACAGGTTCTTGGACATCTGCTCGTAGAGGCCCGTGTTGACGAACTGCGAGTCCAGCCCGATGTGGTAGACGCGGTTGACGTCGGGTACCACCACCTCACGGTCGCCCCTGACCACCCTGTTCAGGAATGTCGTCCAGTCCTTGGTCTGTCGGTGACGGGGTGGATAGAAAAGGTTAGCTCGGTAGTTGTGGGGTTTATCACACGATGCAAACTGCTCTGAGAGCAGATGTTTATTGATGTTCTCGGACAACACCTTAAATTGATTCATCTATCCATTCATCTATGTATTCATCCTTTTCATCTATCGCATTGCATGAACAATCGACAATATTTACCGTAAATCTATGCATGGCTATGTAGTGGATAAGATAAGGTCGTTTGCTACAAAGAGCGAGCGACCGTGTACATCGTGCCCCGAACAGTCGCCTGACGCAAATTATCCGTGACCTTGAAACGGCATGCATGCAAAATGGCATGGTGATGATGCACATTGCACACGACCACTCAGCTAGCCGTGAGACGATTAATACGACATGCGGCAGAGACAGAGCGAGAGAGAGAGAGAGAGAGAGAGAGAGAGAGAGAGAGAGAGAGAGAGAGAGAGAGAGAGAGAGAGAGAGAGAGAGAGAGAGAGAGAGGCGGTTCGCTAGCCCTCTTACTCACTCACCCAGGCATATTGTGGCCACACGGGTTTAATATCGGTCTCGTACACGTTTCTGTGTAAGAGGAAGCCGGCCGAGGGCAGGCTGTCCACGCGATAGGCCACGTGCGCCACGTGAGACGTGTTGCGGTACGACTGTCGGTTCAGCGCGGACACGCTGAACAGACTCGGGTCGTCCACGAGCAGTGAGCGGGTCTGTCCGAAATACCTGCGGGGGGTTGCACAAGTTACAGCACAACACTGGCGCACGGAACGAGTCAGAACAAATTGAAGTGTTATATTATTTAGCTAAATTAGCACAGTAAACATGTCCGAATATAGGTACTTTTGAGGTACTCAAGCTAAACGGTTCAAATATCTTTCCGAGAGGAAAAAAGTGTGGTCCAGACAACTCATAAAAGGGCAACTGCCTACCAGATAAAATCGTGTTTCCATGCCTAAAAATCATCCATTAAAGAGAAGAAGACCTCACCTAAATATGTCCGGGGAGCATTCTAGATCTTCCTCGATGAACAGCACGTATTCAGCCTCCATGAAGTTTGTGAAGACATCGTCGAATATGTCCATGACACGGTTGCCAATGACACCCTTGATGTTTTTGTTCGGCTTAGCGGCGATATAACGGATCTGAAAATACGTTAACCAAATTTTCAACTCAGAATTGCAGGGAAAAACTTGATACAAATACATAATGACAGAAGATCGGCTAAAAGTAGTAAAAACGGCGATGAGTTAGAAGTAATTTGACAAAAACAGATTCGCTAATAATGCTGAATGGTACTGATAACGAAGCAAAACAAACGATAGTGCACAACCTCTCTACATGGACATCGGACAGTCATTCCGTCTCCTGGCGCACCTTAAAGCCGAAGAGTGTGACCAGCGCCTCCAGCTCCTGGTTGAGGCTGTTCTCCAGGTAGACGATAATGTTGCTGTACACGGCGCCCGGTGCGAATGCCAGCGAGCGCAGCGCCCGGTACAGGTAGTACGGCCGGTGGGTGGCCATTACCGCCACGTAGATCGAGTCCACGTCCTCCGTCTAGGACAGAGCGGGTATCAGAAGGAGAGAGCAGAGCAACGCGCTAAGGACAGAGTGAGCGTCAGAGGGAGGAGGGCAGAGCAACAGCGAAGGAACTGAACAAAGAACACATGCGTGGACCATATGCTGAAGGCCGTAAAATCACTGCTAGACGTAAATTAATTTCACTTTGTAAGTTCAATTTCAACGATGACGTTGGACGCATCCGTTAATTTTAAAACAACCCAACGCCAAGCTCTCATGAGTCGTGACAACCCTTAACCCTATCCCTGGCGGGGGGGGGCCTCAGGAGCCCCCCCTGAGGTTTTTTGGTTATTTCTCCCAAACGCTTTGAGCTAGGAAGCTCAAATTTTCTGACATTTACTAAAAGGCTTTTACGCAACATTTCTGAAAATTTTGAGTTGATCTGACCTCAGGTCAGGTCACCAGAGGCGGTTTGGTGACCCTACCTCAGAAAAGTTTGCAATCACGCCAGAGCTAGAGTTTTTGACCGATCAATTTCTTCTCTTCAGGCTTTAGTTAGGGTACCAGTATGTGCAATTTGTATATCTCAGAATTTTCATATCTGTGACCTGAGGTCAGGCCAGACTCGTGACCTTTACATTGCAAGCCTATGGGAAAATATTGAAACGCCTCCTGCTTCGTGTAAACGATTCAAAACCACCCAATTATTTCAGTATTATGTAAGATTATCTCATCGGTGATGATCCTGGTGCCGCTAATTGACAGGGGCACCGGCAAAGGTCATCTGAGGTCATGTGACGTCATAAATCGTTTTTCTGTGAATAAATCACGACATGACGGTGCTAAAGACTTGTAAGTGGTACCAAACTGCTCGCCTGGTCAAGGCGCGTCGTTTGGTATGCAGCATGACCATACCCCACAACCTCATTGATGAATGACCTGACCTTGACCTCAGGTCAAATTTCAAATTGACCTGTGAAGGTCATCACATACTTATTTCGCATCGCCTCGGCGAGAGCAACAAAAAATGTATTGGTTTGATGTCTCTATGTTTCTTAGTTTAAAAGTTATATAGGTAACTAATTCCAAAACATTTTATCATTGATGACCTCTGGTGACCTCAATATTGACCTGACCTGAAAATGTTTTATGTAAAAGTTGTAGATCTTTAAACGACCTATCAAACGCCGTTTGCCGTTTGTCGCTGCGATGTGTAGTTTTTTAGATCTGAAGGGGGGGCCGAATCGGCCCCCCCCCCGCCAGTTTCTTGTCCCGGCGGAGCCCGCCAGGAATAGGGTTAAATCGATGTAATGTTACAAAATGTGTAGTCTACATATCACAATGCGACCGCTTCCTCTGCTCTGTGCCCGCTCACTTACCGAGTCCGAGCTCTCCGGTAGGATGGGGTGCGGCTGCAGACACCGACACAGTCCCGGGTAGCCCTCGAAGTGGTCGCAGAACGTGTGTCGCCGGCCGCTCTCCTCCGACTCCGGCCAGTCACAGGGTGGGGTGTCCGGCAGTGAGCCGGGCCGCAGGTCCACGCGTAGGAACAGCGGGCCGCCGTACTCGCCGTCCACCGGAGCCGGGCTGAACGTCTCGCCCAGAGTCTGCTCCGAGCCCTGGTGATGGCATAAGAAAGTGTTAGCTGGGGCGGAAAAAAGTTACGCCGAGTTTGCATTCCGTACTATACCTACATGGGTATGCTATGTAGCTTATGGTGGTGTGATGTTTGTTATGGAAATAATTTTTGGCCCATTTATTTCCTAAATAAGAACCGAGTGTAGGTGCTTTTTAGGCACGAGTTCATCGTTCTCGAACATGCCCTAACACACAATCAAAGTCGTAATCGCTACGCCGTATTTGGTAGCCTTGTGGTGTTAAAATACAAACATACATGCATGCACTGCATGCCTACATTTATACTGCATTGCACGCGCACAATGCAGTATAAATTGTACCGAACAATAAGCAAAGTGAACTCGTTAGGTATCAGTAGGTATACAAAATAAGAACAGTGACTTGAGAAAAATAGTTTATTCAATAACCATAAGATGCGATGTCTCGCTTACCTTTATGGTAACCATGGCCCACTGGTCTCGGAAGCCCAAGTTGGGAATAAATTGCGAGCCAAGTTCTGTCAATTTGAATCGTAGGTCGGAATGCATGTTGAAGCTCATATCATCCTGAAATGCATTAGAAATACGTTAAACATATGTATAATTAATGTAAAATACGTACATCAAAATAGAGGTGCAATTAAGACCGATAAATTCGTAAAAACGAATTACACTCGCCTAAATTTGCCACAATTGTAATGTGTGTTGCAATTTTAAATGGTTAGCATGACTTACAGTCATTGAATAGCACACCATTATTCAAGTAATAATTTTTACACGTAAGATCTGTCGCAGAAAACAATCAAGTAACAGTGCTAAAATGGCAAAACGCTGATTAAAATTTTTTTATTACGATAAAATTTTTGCCTACGCTGGGAATCGAGCCCACGCCGGGTGACGCTCAGTTTACCTTCGTCGCCAGAACGATGATGCGGCCGGGTCGCACGGCGTCCAGGAAGTGAATGACTTCACGGTGCACGTTTTTGAGCACCGTGTCGAACCGACGGCGCGCCATCACGGCATGGCTGTTCTGCTCGAGAACCAGCGCGTGCAGACCACGCGTTCGGTTGTTGATTTCCGGCACCATCAGCTGAAAAAAGTCACATTGCGTCAGTTGTCAGTGGTGAAGGACATACCGCCTGCGTAGAATGCCAAATTCGTTATTTGTCACTTTATCTGCGGTCAGTATCTTCGTCGCTATCAGAGGCTCTAGGCCCAGGGGATCGAGCAGCGTGGTGGCATTAGAGGTGCAAATTTAAAATACACTTCACCACGGAGCGTGACTCTCTGTGGCATTACCACCCATCATTACGCGCGCTCAGTCCACACGGTCCGGCGCGTATCGCGGCCACGGTGTCTGTCGGTGCCCAGGGTATATTGAGGGCGCCGCCCACTCACCGATTGCCCGTTCAGCTTGACGTCGATGTTTTCCTCGCCCGCCTCCACCTCCAGGCGTACGATAGGCGCGGCGGCGGCCGGCCGTGCCTTCTGGGCGCTCACAGGGCTCAGTTTCAGCACCTCTGAGCCGTCACCGTCCACGTTCACTGTCGGCGGTCACAGGGCGAGCGGTCATCGGTGGGGGTAAAACACCCCTGCCGTGGGTACTCTTGACACGGAACGAAATGGATGAATGGAAGAGACATAGCGAAAAATATACGAACAGATGTTCCTAATATCTCGAAATAAACGGTGTAAATCAATCAGGATATTCCGAAAAAGCAGCATTGCATTACACACACGGACACATACAGCGGATTTAACACTTGTGACTTATATGATACCATATCCAAATATAGATGGAACGGGAGCAGTCCATGCTCTATCTGAATTTCACTCGAATAGTTGCATGACGCGACTAACCTTCGTTGAGTTTATCCCACGCGTCGACGTCCATTTTCTCCTCCTGTCTCTCTGCGTCCCAGCTGGTCCCCGGCCGTGGCTGATCCTCGTCCTCCTGCTCGCCGCCCGTGTCCTCGCCGTCCTCCTCCAGCTCCCTCCTCAGCTCCTGCTCCTGCTCCTTGGCCCAGCGGGTGGGCCGGCGGTGCTGCCGTCCCGCCGCCTCCTCCGTGTCGCGCGCCGGCGGCCGGCGAGCGGCCGCCGCCGCGGGGTGCCGCTGAACCCCCGGCTCGGCACGCGGCGAGGACAGGATGCAGAAGTCCACGAACATGACGATGAGCAGTAGAGCGATCACCAGGCGCTGCCGGGAGGGGGAGGGGTGTCGGGGCTGGTTCTGGAGCAGATCAGCGCCCCTGGTCTGCCGGCGGTACCGTACCTAAACCCCTGCGGTCTACGCCTGCTTAGACCCCTTGGATCAGTCAATCAATTGATTGGTTCTCGGTGAAAACGACAAGCGTGTAAAATCATGAAAAGGGAGATCCAAATTTTTAGAGCATAGTTACCACTTACCATAACGGTTCCGAATAAAGGGGGAAACACCAGAACAAAGGGCCAGGAATCATTCGTTCCGCAAGCATTCGTAACACTGAAATCATCAGCTTATTGATTTTCACCACTGTGTTATGTAGTGCTTTTACGGTGACATCGCAAACATGTTCGGGGTTTTCGATTATCAAAAGCACGGTGCCCCGTTCCACACCTCCCGGGCCGGTGATTTGATGATGAGGTCAGCTACGTTAGACATGATGGTGGATGGCAATTATAATGGCAATAGATATTTACGTAATCGACGCACCGCGATGTTTCTGTGGATGTCAATCATCTTCACGGAGAGGCAAGATTTAGTGCTGGCTTACCTTTCGCGATCCCATTATTTTGTTCAGAATCATTTTACCGGCCATCTTTATTTTAATCTTGTCGTCGTAAGTGATGTGATAGTCCATTGCCGAAAAAGGTCACCTGAAAGAAACAGTTAAAACTAACATAAAACACGGAAATATGGGCGATTATAAGCGTCAAACATGCTTAAATTACGTATATCATTTAGTATAGAACACTAACTAACACATTACGGCACAATAGATTATATGTAGAAGCATGCGATGTCTGTTCCTAGCCGTTTAGAGTTTAGACGGGAAAGTACCTAAGCGTGCCTATATCCACACATTGCTCTGTTTAGTTACTGTTAGAAGTCAATGTGGCGTGGTCAAGCGTGTTGACTGTTATTCGGTACGGCCGGATTCATTCGAAGAAAACATAACCTAAAGTCGTCCTTTTATCGGAACACTTTAGTGATGGAGGTCAGGATAGACCCGGGCTATTTCTAATATTTCTTTTTTGATTGAATGGGACTGTTTTAACAATGTCTGACATGATACATTGAACGGAACGGAACGCTACGAGGCATGTTGTCTGTTGACACGTACGGCAAAAATAACGGGACAAAACAGACGAGCTCACCGTCTACGAGAGAGGTTTCAGTGTCTGAAGGCCCATGTTCATGGAACTAGTGCCCCTAGACTACAAAAGGAATCCTTTCCACCTAACCTTAGAAGTTTGTCAATAATATAGACTCGTCATCGTCGGTTTAGCTGCGGCGAGCAACTATTCTGTTCCGAGAGGTAAAACGGAAGTACACAACCATCATGTTTATAACTCCAGAAACAATCAAGTCGGAAAAATTTCGGCCACCTCGAAATTAATGTACGAAAATCAGCGAACGGGAGCCAGTTGCCGTTGTTCGGTGACCCACCTGTGCCTGGAGGCGACGCCGACCGCCGAGCCGCCACCACTGCCGGCCGCTGTCGGCCGCCCGGCGCACTGGCGGCGGCGGCGGCGGCATCAGCGGTACCGCTGCGCCGCCGTCCCCGAGAGGTCATCCACCCGAGACGGTAGGTAGTGGCCCGCGGCCGTCCGAAACGAGCAGCGCCGGGCAGTTCGGGCCGAACTGGGACCTGGACTGGAGTCGTCAGCGGAGCAGCTGGGCGGCGGACAGGCCCTGCCGCCCATGGGAGTGTCGCTCTACCACCCACACAGCATCCCTCCCCCCTCTCTCTCTCTCTCTCTTTCTCTCCCTCTCTCCTATACATCGAATATTAATTAGACCAGCTGGCAAATGACCAATGCCGAAGAGACACGTTTATCCCCTTAGGGACCATATTGCTCTATGTCGGTGAACCGGGCGCGGGCAACGTCAGACGCTGGGTCCGTGTGTCATACCGTGGACTGTTGCCCACCGAAACTGACCCAACAATTCAGCCGGAACTTGTCCCAGACAACCACCGTCCTTTCTCGATAGGCCCGATACACGAGCCCGATATACGGACCTCCAGCACCAAAATGAGAGCCCAGGGGCCTGTCAGGCTAGCCAGGTGCCTTTCAGGCTAGCCAGAGGCATGCCAAGCTGGTCAGGAACCTCCCTGCTTCATGATATCCAGGAGGCAGGAACCTTTTAGGCCGCTAGCCAAGGGCCTTTCATTAGCCAGTCGAGCTAGTCAGGGGTTTTTCAGGTTAGCCAGGGGCCTATCAGGAATCACTCCCAAATCAGGCTAACAATATTCCTCTCAAGCAATGGCAGGGCCCTTTCAGTTTTCATCAGGCTGTCATGGGGACGGGACCCCTAAAGACAGTCACATCAGACAGCATAGAAGGCGGGGCATTTGAGCCGTAATGAGCCCACTGGCTCGACGCATCCATTCCAGTATGCAGACCAAGTGCCAACCGAAACTCTCATGATCTTTGATATAACCTATAGGGACGGCCTTGGTCCTGCCCAAGGCCGTATATAGTGTCCTGCCAGTATTTTTACATATTGTGGTCCTGCTCGGGAATCGAACCCGGATTGACACGGACTACCCAGATGATAAGAAGAACCCGACACGCGTAGCCTGCGCCACCAGCCGCTAATGCGCTGGGATATGTCGCCCTAAATTCTTAGTGCTCGTTGCTGAAATACTTTGTAAAATGACGTCATCGATTCTCACTTTAGACACCCATTTTCTTATTTTGAACCATTTTTACCCTATCAAATATAACTTAATAATTCTAATTTAAATCATATTGCCATTGCTAGAAACTGAAAGCCCCGAAAAGTGGTTCACGATTGTTTGCTAGCAGTTGAGGTCATACATACTCTTTGCTCATTGGCTGACAAAACGTCACTGGAAAGTCTGCTCACAAATCACTCACAATCTCATGTACGATGTAAACGCTTCGCTGGGCACGCACTACTTGTGGCCTGTGGCGATATTTTTCCCAAAGTAGAGCTGAGATACATCGTTCGATTTATTTTGCTTATAAGCTATATGGCCAACTGGCATATTTAATGCTAAAACCATTTTCATCGAGCCTTTGGCTATTGAGTCTGAGTTTGGGATCATGGATTGGTTGGTTGTAGCCTTAGATCGTCCGTAATGCTGTTGCCGGTTCCATGCCTTGTCATTGTCGAACTCCGTGGCAGAAGAAGGTTGAATTCTCAATAAGATATTCCAAGGAGTAATTCTTCACCTTTCATCAGATACAAGTGAGTAAACAAGACGTTTGTTTGCTGATGCATTGATGCAATAATGTCATAGTTAGGCCCATTAGGTACCCAATACCTACCATTATGAAAATAAATTGTCGCCAAAATTTGAAGCGAACATTTTATTTTGGAATGTGAGAAATATATTTTTTTTCTGAATCGAATCTTATTCATTGAACAGTTGGTAATTGCCTGGTATTAGTATATATTACGTCCGAGTGGACTATTGTGACGCTGTTGATACAATTGCCCTTTTTCATTTGCTTCCTGGGCCTCGTTTCATAAAGCGAGTCCATAACTTACGCCAGTTTTTGGTCTTGTATTGCAAGTGCATGTGAAGAGATAATGATAGTTTGAATTGTTGAATTTATTTATCTTGCAAGGAAGAACAGAAGGGAGAAGGGGAAATCAATTTATCACTTAACATGCACTTGCAATACAAGACCAAAAACTGGCGTAAGTTATGGACTCACTTTATGAAATCAGGCCCTGGGCTAAAAATTGAATAAAAACCACACCATATGTCATAAACCATATACCAACCTGAAAAATTGGGAAGTATTAAAGCAGGTGTCACACTTCTTTTTACAACCAAGGAGGGGCACTATGCCTAGATGTGCTTCTTTCTAACCAAACCAATATGCACAAACATAACTTAACCTGACCTAACCTAACCTAAGCTATATTAAAACCTACAACCTATAAGCTACAACATACAACCTAAAACCTACAAATCTACAGCCTAGGTACAGTCCACAGCAGAAGTAATGTGGGGTTTCAGGCATGGGTATGTTCTGCTTCTGAAGTTTAGGAACGATTAGCCAGACTACAATGAAACTTTGAATGTAGCTTATATGTATCGTCACCCTTGCAGCTGCAACTTTAGCTATTGACATCTTCTTTTCGATCACTCCGCATTAAACAATCGCCAGTCAAAGCCAACCGTTGAGATTGGTAAAACCCTACATTACTTTAGCGGTGGGCTGTACATCTCTGGGTAAAGCGCATCTACTTGGTTGAAAAAGAAGTGTGGCGTCTGCTTTACTACTACTGATAATTTTTCATGCCTGATGCCATTATTTGCTTGAAAATATGTACCTACACAACAAGCAGAATTAATGGAACTTAATCTAACTACCTTATCTTACCTAATGTAACCTTGCCTGATTTAGCATGTGGTTGGGTATTACTTAAAAATGTATGTGTAAAAAGTATTGTAAATGTTGATGTGTGGTGCACTTTTTAAGTTAAAGAGGAATGAGGATGTGTTCCTTCCTTTCATGTTTTATATTTTTCAATTTCTCTGGTTTCTCTGGAGAGTGAGTAAAGTAGATGTAGCCTAATAGTTTTCCTGGACATACAAACACCTGCTTGCATATTGGTGGTTATGTGTGTTTGTTGGGTTGGCATACCTTTGGCTTCTTCATTATGTACCTGCACTACATGATACATATACAATACATACCTACTCCTGCACAACATTGTGGCTGGAGATCTGCTATCCGTAGCCTCTATAGGCTCTTTAATTTGAGGTCTAAGAGTAAAAGATGGCGAATTTGTGCATATGTCTGGCTATTTAAATATCATTAGTGGGTTTAAGTCTACCTGCATCAGCATACTGTATCAAATTTTTAGATTATTTGTGCTTGTCTGCATGTGTATCCTATATCTCAGCATCCCCACAGTGTCATTTATATTTATATTTAATGTGCAATAAATTGTCTTGCACACAGACATTTGGGCCTTTTCAGTTATATGTTTGATTCTGTCCATAATTCAAGGTTCTAGTACATTTCCACCTCCCCAAGCGAATGCTTTTCATGCTTGCAGGTAAGGTTCCTGCTTTTTAAACTGTTCACTAGGCAGCATAGAAAGCATAAACAAGAAGTGTCTGCCTTTCAAGTATGTCTGTAACTGAACTGTAAGATTTTAAAGCATTTGTTAAGCTCATTTCTTTAAACAGCCAACATATTGGTATTGCCTCCACCAGCATATGGCTTAACAGCACCATATTTTATTTCAGAAGATGGACATCCCTTTGCCGGGTGAGGACATCCCGTTGCCGCCGTCGCCGCCACCTCCACCGCCGGCGGCCGGCACGGGACCCCTGCCCCCGAGCACAGCGGTGCCACTGCCCGTCTCCGGGCCGCCGCCGCCCGTCTCTGGGCCTCTGCCGCCCGTCTCCGGGCCGCCGCCGCCCGTCTCCGGGCCGCCGCCGCCCGTCTCTGGGCCTCTGCCACCAGTCACCGGACCGCCGCCGCCCGTCTCTGGGCCGCCGCCGTCTTTGTCCGGGCCGCCGCCGTCGGGGGACGGCCTGCTGCCGCTGCCCATTGGCCTGCCGCCTCCCAACTTCCATCAGCCGCCGCCGGGCGTGCCACCGGTGGCGCTGATGTCTCAGGTGCCGCCGCCGATCCCGCCGCACCTCTCGGGCGCTCCGCCGCTCATATCCACCGCACCGCCGGCAGTGCAGACGGCGCCGCCGCTCGTGCAGTCGGTGCCGCCGCCCGCCATGCCGGCGAGCTCCCCACTGATGCCGTCGGCGCCGCCGCTGATGGCATCTGTGCCCACCGGTCCGTCGGGTATCCCTTCACTGATGGCGCCGCTCCAGTTGCGCCCCGCCCCAGTCACGCCCATTCTGCCGCCGACCACCGCCTTGCCACTACCGCAGCAGCTGCAACAGCAGCAGGATGACAGGTGAGAACATACTGCATTATCAGTATCGGCGATGAATTATTTAGAAGAAATATTCGCTGATCTTGTTGGAGAATATCCTGAAAATAGTGCTGATCGAATATCTTTGATAATGATACGACTGGTAGATTCCAATACATTCGTTATGCAAGATGTGTTTTCATGCACCTTGTATATGATGTAGGTATGCAGACCACTGTCCCTTTTAATTTGTTCCTGTGTTGTTTTACAGACCTTACTCGCCCAGTGCCATGTACGACAGCGACAGTGGCATGGACGAGATCACACCGGCGTCCGCGGCCGCCCCAGCAGCGCCCCCGGCCGCGCCGGCGGACGAGGCGCCCGCAGCGCCACCCTCCTCGGTGTCGCAGATCGCGCCCAACGTGCTGAAGCGGCTGCCGCCCGTGCTCGGCAAGGAACAGGCCAAGAAGCGGCTGCTGGCGTTCGCCGCTGCCAAGCAGGGTGCGCCCAAGAAGGCGCCACCAGCGCCCAAGCCGGTCAAGACGGCCAGCGCCGCCGCGGAGGAGGAGGAGCGCCGGCGAAAGAAGCGCGAGCGCAGTCCTCTCCTGATTGAACAGATAAAACGCGAGGAAGAGGAGCTCAAGGAGACGCTTCAGCTGGGCAACATCCTGCCGACGACTGCGGGTGTTATCCTGGGCGACCCGACCACCATCATGGCCTCGATGGCCTCGCTGGCAGCCATGGCGCCCCCTCGTAACCGATACGTGGTAGAGGCCCAGGAGAAAGCCAACGCCGAGGCTGCCGTGGAGGCGGCGGCGGTAGCGGCCGCCGCGCAAGAGGCCGCCGCCCCAGCGAGCGTGCCGGCTTCCGCCTCCAGCTCCCAGCCGCAGCTGCAGCGGATGGTGGCAGCTGTACTGCCGGCCCCGCCGGCCACCGAGCCACCGGCTGCTACAGATGGGAGTCAGCACACCCGCACTCCGGAGCCGCCGCCGCGGCCCACCGCACTGCCCGTCTCCTGGCAGGAGTACAAGGAGGGCGGATACCAGCCAGACGATATCCGCAACATCCGCACCGAGCTGATTCGGCGCAAACGACGCGACAAGGACGACCGCGACGCGCACCGGCGTCGGCGGCGACGGCGACACTCCTCGGACTCCAGCTCCGACGGGCGCCTGTCGTCGCCGTCGCCAGAGCCGCCGCTGCTGAGACCCGATTACGATGACCGCATGATCGTGTATGTCAGTGTCGTTGGCCGCTCTCGCGCTCTGGAGTTCCCTCGCGAGACAGTCAAGACGACCAAGGCGCGGCCGCACCTGACGTATGCGCCCAGTCTGCGTGTGTTTTCGCGCATCAAGACGCGCAAGGCCGTGCTGGCCGATTGTGACGAACCGCGTCGCCGTGATATGCTGGCCGTGATGGAGCGGACGGAGCCGAGCGCGGCTGCGGCGCTGCCTTCCGAGCCGGCCAAAGAGCAGCCCTGGTTCTCGCGAGCGCTGACCGCTGCCGACGACGAGCCGCCCTCGCACGAGCGCTCCAAATGGGACGATGACACTGAGCCGGCCGAGAAGGGGGCGCAACAGAACGGCGCCGCAGCGGCCATGGAGCCAGACGGCGGCCAGGAGCCGACCAGCTCCGAGCAGCCGATGGAGGTGACCTCGTCGACAGCCGACGACCTACCGCAGACCGCAGAGGTCAGCACTGCGCCGGACTCAGCTGTCGCCAGCGCACCGCCTCCGGAGAAACGGGCCAGGAGACAGCGGAGCTCGACCAATGGAGAGGACTCTGAGATGACTGGCGACATCAGCAGCGCCATCAGTAGGGAGGTGGAAGAGGAGATGCTGCGGATGAAGAAGGAGATGGAAAAGGAGACAGACAAACGGGCGAGGAAGGATAGTACAGGAGGTGAGGTGAAGCTGAAAAGGGACAGCAGTGTTGACGAGCTGGGTCACAAAGGCAATGACAGTGTTGTCGAGGCTGGGAGCCGGAAGAGGAAGGAAAGTGTTGGTGAGGAGGCGAATCGAAAGAGGAAGGAGAGCGTTGGTGAGGAGGCGAACCGGAAGAGGAAGGATAGTGCTGGTGATGGAGCAAGCCGGAAGACACAGGACAGTGTTGCGGAAGAGGTGAGCCGAAAGAGAAAGGACAGTTTTGGGGAAGAAAAGAGTAGTAAGAGGAGGGACGATAGCACTAAAAAAGTGGACATGCGCGAGAAAGAGGAGCTTGATGTATCTATGAAGAGCGTTGATGAAGAACCAAGCCGTAAAAGAAAAGACAAAGGTGATAAACGGAGAAAGGATGACGACCCAGTTGACGATGATCGCCGCGAGAAGAAAGGGACTGACGGTGACAGAGCCAGTCGGAAGAGAAGAGATAGCCCTCACGATGTAGCATCGCGATCAAGGGAAGAATCGACAGGCACTGACAACCGTCAATCCAAGCGCGATACCAGTGACGACAGACAGGCTCGTAAGCCAAAGGACGATAGTCCATACGAGTCCAGCCGAAAAAGGGATGCAAGTGATGAAAGGAGCAGAAAGGATAGGAGCAAGGACACAGGTGATGACAGAATGAGTAGAAAGGAAAGGAACAGGGACGCAAGTGATGACAGAAGTAGAAAGGAAAGGAACAGAGACACAAGCGATGACAGGAGGAGTAGAAAGGGAGACGATCGCCGCGAGGAAAGGGGGGATGATCGCCGCGACCCTATCGGGGACGACTCTCGAAAGAAGCATGAGAAGATGGACGTGGATGATGGTAAGAAAAAGAAGGATAATCGAGACGAAATCGATGAAAAAACGGGCGCTGATAGTGACAAACGCAGCCGAAGGTCGAAGGAACCGGAAGATGAAAGTCATTCCCGACGTGAAAGAAGGAAGGAGAGAGAAGGAAGCTCCAAGAAGGAAAGAGCTAGTGTTGACGGCTCGGAAAGACAGAAGGAATCTGATCGAAGTGAGGAACGCGATCGGGGTAAATATAAAACCGTTGACGCTGACGGAGACCGGAAGCGGAAGGACAAGGAGAAGGAACGCGAGCGCTCGCGTGAAAAGCCATCTCCGAAGAAACTATCGGACCGCAGTGGCGACGAATCAGATGACGAGGAGAGCTATCGGAATGAAGTTATGGCGGCAGACCGAAAGGCAAACAAGGCTAAGGCGAAGGATGCGTCTCTGAAAAAGAGTAAGGCCAAGGAGTCTGTTGGCTCCGACGATGAGAAGCACAAGAAGCGGAAAAAGAGTAAGAAGAGTAAGAAAGCTAAACATAACGACGACGAATCTGATGAGGATGACCACGGAAGTAAGAAAAAGAAGAAGAAAAAGAAGCACAAGAAAGGCGGCTCCGACACGGACTCAGATTCTGACGACGAAGCCGACGAAAAGTCCAAGCGGAAACATCGCTCCAAGAAGAAGAAAAAGAAGGATGAAAAATCAGACTCTGATACCGAAGAAGAATCATCAAAAAAGAAAAAGAAGAAGTCCAAGAAGAAGAAAAAGAAGAAGAGCCACTCTCGGAAACGTGACACGTCCGGCTCCAGTGACGACTCCGACTCTGAGGGCGGAGCGGGCGCAGGCGGCGACAGCAGCGGGCGGAAGCGCTCGCGCCGGGACGACCGTGACTCAGGACGGCAGGGTCGGGACTCGTCCAGGAGCGACCGCCAGCAAGAGCGGCACTCGTCACACAAACGGCGCCGCCGCGACAGTCGCAGTGACTCCGTGGAGAGCCTGGCTGACACGCCACTGCTGGCGCGTGACCTGGCGCCGAGTGGGCTGCTGGACGCAGCCGACACGCCTCCGGGTGGTCCCCGTGTCAGCGACAACCTGCTGGCGGCACCCAGCGGCCTGCTGGGCTCTGAGGCCCGGATGCAGCCGAGTGGCTTGCTGTCAACAGAACAGGGGTCAAGCTCATCGGGGCTAGGCACTCCGACGCCCGACAATCAGCAGCGGCCGTACAACCTCGAGGAGGAGTTTGACTTCGGTGCCACGCCCTCGCCGCCGCCGGCCAGCGATGAGGAGGAGCCGATACCACCACCGCGGGTGCCCCGCTCGCCAGTCGGTCTCGGGCCTGACCCGTCCCCGTCGCCTCCGCACCGTCCGGATCGAGCAGGTTCGGCAGCTATGGTTCACGACCAGCCGGACCGTCCGGCCTCAGGGGACCGGTACTCGCCATCTGAGATGTTTGCTCGCTCACCGTCACCGCTGTCAGAGATTCAACCCAACACCGTTGCTGCCAGTGCTCCCGTTAGTGTAACGTCCACTGCTGTCGCGCAGGAGCCGCCGGCACAACCTACCCCGCCTCGACCCCGTCGCCGTTTTACTGATGTTCCCGAACCTGTCATGCCAGAACCACAGCCCCAGCCGCAGCCAGCCCTGGCTGGGCTGAGTCAGGAGCTTACGTCTGAGACCGCACACGGTTCTTCCCCGTACGACCCGACGTCACCCAGCTCGCCGTATGATCCGACGTCGCCCACGTCGCCTCAGCGCAGCCCGAGCCCGGAGCCGGCGCGGCCAGAGACAGGGTCTCAGGTGGAACCAGAGCGGCCCAGTGCGCCGCCGCTGGCCCCACCAATACCGGCGGTGGTAGCCGCTCCGCGACCGCTAGCCCGCGAGCCCAGTCCCCGCAGCGAGGAGCGAGTAGTGAGGACCACGGAGAAGCGTCCTACTAGCCGATCGTCAGGAAGACGCAGCGAGTCGCCGCGCAAGGACGGCCGACAGCGGCGGAGATCTGGCTCCTCGCAACAGAAATCCAGCCCGTCTCGGCCAAAGGCCATCTCTCCCAGTCCCGCCCGACACCGAGAAAGGTCCCCGGCTTCGCCGCGGCGCAGGGGCAGCTCTTCGCGTAGCAAGCTGAGCCACTCACCACACAGCCGCCGCTCGCCCAGCCCGCGTCACCGGACGAGCCGAGAGCGTCGCGAGCGCAGCCCGCCCGCCTCGGCCGGCCGCAGAGGTGGATCATCCCGACGCCCGCGCAGTCCGAGTCCTGCTAGCCGCCGCCGCGGATCGTCGCCCCGGCGGCCCAGTCCCGGTCGGCGCCGCAGCAGTCCGGTACGACGGCGCGGCAGTCCACTGCCCAGTCCGCCCCGCCGCGCTGGCAGTCCGCTGATGAGCCCTCCACTGCGCGTGATTCACCTCTCGGGTAGCCCTGCGGCAGATTCTCTGCAGACAGCTATCCGCCTGTCGCCGAGCCCTCCGCGGCGCGTGACGCGCATCTCATCCAGCACGTCCCCGTCGCCGTCGCCTGGCCGGGTGGCGGTGTTCCCACGTGAGCTACCTGTCCCTCATGAGATCCCTCTGCCTCCCAGTGGTGGCCTGGACGCCGTGCCGCTGCCGCCGGCCGAGGGAGGGGACATCCCACTTCCGGCGGAAGCTGCAGAAGTCCCGCCGCCCCCGCCACCAGCAGATAAGCCCCCGTGTCCAGAGGAGCCGACTCCACCGCCGCCGCTGCCGCGCGAGCCACCAAGGCCACCTAGCACTAAAGCGAGGCCGCCGTCGCCGCCGCGGCCCATCGGGCTTGGCATCAAGTTAGTGGCGAAGCGCACTATCCGACCGGTGTCCTTAGGGGCATTCGCGGACCCAGAGGACGACTCTCCACGTGGCCCGCCGGTATGTAGCGCGGATGAAGACACATCACCTCATCCGGAAGATGTCAGGCCTGGCAGCCCAGAAGGGACAAGGCGTGAAAGCGGCCAGCTTTGGCAGTCACCACTGGTGGAGGAGCGTCGGGTTCACATGCAGGAGCACGTCGACTCGCCGACTGAAAAGCGCCGGTCACGCTGGGGACAGACGCCGCAGGACGTGGCGAAATTAGAGACAGGGGCAGCGGTGCCCGTCTCGACTTCGCCACTGTGGGCCGACCAACACGAGTCAGAGTCTCCGATACCGACGGAGCGGAAAGAGGTCCGCCTCACGCCCAACTACCAGGTGAACATGGCCTTGTCGGGAAAACTGCTGGAGGACGTGCGCTCCGACCAGTCTAGCTCATCCACACCCCAGCGAATAGTCCGACATTCAGACCTCAAAAGCCCCGAGAGGGTGACGAAGCCCACCGCATCAGGTCGACCCACCAGCCCAACTGAGCGTCGCGTCAGTCGAGATAGTCATCGGTCAAGCCCGGCGCGAAGCCGCGAATCGCACTCGCAGTCGCGAGATCTAGATGAGAAACGATCACGCAGTCCCAAGTACAGGTCGCGCAGCAGTCCCTCGCGACGCTCGCGTAGTCCCAAATCGAAGAAAAGTGATCGTGAAAGTCCATCTAGGAGATCGCGCAGTCCTAAGTCGCGATCTCGCGCCAGTCCGACGGCAGTGTCCCATGCCAAGTCCCGCTCCCGCAGCAGTCCAAGTAGGCGCTCACGAAGTCCGAAGGTGAGGGACCAGACAAGTCCCTCACGGAGGTCACGCAGTCCCAAGTCCAAGTCCCGAAGCAGTCCTAGACGTTCTCGCAGTCCTAAATCTAAGTCTCGCAGTAGTCCTGCTAGACCAAGGTCACGAAGCCCCAAGTCGAAAGCTCGTTCGAGCCCTTCGAGGAGGTCTCGCAGCCCCAAGTCGAAATCTCGGACCAGCCCTTCAAGGAGGTCTCGCAGCCCCAAGTCGAAGTCTCGGACCAGTCCTTCGAGGAGGTCTCGCAGTCCCAAGTCGAAATCTCGGACCAGCCCTTCAAGGAGGTCTCGCAGCCCCAAGTCGAAGTCTCGGACCAGCCCTTCGAGAAGATCTCGCAGTCCGAAGTCCAAGACACGCACTAGCCCCAGTAGACGATCCCGTAGTCCCAAGGTCAAATCTCGCTCCAGCCCCAGCAGGAGGTCCAAAAGTCCGAAGTCCCGTTCCAAGACAAGTCCTAGCCGCCGCTCCAGAAGTCCCAAGTCGCGGTCTCGCGGCAGTCCCCGATCGCGCTCCCTCCTCAGTCCGCATCGATCGTCGCCGAGTCGGTCTCGGTCTCGTGGCAGCCCGCGGGCGAGGTCAGACCGGGTCAGTCCGGGTCGCAGGTCGCCCGGGGCCAGGTCACGCTCCAGGGGCAGTCCAGTTCGCTGGTCTCGCAGCCCGTCTCGCCGGTCGCGAACCAGTCCCGGCCGTCGCTCGCGCAGCCCGAAGTCACACACGCGCCTCAGCCCAGGACGACGCTCGTGGAGTCCACGTGCGCGACTCTGGAGTCCGCCGCGCCGCTCGCGCAGTCCGCGGCTACGCGGCCGCGGCAGTCCGGGCAGGAGGTCACGCAGTCCTGACTGGCGCTCGCGGCTGAGTCCGCGCCGCCGCTCAGCCAGTCCGCCGCCGGGCGCCGGCAGTCCGCCGGGTGGGCCGGACTGGAGCCGACTGCCGTCCTGCTACCCGGAGAGGCCTCCGCCGCCGCCACAGCAGCAGCAGCAGCTGGCGCCGGCGCTGCAGCACATCCCGCTGCCGTCCTCCAACCTGCGCCAGGTGCCGATCGTGGACGGACCGCCGCCGCCGCCCTCCAAGGACTTCAGCCTGCAGCGCAGCCTGGCTGACTCGACCATCAGCGACTCGGAGCTGACGGACGACCGGCTCAACGACGACCTCTGGAATGTGGCCATCAACTCGCGCACGCAGCCGCCGCCGCCGCCGCCGCCGGCTCCGCCCAAGCGCCTGTCGCTGGACGAACGACTGGCGATGGAGCACGGCGTGCCGCCGCCGGCGCCGCCGCAGCCCGACTTCTCGCTGCCGCCGCCGCCGGTCGACAGGCCGCGCTTCGTCCAGGTGGGCAACATGCTGCAGGTGCTGCCGCCGCCGGTGGCGACCGCCGCGCCGCCGGCGCCGCCGCCGCCGCCGCCGCCGCCCGCTCCGGTGGCGCCGGCCGTGCCCATGTCTGCGCCGCCGCCGCCGCTGCCCCAGCCGGTGACGCCCGTCGCCGCCACCGCTGCCGTTACCGCGCCGTCCGCCACCGTTCAGCACATCACTGAGACGCTGGCCCGGCTGACGCAGCAGGCAGCGGCGGCGGCAGCGGCGCCGGCTCCGCAGGCCAACTGGTACTTTCCGATGTACCAGCCGGCGGGCAAGCGGAAAAAGAAGGAAAAGAGGAAGAAGAGGAAGAGAGAAAGGGGCGATCCAGAGGAGGAGAGCATTGCCAAGAGGGCGAGGAAGCTCTCTAAGCGACAGGTCAGTCGGGCGCCAGGTGTTTTACGCATGTCTGTCAGTTCTTGAGCCAAAAGAATCTTCTGTTATTCCAATACAAATATCCGTCTTGTCATACTTCGGTTCTCATATTTGTGTTCTGTGTGAGGTGTGTTGTTGCGCAGTGTTTTTATGGTTTGATAAATATTTGGCCAAAGTTTAACGGTAATTTTACGTGCTATATTGACTCCGTTGCTTTGTCGTGCGTTTAGAAAAAGCTGAAGGAGGGAGTGGATGCCATTATCGCCGGAGGCGACCCGTCACTGCCGGGGGCTGATGACGAAGACAGGGAACTGCTCAAGGTGAGACCCGACCAGCGGGTGGAATCGATGTGTGCGATGTGCACCATTGACTCGCCGTGTATGCTTTTGTCTTTTTATTTCCTTGGGCATGTGTAACCTTTGCCTTGGATGTGTAACGTGTGTCCATTTTTTACAGCTAAAAACTGGTAGTTTTAACAGTCCAATCGTAGATCTTGCCAAGCGCCCTTCTCATTTTCATTCAAGTTTACGTGTTTACGATTGTAGGTCCTCTCACCGCTTTGCTTCAGTAACCTAGCTATTCAGCGGTCTGTGTCGTCCACTCGGTCGTCTGTATTCCTGTAGTCGTCTCCGTTCCCTCCGCTGTGGCCGTGACGCCTCCCGTCTCCGTCCTCCGCCGTCCTCAGGAGGCCATGTCTGAGGTGCCTGACATGGAGACGGCTGAGTACGTGGCCTCCGACGCCGAGGGAGAGGAAGAGGAGGAGGAAGAGCAACAGGAGGAGCCCAGCCGGCCCCGGCCGCCGGTGCCCCTGCCGCCCGCCGACTCCGTCAGCAGCATTCTCGTCATTGACGGGTTCAGGTGCGGCCCCAAATAATGAATCTCAGCCCGCTAGATAGTGCTAATAATGTAGATGGTATACGATGGATGAGCTGACATTTTTTTAAGTCGCTCTGTACGTTTTGTCATTGTATAAAATGTTCAAAAATGTGCCTGAGGTATCAAATTATGACGTCGATTTTCCGTCTAATTGCATCGCCCTCCTTCGCTGTTCCTATGCCATCTTTGTCCCGATTTTTTTCCCGTGTGCTCCCAAGTCCCATGGCGTGTGTCGCTTTGATTTCCCATCTCCCCACAATCCACATACCAGCAGGGTCGGGATATCACCACATCATCGCTCATATGACCTTGTCGCGTATATGCCCGCCTGTATCTGTCCCCGTCGTCTGACCTTCCCATCCCCGGCGCCACCCTGCAGTAAGGACCGTTTGGAGAAGCGGGTCGGGTTCGCCGACGGCTACCGGCCGGGCGAGGGCTCGCCGTCGGAGGGAGAGCCCACGCCGCCGCCGTCACCCACCTCCTCGCCGCCGCCGCTCCGCATCTGCCGCAACGGATGGCCCAACATCAAGGTGGGATGCAATGGTCGAAATGACGTGGTTAAAGTAAATGACGTGAAATCTCGATGACAGTTGTGATGATCGGTGTTTAGCAGATAATGTGTCGTCTGTCAGGTAATGTTCTTGGTAGCTGTATTTACCCGATGTGATGATTATATGATGGCTGTGCATTGTGTGATGATTGGGCCACACTAGCTGTCCATTGAAAGCCAGCTTTAGTTAGATTGCATGGTAGATTTTCGGTAAACGTTAAGCGTTGCGATCGCAACGAATATCAGCTGTATCGATTTCAGTGAGTCTGGAACATTCACTATTCTAGAGCTTAGTCACCTCACGGCTTCCGCACAACTTCTCCCGCTGCCCTGTGAATGTACCTGTACCTCCGTTAGTCTGACGTGTACTCCCTGCTCTCCGGCAGCTGCGTGTGATCCGTCAGATCCTGGACGCCGAGGACGAGGCTGTGGACCCGGCGCCGCCGCCGCCCCCTGCCGAGAGCCCGCCGCCGCAGCCCTACTACTACCTGGGCCCGGCCGGCGCGCTGCTGCTCTACATGCAGCCGATCGGTGAGTGATTGGACAGCCGCCCCGCCGGATCCTACCTGATCTGACTGAATTGGTATGATCCGGCCCGAATCGACCCGACCTCTCCGGTCTGCTGGGCTGAACCCACACCCCTGTCTCTTTTCCCTGACCTCTTGTCGCTGGCCGCAGGTCTCCCTGTCCGTTTGCTCTCTGTACTGAACTACTTCGTGTGCTGTCCCTGAGCTAAAGTTCCTGAGCGCCCTCAGACTGACGAGGTTCCTCTGTGTTTCCAGACGCCGAGGGCCCTCTGGCGGCCGGCGCGGCCCCGGCGCCGTGCGCGGAGCCGTTGCTGGCCCCGCAGCCGGCCATGGTGTCAGTCGGCTGAGCCGACCACGGCCGGTAGAACGGTAGTCGCCCACCCGGCAGGTCTCCCTCCCCTCCCCTCACCCCTGCACATACACACAGAGGAGGATGCCCGGTCCGAGCGGCCGCCAGAGCGGGCCTCCTCCCCACTGTGTGTCGTCATTTGGTCGGTTTGATATAGAGGACGCAAGTGTTAGTGGTAGCCGTGGGTACGCCGACCGTTTTGTGTTGATTGTCATCATTTCGGGTGCTTTTTGCGTTGCTGAGGGCAGTGGTGGGAAGCTCTCGTTGGATTCACACCAGAACAGACTTTTTCCGTTCAGGACGCAGCAGATTTCACTGCGCTGTGAGGATTTTCTGAGGAAGGTGTCGTTTATGATAATCCCCGTTCGGCCACCCTCGATATGCCAAAACTGTTCGGATCCCGGGTGGTCGGATGCGGACATTCAACGCTGGGCTGCCTTGATTGGCTGGCTTCCGAGCGAATCACAATTGATTGGCTACTGCTAGTCGTGTAACATTCGATCCCCCGATTAGTCAGTTCCGAGTCGGCTGGCTTTTGATTTGCCAGTCAGGGACTGGCCAACCGGTGTTTGGTCAGTCCCGAACCGGTCATTTTTTCTAGCTGTATCAGTTGTACGCGCGCGTCTGTACTTGTCTACTAATACCCGTTTAGAATAAAGTCTCTTGGTGTGCCGTTTGCGCTGTGTGCCTGTGGCAGTGTCGATGTATGTGCTGGTACTGCTCCGGTTGACTGTGGCCTGACTTTCCAGCCGGTGAGCGCAGCACCTCGTCAGGGCCGGCCCCATGTGTGACCGTTGCGTGGTGCGCGGCCGGTCGGCGCTCGTTGTTGGTTGTGTGGGCACAGCTGCGGCAGCCGACCAGAGCCTGGACAGGTGGGTGGTTCGGTCCACCAGGCGAGGCTGCCGATCGCGACATAATCACACGGGGTCAACATCGGCGCCAACACCAACAAGTCACACACACACTCATTCATGCTCATGCTCTCACTCACAACAACTTACAAATACTCGCCGTCTCACCACAGTTCATCTACGAGCCATGCACTGTTACGCTACGGCGAGCCGCGCTCAACGAATTCTGCGGGTCCCGAAAATGTAAAGTGAACGTTGGTATGATGATTGATTAAATTGTGTATCTCGGGAATCACATATGAATTAGTTGACTCAGGTCAACGATGTATGCTTCGTTGAAATCAACAATTTGACCTGACTTTCTTATCTAGCTATCTCCATTTTGTATCGTTCGGTTAATAATTCATGCCGATTTCGTCCAAGATCAAGAAGAAGTTCTAAAGTCTTCCGAGCTTGACCTTGATTGATAGCCTGAAGTATGACGGGTTTGCATGCAGCACAACATTTAAGCAGACTGCGAAATTAATGAGATGTTTGACTGTTTTGGCGAACATTTATGCGTGAACATTTCGAACCAGAAGTATAACTCGTTTTCTTTGCGTTTTTCTTCGTGTTTATTTCGAACCATAACTATAACGTGTTTTCTTCGTGCTTTCCAGCGAACGCTAAAGAAAGCATTATTTTTTTCCATTGTCATTGTATTCACCCCTGGCACAACGAGTTGAATCCACGAGACAACTTCTGGGGAACAATTGGGCATTTGGAATCGTGTTTCTTTATGTTGTCAATACTCAAACGTGTAAGGAGCGTGATTCACTTCGTATCCACTTCTTCCGTTCGCCAACTACCCGAGACTTTCCTCAGTACCTGTATTTATTGCTGCTTTTCTTCACAGGTTTCACCAGTAGAATAAAATAAAGACAAAGACTTTCTTATTTACATCAAGTCATCCAGTATTCTGTTTTTGTTATCCATGACATTCTCTCAGTCCACTGTCGGTTTAGACAACTCAAATAAGTACTCGTATGTTGCACCGATCGCCTGATCATAATTATTGCCACCCTATGGCCGTTGAGTGGCGGCGGAGTCTGGGCGCTTCGCATGACTGCTGCGGCCATTGTTTCAGAGGCCCCACACAGGAGAGAGACAGGCGAGACAGAGCCGAGAGGCTGAGACATAGAGCGAGCGGCGAGCGCCGAGCCGCGCCAACAGTCCACAAGCGGACTCTGTCGGTGTCCTCCCTCTCAGTCACTGAGAGGGAGGGATGGAGCTGCTCCGCCCCTTCCCCTGTACCCGCTTTCCCCTGCCCCGCACCCGCCCATCATCCCCTCAGACTTAAAGGGAGGGATGGAACTGCTCCCGCCCGTTTCCGTTACCACACCATCTACTGCGCAGCCGCCCGCCCGCCTCCGCCCCTCCCTCCCTCTCAGACTTGAGAGAGAGGGATGAGTCTGCTCCGCCTGCTCGCCCCTGGACCCGGCTATCTGCTCCGTAGTTATATTCATCCCTCCCCGCCCATGCAGCCCCGCCCCACCCAACCCCAAGCCCCCGCCCCCGCCCCACCCCACCCAGCCCCGCCACGACACACACACTCCCAAACGCTCAACACGTAAAACGACTCAGATCATGTGCGCTTCATTGAAACCTACATTTGCTCTCAGCATATGTTAGCACTTTTTCGACCCCCAAAACTCTGAACCACTGGCGAAGCCAGTAACCGAAAAAAAACAGCCCTCTGAGGCGGAAACCGATCGTCTTAGCGTTTTCACCTCGGCATGCTCTTGTCTCAAACGTGACATCTCACGGCCCGCGGCCATGCACCAATTTGTGGGTTATGGGCAGCTGATGGCATCAACGTGAGTCCACATCCTGATCTGCCTTGTTTTGATTCGGCCCTCTACATGTTGCTGTTTTACGTAAGAATTAGGTACTCCCGATTGTTTTGTAAACTTCCCCGCTTTCCACCGCACTCTTGTTGTGTCCAGCATGATAGTATCGGAAGGCCAATTACCATGTTTGTTTTCTCCTAGTCGACTAATTTTAAGATCTTCCCATGGTGCATGGGAATCGACAAAACATTTTATTGAAGCTGATGGGTTCGGAATTCGAATTGACATACCCAGCTACCCAACTTCCTCAGTATCTTACGAAAGTGTTTCGTTTTATCCCTGACAGGTGGCGCTACTGTGTGCCTGCACCCATTGGCTTCCTACAGCTGTACTCGTGTTACCCGCTGGGTCGTGGTGGGTTAAACAAGCTAGACCCTGAGCTTATGTCGAGTCCTGATGGCTCTACGTAGGGACACATCAGTGAACTGTACTGAAACCCTCAGAAGCACACTTATTCTCTCATATTCCGGTTTTGAATCCGCAAGAGCCCGTGTATTGCCTCAAGGGCTCGGCTGGGCTATCAGAGACCAGCTCAAGTCCTCAGAAACCTACGTAGGCACGCGTCAAAGATATGTGTGGACCTCACGAAGGTCCACAAAGGTCGACTGGGGTCTTCAACCCAGCGGCAGCAAAATTTCTGGGCCGTAGCCAAGGCCCTATATAGCCGTAGCTGGTTTTACTCACAGTGTATATAAATAGTTTTACTCTGGCTAGCTCCTGCACTTCACTCCGGCCGAAGTGCGGGCAAGGTCTGGAACTCTACTGGACCTGACACACGATCCCAGAGCTCGCCCGCACCACAGCGGGACTTTTGCCGCATCAGCCGTGCCGTACCTCAACCATACTTCAGCCACAGTAAGCCAGAGCAGCTAAGAGACAGCCGGACCGGAGCCGGACTTGAGCCGTGGCAAGGAGCCGGATTTGAGCCAGACTTGGCGGTCCGAAACCATACCAATCCGGGAGGACTTCGGCAAAGACTGGCTGACCGGAATAGAGCCATATCGACCCAAACCCCGGCTCTGGCGTCGTTCCGTTTACACCGGCCTGAGTCTGGCCTGTTGGAGTTGCCGGGGCTAAACGGACTTTAGCCGAACCAAATTGCTGGCTGGGAGCGACTGGCATGGGCCACTCGACACTGGTGGGACCCTTTAAAATCTGAGTGGACCTGTAGAGACAAGTGACAACAATGGGAGATGGGACTAGCCCTGGTAGTTCGACGTTGGGCCACGCCGTTGAGGTCCCAAAGAGGCCGGTCTCGAACACTCAGAAGCTAGCGTAAAACCTGTAAAACTCACTGGGGTTCATTATAGGAGCCTGCGTGCTACCCCAAGAGCCCTGTGGGGCCGTCTGTCGTCGTCAGGCTGGAGCGGAGCCTGGCAGCAGCCTATCGCGCGTATGTTCACGATTCGACAACAATCTGTGTACATACTTTCTTTGTGTAATTTCTCTGACCGGTTCTCAGAAAACTACCCCCCCCCCCATTTTTCCGACCCAAAACTATACCGGATCTGCATCGATATCTCTAGGTATGTACCGGATCGGAGGTCCGGGGGATGGGGGGGGGGGGTATGCTAACCGCTTGCCTTTGTGGAGATGGTAATGTTTGGATGCTTGGTAACCTGGATCTGAGTCAGGTCACCGTTCACCGTGCCTGTTGCCCACAGTACGATCGCGCCGATAAGGCATGTTTCGTGACCATGGACATAGGTGGAGAATGGTTTATGGTAGGGAGCTGTGGGTGTTCGTGCAATGCAAATCCACCGCCTCAGTGCGCCAGCTCGGCTTTGGGTTCGCAGCAGACGGCGTAGGCCAAGTCACCCGCACCAGGGCGGTCGATTTGCGGTGCCCGAACACCCACAGTTCCTGACCTTACAATCAGGCACGTACCCAGGATTTCGCCCAGGAGGGGGCCACCTGCTTTCGAAGGGGCCCCCAGGTCACCCGGGGTCCCCCATGCGACCAGGTCCCCCGGCTGCCAGGGGCCCACTAGGAGACTAGGGGCCCCCAGGCGATCAGGGGCCCCATGCGATCAGGCCCCCGGCTACCAGGGCCCCCTAGGCGACTAGGGGCCCCAGGCGATCAGGGGCCCCATGTGACCAGGCCCCCGGCTACCAGGGGCCCCCTAGGTGACCAGGGGCCAGGAAACCGGGAGCCCTCGGATGACTGCAAGGGCCCGTCGGGTCATCAGGGGCCCCTCGGGTAACCAGGGGCACATAAATGAAACTTTGATATCAATTTTTCTTTCGAGTTAAAGACGTTTTATCCAGTTTTTGAGAAAAATATCCCGGGGCCTGAGGGGCCCCCTGAGCGCCTTCGGCGCTCAGGAGGGGGCCATGGCCCCCGTGGCCCCCCTTGGGTACGTCACTGCTTACAATCCTCCACGTATGACCATGGATAATACCAGGCCTGCCGGCCTCTCGAGTATCTCGAAATGGTAACTGACACCACGCTTGATCCGGGGTTAGGTCACCAGGTGGTGTTGCTTGACCGGTGAAGCGCGGTTGTGCACAAGGGCCAGGTCGCGATGACATCACATGAATTTGACGGCGGTACGTGGGCGATGCGTAAACGGCGCCAAGAGGTCAGGCTTTGGTTACATTGTGTGTCATGTGACACGAGCAACCGCGTTGCTGGTACAGTCATAATATCTTTCGAAAATGCGGTCGCTCATGCATGACATCAGAGACCTCAGCATTTCGGATATGTTGAAAATCGGATTGGGCTCGGATGGACAGAAACCGTCGGCTCAGGTCGGTGTGGATAATACTAAACTCCGTGGCCAACGGCCGTTACAATGGTGTTTGACTTCAACAATTTGGAGAAGAAAGTTTTAGTCGATTTTTAAAAATATTAAGAAGAATTTATTAGTTTCGATTGGAACGACATTTATACGTTTGTTTATGTGCTTGATCTAATTGCGCTGGATTCGCAAACGGCGCGACTGCGAGTCGCAAGCGCACGTGGTCCAGCGTGGTCGAGTGTGATCCGCCTTGGTGTGGTCGTGTGATCAAAGTTGGAGGAGCCAGGAAGCGGGGAGTGTTATCATTATATTGTGATTCAGTAAAGTATTGGGGTCATCGTTTCTGTGCATGTGCTGAAGCATAAAGAACTTCTGCTGGAGCTTCGTGGCGATTGTTGATGTCGTTGATCTCGGTCGGCATTGGCCCTTGTCTGGCATCGGACGAGGCCGATGAAATTCTGCCAGTATCGGTATCTTCAAAAAGTAAGTCAACGTTTTTTTGTTATTTCAGGTAAATATCTTGTTTTAGCCTTCGCTCGTTGTCTTGATCTTTGCATTGAGGTAGGTATCGTATCGCCCTTCATTCATTCCAATTCACTCACTCATTCATTCATTCCTTCATTCCTTCATCCATTTATTCATTTATCCACTTGCTCATTTTAGCCGCGTGAGAATCATCGTTTTGGTTTCCGGGTTCAGTATTTGTGTCTGGTCTGACTGCTACACGAGCGTCGAGCCGTCGACGTCTCCATGGTTATTGATGAGCCGTGGGGGTGCTGGGCTGGTGGCGGGCTTGATTTCGTGTGTGTGTGTGTGGGGGGGGGGGGGCGGGAGGGCAATACTTCATGGAAATGGTTCCCCACTCTTTCTAACAGAATCCCAACCCTGCCCTGGTTAGTGCTTGCTCAATGGCTGGCGACGGACGGGCATCTATCGAACCTCGGCTTCGACTTCTGGCTATAGATGTCGCTGTATGTCTTGTCTTATCCTCGTACTTCGTTTGTCGCCGATGTTTACTGGATGGTGAGCGGCGCTGGGCGAGGGAATGCTGCATTAAGTTGTTATTGTAGCCTCATGTCAGCGCTGATTACGCCGGCGCGGGGCGGGCGGCGGTGTTTTGCGCCGATCTGTCTCCGGGTGTGATCAATTAACGTGACCCCACCGGCCGCCGGAGCTCCGTCAGGCCGAGCGGCGTGGCGGCGCTGAGAGCTCCGGCCCTGGAGGGGCTGACATCCTCATTCCTCGTCAGACCTCGAGGTCTGTGTCACCAGTCATGGTTGTCTGAAGACGGGGGGGGGGGGACTTGAATGATAACTGCATGGCTGAACTAGCAGGACCTCGCGTTATTAGGCGGGCTGCTGTGATTTACAGGAATTCATATCACGGTCCCTGATGCCTCCCCCTATGTTCCGCAATGTTTCGAATAAAACTCCGCCCCAATATTCGCAGGCTCCTAGTCTGTCCGTCCAAGATGCTGGCGTGAACCTCGCGCGATGGCACCGGCAGCGTCCGGTCCTGTCGCGTTTTTGCGGGCGCGGCGCGAGAGGCCGGCACGCCGTATCTGCCACTGATCTCCGCTCGGGGACGCCGCGGTGGCCGCCGACCGTGCCCCCGGACCTGCTGTCTCGCGCCAGATTTACCGCGCCGGCCGCGCCGTACTGCGCCCGTAATTAGTCCACTGAGGCCGGAGCGAGGCGCATCAATTCCGCGCGCCGGCGCGGCGGTGGCGGCCGCACTTTCCCGCGTGATTAGCGGGCGGATTTATCTGCCAGCCGCGCTGCCGGCGCGATGGAGTGACGGCGCTGGCCGCGACGGGACGCCCCTGTTCGCGGCCGGGACGCCCATCGGTCAGTGACAACATAATAACTATCAGCGCAGAGCTCGCCGGGACAGCTTCATAGGTGTCGGCCTCGCCGCCGCCGACGGACAACAGCGCGACTCTGGCTTGGGAGACGGTATCGTCTCGGAGCTGAAACCAAAGTCGCGCCGAGGTGCCAGCCGGCCAGTATTTTCCGATGATTAATGGGAATGTTTTCATTTGCGGCGGGTGGTGGTGGGGCCGGCGCGGCGGTCCACTGGCCGTGTGGGCCCGCGGCTCGGACGCGCCGCTACCGGTGCGCGTCGCCGGTGCGCCACAATACGCCGCGCGCGCGCAGATGGGTGCGCTTTGTGGCGACGATAATGGCGCGGCGGCGCCGATGAAAAGTGGCGCGCCGCTGAAAGATTCATTAGCGCGCGGCGGAGTCGACGGCCGGCGGTGGCCGTGGCCGCGGAGGTGCGCGCTGAATGGCCGCGGTCATGGCGGAATGTGGCGCCCGGAACGTGCGCCGTGATTGGCGCCGAGCCTGCCCCGTGATTGGCGCCGGCTGTTAGCGGCCTCCTGCCGACCGGGCGGACCTGCGTCCGGCAGAGGTCAGCCGGGTCAGGTCAGATCGACTGCCACTGGTAAGCGGGGTTAGCCGTCAGGCTCAGGCTGGTCATTGGTGCGCGGGTTCAGGTCAAACTGATCACTGGTGAGCGGGGTCGGGTCAAACTGATCACTGGTGAGCGGGGTCGGGTCAGACTGGTCACTGGTGAGTGAGTTCAGGTCATCCGGGTCACTTTTGAGCTGGGTCAGGTCAGACGGACGGGCTCGAGTGCGTTTGTCTGAAACCTGGTGTTTTAATGATGAGGCAAAACTTGACCTGTCCTGCAGCTGACCTTACAGCTAACAACATCAAGCCTAGTGGTCCTCTTTGACCTTTTTTTAGCCTCCATATCTACTACTGTCAATCTGTTGTTGAATTCACCCGCACTGGATTGGTAACGACTGTGTAGGATGACCTTTTTCGCGCCTTTCGGCCGCTCCCGATAGTTCTCGGTTAGGCCGCCGGTGGCCGTCCCGTGTGGCCGGAGTCGGGCGGCCCGCCGGAGTGGTTCACCGTCGGACCACCAGGCGGCGGCAGCGGCGGTGGCCGGTGAGGCCGTGTGCGGCGCAGTGATTTTATGGCTATTTATCGACGGCGGCGCGCCGGTGGGCGGCGCTCGGGCCGCGCGGCGATCGGCGGCGCGGCAGGGCGCCGTGAGCGCCGCCGACGCGCCGGTCTCGGTGACAAACTGGCCTGTCAATGGCCGCGTTATGGGGCTTTTTTTTCGGAGTCGTGCTGATCGCGCCGGCTCCCCGCGCCGAACCCGAGAGTTATGGCATAATTATTCTCCGAGTGTAAGGTAACCACTGCGCCTGGTTCCATATTGTCTCGTTGGGAGCGGCAAAAAATCACCCGAACTATTCGGAGACGACTTAATGCGGCGCTGGGCGTCGGACGGCGCCGCCCGGGAGGTGGGACGCTGGGGAAGGTATACGGCCCCGTGGCCGCCGCGCCTCCCGCAGGTGAACGATTGACACGGAACGTCCGGGATGCTGTAAATGTCACACAGCATGTTCACAGAACGCGGTGCGAGTGTATTGATTACCCTATGATCAGGGTGTGTGTAGGTTAATTATGGGTCTGTTTCGGTCTCTCCTAGCTAATAAAATACGGGCCGAGTTTTTATCTTATCAAACTTATCACCAAACTTATTGACTTATCGTCATCGATGATACACTGCTCACCCGAGTCGGGATGAATTCCGATAAAGGCTGGAAAGTGGAGGTGACGTCCTATAGTAGGTACCTAATTGGAGAGCCATGAAAACCGACCTCTTCAGGCTCGAGTAATTTGATCTGCCCCAACCGATGGCTGATTGTGAATTCACCTCTGGTCTGATCTTCAGGCACGATCTGAAGGTGCTGGCCTGATTTTTTTTCGTCGATTCCGTATTTTGACACCGCTTATCAGCGCTTGTCACAACACCGACGGGAGCACCCCTCCCGGCATTGCGATCGTCTTGTGTTACTATATTAAGCTGCACATATAATTACAGTCATTTGTTTTCATGACGTGCTTAGTTTTGCATCAACATTTCTTTTGTCATGCACAGCTTCATCATATGCATTCCAGCGTGAGTTTTCGTTTTAGGTCTCCCGCGGGCCGCTCTTCTCAAGGCTTTGTCGCCGCTGCTCGATTATTTTCTCTATGAGCTCGCAATTTCAAAGTTGTGTGTAGGGAGATCTCGAGAGTCTGGATCATTTTTGAAGGTTCTGCGCACCAAAAATGTGTTTGTTGGGACACATCGAGGTCACGATGGTGTTTTTTCCTGTTTATTGATATGTGAAATGAATCCCAGCGATTTCTGGTTGTAAACGACTTTACTAGTATGACGTTGCAAATCTTGGGCTACTCCCAAACAGTCATCTTACAGACTGATTGCGCCGCTGCTCTCCGCACAGCCCCGGCTGAGAGCTCTTGTCCGGCGGCTGGTTCTCACAAACCGCAGTGCCCGGAGCGAACATCTCTCTCACCTCCTCCGGCCCGGTTATCTAGCTGCCATCGCGGCCCCGGCCCCGGGCGGTCCGAGCGAACTGCGCTGGAACGTCCCGCCGGGCTGAACCGAGTACGGCACTGCCGGCTGACCTGCCCGGCTGCTCCGTTTGACCTGCTCGGCTCCTCTGCCTGACCCCTACCTTTTATCTCCCCTGCCGTCGGCCTAGTCTTCTGCAGGTCCCGAGAAACAAGCCGCCACAGGCCGACCCGCGGCGAGGCGCGGCGCTCCGGCGGCACTCTGCGGCGAAGGCGGCGCGGCCGGCGGCGCCGCCTCCAGTGCCTGCTCACACCCGGCCGTAATGGGCAGGCCAACACGTCCACTCGATTAGACCGTGCAATTACTCGTTCATCCATCTTGGGCGTATGACTTAATCAGCCGCGCGCCGGCCCGAGAGGACCTTTTTGTTGTCGGTCCCCGGGAGGCCGATTGCGGCGACTGTGGCGCGCCGTAATGGTCCACCGAGACCGTGGTTCAGCAGTTTTATCCAATAACCGGCTGAGCGCGGCCGCCATTAATACCTTGTCAGTTTTTGCGGTGAATTTAGGAGCCATTGGGCGGGTGATTGCCGTCGGGGCCGGCCGACTACAGTCTTACTGCAGATGTCTGGAGGTGTCATTAGCACCCTCGCCTTCCGCTTGATGATACCGAGCCGGGTCGCTCTGACATCTGCCTGTCTAATCGCCGTGACCAGAACGGTTTATCCGCGACAGCCCTGCTCCCCTAGCCTCACTTAAAACAGACTCTGGCTTGAAGCCTTAACACCCACCAGCCAGCTCCGCGGACCGGGCCGGTCCGGGCCGATCTCGCGTGCGCTGCGGCCATCAACAGTTGCCCGTCAAACACGGCGGTACCTACAAGGCGAGCGGCGCCGCGGCGGGCATCAGCGCGCCCGGTCGTGCCGCTAATGGCAGACTTCTCCGAACGAGGTGCCCCGTGCAGCCGGCGCAGGCAGCCGGCGCGGCGCGGCCAGCCGATCGACGGTGGATGAAATTGAATAGTTGTTCGGTGGTTAGCTTAGGTGGAAAGCTGGGTGTTCTGTACCGCTGCCATCCAGGCAATGAGACATGACCACTGACCATTGCATTGAAGAGGGAGCATCGTGGTTTGTTTGAGAGAGGGATGACTGATTTTGGCGATACGTATTTTATTTCGAACGTAGATATATGATACGATATAAAGAGTGGCTACTGGCTAGAACGCAAAGGTTTCGGCTTATCCTCGCAAAGTGCTATCGTAGCCTATTCGTTCTCAAATTGAGAGAAGTCCTCTTTCTTCTTGGTATAAGTCTGTTGCTCGACCAGCCGAGTCGTGGTCGAATTTGCCTTGGTACTGGAAGAATGGCTAAGAAGACCCTTGCTTCTTAATTAATTATTTTGCATGCGAGAAGTCGAGTAATGCATCATATCCCCAGGAACCTCAACGCTGGAACATCACTGTCCCCCACTACTAACACCAAAAACCGCCACATTTGAATAACAATGACACTGATTTTGGCGGTCCGTTTTGTACTCCATTGTTGCTAATGAGCGTCATAAGCGGACCGAGTGGAGGCAGAGGGGGCGCCGATTACCGCCTGGCCGCGGTCGGCGGACGCACAATGGCCCCGGTGTGAGCCGTTGTTCCCAGTAGCCAATGGACGGGTGATGTCACTCAATCAGCCTGTTAGTCTGTCGGTCGGTGGGAGGGGGATGTCGGCCGCCGGAGCCGCCGGCGGCTGTCGCCCATTGGAGCTCCCCCGGCGGCTCGTCACGGGTGATTCCACGCTGATGAGCTAAGGTGGAGCGGACGGTCATGTTCGGCGCTGATGGACGGGAGGTGGCTGGTGATGACGGGAACAGAGGTGGCGGTTTCTGACGGACAGGGACCGGGCTTGTCCCTCCGGCGCGGTCAAACAGACTTAGAAAACCAGCGCATGGACCGCACCACGACAAACACACACAGCGCCAGTAATCCGCCCATTGAGCGGCGCTGGCAGCAGCTCCGGACGGCAGCTCCCCAACCCAGCCGGGGATTAGGCAGCCCCGCGGTCGGCGTCTGTTGTCCGACACCGGAGGGGCCGTGTCGGCTCCGGCTCTCAGCCCGGCCACCGCGGCAAATTAGATCAGCCGCATTAGAGGCCGACCGGGCGCCGGTCGCGAGGTGCCGGCCGACAGCCGCCGCCCCAGATCTGCGACCATTGTGCGGCGCCGCTCGGTGGCGGCGGCAGCCCGCCAGCTGTGTTGGCGCTCACCGAGCTCCCATTGTCACCCGGGCCGACCGGAACCGGCGGCCGTCTTTACTCGCCGTTTACGGGGATTTGCCACAAAGCGGCGCGCCGCCCGAGCCGCGTCACCGAGCCGTGAGACGCGTCTCGGTGGTGTGGCCCGACCCGGGGGACTGTGCCGCCAGTGTTTGGCGCTGACAGGGGAGACGGGAGAGTCTTCAGAAGTCGCCCGGCGGTGTGTGGACTGGCCTAGCTGATCACACCGGCGTACGCTGAGGCCCTAGCGCTCACCAGTAGCGGCGGAACACCTCCAATTAAGGCGGGGGGGGGGGGGGGGCACCACCGCCGACTTTTGGTTCCATTCTTTCCATGCAACGCCCATAGAGCTAATGTTAAAATGCCAAAATCAAGGGGGGGCACGGTGCCCCGGTGCCCCCCCTCCCTTCCGCCGCCTATGGCCCTCACAGTTGTAGGTTAGGAGGGGAGGATTCAAACTTGAGTGCCTTCTGAGATTGCGAGCTTTTATGTGACTACCCTTATCTTCAAATGTCCGTGGTCCAACCTGAAAATCAATTATGGAGGCTGTGGGCAGATAATTGACAAAACAATTTGAGTGATGATCGATTTGGTCAATTACGCATTCTTGATCGCTGTAATTAAGATATGTTAATAACAAATGGCGAGTGGGCACAAGTCGTCAAAAACGATCCTTGATATGGATATGGATACCTAATGCTTCCACTTTTTGTTCCCTCAAGTCTAAACTGGATGCCTCAGACATCGTCGATAGGTATATGTGCTTTCGATTGAAATGGAATCAAGTCCAATGCATCTCGAATGCTAACGTATTCTGCAAATCATTTCCGAAATCGGAGCAATCATTCAGACATCTCATTTTGCTTGGTTTCCCGAATTCTCCTTATGCATAGCTGTCGTGGAATCCAGGGAATCCACCGCTGCCGGTCTGCAGCGGCCCTTGGACTGCCGCTGTTGTCTCTGCTGACCGTGACGTCTGTGGCCCTTCGACTGCGGCTGTTGTCTCTGCTGACCCTGACGTCTGTGCCGCGATTTTCGCCGGGGCTCGGCGTCGGTCGGCTGCCGTCTCCGATCGAACGTCGAGACTGCGGCGTCCCGACGGCCGCAGACGGACAGCTATCGATCGCCCCGTCGGAATACAGATGTCCGCGCCAGATTGGAATGCCGATCACTGGCGGCCTCATCCCGTTCGCAGAGAGCCGGCTATTATCGGCCGTCTGCTTCTTATTCCCGCAGTAAGCGGCGGCATACGTCCGACGTCAGAAACATATCTGCCGAAAACACTCGGCCGCATAATACACTCACGCAGCCGGTGCATGCGACGCTCCCGGCTGACGAACAAGGCCAGCGCCGCCGCTCGGGCCGCGCTGTGCCCGCGCGATATGCCGGGCACGACAGGGTGACATCACCCGGCGCGGTCCGTTTGCTCGCCGTTTGCATACATAGCCCACACCTCGAACTAGTGGTACGTCCGAGCCGACACACGGGCGGGCGTTATCACTTAATTAGGGCGGTCGGCGGCTGTGTGGCGGCTGACGACTGAAGGTATGTTTCCATCAGCGCATTGGGACCGCCGGTGGCCGGCCGCCACCGCCGTCCCATTAGTCACCGGCGGCACGTCATCTCCAATCGGAGCCTCTTTTTGTGGCGCCGACCCTCAGCCGGCCGCCGGCCACCTCCAAAACAATCACCACCGCCGTCACTGAGGAATCTGACTGCGGCGTCCCGCCCCGGGGCTCCACGTGGCCCCCGGGGTACGCCGACACGCCACCCACTCTCCGCTGATTGGGTGTTTGTGGCGAATTGTCAGCGCGTCGTTCACGGCTGGTTTGTCGCTCCTCTCGCCGCGTTCCGCCGACTCGGTTGCGGGCCCGTCTCGGCTCCGTTTCGGGTCCATTCTGTGTCCAACGCGGGTCCGCTTCGCCGTCAGGCTGCTTCCATCCGCCTCCGTCTCGCCTCTGAGAGCCGTGACCAGTCTCGGCTGAGAGCCGTGACCGCTCCAGATTACCCACGCCTGTTCTGCGCCGATTAGTTCCCGCTCGCTGCGGCCATGGCTGGCCCGTGTGGACGGTGTGATTATTGGTCACGATTTACCGCCGGGGGGACGGGCCTAACGCGCCCATTTACCCGCCGACACACTGATGAAGATATTCGCATATTTATCGGCCGGTATGTCGGTTTTTGTGGCGGGTGACGTGGACCGGGGTGGTAATTTACTCGCGCGCTCCGGGCCGGGGTGCGCATTCCAGGCGCTGACCCCTGCCGCGCGGACCACGCCCCGCTCCGCCGGCCGAGCCGCCCGGCCGCCGCGCGCGCGGTGTGACCGGCCGCGGCCGACGCAGTGCCGGCCGCGCCGCGCCGGCGCTTGTTTACCCTGCATAATTATGGAGATGGCCGGCTCACGCAGGCCCCTTCAAAGCCGCTCTCGCCGCTTGTTAGGGATATCCATCATGGCGCCGGGTGGTGGCCGCGGGCCGTGACGGCGCGGCTGCGGCAAATTGCAGCGCGCCGCCGCCGCCGCCGGTGGGACGATGGCCGATGGTGAGGTGTTTGAGAGGCCCGTTGCTGAGGACCGAGGGACGGGACGACTGCAGGAGCCCCTAGTCTTTGGGGTGCTTGTCGATTTGATCGTGAACTGGTGGTGACAGGCGGTATATACCCAGCAAGTGTATGCAGTATGGTCTGAACATGGGTCGTCGACGATGTTAGGTGGTGAGAGGGCACGGAGCAATGTTGAGAGTTGCCATAGCGGTACTGAGATGTGTCTGTCGCCTGTTGATCGGTGTGTGCTCTACTGCAGTGTCGATGACGCCTGTTCATGAAGAGCAAACATGCGCTGACGAACATAGGAGGACTGGCTGTTGCCAAGATTCGTTGCCATTGAGCTATCGAATATCACGACATCGCAGTTAGCCTTCTTTGAGTGATGCAATTCGTCATTTGTTAGCAATAACTATATTTCATTTTTTCCTTCAGGCTTACCTACCTTTTATTCTCACTTACTTCTTGACGTCACATGTAGCACATGACCTTTGGAGCTCACGATGGTTTGTCGGCAGGCACTTCAGGTTGAGGTTTGGCTTCTATCGTATCTTGAATTTTAGGCATTCGATCTCTGTCATTTGTGCTCAATGCCATAACATTGTCAACGGATCCAAAATTACATGCCCACCAGATGTCGGAGGCTTCAGAGTTCAGATATTGTTTGTCTTTTTTTCAGTCCAAGATAAGGACCGACTATCCATTAACCGTACCGTTAAGGCCTGGCTACACTATGCGTTTTCTGCGTGCGTTTTTTTTTTTGCGGGTTTGCGTTTTTTGCCTAATATCGTTCAAGAAAAAGTAAAAAATAATATAATTTTTACATTAGTTATATGCAGAAGTTATTATAACTCTTATATTAACTACAATTGAATATAAAGAACATCACAAAAACGAAATATCGTTTATTTCTCTAGAACGATGTTACGCAAAACCCGCAAACACGCAAAAAACGCACGCAGAAAACGCATAGTGTAGCCAGGCCTTTAGTTACACCGGTACCGGCTTATAGCTTTTACTGCACAACTGTGTACATAATACAATGATAGGTATTTTGGTTGGAACTGGAACTATCGTTGTTTGACGTTTCAGTCCTTCACATCCTGACGGGTTCGTTCTCAACATCTAAACACCAGTCATCGCTTGTAGGACGACACTTCGCTTGTTTCATCGACAAGCCAAAGGTAACTTGTTGCATACGCGTCTAGAGAAACTCCTCAGCTGCCCGATGAGGTGCGACTTTAAGACGATTTTCAATCTACCCTAGTGTTTGCAATACCTATCAATAGAGGACTGGACGGTCGGAATTATCCCGTCGAGCGGCGTTGAAGGTACAGAGGCGATAACGATCTCGGGTATGCTTCAGGGCCGCATTTAACAACATGAATGCCTTCATTATGATCACGGTTTTCGACTGTCGACTCTGACACGACTGGTGCTAAATCATGGACCGAGAGGAAATTATGCAGCCTGTTTTCACTTGATCATCTCCGCACATGCTTTATCAGGACGTGCAATTACCGGCAACAATGTAAATGAGGCGGTAAATTACCTTCATGCCTCGCACCCACTAAACGTAACGAGGTACCCAGCACGTTCCTGAAATCTCACTCTGTTTCAGATGGATTTTTAATACAGACCCGGCCCATGGCTGAGAGTAATGAATCAATTAAATCTTAGCACACGAATTGTTTTTTCTTCATTCAATGGCTTGAAAATGACTGCCAAAACACCCTTACATAATCCTTATTATTTCGTCACGCTAACCTAACGCGGTCTCTCCTTACCTTACATCCCTCCCTGCCGTTACCGTGCTTAAGTCCTTCCCTCCTCCGCGGTGGAAGGGTCGGGAGGTCCGCCTCCCATCCTTCTTTCTGCGGCGGTACGGTCGGGAGGTCCTTCCCTCCGCGGTGGTACGGTCGGGAGGTCCGCCCTCCCATCCTTTCCTTCGCGGTGAAACGGCTAGGAGGTCTGCCCTCCCAGCGTCCCTTTCGTGGTGGTACGCTCGGGAGGTCGGCCCTCGCAGCATACCCTCCGCCGTCGTACCGTGCGAAGGTCCTTCCCTCCGTGGTCGCACGCTCGGGAGGTCCGCCCTCCCATCCTTCCCTCCGCGGTGGTACGGCCAGTAGGTCCGCCCGCCCGGCCTACCTTTACTGGTGGTACGGCCAGGAGGTCCGCCCGCCCGGCCTACCTTTACCGGTGGTACGGCGAGGAGGTCCGCCCTCCCATCCTTCCCTCCGCGGTGGTACGGCCAGGAGGTCCGCCCGCCCGGCCTACCTTTACTGGTGGTACGGCGAGGAGGTCCGCCCGCCCGGCCGGCCGAGCCGGGCGGCCCCCTGCCACCATCTCTGCGGGCCGTCGGCGCCGCCGTCCGCCGCCATATTGAAAACCAACGCTTATTTATCGCGGCTAATCTACCAATCTCCAACACGCCAATTCCATAACGAATTCATCAGAGTTAACAGGCCGGGTGCAGAATTTACAACCGCCGCAGAATTAACGAGACGGAGGCTGCGGTGGCCGCGCCGCGCCGCGCCGCCGGTGCGCCAACAATGGCCGCTGGCGCACCGCGATCGCCGCGCGCGCGGCTTTGATCCCGGCCACAAAGCCGCCCCGTAAAATGGGCTGAAAGGAAGGGCCCGAAATGTCCCAACACGAGCCGATAAATACCCCAAATAGCGGCTGTCAGCCCCAATCGGGGGGCGCCCGCGGCGGGCCATGCTCACCTAACGAGATAAAGACGTCGCCACCCCCCGCCGGCGCCATATTTCAGTGTAACCGGCGCGCGCGGAGCGCTGCACCGGCGCCCTTTCAGTGGCCACATTATATCAGTTTAATTCGGGCTGAATTCGCCGGGCGCGCGGGTGTCTGCGGCGGCGCCCCACGGCCCGTGGCTGCGACGCCCCGCACCACTCCTCTGAGCGCGTCAGGCGGCCGCGCTGTCTCTCGTCTGAGAGGCGCTGTGTGGGACGGACGTGTAATTAGGACGGAGCCGAGTCGGCCTGTCGCTCGGAGCCGCCGACCAGCCGTAATCAGCGGGTGTCGGACTGCGGGGCTGGGCCGGTGACGGCTCCGACACTGCCGGCTCCGACACGGGCCCCGGCGAGAGGAGAGCTGTCGGCCGCGGGAAGCAGGCTTGTGAGAGGTGAAGGACGTCCTTCACGCACTTATTTCAACTGGTCCGGTTCCTGGGGTGATTTTTTTGAAATGGTGGCTCAGTAACGATCGGTATGTTCCATGCTGATTATGGTGTGCATTTGCTGAGGAAGGACACATAGCATAATAATGCAAAAATGAACTGCAATGCTAGATGCACCATCCTTGGCCTTATTCTATTTAACTGCTTATTTGGAATGTCCGAAAGATCATAAATAAGCCTCCGGTCACGACTTACCCGTGCGTGGGTGCGAGCGCAGCCGTCTGTCTTGCCTGCGAGTCGCCGAGAAGCGCTCCAGTTTTTTTCTGCATCTGTGATCTCTCCGCTTCATACACGGCTTACGCTCCCGCTGAATTCGCCAACAGCGCACCCTAATCGGATGACGAGTGTCCACTTTTTCCAGCCGACTGGCCGAGTGGCAAACAGACTCGGCCTTCGTCAATGGCGACCACACTGAGCCACAGCCTCTGCCGGGCTGTTTTCGACCATTGGCGAGCTCCTCAATAGCCGTGCACCGGCGGATCAGCACAATCCACTTATCATCACTTCAGAGAACGCGCCTCGACCGCCGCTCGTCCGGGCGGATTGAAGTGGGCATTCGAGATTTGGAGGCACGGGAGCCAGCGAGTGGGGATGTGATCCTGACGACTGAATCACTGACAAGTGTTCACCTTCAAACACCGTCTGCAATCGACCGCGATGTAACGTAAGAGTCGAGTTTTCGAAGGTAAAAATTAAATGTCAGACTTATTGGTCTGCATTATGGATTCAACTTTAACATTGCACCTTCATATAGGCAATCTCGTTTTAAATGCCAGTCGATTTTACTAAGCGTAACTCTCCCACCAACCGAATACTTTGAATAACATAGCCATACATGCAATTCGCCGGAGGTACTCCTTGGTATGCAGCAGGTAGCCATCATTCATATATTCTCTCGGATGCGGCCTGAAATCTCAAAGCGTCATCTCGCGCAGCCTGAATTATCATGACGCCGCCAACAGTTTATATCCTTCGCCCATTCATTGCAGGTGACGTTCATGAACCCCTTATAGCCCAACACTGCATAATCCTGATGTATCACATCACTGGTCACGATTATAGCTACCAGAAGTGCCGTTTCCGGTTCACATGTGTCCGGGGCAGCGGGATGCGCTCGGGCGTCCCCAGTGCTGCTCGCGCCCACCTGTGTGCCATTACCGAGCTGACGCCCTGCTGGTGCTCGGCTGTTGGCTCGTTTTCACCTCCGACGCCAGATGCTGACGTCTGAAGTGCTCACAAAGCGGCCGGAAGGGCCTGGTCCGCCGTAAACTCTGCCCACAATGGTCCCAGGAACGGTCGGTCCTCCGTCCGACTCCCTCGGCGTCTGATGCCTTCCCCGACTCTCCGCGATGTGTGTGTACGGCCGCGGGCTGTCCCTGTCACCGATGCGCCATTAACTGTCGACGAGCCGCCGCCTTGCACACGTGTGTACGAACAAATAACGGAGTCATGCCGACCGTCACATAAACGTCCCAGTCTCCGTCTGGGTGGGGGAGGGGTTGTCGTTAATCCGCACTAGGGGAGGCGCTGCAGCGCGGCTGCCCTGTCTGCACGTGCTCACTGGATTGGGGAGGTTCTTTTGGCGGTTATGATGTGCTGTTGAGACTGCGGGAAGATGCACTCTGTTTGCACTGAACTTACCCTGTACCATAGAAAAATATTGTAAGGTCACTTGACATTTTGCATGCACTTTTTGTGTCTGAATATATAATCGGTCGTGCCGTTTCTATATTGTTGCATCCACAAACATCACAGAAAATATTGCATGCCCTTTGCCGAGTAGCAGTGAAAACACTAATGAAGAGATAGATTATAAATCGAAAGGCAGGTGGAATATGCTCCGTAGTCCTCAACCATCGACATTTCCTAGCTAGATTGGATTGACTTGCAATATGGCAGATACTGCCACTGGCCTGCTCTCAGCCTCAGAGCGCGCTGCCGCCCGACTCAGTCAGCCACCCGGTCTGCGGTGCTGTCGCTGGCAGCTGTCGATCCGCCGGGGGCAGCTGGCGCCGACCTGTCATCCCGCCGCCGGTGATCCGTCACATGGCAGACTGTCACAGCTGACGGATGACCCGGTCGGGGGGCGGGGCCAGTTTTTAGGACGGGGGCCACCAGCAGATGTGGGTCCACACTCGCCCCCTTCCACCGTCTGCCGGCACGCGGCAAAACACAAATAACGGAGCCGGTAATTGGAGACATTGATTTGATTTATTTGCGTTGATGTATCTTGATTTCAGTCTCAGGGAGGGAAACGAAGTTATTTTATCGAATTACTTTCGAGAAAAATGATATTTAGTGAGCAATGTGCTAATGTCATGCGTATTGCGTATTGACGATTTCAGTCATCGGCTTTGGGGCATGCTTCGGCTTCTGCCTGAGTTTTTTTTTGTATGCCTGTGCGCCTGCTGTCTGTCTTCTGCCTGCCTATTTCATCTGTAAGTTCGTTTGTCCCTCGATCCCTCTCTTTTTCGCTCTTCTTTTCCCTCTACCCCGCCCTCCAGTCTCTCTCCTTATCTATGTCTACCTGTACATATGTGCAGAGATATTTGTATATCTGCCTCACCCCGCCTAACCGCTCCAACAGGCTCACGCACTCTTATCTCTGAAATTGCCTCAATTTCTTTCAGTCCTGCAAAACGTATGCACTGATAGAAAAGTAACGACAGCTTGTCAGTTCACCTATCAATTATAGCCATTAACGCCACGTCAATTATCTTGAGTCGTATTGAGCCGAGGAACTGGCTACGATCCTTGCATACGCGATGATTAATTAGCCGCCTAATCTCTTCGGCCCAGAACAATGCTAACGACTTCGATTGGCTCCGTACGCGGAGCGCTAACCGGTGCATTGTCTATTGTCCGGCGCTGTTTTATTCGGCTATTTATCTCGCCAGGTGTCAACCGATCGTCCATGCGTGTCGGTGTTGGCACCTGCCCGGAGATTGTGGCCCGCATACCCGACTGTTGCGTGTCGCGGTGTGCACAGTGCGACACACAACTGTGCACAGTGCACAGTGCGACGCACAACTGTGATCGCGCATTCCTGTCCTCGACTGGGAGGGACACGTCCGGCTGTCACTCCCTGTTATCGACTCCCGTGTCCTCCGCTCTTGTCCATTGATCTGTCCTCGGAGCATCTCCACGGAGTGTGTCCGCAGATCGTGTCCATCGTGCCCTTTGCCTCTATTCTCTGCTCGTGTCAGCGATCTTGTAGCTCGTCCGAACTGAAAATACACACTCGTATGTGCCCAGTGGCCAGTGGTATGCGTTTTTGACTTCTTTCTACTTTTTTTTTTTACTTTTTGTTTCAAAACTGATTTTGCCACAATTTCATTGAATTCAGTTTCTCTCTCCATGCCTTATGATTTGGCAAAATATCCTTTCACGATTAACCTCTACCCGTGTTACAGGTACAGCATGATGTCTGCATGTGCCTCATGGAGAGCCGAAGAGGTACGCACCATGCTCTGCGTCCTGATAAACAGAGATAAAAAGCGGTGTGTGGATGTCCACGAGATATCCAGGATGGATGCTTGCACTGAGGCAGTGCAGACCTCGGGGAAAAGCATATCGTGAGAAGACTTTAAATACTGGAAGTCAATGTCACAATGCTTAAGGACCTGCCATTAGTCTGACAAAGCAATGGTACGGTACCTACAGTTTTTTTTTCCATGCGTCGCTTTTAGAAAGTACCTAAGGTTATGAGAACTATGATAAAAATAATTGAATTTAATGACCCTATTTTACTATTATAATTGGCAAATGTGTCAAAAGGTAAGGCCAGAATTTCCTATTTGAAATGTTAACTTCGATTTCATATGAATATCTGAGTACTAACTTTAGATAACTTTCGGACTCTCGACAGGTGAAGGTGAATGCGGGAAAAATACCGAAAGCTGTCATACAATATCGTGAAGTGAAGTACCATAACCAGAGGAGCGAAAGAGAGGCGGCCGATGCCATTCATGCAGGAACGGCATACTACTAGACAACCGCCCTCCGCCCCCCATCAGCCGCTCACACGGGCTGGGGATGAACAACGCTGTAGCGCGGACATGGGAGAAAGGGAAGAAGTCTTTGGTGAGTGAATGTGCTTTCTGTACTTACCCGCGGATGACTGGGGCATATTCCATAACGCGAGTGACTGGGAAGGTGGCTTACAGAGCCCCCATGCTATACCCGAAACTGTTGGCTCGATTTTCAAAACTCCCAAAAGCGTTTGACAGCCCCGGAAACACTGTCGGGCGAAACCAAATTGTGCTGTCCTCTAGGCCACTAATGTTGTCACAGGTCATCAGGGGCGAAGCTTCCTATGGGCGGCTGCCCCACCATCCTGTTATTTTTCCCCATCAATATTTGTTTTGCCGGGCCCCGCCAACTTAAGCTCATTTGTAGGACTTTGTTACTTTGTTAAACAGTTCTTTTCGCTGTTGCTTAGCAAATCAATCCTTTTCACATAATGGGTTTTAGAATGTCGGTCCAACGCAAAAACTTACCTCTGTAATGATAGAAAATGTTTCAGAGTGCATAGCATTTTATTCAACTTACAATCATCGGCCATTCTGAAAGATGTCGAGCTGAAACTTTTTACGCGAGTGTTTCGCGAATAACCGAAGGGTGGTTCGTTCGAGCTCCCTTTAAGTGCACTGGCCTACAATATTGTTTTTTATCATTTTTACACTGTTGGTGCTCTTTCTCAGCTTCCCAGACGTTTTTTTTCGTCTTATTGTTCTGGTTTATGTTTACGAAATCGTTAATATTATTTTTTCACCGCCAGCATGCAAGCCTATGGAGGACTCTGACGTGACACATAGCTTATTGAGCGCTGGATATATCGGGTATTCCCGTGATATGTCTCCAACATGGTTTGGCATCTCTCCGGACCACGCCGCCGCTGACCCTGACGGGTGTGACGGTCGCCTGACACCGCGTGCTGGTGTTGACAGCTGTCCTGTCGTGTGACGGACGACCTGCGTGACGGGACCAATCGCGGCCGACGCGCGCGGCTCACCGCGGCTCATTACCGCCACCGTGTCCGATCGCACGCCGCCAGAGGTACCGGACCCCCACTAAACGGCCCGTTTAGGCCGTCCGAAGCGCAATTTGCGACAATTTATTGGGACAGGTCCTGAAAGCGGAACATTTGCATACGGCGGCGGCGTGGTTGTTATCATTTTGGAGTTATGGTCTCGACTATTACGCTGCTCTGTAATTAAATAGAGCTCCCATTTCCTCTTGGTTCCAATTCAGACCGCAAACAGTGCGCCTCTTTTTGTGCTAACCGCCGCCCCCTCGCTAAATGCTGTTACCTCGCGCGCGCCCGCCGGCGAATGAGGGAGCGGGAATTATCCCCGCCGCCAGCACAGGCGTTACTTCCGTTTTGCCATTCAGCTTCGCTGAAAGCGGCCCGATGTGCAATAGGTGCGAGGCCCCGCCGCCCGCGGTCCGCCGACCAATCAGGGTGCCTCATCCGCCCGGTAGGCGGGGCTTGACGACGACCGGCCGCCGACGGGCATTGGGGCTCCATAAATACCGGCATTACAGGCCGCCGTCAAATTTGTTCATATTTAGGGTGCAGCTGTGACTGGGCCCGGCGTAAGTCATCGTCGGCGGCCGGGTCGGGGGCTCCGGGCGCCCTGTGCGGCGGCCGGGGGCGGTCGCGGCCGGCGATAATGCATCGGCCGCTCGGCGACGGCGGCGGCGGATCGCCCGGCCGATACCGACCGACAGATGGCTCCGCCGCCGCCGGCCGCCAACCGCCCTCGCTCACAGGATAATCAGGTGCAAATGCGGCATATATCGCCGGGCAGATACCATCTGCCCTGCGCGCGGCCGCCGCCGCCGCAGCAGCCAGGCGTCGATTTTACCGGGTCGTCTTTATCTCTGCACGGTTTTTATGGACATAGCGTGCCCAAGTCATCGCCGCACAGTCGATGCATCACTGAGAAAACTCGCCAATAAATAACCGACACTGGAAACCCCGCCGCGCGAGTGGGCGAGAGAGGAGCTGACCCAATTTATAGACTCGGCCAGGGCCGTGCGGCGGAGGGTACGCCGGTTACGGGTTCTCACTTCCCGCGCGGACTGCTAATGTCTGAATCAGTGCCGGCCGCCACTGCACCGGTCGGGTATTTCCGGCCGGTGGCGCTGAGCGGTGCTCCGTACGTCACTCGGAGGTGGCGGGGTCTCCTCTGAGTGGTGAGAGCAGGACCACCGTGGGCCACACGCTGACAATGGCGGCCGGGACAGCAGGGTGGGCGGTGCCGTCTGTGGTTGAAGTCAACGACATCTTCGTCTGCACCGAGCAGTTAAAGAACTGTTAATTTTATGTGATTGGTTTTACTGAGGCGTTGGGAGGCCGCTTTTGTTCGAAGGTGGCAGGGGTGTTTGCGGTTTCTGGAGTGTTTCTAGATTATTTTGTCATTACGTTGCCTCAAAAATAGGGTCCATGATGCTTGTCGTTAGCTGTTTTCACTTCTAAGTTCTTAAGTAATAGGTCTAGACTTTAAGCTAGAGCAAGCATCATATTTTGTTATTGGTGAATGTATACATTTATTTAACCTGGAACAATGTTGCAATTACGTTGCATATTGTAAACGAGACAGCTGTGCTGAAATAAAACTGTGGACCTTTGTCATAAACCACGATATCTTTATTAGGTCTTTCCAAACACTAAGCAGCACAGGGGCGGATCCAGAAAATCTCCAAGGGAGGGGCCATTAGAAACCAGGAGGCCCCCCCATAATCCCACCTGTTGGAGGCCCCATCTTCCCACTTGTTGGCCCCCCCCCCAAAAAAAAAACTGCGTCTATTGAGCTTATCTAGCTGTTCAGGCAACATCTCAACATCTGTGCAGGCTTGGAGGCCCTCTGTGCAGGTTAGGAGGCCCTGTAAAAGTGGTCATCTCTGTGAGTATAAGAGACCTCCAAGTTATGAAAAGCTTTACCAATCTTCTAACAAAGAAGTCTTCTCAGCTAGTCTTCTAAGAAATAACTAAGTGGATAGGTTAAAAAAAACTCATCGGATTTCGGCCACTTTATTTTCAGGAGGCCCCCTTTTCAGCTTTTTAACTTTTTAACTTTTTATTTTATTTTTGAAAAAAATCGGCCAAGGGGGGGGGGGGGGCCATGGCCCCCATGGCCCCCCCTTGTATCCGCGCCTGAAGCAGCATGAGGGGGCTCATCACCAGCATCCCCATTTTCCATATATTATTTTCAATAGTTTCGTTTCCATCACTCATTCAGGCGCCAATTCACACTATCTAACGCCTCCACTCTTTCGCTGGAAAATGTGTTGGGGTGAAAGCACTGAAGCCATAAGTGTTCGACGAGTATTACCAAGCTGAGCTCCAGGGATGATGCTGGTTACTCTCTGTTTTGGTTTGGTTGAGTGTGGAATATTATCTCGTGGCCTGTGAGCACTGAACAGTTTGAGGTTGAAATGGATTGTCAAGGATGAGATCAGCGGTCTCGAATTCCGTCTCATCCCATAGACGTCTTGGTACTATTGGTCTCAAGATAAGGGTCCAGGCGACCTGTAGGTTTGATGCGGTGAATACCCCCCACCTTCGCCACACTCACTCGGTGCTACGGAGCTCCGATCTCGCGACCGGTCACCTGTACTTGTAGACTGTGCCGCATGACATAGCAGTCGAGCGGGCCAGCGGAGCTTAGGCGGAAACTAGCGCCGCGTTTGACAGAGAAGGACGCTCACCATTCCGGCGGGAGGGCCGCTCGCCATTTTAACTCCATGTAGCGTCTCGCTGACAATGAAAGACACTACAGGACGACAATATATCCTTCCGCAAAAGTGATGTCCACTACCTATGACAACACTTTCCTGTTCCTAATCGTGTCCACACCTGAGGGATGACGATTCAGGCTGCACTCCTGCATTTTGCGGTCCTTGGCCTTAGAGCATGAGGTGACGAACGAACCTCGGGTCACGGATCACCGAGCTACGGCCAGTTTCACAGAGATTGTCCACCTGAACGGCTGCGTCGCTACGTGAATTGAAATTTCTATCAAGGGAGCTGAACCAGACAGTCGGCATGCTCCAGGCCGAAATGACACAGCGTGTCATTGCTGATTGGTTGGGACATCTGCCTGTTGTTTTTGTTTGCAAGTCTTAACCCTCGCCGGCCGAGGGGGGGGGGCGGTTGCCGCCCCCCCCCCATAGGGTTTTTTCGCGATAGCTCCGAACACGGTGGCGATAGAGAGCTGAAACTTGGCATACCTGACCTTTGATCCAAGCCGCATCTTTTGACTCCAACCGCATTTTTGGGTCAGGTCAGGTCACTGACCTATGACGTCATAAGTGAACCTCTGCACGGTCTCCAGATGTCGCAACTTCGCAACGCCCTCACTGCCAGAGGAGATGTCACAGGGAAATGAATAGGATCTAATATCCATTATGAGTCTCACAACTTGTATATCTCGGATTTTTCCTAAAGGTCATATGAGGTCAGGTCATTTTCGTGACCTCACCATTATAAGTCAATGGGGAAAAATGAAAACTGCTATTCTGGCGCCGGGAACGATCTCCAACTATCTCAAGCACACAGAATCGTGATTTTATGCACTCCTTGCAAGGTCAGATGCGTCACTTTTGCAATGTTGACCTTGCGTGACGTCATTTATGACGTCATCAAGGTCACATTAGTTTTTCGTCAATAACTCCTGATCAAATTGAGCTAGCGAGTCGGGAAAGCCACCAATGGACTCAGGAAGACCTACCGAATCGAATGATATGCGACATGACCTCTTTCGACCAACTTCGTGACCTGGGGGTGCTGACCTGACCTTGACCTGAGGTCAACACCCCAAGTTGACCTGACCCGGACAAAAAGTATATCATTCGACGCGCCTGAGCGAGGCGAACACGATGCTGCCAAAATCGCGGCTCTGCGGCCGTTTTTTGCGAAGTTATTCACCAAAAACTGAACCGTACCTTGGGGCACTTGACCTGACCTCAGAGGTCACCGGTTGACCTAGGACCTTAAAATTGGGTACCAATCTCTGCGTCTCGTAACGGCGCACACGCTCGTTTTTTCCGCGACGCGCTAGCTCCACCAGGGGCGAAACGGCGAGGGGGGGTCGTACCCGCCCCCCCCCCCCTCGGCCGGCGCGTATGTGGAAAACCAATAGGTCCGGCGAGGGTTAATTATAGAAGAACTGTCTGCACAGTCCGGTGTTGGTGGGATAAGCATACGGCTGCTGGCAGTGTTGCTGATCGTTCCAGTTTGCCGGCGTGCGCCTACCATTTCAAACGTTAAATAAATCGCATTGAAAAAGGCGACCGGGAAGAGGGGCCAGTAGTTGGCGCCAAATTGGCCAAGCGGATCGCGCTGAAGCGCTATCACATCTCCAAACAGGACCGTGAGACGCAATTGGAAGAGCTCTCCAACTTCCAAGGCTCATTACCTACCTTCGGCCCAATACTAAGCCAACGCATGGTCATTGGTCAATGACATGTTGACATGCATTTTCAATCAGGACAGTGCGCCAACTCATCGCTCTGTCAAGGCCTAGCGGTGGTGCGAATTGAACGTGCCAGACTTCTGAAGGAAAGAGATGCTAGCCGGCTGCCCTCCGGACCTCATCCTGATCGACGAACTTCGGGCTGTCGTCCAGCAGGACCTGGACAAACAGAAGCCGGCGGCCAACCTCGGCGCCTTGACGTTACAGCTCAAACGGGCATGATAAAAAAATCCAGCCGTATTTACTGCACAACCTAGTTGCCAACATGCAAATTTGCGTTCGTATGTAAGTTATTATTCCGAATAATGACAAAAAAACTCCAATATCTATGTAACGTCGTTTATGACGTTGCACATGGTTCACAACGCAAAAGTTGAGCATCGATCTTGCAAGGAGTGAAGCGACACGAGCACGACTTGTGCAAACGATAGTCGTAAATCATTTTTTTGTCATCAACATAAATTTTAATATTTCCCTAGTTGAATTATGACGTCATTGACCTAGCTTTACGTGAACTTCTAGAAATTACGAGACATAAAGGTTGCAAGGTCTCGGAAGAATGTGAAGTCCTGTAAGTTTTATTTATCTCCAGAAGTTGACCTAGCAATGGCGAAGTTGCCAAGCCGCAATATTTTGGGACCGAGTGAAGTCTTTTATGACGTCATAGGTCAGTGACTCGACAAGAATTGAAAATGTAATTGGTCGTTGGTGTCACCAGAGAATTGGCTTGCATCAAGTCAATTGTGCTTTTTTCAGCTTTCAGGTTTCCTTGTTGAGAGCAATCGCAAGAAGTCTGGGGAAGGCAACACCCGTCACCCTCATCTATGGAAAGTTATGCTTTTGCGGAGCGACCTTCAAAGCTAGTGCGCCCCATGCACTGTCCGTCGTGTTTTCAGCTTGCTGTCGGTTTTCCAATATATGGAAGCCAGTTACAGGCGTCTCTTAGTCTCTCATTGGTCAATCGCACACACCACGTGTGGTTCATCAACGACCAATGAGAAGATGAGAAACGCCAGCAAACTGACAGCATGCTGATTTGGTGATCAAACAGCGCCCTGACCACACCCCTCCCATCTATCGCTGACACCCTGCTCGGTAACTCGTCTCGAGACGCGGCTGAGCCAGGCCCTTCGACCGGTTACCGCCGCCGGCATAATTCCGCCTGATTCCGACTGCACCGCTGGACACTACACTGCGGCGAGCGACCCCGCTGTCAGACTCGGGCCGAACGCACCCCCTCCCCTACCCCCACTCCAGCTGTGGAGGGTGAGGGTATTCACCGCATCAAACCTACAGGCCGCCTGGACCCTTATCTTGAGACCAATAGTACATGGTAAGAGCTATTGATGTCCAATGCGGGTAATTCGGATTCCGATACCAGATCAAATACCAACAAAAACCATGGGAAAATACCACAAACCGAGGGAACTTGGGAAAACGGACGAGACGCCAACTTTTTACCAATTTAAGAGCATCTTGAGCATTTCTAACATTCATAATACCAACACAATATAAAAAATATAAGATATCTAGGTATGTAGTACTACATTGGCATCGGTTTGGTATCGGTATTCCAAGAAGCTGGTGTCCGATTCACATTTTCAGTAAGAGAATAGTGGGATATGCATGGAAACAGAGCATATACACAATATGTAAAAGGCGGTCTTGGGCGCTGAGACGGGCCATACCCCCAACAAGTTTTCTCCAAGTTCTAAATCTTTACGTCGGATCTCGATTTCTTACGCACTAATGTGTATTTTAAAACAAACTTCTTCATGAAAGTTGTAGGTTTTCGTTTTATCCTCGAATACGGAAAAACCGAAAATTTCTGTCGATTTCTGGCGCTGTGGGGGGGGGGGACATTTGCACCAACTGCCCCCACCCCTTCCCCCGGACCCGCCAGTGAAATTGGAAAATGAACTCTGAAGGACTTGCAGGACAATATCCGAAAAAACGCATTGCGATTGTTTGGGAAAACTTCAATCGCTTGACAGATTAAGACCACAAAGGAAAAATCCAAGTGGACCCAATAAAGAGATAAACATGACGGAATGACACTGTAAGTGCGAGAGCTGCTGTCATACGCTGTGAAAAGGTAAAAGAAACCTAGAAAGAAACATAGAAAAAAAAAACGCTGGCCGTGATACTGACAAAATCAGGCCAGAAGAGTGTAAGGCAGGCTCACACAAGTGGGTACCTAATGTGCAGGCTGGAAGATGCGTGTTTGCGGGGAGAGCTGCGGTCGGCATCTATACCAAAATGGTTATACCTATGTACATGTTGCAGGCACTTTAGAAAATCAGTCATTTTATAAAATGCCTCGGCATTTTGCAAAATGCCTGATTTTCCAGGCTTTTTGCAAAAAGCCTAGGCATTTTACAAAATGACTGACTCTCCAGTCATTTTGCAAAATGCCTAGGCATTTTACAAAATACCTAGCCATTTTACAAAATGACTGAGCAGCGTGTTGTAGATACGAGTACCTAATTATATACGTTTTGGTAGCGTGTAGGTGGACCGAGGAGTCCAGCATTATGACCAGAGGAGTCCAGCAGTGGGAAGTCCATACCTACTTCTCTCTATTTTGAGAAGTGCAGGCCCGCGACATTTCCAACCCCCACGTCAGCGACGCTGCTGGATTTAAAATGATCGATCTGGAGCGTCAACAAACGACTGGCCCTATGCCGGCCTGTATCTGTAAAACCATTAGAGGTCGCGAGGATTCGATCCCACACACTTAGGCGTTAGTGTCTTCTGAAACCAACGCTCTCGTCCTACGCCAAGCGACCTGATGATTCTCCCGATGTGGAGCTTGATATTTTTAACTGGGACCATGCAAGTAGGTACTCAAAGCTGTCAAACAAAGACACAATCAAACAAAGACTACACTCATTCGTTTACATGTAATTGTACATCAACCGGGCCTGCCTATTGACTAGGGCCGGTCTCCGGCTGGTTTTGTTAGGTCTAGTTTCAGGCAGAACGTGAACGGCGTTGATGTACTTGGGAGTTTTTACAGCGTTAACTAAACAATGCTTTATGCTACAGCCGAGTCTGCAACTCAACCAGGTCGTTACTCAGCATTGTCGTCATCACAGAGCTTCAAATCGATCAGCTACAGGCTGAACACGTACAGGACTCGTGGGTTTAAGCGGTAGGTTTTGCACCTAGAAAATTTGGTGTACTTCAGGCTATATCTTCGTCGTCTTAAGCTTTTAAGTGTTGAAGATGCGATCGACTTGTTGGGTAACAAGCCGGCCATGATCGTGTAAAATGGCTTCATCGTAGATCGATTAGTTTCTGAGATATAACCGGATATGTAAAAGTGCAAAACCTAACGCTTAATCTCGCGAGACCTGTACCTATAGGGTATAGGAAGACGTCCAAAAACTTTGGCCATAGTATCTGTAGTGGGATCTACGTTCCATGCTGGTCAGGCATTTTGCAAAATGCCTAGTCATTTTGTAAAATGGCTAGCCATTTTGAAAAAAGCCTGGTTGCGTTCAGTCATTTTTCAAACAGCCGTCTTTTTGTAAAATGCCTAGGCATTTTACAAAATGACTGATTTTCTAAAGTGCCTGCAACATACATACTACCCAAGTCCTGGCGTTTGCGGCCGTCAGAAACCCTCCCCGGCCGACACCGCCGCGCTTAACCCACCGCTTATCAGGCGCGCAGCTGCCGCCAGCGCTTCGCCGAACGGCTTGCTTCAGCACTGATTGCATCCGCGGACACTCTGCTTGCGGCTTAATTGGAATTTATCCGACTTAATTAGGCCAGCCTCTTTTGTAAGTCATAACAAAGCGGCCATGATGAGAGTGGACGACCGATCAGATACAGACCGCTGCCCGATCGGGCGCAGAGGCGGTTTCAGCGCCGGCAGAGGCGACTATAGGCTGCAACTGTGGTATGCAGTAGTGTGGGTAGCAAACAAACACACTGTGTTGTTAAAGCTACTTGTAAAAATAATTCGTGATTGAGTCTCCATGTAGAAATGCCCAAGGCTGTCAGACCTGTAAGGGCGCAAGCTGTATTTATAACTTAGGTATATTTTTACAGCGCTATGGCATTACAATGTTAGAACGACTTTCGTATCCTTACACATTTGAGCCTCAGCGATATGCACATTTCGGAAAATAATTCCCGTGGGAATTTTAATACATTATGCGATAAATGATTGCTGAATCGGCGGTGATGAGCTTCAGTGCAAAGATGGCGATCGAGGCGTATCGCTTTGCCTCCCACCCTATTAACGCCTTCGCCAAAACACGATATTAGCCGAATATGGAGCACAGGTGCAGTTGTTTGGGGTATTCGGTTAGTGCAATGAATGTAAGGTCAATAGGAGCGATGTTCGCATGGAGCCGACATAAGAATTAAGATCATATAGGAGTTGTGAGTTCACAACTAAATGTACCTATTGCAGGTTACTATTTGACATGCGTATGAGGTGGTTTGCCGTTAGCTTATTGACCGGAGCGCATTGTTCGTTTTCTGTTGTTAGAGAAAAAGAGCGATGCAATGATCGAAACAGTAGATACTCTAAATTCTAAAATATAAAATGTTTACGTCAACTCTTCGAATCTTGGGACTATGGGAGACTTCAGACACCCACAAGACATCGTTCTTATAATCCGAACTTTTTCAGTGAACGTTTCTGGTCATACTGGCTGATCCTACGACTTTGATAATTATTTTTTTCACGTTTGATACCTAAGTCTGAACTCCTTTCAGTGTCTAATCCGACAGCCCGTCGGCATTTTTACTCCTCAATTATTCACGACTGGTGAGTGATTTATCTGCTACTGTCGTATTAGTGTCAGCCGACATATCGATTGCTCGCTTCAATGGACACTGTCGCTTTGAAGCCTGAAATATTTATCTTTGATAACTTCGAATAAAATCTTGTGTTTGCGTCTCGAATGCCGTTGATTAGCAGTCTTCAGTGCCTCGTCTGTCTTGTATAGAGTTTAATAGCAAGGATTTGTGGTCGATACTAGAGAGCATATTTTATCCTTGAGGTTCATGTAGTTGTTAGGCCAAAGGCAGCGTCTCCATTTGGTAGGTGTATTGGAGCTTCCACAAGCAGCAGCGGCAGCAGCAGCAGCACAGCAGCACCCGCGCGTGGCGGCTCCCCGGCTCCGAATGACCGCCGCCCCCGGCTGCGGCCGTGACCCCGCGCCGCCGGTGGCAGCGGCGCGCCCAGCGGGAGGCGGTCCGCAGTGGCGCGCCCAGCAGCGCGCCGAGAGGTGGCACCGGGCACACAGTGCACTAACACATCCTAACACACCTCCCCCCTAAATAAAATGTCTCTTATTCTCTGCACTGTAAAGCACCGCGATGAAATGGCTGCTTCGACCACCGGCAAGGCCGCGATCAGCTGCAGCTGTGGCATCAGCTGCTCGGTCTGCGGCGTTGCAGTCGGTGACGTCTGCTCTCGCGACGTTCGTGCTGGTGACGTCCGCTCTGGTGACGTCTGCGCCGGCGACATCTGGTACTGGTGACGTCTGCGCCGGCGACGGCGTCGAAAATCGAGCGCCGCATCTGCACCTCAGCGATGGGACGCCAACTCGCGCTTCACCCCCTCGAGGTTCAGGCCTGCCGACGACACATTAGCTCAGAACATGTCGCACACTTTGGTCACACACAACCGAACAAGTCTGACGTGTGTTTGTTTATGAATATTACTACGGCAAATTGCACAGAGATGCTGAAGGATTGACAATGACATTAAATGCAATCACTCACAAGCGTATTCACAGGTCGGGGTACCTTACCGGAGGCCGGGATACCCTCCCGTATCGTGTGACATATGGACTCGAAGTTTGTCCTGGTTGTTGTGCGCTGGCTGTCTCGTCAGGTATCCACGCGAAGGTCGGAAACGAGCTGTCCGCTTCTAACACCATGCTCGGTTCTTTGCTCTCAGTTTGCTTGTTTTGATCGGACTGCCCCCTGCTGGCGCTTCGGATCGCCGGAGGAGCATCTGGGACGTGCGTCTCTCTGATCCTGTAAGTGACACCTTCTTCAACGGTACCCTGTTTTTGCACCACCGTCGCTGGACCTTTGTAGTACAGCGCCAGCTTCTGCTGGCCTCCAACGTTGGCAGTATGGTCTCTAACCCACACTTTTTGACCTGGAAGGTATGAAATCTCTCGTGATGACTCGCTCCGTGCTTCTGTCATATCGGAAGCGGCCTCATTGATATTTTCACGTACCTTTGCGTAGGCAACCCTGAGTTGACGAAGCTTGTTGTCGACATAGGTATCGACCATTGACAGGTCGCGGCGTGCACCGAACAGCTCGTCGATTGGCAATCGAGCTTCGCGTCCATGTACCAAGAAAAACGGTGTGAACCCTGTTACCGAGTGTTTGGACGTGTTGTAAGCAAATGTCAGAGATGCCAAGTGATCGTCCCAGTCTGATCCAAGTGGCTTGATGAATTTTGAGGTCATGTCTTTGAGCGTGCGGTTAAATCGCTCTACCATGCCATCGCTCTCCGGCCGGTACGGTGATGTCCGAGTCTTTTCTATGCCAAGGCGCTTGCAAAGGGACTGAAAGACTGCAGACTCAAACTGCCGCCCTTGATCGCTGTGGAGTCGTTCTGGCACTCCTTGTCTCAGTACCATGTCGAGGAGACACTCGGACACGGTCTCAGCGGTCTGGTTCGGCATGGCATAGGTGAAGACGTATTTGGTAAAGTAGTCCATTGCTACCAGAGCGTACCTGTTTCCACGCGCAGACATGGGCATTCCAGTGATATCGATGGCCACCCTTTCGAATGGCCTCGAGTAGCTGTCTGTTCGCAGCGCAGCCTGCATCTTTGGTGTCGGGCGACCTCGGCGCTGGCAGACCTCGCAGGATTCGCAGTAGTGCGAGACGTCTTTCGACATTCCCGGCCAGAAGAACCTCGCTTCTACTTTTTCGAGCGTTCGAGCGGTTCCCAAGTGCCCAGCGGTCTCATCATCATGCAGCATTTTCAATACAACGTCGCGGTACGTTCGAGGGAGGAGTAACACCGGTTCCTTTCCCTCGACACGACGCTGTAGTTTCACGACACCCTGCTCCATTGTCAGATGGTCGAACAACCGAGCCATCGTGCGCAGATTCTTGTTTCTTTTTCTCAATTCCTTCCTTGGAGGGAGGTGACCTGCTTTTAGCCACTTTTGGACCTCACCGAAGACCGGATCGAGCTCTTGCTCACGCCGTAAGATTTCGACGTCTATTCCGCTCGTGGCTTCGTCACGGGTCGTGGCCATGAGTTCGTTGACTTCCTCCTCCTTCTGGTCGACTACTGGCCTGGACAGGGCATCAGCATTTCCATTATCACTGCCCTTTCGGTACAGCACATTAAAGTCATACGTACTCAGCTCGACAGCCCATCTTCCCCGTCGTCCTGTGGCATCCCCGTCGACATTAATCGAGCAGGGGACGTTCTTCAGCGGCTTGTGATCGGTCAGCACCGTGAACGATGTTGCGGCCAGGTACTGACGGAAGTGTCTGATTGCCCAAACTATCGCCCACAGTTCTTTGTCATAAGTGGGCCATCGGCGTTTACTCTTGCTTAGTACCTTGCTCGCATAAGCCACCACCTTCTCCTCACCGTCGACCGTCTCAGTCAAAACCGCTCCGACTGCGGAATTCGATGCGTCGGTTGCGAGTTTAAATTCTCCTTTGCATGTCGGCAAAGCCAGAATCGGGGAAGATGTCAGTTTGTCTTTGATGCTTTCGAAGCTTTCGGTTAGCTCCTGGGTCCATTCAATGTCGCCTTTTTTCTCTGCGGCTTCTCTAATGGGTCTCACGAGGTCAGAGTAGTTGGGGACAAATCGGGAGTAATATCCCGCAAGTCCCAGGAAACTTTTCAGATCGTCGGCCTTCTGTGGTTGCGGCCAGTTACGCACCTTGTCGACGTTTCCCGGGTCTGGTTGCACGCCAGCCTTTCCCACCTTGTGTCCAAGGAACACCACCTCATCTCGTGCGAGGCAACATTTTCGGGGTTTTAGCTTCATCTTCGCTGCTCTGATCCTTTCAAAAACTTCCTCCAAGTTCTTCAGATGAGCCTGTTCTGTCTCTCCGAAGACGATGATGTCGTCTATGTAAACGAGACAGCTCTTGGAGTCCACTCCAGCCAAAACCAGCTCCATTAGTCGCTGGAACGTGGCTCCAGCGTTCTTGAGGCCGAAGGGCATGGCTCGGAACTGATGCAGTCCTTTTCCTGTGCTGAAGGCCGTTTTCTCGCGGTCCTCCTCAGCCAGTTCTACCTGCCAGTACCCTGATGCCATGTCGAGTGTGGAGAAAATCTTTGCTCCTGCGAGACTGTCGAGACTTTCGTCGATGCGTGGGAGTGGAACCGGCAAGCTCTGAGTTACTGCGTTCACTGCTCTGAGGTCGACGCAGAACCTGAAGCTGCCGTCTTTTTTCTTGGCCAAAACAATTGGTGAACGCCAGGGACTCGAACTTTCCTCGATTACTCCTTCTTTGAGCATCTTTTCTTTCTGCCGTTCGACTTCCTCCCGGAGTTTCATCGGAATCCTGCGGAGATTCTGGCGTACTGGCGCTGCATCGCCAGTTTCGATACGGTGCTGGAGCACCGTTGTCTTCCCGATATCTACGTCGTTTTTGCTAAAGATGTCACTGTACCGCGTCACCAGACGTTTCAATGAGGCTTTTCCACCCTCAGACAGGACTGTGGCGTCGATGTGGAGGTTGGAGATGAGTTCATCGAGCGTCCCAGCGCAGGGCTCCGCTGAGGCGGTAGCGGCGCTGGGCACGTCGTACACACCTTCTCCATTTTCCTCGATTGTGAACAGAGTGCCGATCTCAGTGCCAGGTGGGATCGTGACCGCCTGTGTTCCGACGTTGGTTATTTGGACGGGAATCGTCGCCTCTTCAGACACTGACCCGATGATACGGGGAATCCTCCATTCCTGATTGTTTCCCACAGGTAAGGGCTCCATCACCCCCTGCCAGGTGGTCTCACGAGTAATTTTTACGCCACCGTTTGGTATTTCGACCATCATCGGAGCGAGCTGTTTTGATCTGGCGGGTACCGTGATCGCAGTGCATGTAACCACTCGGGATCGATGTGGTCGCAGCTCTGCGTACGTAGGGAGAGGAATCTCCAGGTCACCGATCCTGAAAACTCCCGATCTGTCGTCCAGGATCGTTTTGTGCTGGCAGCAGAAATCTCTTCCCAGCACCACCTGGTAGATTAAACCGGGGATCACCATCATGGTTTGGATGAACTGTCTTGTCTGGACCTGGAACGTGACCTCGGCTTGACTGCTAACAGTTATCTTCTCTCCACCTGCCTGTGTGATGGCTCCAAAAGCCCCTTTACGGAATAATGTTTTGTGGATCGCTGTCTGGGCGAAATCCTGGCTTATCATGGACGCATCGGCGCCTGAGTCGACAAGGGCCCACACCCCTCTTCCTTCAACCTCGATTTTGACTACCGATGCTCGTTTAGGGCTGCTTAGCTCTTTCTCCTCTCTGACTGATGCCCGCCCAGCAGCACCAGTCAACGGTCGTTTCCCTGATGCGTACTCTGCTGTGTTGTGGCTGAAGGCTGGATTCCCGTGGCGTCATTTTGTTTCCAACAGTCGGCAGCCCAGTGTCCTTGTTTCCCACAATTCAGGCATGTCATCCCGAACCTATTGCGTGGGGTGCTCGAATTACCGACGCCACCCGCTGCTACCGGCGTTCTCCAGCATGCAGATATCAAGTGGCCATGCCGTCCGCAGCCCAGACAGCAAACACCTGGCGAGATCGCTCTTGGTGTTGTCCCTGGCTGCGTGCGTCGCTTCACCAGCTGCGGACAGTCGCGCTTGAAGTGGGCGGTATCGCCGCACTGGTAACAAGCGCCCTGTCGGCTGCTGTTTGACGGTTGGTCTCTGATCATCTGAGTCTTTAGCCCGCTCAGCTCGCTCTGAAGCTCTCCTATCATGGTCAGGATTTCTGTTATCTGGTCACCCTCCGTATGCTGGTTTTCTCTGGTAGAAACGATCGCTGCTGCGTCGTGTCCGTAAGACGACCGCATAGCAGTCAGAGTGAGGTCCTTTTCTAACAGTTTTTGAGCGACCTCCTCTGCTTTTTGGAGAGTTGACGCCGTATCGTCGTTATGTAGCTTCTCCTGGAGCTTTAGGTCGGTCAGGCCGCACAGAAAATGCTCCAATGCTATTTGTTCAAGGTCCTTGCTGGACAGTCCCGGGTTTGCAGTGTGTGTGAGCCTACGGACGCGATTGGCGAACGCTTCCGTGTTTTCACCGGGCAGCTGACGCACCTGACGCAGCTCTGCGTGTGCCCTACGTGTATCGGCGCTGACTCCAAATTTCTTCTGTAGCTCTCCTTTCAGCTTCTCGTAGTTGTTTCTATCATCCCTGTCTAATTTCCCGCAAACGTCCAGCGCAGCGCCATCCAACAAGTCAAGCAAGGCAGCTGCTAGTTTTGTCTCGTCCAAGTCACCAAAACGCGTCTCAAAACGGGAAATCCACGTTTCCCAGTTCTCCTCCTTGCGACCGCTAAATTTTGTTGTGTTGTGAATTCTCATGTATAGTTCGCTCGCCATTTTGGGCAGTGTACGGTCGATGGTTAATTGATATGATCGTATCGTCCAACGATACGGGATGAAATAGCAGAACGTGCTAGTTTGAAAATCGTGTCGTACAACGACCACGTTATGAGGCTATGAGCTGCGAGCGCCCCCAGCGCCTCAATACGATTTAATATAAACTTAGGTACCTATTGTAATCGACCTGAAATTAACAAAGCTGTGTCGATAACGACTACACCCTCTCCAATTTCAGGTCAATATCTAAAAGCACCTGTATCGAAAATCGACACCATCAGTGCTGTAAAAAGAAGCACATGAGCAAACCCTCTTTTTATGATAGTGGGAGCGTAAATTTGCTTACCTTGACCGCGCCAATGTTAGGCCAAAGGCAGCGTCTCCATTTGGTAGGTGTATTGGAGCTTCCACAAGCAGCAGCGGCAGCAGCAGCAGCACAGCAGCACCCGCGCGTGGCGGCTCCCCGGCTCCGAATGACCGCCGCCCCCGGCTGCGGCCGTGACCCCGCGCCGCCGGTGGCAGCGGCGCGCCCAGCGGGAGGCGGTCCGCAGTGGCGCGCCCAGCAGCGCGCCGAGAGGTGGCACCGGGCACACAGTGCACTAACACATCCTAACATAGTTTTTTCTTGCATATAAATAGGTTTTTCATAAGCAGTTTAGGTTTAGATATTTGGTTTTTCATGTTAAAAAAAAAAAACACTGTAAAAACTCACCAAAACCGCCTTTGAACCTTAACTCTGAACCCTTTATATACAATGATGATTGATGTGCAAACCCTTCCAACTTTCAATCCTTTCATAATTGTAAAGAAGTCAATCAAATGGTTGTCGGTGACCGCATGTGTCCACACAAATATTGCCTTGAGTGGTATTATTTTCATCCGTGTCACCCCAAACGCGTTTTGCTGCACCCGACATTTTAACGCCGTTGCGCTATTACATCCATTTCATTTGTGCCAGTGACCCATTCTTTCTCGGCGTATTGGACAAGGGGCTTAAAGACTGGCTGTACGAGTTCAATTTATTTGACTCTAAGTGATCATATAAGAAGAAACAGCGAATTTGCCAAGCTAGATATTAGCCGTTTTCACGACGGCCATCTGGTACACATTTGGTGCACATCTAGTACAGATTAGGTGCAGATTTGGTCAAATCAGGTTCAGTGTGTCTCTTAGCAGCTATCAGCTAGGGTTGCACTAATTGCTTATATGCATGCTTTGTCATATTATCAGAGAGCATCATCGATTAAAACACTGAAGTAAATTTATAAAATGAAGATATTTGCTGTAAAAGAAATTAGGTGCAGATTTGGTCAAATCAGGTGCCTTCGCCGGATAGCCCGTCGTGAAAACGGCTATTACGTCTATATGATGCAAAAGCCTTGGAACCCGAGGTCTGGAAACCTTAGCCGAAAATGTCCGGAATGCGTCTGTGAAATATTAACTTTTAAACGACGGCTATCTGGTACACATTTGGTTCACATTTGGCGCAGATTTGGTCAAATTAGGTTCATTGTGTTTCTTAGAAGCTATCAGCTTCAGATGTATGTGCAGTTGCTTATATAAATGCTTTTTCAAATTATCATACATTGTTCGAACTTAAAACACTGAAATCAATTCTTGATGTGAATATATTTCCGGTGAAGGAGATTTGGTGCAGAGTTGGTCAAACTTGGTGCATTCACCAGATTAACCGTCGTAAAAACGGCTAGTATCCACTAAACACCGAGATGGCGTCATTGGGGCTCCGTGTGATGTGACCACAGCAGCATCCGTCAAATTTTTATCGAAGCCGATGGCGTCAGGCGTGGGAGGTGGACGTCGCGCCAGTCAGTCAGTGAGCGGCGTGGAATCCCGCCCAGCTCTCCGTTCCGATCATTCGAGTGCAGTTCCAGCTTTCTTACGAGCTACCTTACGGTCTAGCCTGGCATCTGAACTCAGGTCCTTGTTGGACTAGTCAATTCTAAATACAACCTTCTGCGCCCTTCCAGCTCCGTCAACTCCGATCAAAACTCAGCTTGATATATGTCTGTTCTGATCGCTGTCCTCCACCCTTCATGTCAGTTACGCCCGCAGCCCCTACCCTTCCAGCCAGCTAGCTCGCAGCCTCCAACGCCCTTTTAGTTGGCTTCTATCGCAGCCATCTGCCCTTCCAGCCAGCTCCTATAACAGCCCTCTGCCCTTTCAGCCAGCCCCTATCACAGCCCTCTGCCCTTTCAGCCAGCCCCTATCGCAGCCCTCCGCCCTGTCAGCCAGCTCCTATCACAGCTCTGCCGTCCGATCAGAACTCTATTAGGCCTATGTTTTTGTGTAAGCAACAGACATCTGCCACTCCAGCCAGCTCTGCCCGCAGGCCTCTACTTTTCTATAGCTCGTATCACAGCCCTCCGCTGTCCAGCCAGCTCGTCTCACAGCCCTGCCGTCTCCCGGGCCGGCGCGTCGGCGCGGCGACGGCGGCTGCACTGGTGCCGGCCGGGGCTGCGGGCGGGGCTCGCCGGCCGCTCGGCGCCGCTCGCTGTGCGCCGACGGGCTCCAGTGCGTCTCGGCTGCGCGAGCCGACTGCGCGCCGCCGTCTCGACCGGCCGCGACCGCCAGTGGTGACAGTGTGACAGCGCGCTCTGTGACAGTGACCGGGGTGACACCGTGTCGTCCCCAGGAGCGCCGGCTGAGCAGAGTGGACCGAACGGGCCGCCGCCGGAGCGCCATGTAGGCGGAGCGGAGTGGCATTCCTCTGCGCCGGCCCCGCTGTTTAGCGATCCCCAACGCCGGTAAGCGGCCGCCCGTACCGGCCTCTAATGTCTGTTTGTGGCCGCCGCCTCGGCCGGAAATTATATTCATTTTCACCTGAGAGTGTTGTCAGTAATGGGAGGGATGATATGGAGCGGGCTTTCCTGAAAAGGAGCTCCATTCTGGGTAAAATTGAGATATTTGCTGGTGTTGTATATCTAACAGGGGTCTGTTACATGACTGGTAAAACGCTGGTCAGCCTAACACAGCGACGGAGGCGGCTGATATGCTAATAACCGCATTATACACCAACCCCCAATCGGAATATACATCAAGGCTTATTTGCATCCGCAAGCACATTCCAGGAGGGAAACATCGCCGGCTTCTATCATTTCAGTGGACGGACAAATCTCAGCTTCCTTAAGGTGAACAACAGACTGTTTGAGCCGCCGCCTCTGTGTAATGTGTATGCGAGAGCAGTCACCATGCTTCACTCGGCGCTACACTTCTATTTTTTCTGTATTACTCGTTCTGAGACTGCCCTGCGTTTTCACTGTCTGTATGGTCTGTCTCACTCGATTGTCTCTTTCGTGATCTGCTTGTAACAAGCCTTACTTACCTAATGGGGAAGTGATCAGGTAAGTGTCAGGATATCTTCTCGAAAACCGCCAGGAACTAGTGACCAAATCAGAATGTTGATGGAGGAGTGCGCTGACTGTGACCAGCATTTGATGCGGATGCGATGCGGGGTGCACGTCGCATGGTCTAGAAACCAAAAGCGGGACCATGCGCCGCTCAGCTTGCCTATCCAGCCTCCCACAACAAGATGATGGCAGCACTGAGAGCTCAACCCAAGCTCAGTTTCATGAAAAATTCAATAGATTTCATTATATAATTTATCTTCAAGTTCCGCAATGGCGGATCAGGAAATTTAGGGTTAGACGTTGAGGCGGACAGAGCCCGAAAAAAATATTTCGCAATTTCCATAAGCTCTTTGAACCTCACCGCCATATGCGTTGTTGTGCCACTTAAAGCAAACTCGTCTTATGGCAGCCGACAGGCTTTCTTACAGATGGTTACAGGTTTTAGAAAAGCTGCTCAATGTCGGACATGGCAGGATAGACAGTCTCCATATACATTCTTGTTCCTCACCTGGGGTAGGTAAGTGGAAGGGGATCCACCAATAAACTTACTGGAAACACGCAAATGCTGTGTTGTAAAATAGAAATTATGCCATATAGGTGTGGAGACGACTCTATTTCTTACAAAAATATGAGCGGGGCCGGGATGCATATTCAGATAAAATGCATATTGATACCAATAAAAAGTGTTTATAAGTTATTGCTCAATATGAATGAATATGAATGGCTACGATTCTTAATCTTTATATTCAATATGAATGATCCAGTTGGTCAAATGTGAGTAGGTAACTGGGCTGCACGCATAAATTCCGATCAAGTTTTGCAATTTTGAAATTTTCCTTTCATCAAATGTGACTGCTCTTTCGAGCTCATCTTTTTTTTAGTGGCCGCAACTTTTCCATCAAGCATCGCGCGGCTGTATTCGGCGGCGGGAAATTTCATTAGGCTTTCTTTTCTTATTATGTTTGTATCGCTTTAAATGAAAACATGCATATGAGAACTATCAAACGACGTTTATTGGGGACGTTTTGTTGTGATGCTTGCTAGAGACTCTGCGTAATATTTCGTGTTTAAAGCATTTTGTTTCATTTTGTATGTACATTTTTTGTATTTAGGTATGCTGGCTAAAAACTAACTTATTCACTTAGCTTATTCTCTGATAGCACTGGTGATGTCGTGCACATCATTTTCATTGATCGTTTTTATTCATCAAGTCACATTTATTCCAGAAGGCTATTAATTTTCCAGTACTGCATTTGTTTGCATTCATGATCATGAGACGTTCCGGGTTATGTCTGTGAACATTGCATCGGCTGTATGTAAATGTGTCGGGTGTCGTTATTCATCGTTTGATCTATGCTACGAGTGACTACTTCTTATTGGTTAGGTATGAGCGAATAAGCTTTTTCGTAATCAAGTAGTCGAATGACATTACATGCGTACCGATGGAGCTCACCATGCATTACTCACTCGATAAAAATCGCCTCATGAACTTATTCCACGCATGTCAAATATCTTGGGATGACTGGTGGCTTCGAAAGATCGACATGAGCATTGGGCATTGGAGTAGTCAGACCATGAGACCCCTTAATGTGAGAATAATCATGCACATAACAGATGACATATTGCAAATTCGAACAGGACTGTGTTTTACATTTCCAGGTGTCGTGAGCTATCGCAAACGCTGAATCCTGAGCATGTGTCCAGGACAAGCTCTCGCACTCATTATACCGTGTTGGAGCAGCGTTGAAGCATGCTGCGATATTTGTTCTTGACTGGAACGTGAAGACACCGATTTTTGCCTCGTCAGTGAAGCCTGACACTTGCTGGCTTATGCTCGTTTGTATTTGAGTCGGCCCTCTAGGTAGGCTGGTGCAAGATTACTTGTTTGGTGCTGACTCCCCTGCAAAAAAGAAATTATGCAAAAATATTTGCCCGCCTATTTAATTTAAGGTAGAAGTAGTAGTAGTATTACTTTATTGAAAGTCATCCACTAAACAAGTGGCTATTACGGCCTTCTCGTTAATAAAATATGGGTCACAAAGTGCAGGATAAAAGACACACTCGCTCCCTAAACGCGCTAACAATAAACATGAAACCAGGGCCCAATCTTACCAAATGCCGTGAATGCGCATTCACGGCATTTGGTAACATTCAGAGCTATTCCACATTCACTTATTCATTCGTTCAGGCAACATTCCTAATCATTAAATTCCTAATAATTCCTAATAATCAAAATCATTGGACAAGATTAGCGGGATGTAAATAAAAAGGATGTCATTGATATCAGTGCCGTTAACTCCGGTAAGTGCTGCCAAATCCTATTCACGGCATTGGTAAGATTGGGCCCTGGAGCACATTAAAAAAGCGTATATGTAAAACATGAAACCATGCACGACGTCACCACCGCAGCTTCCCGTTCACGATTTATGGGTCACGGACAGGTGACAAATGGGCCCTCAGGGCACGCCTGAACCGCGGACCTCTCAGACTTCGTACTGATAGCGGTGGCCGGTTCATGAGGTGTGGTGAGCGATAGATAAACCGGCGCCGACCCGCCTCAGAGCGAATGGATGGGATGTGTATGTAGGAGCCCGTCCTGCCTGGTGGTGCGGGTGTGGTCGGGACGGTCACGGTTGGAGCAGATCTGACGGGCGATGCATTCGAGCTAGCCCGAGGATAGGATTTTGTCTAGGAGGCAAAGGGATTGGTATTGGAAAAGCTGAGATGAGTCGAGCCACCCCAGCCTGCCCCGCACGTCCGACACCCGGTCA